>NC_143014.1:36714453-37379953 GCF_055824585.1 Amblyomma mixtum
AGGGGGCCCCAAGAAGTTTGGGGCATCGAAGTGCGCATGCGCAGAACGCAAGCCCCGCCCTGCGTCTTGGGTTAACGTTAGCGGCGAACGCTATTTCGCAACGCTGCTCTACGTTCAGGCAACATGGCGGCGCCCGTCGAAGCGGGGCCTCTCACTACACCACCGATTCGTTGCTGTCGCTGCGCTCTGGCCCACGTTCACGGCAAACTAAATATGCACGAAGCTATGGCTTTGTCTGAACTTGCCGCAACCATAAAATTTTAGCGATAAAACACCCCAGATTTTCAGATTGCTTCTGTGCTTACATTGGTGCTAGGCTTAGCGAGTATGCGTCATTTGACGTCAGAGAGCGCGCGAGGTTCAAACAGGCGTGCGCCCCAACGCCGCTCTACGTACACTCAACATGGCGGCGCCCGTCGAAGCGGGGCCTTCCGCTCCACCACCGATTTGTTGTGACCGCTACTCTGTGCATTAAGTTCACGGAAAACGAAAGGCGCACGAAGCTATCGCTTTGTCTGATGATGCCCTCACCACAAAATTTTAGCGATGAAATGTGCTATATTTTCAGATTGCTTCTGTGTTTACAAAGCTGCTAGGCTTAGCGAGTATGCATAGTTTGGTTGCCGTAGAGATGACTTGGCGGGAAGTTCGAATGGAGTTTCCCGCCTCAGTAAAAACACACTTATAATTTTTACTCTTAAATCGTATGTCTGCAATAATAACAGTTTCTGACGATGAAATGAACGCATATTTTAAAATCTTTTTTAAGAGTATCTTTTTGGTTTGCCGTAGTGGCGCTGCAGTCGGTAAACGCAAGCCTGGCTCCGCTGCGTAGGGGAGACCCCTATTCTAAAACTCACCGGCGCACTCGTACGTAGCGCTGGGGCCCGCTATTTCCTTGGGGCCCCCAAGCGTTGGGGCCCCCTATTCTAAAACTCCCTACTATCGCGTTATATACTGAGCGATTTCGGTTTCTGAGCGCTGGGGTGTGTTAAGACGTCACTCCCAAGGAAGAGCAGCAACCCTGGTCACGTGGGCCCCAAACGTAGCGACACACGGACCGCTGCGTCGTCTGCTCTCGTACACATGCTGTGCATACCAGCGCCTTTCGGAATGCCAGCCGGTACTGCGATATGCTGAGCAACGCCATGCGGGCGAGGGACGGCACCGAGTTCTGAAACCAAGCGGCTCGCCTGGGCCGATCTCAGTCGACATCCCCCGTATGCCAAGGCGGTTTCTGCGTTGCATATAGCTTTGCCACACTACGCCGATGCTCGGCGGACGACTGTGTCGGTGGCCCGTAGCCGACAGCGCGTCAGTCGGCCGATCCCCTGCTCAGATTACAGCGACACGATGTCTCACTGTTCGTGCTGACCAATACCCGTCGCTGTATTCACTTCGTTCAGCCCGCGAAGGCGCGCCGCAAGACTGCCTCCGGATCCCGTGGCGGCAGATTTCGGTATCTGCTGCTCGCTTTTTTTTCTGTTGCTTGTATCGCAAACAGTCCGTGTATTCGCTAAATGAATGCTTCAAGTTAATTCCACAGGATTCAGCATTTACCGGGCGAGTATGGAATTCTCCCAGGAATGCGCCCATGCACCCCAGGGCTACTTGCGCGTTCGTTTGGCATTATATGCAAAACTACGTTCTACTTAGGATGAACACGCTTTTTCTTTTTTGCGCCAGTTGTACGTTTACTTTTGTACGCAGTGTGATAAATCAGCAAGAATCGCCGGTGAAAGCGAGCGCCAGCCTGGGGAACGCCTCATAGCCAGATTGCTGACACCGCGTAGGCCCGACGTTTCTCGCTCGTTGTGATTTTTTTTTTTCGATGTGTCCAATACTTGACTTTAAATCGCTTTATCTAGAAGTATGTTTGGAGCCCATCTGCAATAATTAAAATGGCTTAATTTGATGGCCACATGCGACGCCGACGACTACTGCCGGGCGCTGCAAGTCGGCAAACTGGGTCACACCGGCTAGCAGCGGCGCTTCCCGCTCATTTGAGTCCTAAGATATTGGCAATCCTCGATTCAGGTCACTGTTGTCAAAACAATGTTCGATAACAAGTTATATTCGCTAAAACCTGCGAACTCGCTCTCCACAATCACGACATCGCACATAAGAACCTCGTGGTCTCGCTAGGCCTATTTGTACCGCTGGCGAGTCGAAGGAGTCGACTACATATGATATGTAGTCGCTCGTTTCGCTTATTCGTATTCACTGACTGCGACATATTACTAGCGCTAAAAAACACACAAAGGACAGCGAGCAGAAACACACAGCACAGACGCTAGACTTCAACTGCCGTTCCTTGCACACGTAAGCGAAGTAATCACTCTGTCCATGCTCGACACACGTGACTTTTCTTTAACACGATCGCGGGTTATCGCCGAAACACACACTGCACAAAAAAAAAGTAAATTCACAATAGGTTGAAGCGCGTGCTTATTGCCAGGTATGCAATTTATTTACTCGTGAGGGCTACTGAAGGGGTGCTCACGCAGTTATCTCCTGATTTATGAATACAAAAAGCCACAAATATTTCCCTATCGACCTGCTGATCGAACTCCTTGTGCTGCGAAAAAGAGGGGTGCATTCCTCCTCCTCTATTTCGCCATCTTATTCCTAGAACGGAGAAGGTGTATTTTTTGTTCCTCTTATTAACTTGTACCTGCCTTCTTAACTTGTTTACTTCTGTTTTCAGCCGTTTGTATTCTGTGTTTTATATCTGTTGTTTTCTTTCATGAATCCCCCCCTATGTAATGCCCGCATTGGGCCTTTAGGGTATTGAAATAAATAAAAAATAACAAGAGCAACTATAGTCATCGTCTCATCGACGTGAAGGTTTCGCTCGGCCGCCGATGCTGGTGCCGGCAGGTGCGTCAGCAACGGCATATTTGCCGATGTCGGTGTGCCGATCAGCACACCGACCGCTGAGTCGCCGACGCAGCGCCTTGCCGATTTCGCGCGTCGCCGTTCACAATACGTCACGTTACTGTGCCGTGATGTCACTACTACAGTTCCCACGGCTTTACGTCACTAACTATAGCGCTAGCGATGGGTATCGATCATGACAAAGCATTTAGGGACTCTTTGGAGCTGAATTAAAACATATTTTAAGCGTTTGCTCCATCCAACACTTCGCCGTGGATGACCTTACATACAGAGGAAGCCCATAAGTTTTTATACCCTCAAAATTTTATAAAATTTATACCCTCAAACCTCCTGGAATACTAACAGTATTCATTTTTGACTGCATGCATGATATTCAATGAATGAGTTAAACTGAAATTCCCAATCTTACCACACTGTCTACACAGCGCTAAACACTGCCTGTGAATTCAATCAGTGGACAAGTTTTTTTTTTTTTTTCTAAACGAATATGTATTTAATTCCTCAATGGTAAAAGAGCTGCTACAAGTAAAGCAGTGCAAGTTGTTTCATTTGTACACATAACAGTGCTTCAACCATGTAGTGAGGCTTTCGTTTAACCCCAAAGGACTCTAGACAGAGAGCAGTCTTTAATTCTCTAAAGCTCAGATAACTAGGAGTACCAAAGAATCGACATGGCCCAGTGAAGCAGAACATGCAAAAGAAAAAAAATTTCAGAGAATGTAAACATCCTGCACCATTTTGATCCGATTTTGATCCGAATGAAAAAGGTATTGCAAAGACTGCTCTGAAAGGACATGCAAAAGGTAGACACGTACAAGCGCAAAAAAATACGGACAGAGAAGAGACTTGGACAACACGAGCGCTTTTTTGCTTTGGCAAGTCTCTTCTCTGTCCGTGTTTTTTTTTAGCTTGCACGTGTTTGCTATGAACCAACTAGCCCAAAGGTCTGTGCTCCTATGCAAAAGGTCACTGCCCTCTTTTGTTTCCACTACTGCAACAAATAAATGTTTTCCAAGAAAAAATTTTAATGTAACCCTGATGGTTCGCACAATACTTAAATATTTCCGCAGCTCCATTCAAGCTACATATTACAAGCACAAAGGGGGGGGGGGGGGGGGGAGTGGCGAGAAGAATTCAGCGATAACATTTCTGCTCAAGTCCTTCGAAATAGATAGGAATAAACCTTCATTAACCTTGAAACGTTTGCATCACTTGCAATTGTCTCCGCTTAATTAGCCCACTTCACTGCAAGTTCTCGGTGGTGAAAACCATCACCGGCTGCCCAAATCCTTCGTACGGTGTGCAGTTTTTTGTTTTTTTTTCCCCCGTCAGACAAAAAGGAGGAAGACGGTCAAACTGGCCCCAGCAGCTACAAAGCTGCCGTTACAATGGTGGCGGGCGCGTGACGCACATGCGGTCAGAACATGAGCGTGAACGCTCGGGCCACCTTGCGCTCTTCCATGTCAAGGCCACGACGCGCGCGGCCAACCAGACCGAGACGACGTGCGGCTAACAAGCGGATCTCGCGGAAAGGAGCCGACGTCGGCCGATGAGAGCCAGTTTCCAGGGGAGGCCCCGCTGCCCCCTTTCGAGCGCATTCCGAAATCTCGGGGGCGAGCAGCCGGGGAGGAAGGCGCGCGCACACACGCCGGTTCACACCAGCGGGGCAGCGAACGAGGAAAGGCTGACACGAGCACTCACGCTTTACCGGTCGGAAGCTAGCACCACTCAAGCGACAAAGCTCAATCGAACAACGCAGTCTCATCCCGGCAGAAAGAAAAAACATGTCGAAGATGTCCAACTGCCCCACAGCCTCGCTCGCCAAATAACGTTTGCAGCCCGCGGACACTGCCGTTTTCCGCGTCTCCGCCTCGTCACTCTGCGCCGTCGTTCCGGACCGAACAACTCCCTCTCTCCGAACAAGCACGCTGTTCACGCGCAACATCCCGATCAATCGATGCAGCCACCCCTGCCGTACAGGATAAGCATGGTGTCAACACAAGGAAAAAATGAAAAATAAGAAAGCCGAACCACCAGCTAACTTCACATGCGAAATGCGTTTCAGACCTGAACACTCAATGTCAACCGCCTTACTTCAAGCATGCAACTCTGCTCCGAGCAAAAGACGCACATCGCAAACACGATCGCCAGAATGATAAATGCCACCACTGGCAGAAAACGACGCACATTCGTAACGATGACCACTGTTTTTTCTGCCGTGCAGATATTTTCGCCCATCGAGTCATACAGCCTGTTTTCAACTTAGCAGCTTGTCAGTTCTACTGCACTGCTCGGAACTGCAGAGTAAATAGCCCCCGTCACTGGCTACAAGGCTCGCTGGACTTGGATGCAAAATAATTTGAACTAGAAATAAACAAAATCAAATGCAAGAGAATGGATATCGGGTACAGTTCAGCTGCTACTACGAAAGAATTGCATAAAATGAAACGAAAGAAACTAAACTCTCACACGAAACAAGACTTCGCTCACAATGGTTATAAGTAAACATTAAAAAATGGTTGCAGAAGATAACAGGCGGGCAGAGCGATTGGGCTGTCCCCTGACACTAGAATATGTTTTTCGCTTTATTTTTTCGTATGAGGGCGCCAGGCGGCAAATCAGCGCAGCTGCATACATGTAACCTCAACCCCATAGGGGCCTCATATCAGTGATATATTTGGATTTTTGTTTATAACGCTGTCAGACATTGCCGGCGGCCGCAGAGGTTACCAGAGCGCAGAATGAAGCCGTAAGAATGACATCAGCGTCGACGTTAATAAAAAACTGGCGCCAGTATGAGGCGTTGAACGGTACGGCGAACCTCAGCACCAAACTGCAGTCGCAGAACTGCGGCTTGGCCAACGGAGCCCCGACAACCCCTGGCCGCGTATCACCGCGACGTGCGCAACGTAAACAGGAACGCTGCGCGCAGTCTACTCGCGGTAGACCTCTGCAACACATCAAAGCCGTTCGCTCATTGCAAATTCTGCGGATCAGCGGTATGCAGGCGAAGGCTAGGTCTTTGCTTGTGTAAACCCGCGCGATCGGCGCCGCGCGCAACCTTGCATCAGCCTGCGCATTACCTGACCCACGTGCTATCGCCGGCACCGGCTCCCCTCGATCATTCGGCAAACAAGCGGTGCCGGTTCGGACATCCGCGGCGGCTCGAGCCTGCTGCAGTGCAGTCGAGTGCCGTGAAAGGTGAACAGCAGCAGCGGGCAATCAAATGACGACACTGGCAGTCATCAAGTCCGAGGCAGAGTCGTCGCAGTTCTCGAAAGTGGGGGCTCACCTGACGGCCAGGTAGACGGACACGAACAGCACCAGGGCAGTCAGCATCTCGCCGCACAGCTAGTGACGGTGCTCGCAGTGAAAGCAACGGTGGCCGAACAGGCCGGCGGTGAAGACACCGAATCCAGCCGGGACAATCATGCTCTCAACGACTTCGCGACCGGCGCGGCGATAGCGCGCCGCAGATTACGCCATGGTCGCGCAGGCGAACACAACATTTACAAAACCGAGGCGGAAACGTACGCCGCTCCAGCGGACCGGAAGCGAGCACGCAGCGCGGCACGCGATTGGCCCGCTCGTACGAATGGAGCGGCCGTCACCGGCCGCCAGGGGACACGCTCGCACATGTGACGCGGAAAACGAGGGGCCGGCCCCCGGCGAGCGGAGGCCGCCACAAACAGAAAAACCACCGACGCGCTTCCGACAAACTGCGCTGGCTGGGCCCAACCTGCAGCAGACAGAATGTGCGCTGTTCTTTTTTCTTTTCCTTCACGCTTCGTTCTCTTTTCTCCCACCCCTTTTTTTCACAACGCCCGGCATTCCATGGTGCGAACTCAGTCAATTGCGGGACGCGTTGAATAACACACTAGCAGTACTCAGGCAAATTTTAAAGAGGTCGCAAAAATCTCGATCCAAGTACGTACGACGCAGCTCTCGACAGCAAAATCCATGTCCGTACACGTCGTTCGAAACATGCCAGCACATCAGCAATACCCGTCGGCGCGAAATGCGTGCCGATTAGATGTTAAGAGTTTCGTGCGTCACATTTTTTTTTTTACCAGTAACAGCAGACAATGAAAACGAAGAATTGTTCCGATTTATGACAAACGCTTCAATTCTAAGACGTTTTTTACATAAAACAAACAGTCACTGAGCAAGCTTCTTTAAACCTTTTCGTTTGGGTAACCTAAACCAATCATGTCCCAACAGAAGTCGTCGACTGGCTGACCCCCGTTCACGAGCGTGATTAGCATAATTAAGAGCCTATCGATCAATGCTCGTGTGCACATCTTTATAAAGCCGCCCACTTCATTTTAAGTTTCATATGCATTAAATAGACTTTCGAGCAGTACAGATTATGAAACATAAACAAAAATTTAATTTCGCAATTGTTTAAATAAATGCACGGAAGAAATAAGCAAGAAAAAACAAAAATTTTACAGGTTGCGGATTGGTGAAAAAAAATTCAGGGGGGCACTTTGTTGACCTAAAGTGCGATGAGGCGAAAGCCTTAAGCGCGGTATTGCTGCTTGTGTCACTGATGTGTGGTAAAGATGTTAAGCTTCGCCTCTAAGAGTGGAACACGACAGCGTCTTGCAACGCAGGGAGTCCACAGAACGCCATCGCCCGTTCGGCTCTACGCCTTGCTCGTCGGTAAATTGGTTTTTGAGGAAAGGAAATGTATCTGTCTCGCATATCTCGGTGGACACCTGAACCTCGCCGTAAGGAAAGGGAGGAAGATGGGAGTGGAACGAAGACACCGCATTCACTAGACGCGCCTTTGTTCATTCCGAACCATCGAGCTGGCATGGCGGAGTGGTTAGCGTGCTCGTCTCGCACTCCGGAGACCCTGGTTCGATTCCCCAACTCGACCAATTTCCTACTCGGTTTTATTTATTTATCTGGTCTTACTAGAAGGGTTAATTACGCTAATTGGTTAATTAACTAAACTCAGTCCCACTTACTTGAAGCATCACTATACCATCCCTTTAATTGGTCGCATGGTTACTAGCCTAAGTACAATTGGCCCCGTTTGAAATTCGCGCACTGTGACGTCACGACCATGTCGACCAATTGAAAAGCATAACATTTCAGTCGACAACTCCTGCTTACAAAGATGAGGCATTAAAGGCTTCCGCCTTAAAAATTTCTGCGTTGTCTCGCTAGCCAATGCGCTCGTATTTGTTCCAACGAATGGAACACGCATGTGTTCTCGTGCATCTATGCTTTTCATTTACCCACGCTACAGTGAACTAGAATATTTTCCAGTGAAGCGAGCGGAGGGGGCAGCGCCTTGCTACGCGCGTCACCGAGAGTGTCTCCTGAAGCGGCGGCGCTCTTGTCGCCCACCCTTGAAGGCGGCCGGTGGCGGCGGTTCAGAGCACGCCCGACGGCGCTTCAGTTGTGCGCTGGCTTTTCGTTCAGTGTGGTTGCATTGCACGAGAAACCGCATCCTGTTGACAGCAGCCGTTTCTTATATTTTTTTTCTGATTTCCCACACCTTGTCAAAAATATTCGAAACAGGCTTATTGTCACAACTTTTGACACCCTCGATGGAACGATTTCAATGCAATTTGCTCGAAAAGCTTTCGAACTGGACAGAAATGCTGTAACAATGAAAGCAATGCCTGGCATAACTACCGTGCACATCAGCCCCAACAATTTCGAAAAAATGCGGGCAAGTTATGCATTCCAATTGTTCGGGCATGGTCCTTTGCGAGCGTTTTTTCTTTACCGCACTCAGCTAGAGCAGAGCTGCGGTAAACTTGAAGCTACAGAAAAGTTTTTCATAAGAATGAAGTCCTTGATTGCTGTGATGACTGGCAGGTATACAGCTGATGCCCTCAGGCCTGCTTCTGATGGTGTGAAGTTAATAAAGGAAACCCTAGGTTTCCTGGACACCTGGGAGCGCCACGCTGATAAAAAAAATTCTGAGCGAATCTACCGCGGAAGGCCTAAGAGTCACGCTAACAAGTACTCTTGAGCACCTTCAGTACTTGCACGACCAAGTTGGCCACAGCTACCTGTTGACATCACGACTGAGCCAGGACAAAGTGGAGAACTTCTTTGGATTGGTAAGGCTTTCATCTGGCTGCAACTCCCATCCAACACCACAACAGTTTGTTATCACTGTTCCCTGCCTCTCTTATTACAACTTGGCACACAGCGTTGCAGGTGGAAATGTAGAGAGCGACATATTAAGTTATCTCCTTGACGCGGGGGACAAAGAGGAATCTGCAAAGCAGCAACTGATGGAGAAAGTGCAGGTTTGCTCCGAAAAAGAGGGACCGTCGGCTTCATGTGGCAGTGCAGCTGTGCAACATGACTATAACATCCAAAGAAGTGACTCAAGGTTGATCTATCACATCTCTGGGTACGTGGCAAAAAAGTGCGTGCTACCGACAAAATGTCCTGCATGTATGGATTGCCTCTTATTGCCAGCAGAGCAAGGGCACCGCATGCCTGCTGCAGAATTTGTTAAACATATTGACGACGGAGGCTTACGCTACCCCTCGGTTGAACTGTTCCGTTTCATCACAAGGCTGGAGGACATTTTTTACGAACTGCTTTAGTGCGCGCAAAGTTCATTCCGAAAGTGTCATGGACATATTACACATGATTGATTGTGCTACTCCTTTAAATGTGGAATGCAATTTGAGAGTATCACTCCTCGCATAGTGAGTTTTTATACTACTACGAGGCTTCATTTTTTTATCAAGGACGAACAAGTCAAACATGCTGTCGAAGCGAAAGGCAGCGCAGCACCTCAAGCTAAGCAGATTAAATTAGCTATATTTGTAGACTGTTTGCTTCATGCATTGGAGCTTTCAAGTTGATCTCAGTGAAAATTACGAACACCTGCATTAAAATCGTATTAAGCAGTTTTTCGACTGTTTTTTGCGTCAATCGCTTTTATGGTGCACATCATATGTGTTGACTGAAGTGCATTCTCGTATCAGCATGGAATCAATAGTTATACACACCTAATATTCGGTGAATTTGTGTCTTGGTTCATAATGAAAACGGTATCTATATATATATTTTTAATCGCGTATATCCCGTGAGAAATGGTCCCACGAATAACTGTTACTTTGCAAAATTTAGTGTCTCGAAATATGTCGGAACTGCGACAGTTTGTAATACTTAGCTCAAAAAAAAAAATGTTTACAGTGCGCTCAATAGCCTTCGTCTGTTACTGCTTGCTATGGCGGGATCGACATTGTACACTCAATTCAGTAAACATCCGCACATGCCAAATATCTTCAAATATTAAAGACATATAGCAAGCGCAAAACAAAACTACGTTAAACGCGCAGCTAAATAACGAAGCAGGCTTTCCAGTCTCATGTGCTGGCATCGCACGCTGCGGAGGCGAGCCGAGCGTTCAAGGGTGGTCGATCGCAGCGCCGCCGCTGCAGGGGACACGGCGTGCGTCAGGCTGAGAGGCGCGGTCGCGCCACTGGAAAATATTCTAGTTCACTGTACCCACGCTGCCTTACCGCGCAGAAGAAAGTTTTTTTCCGAAAATCCGCATCCCGCAAACTTTTGTTCATGGCTGCACAAGTGAAGGCGGTCTCGGTACGGTCAAGCCGCGCCCGAGCTGAGCAGAAGACCGAGACGGAAAGTGCGCTGCACTATCCTGATCGCGGCGTGAACATAGGAGCGCGTTGCCGCGCATTCTGAGGAGGCCTCGAGTTACCAGGGCACATGCGCGGTGCATGTCAAAAAGTCCATGTAATCTGGTTTCTCGGGGTCACGTTTAAGGGTGCTGATGGTAATAGAAGCCACGCGTTCCCTTACTCACCAACTGTACAGCGAGTGCGCGGCGGCCGGCCGAGAAGAATCGCATTTGCCCTCTGACTGGCACACATGACTCGCCGTTCGTCCCACCACCAAAGGTGTCGCTAACCGGCGACTCGGTTGACAGGAAGCTGGTACAGCAGAAGACGCTTTCTGCTCCGCATTTACAGGCAAAGTCTTCAGACACAATAGTTGGCATGACGGCAGAGATTATGGATAAGCTGCAGTACCGAGTTGGCGCCGCCGTTGCTACACTATTCCGCTTGTGTCGCGACAAAACTCAAAGCAATGCTCCGCCTTGTGAAAATGAAACGCGTTGTTTGACAGACGTGATTTGAGATTAAACTACATAGTTTCCGGTCTGGTACTCACACAATCCTCGGCAGTGACTTCATAACTTTCCTGAGTCTATCACGAGTCTATAATTTCATTCAGTTCTTAATAAGCTGGCCAGCTTGAGTTCTACATCTCTCGACATGCAAATTTTACAAATTTGCTGCCTCCGAAGCAATAAAACCAGCAGTTCTATTGTCTCCACGTCCTTAATGTTGTCTTTCGTTTCAAGCTTCGCTGCCGTTTGCGGTGTTCTGAACATCGCCATGTTCCGCCGCAGATAATTATAAGATATCATATATTCCGCTAGCTAATTCTCGTATCGCACATGCTGCTTAACGTAGATGCTGTCCGAAGTATACCTCTGGATCATTTCTCTTAAATCATGACCAAATCATTTACGTAGAGAAGCCGCCAAAAAGGGCTGTCACCAATCCCGATATCATTCAAATCATTACGTTCCTAAGGTAGACTGCCGGAAACCTTAGTAGCATTCTGCGCACTAATCCACCTCTGAACAATGACGACAGCGTGCTACCACCCCCCCCCCCCCCCCCCTCCCCGGGATGATTTAAGTAAAAAGACAACCGACCGACACATCAAAATCCCATCTTTTTCCTTCGCACAGGAAAACGTGGAAATTCCGGAAGCAATAAAAATTACTGGAACGTTTAATTTACGACAGTAACCTGTGTACAGTTGCCGATTGGTATTAAGCATTGTGCAGCTTTGAGCAGCAACAACACGGCGGACAATCAGCCACTCCGTTCCTTTTTTCTTTTGCGCGCACTTTCCTTCGTTTCTCACACCTTCGAAGATTGTTGTTCGCACCGCTGCATACCGAGGTCATGAGAGCAAAAGACGTGCGGCGACGTCATTAAATTTACACCCGCCAAGCCGCGTAAGGAACGAAGCACTTGACTCTCAAAAGTAATTTTTAGTGCCCATGCGACAGGAATACGCACAGCTTTCAGCCGTGGACGCACAGCTGCAACATGTACTACCAGCAACGAATGAAACGCGAACAAAGAAACTGAAGTGACAGCACAAAAACGCCAACATATTAGCTCCTGGAGAGCATATACAAGCGAGGTTGAATGACACTTCTGAAGAAGAGTCCTCGCTCTTTCGAAATGAAATTGCCCTCTGCTAGTACTGAGCTTCCCCTGGCTAAGAGCTTACTTTGCTGTTCGCGGCTCAGTTGTATTGTTCGCGTTTCATTTCTTGCTGATAGTGCCATCTGTTTGCCCTCATTCTACACCCAGTTTTTAATCTACCCCCCGTCTGGATGAACGCTGCCGTGCCGCTTCTGAGCTCGCAAACACATTACGGCGAAGATGGTGCGCCCGTAATGTGGCAGCTGGTGAACCTCCTGCCATCTACCTGGACGACTTGTTTCATGGGCATACTGCCGCGCAAGGACTGTAACAGATGCGCTTCGCATAAACGTTTACGCGTCATTTGCCACTCGTTTGACGTTGCTAGGGCGGAACATTTACCTCTACCCGTACGCTACGCCAACTGCCCCTTGCCATGGCGTGGCCATGGGTCTTGGCGCGGCTATCTAGATTTTTCTCAAAGGCGTTAGTCTTAATGTGTTTCCTTAGCTCATCGCCATGCTGTGCATTCCCAAACTGCTGCTTTTTTTTTATTTTTTTTTAAATCTTCCCTGTAGCGTGGGCTGTTTTCCATGCTGAGCACGCCCTGTTTTGCAGGACCTTCGTGATGCGAGTGCCGCGACGTTGAGTAAGCAGCGTGTCTACGTGTCCGTTTTCTTTTGTCATTTTGTCTCATTTTTCTTCAGGTTTTTTTTTTTCTTTTTCCCTACCCTCCCCTTTCCAAAGCAGTCATGCGTTGCGCCATACCCACGTCACAGTTGCAAGCCTGTTTCTCTCCGTTGCATTCAGTCTGTTCCAATATTTCCAAACCGAATAACTGGTCCAACCTGATATTCTCGAATACAATCCATGCAGGGTGATGCGACTGAGCGCAGTGGCTTTCACGCCGTACAGTCACTAGGGTGTCAATATAAAATGCACCAGTGCTAAGCATTCTTATGAACAACTGACCACCACTTTACAGTTAGTACGAGAACACGTTTGCCCCACATCCCTTCGATTGTCAGCGCACCAAATGTCCGCGTACCCTCAGATAACACCTTCAGAGAGTTTCACCGAAAGTGTGCGATGCTGCGACCGCGGCCTCCGTGACCCCGTCCAAACGCGCCAGCGAAGTGCTTCCGTGTGCTTACGTGCCCGAGTCTGGACTTCGACCGTCCGATACAGTCGGTTTGGCACCACAAGAAGCAGCTTTCCGTGAGCGGCGCTGGTTAGCAGCCGCCTCCTCCTGAGAACCGTGCTACTGGAGGCACTTTTATGTCCGTGCTTCACTGCTGATACAGGCAGGAGGCCCTTTCCGGGGAGGCGTGAAGCTTCAGCCTCGCAGGCTTCGAGTTACCTTCATTTGTTCAACCCCGTCCTAACTACGAAAAACATTAGGAGCGGATCACGATTAAACGGAAAACAGGCCGCTGACCTGGTACAGTACGCGGTCGATGCACTGCTGCTGTTGGGAAATGCATGCCCCTTATGACGACGCGTACTGCCCTTCCTGCAGGGCCAAAAGCCGACATATCGGCATAAAGTTTATGGCGATATTTTTAAGCCAGCATGTTGAAAGTAACCTCTTCCTGCGAACAGCACATTTAATCATCACTTTCCAGCCGCGGTTGCCTTGCTAGAGACACGGTACAAACTCAAGCGTACAAAGCCAACAGCGAGCAGCAAAAAAATTACAATAGAAATCTAGCCGCGGTGGCTCAGTGATTGTGGTGCTCTTTTGCTGACCCGAAAGATGCGGGTTCGCTCCAGGCAGCGGAGGTAGAATTTCGATGGAGGCGAAATTCTAGAGGCCCGTGTACTGTGCGATGTCAGTGCACGCTAAAGAACACCAGGTGGTCGAAATTATCCGGAGCCCTCCACTACGGCGTCCCTCATAGCCTGCGTCGTATTGGGACGTTAAGCCCCATAAACGGAAGGGGCAACAGAAATCTACACAATCCACAGCACATGTCAAAACGAAAAAGTTAGGAAGACACTCAAGCTCCGGCTTTAACAGCACGACGCGATAGCGTTAATAGACACCTTTAGGATACTGTGTCACCGTTAACGTCACCGGAGTACCGGGAGCCTGTGCGCCGTCAGTGCGCATGCGCTAATCTACCAGATGGCGCCAGGCACGCATCGGGACCAGTCAGCGCGCGTGGACTGGCGGTGGGCGAGCTCCCGGTACTCCGGTACGGGTAACACAGTGCACGGCATGCTAAAGGTGTCTAAGGGCTCCCTTCAGCGGTTCTTTCACCCACAGTTATTCTTTTTTCACATTCGCACATTCATCACAATTATCACAACACAGTTTCCACATACTCGTATTTGAACTCTTCCACATTGCAGACGCACATAATGCAACTGAAATTATCTCACTAATTGGCGCGTCTCTAGTTCACTCCACTAATTACCAGATTACTAAGCTTCAAATTAAGCCAACATCACACACATCACCACCCACCCCCAATTGTGTCTCAGCCAAGTCAACGCGCCTATGTAGCCTAGTCCGTAGGGTGCCAGGCTGGTGACCCAAGGGTTGTGGGTTCGAATCCTGACAAATTTATGAGAATTTGTGGTTTATGTTTTATGGGGTTTAACGTCCCAAAGCGACTAAGGCTATGAAAGACGCCGTAGTGGAGAGCTCCAGAAATTTCGACCGCCTGGGGTTCTTTAACGTGCGCTGACATCGCACAGTACACGGGCCTCTAGAATTTCTCCTCCAAAGAAATTCAACCGCTGCGGCCGGGATCGAACCCGCGTCTTTTAAATTTGTCCTTGCGTAAATCAATTACCTTGAACAGTTCAGTCGTTTCAGACATGCGCCGACCTTTAATTCACATTACAATTATTTCGAATCATTTTCATTCCAGACATACACGCGTGTTGCCACTGACGTGGATTTTCTGTAACAACCCCACCATGGACGACGCCGGGTTTTCCGCTAAACGAGAGCCTTGATGCTGTCGCGTTAAAAACAACGCCGAATAAAGGTTGTTAAAAACGGTTAAGTCGATTAGGCTTCCGTACGTAAGCCTCGTTCACTAAACGGAAAGACTAAAGCAGGAAACTTAAGTGCATCTCAGCAACTGTCCAAGGACTCTTGCGTACGTAGGCGGAAGATTGCTGTTGCGATATAGGTTTTCTTTTTCTTCGGTTGTCTGGATCATCAGGGACTCCAGATATTGGCGTGAACAAGGCTACTATAGTCGGACACAACTCAAGAACGAAGCGGCGAATGTCCCTCAAAGGCGGTCCTCCAGCCAGTGCTATATTATAGCGGGACGACGCGGGAGCTTTCACGGGACGGGATTAATCTACGGAATAAGTGAATTAACCACTACGTCACCTCAATCGACCACCGCCATAGAGTTTCTTACTATTACCTAGAGGGAAAGCTGGCGGCGCTGCACTTCAGCCACCATGGACGCTCAAAGCATCATGGGGCGGTGAGCTACTTGTTGCGGAACAGTCGTAGTTTTTGGAGAGCACGGAGTGGCACTACTGAGACGTTTCATTCCGAAAACGCTGTTCGTGTGTGCGCAGACGACTTTCGCGCGAACGCAGTGTGCAAAACCCATAGTAGTGAAAACGCGACGACACACAACGCCAATAAAAGGTTTCACTTTTCTGAAATGCCATTAAAAACCTCTTAGTGTTTAAGCAACAACATTTTTTTTTGAAAACATATTTACTTTTGAAAGTGCGCCTGTTAATTACGAAATGCTAGTTTTTATAGTGTTCTTTACTTGGCCAATAGGAGAGCGAGTCGTGTCTTGTTTTGGGCAAACTTTGCACTTAAATGCTTTTCTGCTCATTTGTTGCAATAATTAGACCAGATATTAAATGTTAGGACGTTTGTAGTTATCAAACAGCTTTATTTTTCTATTATTTTTTGGCCAAAAGTAGCAGTTCCGCAACAAGTAGCTCACCGCCCCATGATGCTTTGAGCGCCCATGGTGGCTGAAGTGGTCTCGAGGGGTCGCCATGCAAACTCCCATAGACGAGCTGAGCTTTCCCTCTAGGTAATAGTAAGAAACTCTATGACCACCGCCAACTGGACGGCCTCCTTTGAGGGGCATTCGCCGCTTCGTTTTTGAGTTGTATCCGACTATAGTGAACAATATTAGCGAACAAGGCTTCCGTACGGAAGCCGAAACGTCAACCTTTTTCAACTACCTCTGGTCGGCGTTCCTTTTTCCTTTCGACACAAATGTGCTACCCGACCAGACAAGATGGCGTCAAACCTTACATTTAATCACCGAAAACTTGAAACTTGTCCAAGCCAGGGCGAAACCCGCAATTTTTGTGTAAAATGCTTCATGCACAGACAAACTAAGCAGTTAAGGCGGCAGTCAACCGAGTCGCCTGTCAAAGCACCTTTTCAGCCGCAATCCCGCGTCGAAGTAGCAGAAGTCAACGGAAATGGCCACGCGTAGCTCACATCAATCTCCCTAAATGAGTCCAATCACGAGTTTCGCAAGACACTTCTCAGATCGGAGGAGAAACCTCTAGTTGCCTTCACAAAGCACACACGTTTGAAGCGAAGTGATTGCTCCATTTACCTGGCGGCCCAGACTGCAACGGCTTGGTTTATTAGCGAAATATTGATTTCCAAAAACCATGCCCCCTCAGAGAGTTAACCGGATAACAAAGATGATCGCTAGATTTTCGCTAGAGGCTGTTTTCTCTAATTTTAATAACCGCGGAAAAGCGACGCGACCGTGATGTCGACACCGGACGGGGAAAAAGCGTGATAACAGTGCGCGTTCAGGTTCACCGCTTTTACCATGCAGGAAAGAGGAGCGCGCCCAGAAAAGTAAAGAAAAATATGCGCTCGAGCGGCGTTCGCGACCAGGGACGTTTCCATTCAGCTTTCTCCCGACAAAGTAGAGTCATTTCTCGTCACCCTCGGCCCCCGGCGGGTTATCTGTAGCAGACAACACAATAGCAAACGCCACTCTCTTTACGACGGCCAGGACGGCGCTGGACGAAACGAAACATTGTAATCGGGTTGGCAACGGACACTGCGGCTCGGCCAACGGAAGGGGGCGAGATTAGCTCGCCGGCCGAGCGACTAGAAATAGTAATGGCACTCGGAAGCGAAGGACACGGTATCAGGAGGGCCTTGTTTTTGCTTTGCTCCTTCTCCTTTTTGAATTTCCTCCCTTCGTCCATAATCGGCGTCATACGCGGGGCACAGGCGGTCGCAGTTACAGACGTAATAAGAACGTGCGGGCTATTATTGCAACCCTAATAAGAGGGACGGAACAGACGGCGCAGGCCCTTCGGGTTATCCCTACACAAATCGGGGATGTGCGTGCGCAGAGTTGCACTCAGCACTTGCACGCGCAAGATCGATGGCGATCAGTCCTGACGTCATGCATACACTGCGCCGAGCGGCGATCGCCACAATCATTTCGCGACCGTTGCCACCGTCTCAGGGTCCCCTTTCGCGTGCAAAGAAACCTCCGCGCGCACTGGTGGCGTTTCTTATCGGCCCCATCTCAAGCGTGGCTGCCGACCGCCTGCGGCGGACGAGCCGGGCTTTCACGGCGGGAAAGTTGGCGGCGGTGTTTGCAAGCGACGCAAGCAAACGGGCTGCGCAAAATAAAGCGACATTCCGGTTCCGTTTCACTGGCCAAACATGGAGGGCTTTCTTGCGAGTATATAGGTCACAAAGCTGTCTGGCCAACCGCCAGATTATGCGCGCAGAAGCACTTAGGCTGACATCAAAAGCTGCTCAAATGCATTCGTATTCGGAGCCACCTGCCTACCGAATGTGGTAGCCAGGTATACAGATGCGTGATTCGTTCGTTATTCGCGCACGTGAGCCCAAAAACTTGGCGGGCGTCATCCGCTCCGCACTGACCACGCGCCTAGCTCGCCTTCAGCAAGTCAAAGCGGACTAGCCACACCATGGAGAGTCAGTCGTGGCATCGTCTACCCCGACCTGAACAGAAGTTGTGATGAGACGGAATATTAGATCAGCTGTTCACTGTCACACCCAGACGAATAAGGATTGACAAATTGCACATCATTCGGAAAATACCGGCGGTCTGCGCGCTCCAAACAAGAAAGAAAAATAAACTTCAAGTAGGCCGCTCCACAGGTCGACAACGCCTCGGATTATAGTAATGCTTGCACAGCGTTGTGGAGAGGCTGGGTATTCCGTACGTCGGTTACTCTACTCCTTCGCGATCTGCGACTAAAGAAAGAAAGGGAGAGAGACGCCCACAGCGGCGGCTTCTACAACAAGGATCTAGCAAGCGGAGAATAGACCCCAAGCAACACTTCCAGTCCCGCCAGTCTATATACGTGCTAGACGTTGGCTACACCGGTAATTTCTACAGGCATAGTTGTATATTTATACAACTTGCTCCGCAGTTCCCATGAATACATTTTAAGGCACGTGCACAAAACACACCGAATTAGAAATGGACGGCTCATGTTTCATCTTGACGTTTTTCGAAACAGCGTCTCGCTCTAAGGAGACCTACAAAATGCATGTTTAATGAGTTTCCCCACGACAATGAATGCATCGCCGCACCTCACTTTCAGGATCACTGCTTCGCGGAGGACGCTCAATATGGACAAGGCGAAGGGCACAGATTTTCGCTTGCATGTTGACTTGGTTTTTCAAAATCGCGCTCTCCAAACTCGTCCAATACGCGAATGACGGCTAGGAAGAGGCGCAACCCCGGATACAAACGCAGAAGAGGGGAGATAACGACGTCAAAGATACTACTGTGGGAAGTCCTCAACGGGCCCTTGGCAACTACGACAGTTGGCACCGCCGTAACTACACCACCCCCCCCCCCCCCTCCCCTTCCCTCTTTTTTTTTTTTTTTAAGTGAGGAGCGCAAGGAGATTCCCAGATACAAGGTTAATACCGAAGGTAAGCACTGAACTCCAGCGCACCAACATCGCGCTTTAGAGGAAAAATGACTTCCTTCAGTCGCGCGTCATGCTTTCTGAATGTGGGCGTCCGTTCCGGGGAGGCGTCAAAAAATTGCGCGGCTGCACATGTGTTGGATGCCGCCATTAAGTGCGCCGCATTCAAAGGAGAGCCGCGGGTGCGCCTCGGTATATGGTGCGCTGTGCTACGCGGCATTCAAACATTCTATCTTTCTCTTTCCCGAAGTTAGGGGGTCGACCTATACGCGAGCAAGAACCCTACACTGTAAATCGGAGCGTTGCCATCCGACGTATGCTGCGATTCATGTTATCCGAGTGCCTGGCATTCAGCTCGCCACACTGACGTACGGGGAGCTCGTCTGAGCAAGACGTCTAACGCTTGCGGAACATGAATAAGTATGCGCACAGATTTATTCGTCACAAAATGTTTTGTCCCGCCATATAGCGAGAATGGAAGCATTCTTAAAGCACCTATGCAATTTCCATTGTGTGTAAATGCGAGAGCAAACCTCTCACTTCTCGATGTACACACCTCAACCGCGCGTTTACTCCAGAGCCGAGTTTCTGCTACTATATGTTGACAACGCCAACGGCAATAAACCCAATCAACGTCGGCGGCCTATTTGCTACACGAGGGGTGATGACGTCATTCACGTGCCGCGTTTCTGCCACGCATGCTTGCCACGGGTTTCTGATTACGACGGGGTTTCGCACAATAAGCTAAGTAATGCTCTCGCATTAAAAAGAGAGGAGACGGGGGCCGCAAATCCGTTACAAATACCTAAAGCTTCTTTTCCGTCTCCACCTAACCCGCCAAGAATAGACTCGAGTGCTCGCCGTGTTTGCATCCACTTCACACTCGGTCCCCGGGTGCATTGGACGAGAGCCAAGTTCGCGGCGGGCATCCGAGCGTCAGCACGCGTCATTCACTCCGAGGTAATCCCAGGGAGCGTCTGGTTTCAGCACGCTCACCCGCTACACGTTCGAACGCTACTGCTCGACAGGGTGCCCGAGGCAGCAGTGCTCCTTGGATGGAATCGTCGAACTCGAGGCAGCTGCCCGCGAAAACAGCGTGCGAAAATAAAGCCCCCGCAGTGTCCACACGGGAAAACCACGTAATAGTCTGCGCTACTATTTGCATTGAACGCTAGGTGTCAAAACTGGGGGGAAACACGCGCCTAGGCGCAGAAGCCGCAAATTCGCAATTACCGAACATCGCGGGGGAATCGACCAGGCCGGAAAACCCGCTTTCGACACGAGCGTTAGGCGACGACCGGCTCTCGCACACCGCTGGACACAACGACGCTTGGAAGAAAGCGTTGGAGCAGGCTTTCTCTGCCAGACTCGGGTGCAGAGCACGGTCGGGACAATGGAGTAACTGCATCGAGGGCCCGAAAAGGCAGCGGCTCTGAGGACACAACTCTTCATTTTAGTAAAGCTCGAGTATGTTCGCGTCGCGTCTCTCGGCGTTTTAGCCGTATAGAACTTGCTCTGTTCGGCATTTGCAAGGCTTCGAAGCGTAACAGTGTGCAAGGGAGTACCTGTTGCAGAGGAAATAATATTACGTGAAAAGCAGTCGGGCCAGTTAATTCATGATTCTTGGCAAAACAGCGTGCAGGGTAACAGGATACAGACAAGAAGAGACAGTCAGCGCTGCGTCTGTACTTTCTTGTCTATGTTCTGTTACCCTGTCCGCAGTTTTACGAAGAAATAATGTTGATCAAGCATTTTTCCCGATTGTTCGCAGGGGAACGCGAAAGCGAAACATGCTTGACAGACGAGTGATTCGAGTCCGCGGCAGGTAATAAAAGGCTGTCTAGACGGCAAGAAATTACACAGCGCGACCAACAGTTACACATTACGCTTATTTACTACGTTACAAAAGGCTCATTTATTGTTTGAGCTTGGTGCTTTCTTGCCGGAATTTCTATCCCTGAAATCGTCGATAGATCTGCACAAAAAAAAAAGCCACGTCACGTGACATATATCGGCCAAGAAGAGATGACAAGCCTTGGATGAATAGTGCGCTTCGAATAATGGTGAAAAAAAAAAAAACGGTTGTTTGCAGGTGCTATTTGGCACCTTACCTCACACTGTCATCATCATCATCATCAGCCTGACTACACCCACTGCAGGGCAAAGGCCTCTCCCATGTCTCTCCAATTAACCCTGTCCTTTGTCAGTTGCCGCCACTGTATCCCCGCAAACTTCTTAATCTCATCCGCCCACCTAACTTTCTGCCGTCCCCTGCTATGTTTGCTTTCTCTTGGAATCCACTCCGTTACCCTTAAGGCCCAGCGGTTATCTTGCCTTCGCATTACATGCCCTGCCCAAGCCCATTTCTTCCTCTTGATTTCAACTAAGATGTCGTTAACCCGCGTTTGTTCCCTCACCCACTCCGCCCGCTTTCGATCTCTTAACGTTACACCTATCATTTTCCTTTCCATAGCTCGCTGCGTTGTTCTTAACTGTAAACTGAGATAAGTTTTACCTGGGCGCCAAGTATGCAACGTGAGCCTCAAGCCTTCAGGCAATGTCCAATTTACTAATAGAAGACAGCCACTACTCTCACAATAACCCCTTTGATTCTACCTCATTGATCAATTTCTTTTCACTAACACAAAACAATGTGATGCATGAATTTCCTTGCTTGGTTATTATCTCTGTGCCCTAAAATGTTTTCATCGCTCGTCCGTTTATATCCTCCTGAGACCCGTGTATGGCAATTTGTCCAATATATTGGACATTAGCTTTTAAGCCAGTACTCCCGCGCCGAAAGATTCATCTTCATAAAACCCGCTTGTCCAATACATTGGACAACTGGTGGCGCCATCTGTGCACCTTTTTTGAAATTAAACTGCTCACATTCCCGCCAAAACACTTTGAAAACTGCGGCGTTCAGCGGCGCGGCGTTCCATGGCACCTGCCGGAGAAGTAAGTGTTGTTTCTGCGATTTTACCGACTTTGAACGCGTAAATTTTGTTGGATATCAACAAAAATAGCACAGAAAATATGTAGATATCGTAATTGTAACTCTTCATGACCTAACTTTTCTGTGCTTTCAATCTGATTTCACGTGTCCAATACATTGGACGCTGGGACTCAGCCCGGTTATTTTGACCGCGCTTTTGAGATGGCTTTCGCAATAACTGTAAACGAATACTGCTGGTATTTAACGGCTGGGGACGAAATAACGTCTTTTTTGTTGTAGGAGACAGGCCTCGCGTTCCTGATGAGATGGCCGAAGCAGTTTTACAAAGAATTGGACAAGCCAACACATCAGTTGGTTGGTTTAGTTGGTTTATGGGGTGTAACGTCCCAAAGCAACTAAGGCTATGAGAGACGCCGTAGTGAAGGGCTCCGGAAATGTCGACCACCTGGGGTTCTTTAACGTGCACTGACATCGCACAGTACACGGGCCTCTAGAATTTCTCCTCCAAAGAAATTCCAGCCGCCGCGGCCGGGATCGAACCCGCGTCTTTTAGGTCAGCAGCCGAGCACCTTAACCACTGAGCCACCGCGGCGGCCTCCAACACATCAGACATTGACCTATCGGACAGCGACGACGACACTATTGTCGATACAAAAACAGCCAGAAACGTCAAGAAGCAAGAAACGTCAAGGAAAAAAAACAGCAAGAAACAGAGAGTGACAGTGAAGTTGAGTGAAGCCCACCATCAAAGCTAGCTCGACGAGGAGAGACCAACAAAAGTGCCTACAATTTCCCAAGGCTGTCTGACGCAGCTAACGCTGCGCGCTGCCGGTTTGAGGGGTGCACCATGAAAACAAAGTTTTTTTGCACAAAATGTTAGCAGTTCTGCATAACAAAAGACAGAAGATGCTTCGAAAAGGCACACAGCAAGTGAGCACAGCGAAACTTTTTTATTCAGTTGACGTATATTTTGCTACTTTGACTTTTGTCATAATAAAGTATTTTTTTCGCACAACTTTAACAGCTTTATCTGAAGTATTTTGTGGCACGCCAACTGGGTGGGAAAATACGGCTAGAGTCCTAGTGTCCAATATATTGGACATCGTGCTGAGCTAAAACTATTTGTACTGTTGAGAAACTATCTCTCACTTTTCACCTTTGTACTCCTACCAGCTTATTCTGAAACCCTACAAAGTTTTTGTGCACTCAAATTCACTTCGGGTCTCAGGAGGATATATGTGTGTATTATTGCGGTTTTTTTTGTGATGTTCTTTTCTGTATAAGTTAAATTCTGGAATCCTTACGTCTACTAATTACACCTAATTCCGCATAAGAGGTCCCACTACGAGACCTCTTTCTTTAATACCCCAAAGCCTAGTATTTTTGATTGATAAAAAAAATGAAAACTGGTGGCGCACACATCGGGTGCCAGAGCTAAGGGCAACGAAGCTTTTTTTTTTTTAAAAAAAAAAAAAGTGTCCTGGCCAAGTGGGAAAAAAAAAAAAAAAAACTACGGGTTGGCGAGAGTCGCGTGGCCCACTCAGCAGTATTTTATGGTTCTCCGAAAACTTATTCATTGTCGGCGTCAGGAACAAAGTCCCATTCACAAGTTGTAGATCGCCTTCAAAAAAAGCTAACTGAAACGCCTGCACCAAGGTACCGGCAACATCGATGCTGCCTGCAGCTTTCTTTCCGCGCCTGGGAAAATAAATACAATGTGCAAGCAAGTTATGCAGGCCCAGAGAGCACAGAAGCATGCTCCCCAACCCATTCCATGCGATGTAGGTGTAGTGTGCCAGATTCCGTTCACCTGCAGCGCCGTCTATATCGGTCAAACGGGGAGATGCGTTAGCACGCAGCCGATGGAGCATGAAAATAGCGGCAAGAAAGATTCCCCCTCCCATACAGCTGTTCACAGCAAGAAGAGCAAATGCGCGCCGATATACCGGGTGTTTCATATAAGGTGTTCTGCAATTTTCAAAAATCCGCTTGTCGAGTTATACGAGCGCTTTTTTCATACTTCTGTGACCCTGTCTAAGAAGAACTGAGTGAGCTATCTCACTTCCCACTTGTCATAGCTGTAATCGTTCCGGCTGCGTTTTGAAATAACTGTTTAGTTTTTGTTTCCTACCGTTTCTTCAATAAATTCAGCTGACATTCAGCGCTTGTCTGCGTTTCCGTCTACGTCCCATCTTTGATTGTGCTACTGACGCACAACGACAACCCACCAACTTGCCGAAATTTAAACTTTAATCAATGGTGGTCAAAAGTTTAGGGGTGAAGCGGTGGCCCCGGGTTCGATCCCCGGACCAGGACGAATTTTACTTTACGAAGTTTCTGAGAAAGCTGTATAGCTTTCCCTTGTAGCCGTATGGCTGCGCTCGGGTGGATGTCAATGAGTAATTACTCCCTTATTATTTAATCAATGGTGTTCGGTGCTTAACGTCCAACGAGACTCAGAGCAGCCGAAAACCAAGGGCACTGAGCAGCCGCGGCAGGTTAAATCTGCAAGCTTCCGAATGATCGTCGAATCTTTGTGCGCCGTTCAGTGCTACGGATGCGTGCGCATAAAATCACTCCTCCTTACAAGTTAGAATAGGCCTAGACATCAGAATGCGCAAGAAAAAAAAAACGCAGAGGAAAAAAGCTGCCCAGAGATCAATTTGCCAATCCTTGTTCTGCACACGGCGGCTCTCATTTGCGTTACGCGCGTCGAAAAGCAAACCTGGAGCGAGACACACAGCAAGACATTTCACGCTGCATACAGCCACGTGTTCAAAACAGCATCACAAACCGAGCAAGAGAAAGAAGGAAAGCGCCTGTCACTCCTCTGGGTATTGAGCAGTTCATCTTTTGCATCTTATCACAAACTGTACAGGAGCTACCGATACAGAATGCCTGCACGCTAATGGCAATCGACTACCGGAAGTAAGGTTGACCTATACTTGCTCGCACGTGCCATGTGATAACACGTGAGATAAACCTGCACGTGCGAACAGGCGAGAAGAAAGGGGAGTCAGGAATACCTGATAGCAGCGCGCTAAGAAATGTCGGGACGCGGGCACACGCGCACAACTATAAGACGGGCCCTTTGGTTTCGAGTTTTATTTATTTATTTTTATTTTTTATTTATTTTTTTGGAAAGGGGAGGGGGGTTCGAATGCATATGGGCTTATTCATTAAAAAAGGTTCCACAATCCAGGTTCTTTCGGATCATTTTTTTTGCAGCAGAATTTTCTATAAGCGTTCGATTTTTGTGCAGGAGATTAGATGTTTTATTTCTGTTCATTATTTCACAAATAATATCGGATTCGCAGGATTCTAAAAGCTTTGAAGAAGGATGGATAGCTGGGCGAGTTTGTAATAATACATCGTGGGAGGGATTGTAATCGTGGGATTGTAATAATACATCGTTTTGTTCGCGCTGTTCCCTCCCACGATGGATTCTAAAAGCTTCACCAAATCAGATACTTCTTTGGATTCTCTCATCTTGTCGTGTACTTAACCATCTTCCGAGCAAGCCTGCCTTTGACTGCACAAAGCAAAAACGTTTACTCAACGTGACAGCTACCATTTTGAATGAATGCAGCATAAGAGCCATACAGCAGGACGTCGTTAGCGTTAATAGCGCTAGATACATTGATGCCAATGAGACGTCTGGTCAGTACACCCATGTTTTGGTCTTTCGCTTCTAAAACGTACTTTTTCGAATTTCCCTTCAAATTAAGCTCCGTCATCAACAAAAGGCGCTAAAAAAGGTTTAAAGTCATTACTTAACCAGAAACCCCGCTCTATAGAATAAGCACGAGACATCCGCCAACTTTCGTGCGCCGTTTCCAGTTGTGTGCACTGGAAAACAACGTTTTTTAGAAGGCGCATTTTCGGTTAAAAATGAGGTCAATCCGATTTTTTAGGAAATCTCATCGGAATGTAAGAATCGGGTAAAACCGGGTGTTACCCGAGAAAGAATGTCCCTAAATGGTACCTCGATGCAAGACGAAACAAGGCATATATTACATACAACGCTTCAGAAAATACCACAGTGAGAACATATGAGTTATATGGCTGACAAAAAATTCAGCGGGATGCGTTTCGAGAGGCGTCACTGCTCAATTTCACCAGTTCCACGCAGTTATTCTTCCCTTCTCTCGGTAAAGAATTCAGAAGTCTAAAACAACGCCAGTTCAAAAACGACAGACCTTAACTGATTCGCTCCAGATGCGAGTCATTTGCAATATGCAATATTGTCGCGTTGTTTATTATTCGCTTATTCTGTAACCCTCGTCTCGCTTCTACTAAACCAGACATTACAAAGGACAACGTTACAAAGGACAACAACAAAGGAACATCTTTCATCTCCGCAAAGGCGGCGGAGATGAAAGAAGTGGTGGAGGCTGCTGTGGTGGTGTTTATGTGCAGGCTGGATTAGCCTTGCACTAGATAACGTTTTTTTTCTTTAGCTTCACCTTACTGGTTGATCCACTGCGCCCACAAATCTGAGGCACATTAGTGCCGCTACAGGTTGTAAAACAAGATACAGATCACGTCATGACAGTCGTACACAGGCGCGGCTGATGAGGATCGTACTGGCCTCCTCCACGGCCGCTTTGACGCGGCACGCGAAAGCGCGCCCAAACACCCAGACCGGTCGGCTCCTCACCAGCCTCAAGGGAGCCGCTCAGTTCGCCTAGACGGCGCGAGAAAGTGGCTGACACCAAGTTACAGCGAGGCCCGAAGCCGCTTTTCGCAAACACGCATATCACGTAGTGGAAGCGCAGCGCCCAAGGTTAAAAGACGCGAAGCAACGCTGCCCACCAACAGTTTCTATTCTAAGCCTCGATAGTTTTTTTTTTTTTTGGGGGGGGGGGTTGCTTAGAGTCGGCCATCACATTAATGAGATCACTGGTGGAACACCTGGGGCCCCAACACGGCATTCTCGATCTAAGCAACCCGGAAAACAGAGGACAGTGAGTGGAGTGGGATACACGTAACATGTTGGGGACATATTTCTCAACAAAACCGAGGGCGTTGGTGAGAAAAAATAACGCGGAAAGTTCGCCAATAAAATGAAAAAAAAAACGCTTCGCCGTGTTCTAAGACCAGAAGAAGCAACGCTAGTGCTTCTTACAGAGAATTCACCGATGCCCAGCAAGATACGCGACAGAAGGGATTCCAATGGCGACGCCCCTTGGGTGCTCAATGCACCCGACAGAAGCTGAACCTAGACGGTCTTCTCGTAATGCGTACTGCACGCACAATCGTAGGCGCAAGGAAAGGGAACATAGCAGAGCGTGCCAAATAGCCCTACTTGTGGCGATACGCGACGGCAACGTCTCACAAAACACTGCGGAAAGAAGGACGCGGTGCCGCCACTCGCCAGCAGGGTGGGTAAGCTAGGCCTAAGTTCAAACGCCACAAAGGAAAAAAAAAAAACGGAAAAAAAAGTATAGATGTCGTGAAAAACAAAGAAAACGTCAATCGCAGCGCAAGTGCGCTGAGATGGCGGTAACAGGCGAACAATTCTCGTCTGCTGGCAATATCCCGCGACAAGATGCTGCCCTCGCAATTCCGCGAACAGCGGATGGAGTGCGGCAAGCAAGCCACGGCATCCTTCTTTCCAGCGTGTTTAGAAGCGTGGCGACCGCGTATCGCCACAAGAAGGACTCGAGGTTATTTGGCACATGCGTCCCCGGGTCCGCTTTTGTTGCGGCTGCAACAGCACGCAAGCTCATGCCAGCTCCGTCATGAAGATTCGCAACTACAGTACCTGCTATACAAAGAGGGGGAAAAAAAATGAACGTAGTCAACGCTTTGACGGAATGCCCTCTGATCAGGTAGTAGCATTGTAGAAAGGACATTCGGTCAATGTCCACGTCAACTAAAGTTCTTAGCATGGTCAGTGATCGAAGAAAAATGAACGCAGACAGACTCCGCATAAAGGTGAAGCAGTGGCCTGAAAACTGTCGAACAATAATTGCATGATGCACTTTACTAAACTTTGCTCGAGTTCGCGATTGCGGAATCTTCAGTTTCCTCTTCTACGAAATGGCAGTCTTAGTCCAACCACTAGATGTGGTCGTCGTTGGCGTTGGCTCGGCGCCAGCGCTTTGAACAAAATTACGGATTCTGGGCGTCAAAGCTACACCAGGACTTAGAAGCATGTAGAACGAATGGCTCCGAATTATTTTCCAAGGTCTGGGATTCCTTCACAAGCATCGAACTCTCACTACATAGGTGGATTATAAAGATACTACGTAACAATAGCTACTCACTAAATAAACATTATGGCGACGCCGGCGTTTTGTGCGCTAGAATTTTTTCCCGGCTTTGACGCTCCAACATTCGCGGTCTGACAAAAAACTTCCGGGAAAAAAACAGCGCTGAGACTAGGAACAAAGAAAGAAGAAGACAACAGGACAGCGCCGGTCCTGCTGTCTTCTTTTTTTGTTCCTACTCTCAGCGCTCTTTCCCCCCCCCCCCCCCCCCCCCAGCAGCATGTACCAACTAGCTCAACTCTCCATTTTATTGACAAAAAACTTGCCTGCCGCGCTTTATTCGGCACAACCGAGCAGTGGAAACAATAGCTGTCGTTCCCAAAAGAAGGCAATTCAACAAATCCAGCGCACACAGACCCGGTTCCGGCCTGTGTGCACCGCAGATAACCCACGCGCCACCTGCGGCCGTGCTATGAAAGTTGGAAAACGGTCGGCGTGCACACGCCATAGCGCGCGGACGCAATGACTTTGAGGCGAAGCTGGCGACCCGAGGCAAAACATTTATTCTGTCCCCTGTGGCGGCTCCAGATGGGTTCCCGTGAAGCCGCAGAGCAACGGCGGACAAGGGGCGACTGCACAAGCAGCCACCAGCGCCGCCGAGAGAATGCCAGGAAGATGGCATTGATACAACACTCGCACAACGAGGAAAAGTTGCCGTTCGACAGAGGAGCGAGGGGAACGAGGGAGTGCATTCTCCACCCGGCGCCTCAAAAAAAAAAAAAAGCACAGCCCATGCAAGCGTGCTTTCTTACCTACCTCGCTCTCGACAAACGCACAAGCGTGCATGACGAGGCCAATAGGCTTTGGCTTCAGCCCAAGCGCATTTCAAAGAAGCAATGGCCTCCGTCGGCTACATAGATGGACGGGCAGGGAAGCGCCACCCGAAGGGGCAGTGGACCCCGCGCGCACTCTTCTTATTTGCCCCGCCGCCGGTCAAGCTCAACAGCCGTGCATATCAGCCGTCGGCCACTCGCCGGCCGCCCATCTCCAGATCCAAACAGAGCAGATAGGCACGCTAAACATAGAGCGACCCTCGTCGAGAGGGGGCAAACACGCCGCACGCTCCGGCGGCGCTGCTCCTCCAAGACTAATCGCCCACTGCTCGGGCTGCCGTGGAAAATGCCACACGAGGCAGCAGAGCGCTCTGTGCAGTGCACTGTGGCGTCACTGATATGCATGGGCTGTGCGCCGCTCAGCGAGAGCAATCGGAAAGAGCGCGAGCCACGTCGAGAGCCGTGACGTGGCTTTCCCGGAGCTCTCGCGCTTCCAACACTGCGGACAGCACGCACTGACCTGCGCGGATATGACAATCTGCGCGCCCCAGATTTTGAAGGCCGCTTCACGAAACGCCGTGCGCAAGTGAGCCTCGAGCTAGCGAACAAACAAGCAAGAATGTCATTTCACTCCGCCAAATCCAACCACGATATAGCGCTAAAAGGCGCGGCGCAGACTGGTTAAAAAATAAGCTGCTCAGCTTGAAAGGCGCGCTTAGCTCCGGCCCTTGTTTCATATGTATAGGCGCAGAGGTGCGGTCAGATTACGGAGCACGCGCTTCGGCGTTTGAAATTTTCTCACGCGTTCTGCGGAGATGATGTGATTGTTCCTCGAATTCATACGCGAGAGCCCCAGCGGCATGTGCTGTTGCATAAATAAGTAGTTCATTTTCCGTAGGTAAGGCGTGAGAAGAGTTTGATCGCCGAAGCGTGCTCCGCATTATTATGGCCGGGACTGTACACAAAGCAAGACACGAAAAAAAGGAACCGCTGGAACCGTACGAGCACCCAAGGAGATTCAACCTGATGATTCTGTACAGTGACTGACGGAAGCAGAATTGAGCCCTCAGCTCTAGAATCGCTGAAATGGTTGACATTAATGAGGAGAAAAGGAATCCACAGAAGTGACCGTGCTACCCTCAATGCAGCTTGAAGTTTTAATAATATCCTGAAACATTTATTTTCTTCACATTACAAATCATCACCATCATCATCACCCCAACTGGACAGGGAATCGAACTTAAGCCCTATTGCACTCTGGCCAGTTCTGAATATTGGATTAGAATCGAATTAGCTCCATGCTGCATAAAGTGAATAATTAAAAAGTTGGTTAACAAGTTCTGCCAATTAGTCGTACAAAGGTGACCGCCATCTCGTTATCTTGTGTCCGCCAAGCCTAACAGACACTCAGTGAAGGCAGCATCCACGTGACCATCAGCGTCATTTATCACCAGTATTCCGCAGAGCAAGAACGTCGCCTCGAGCTGCACGCTTCATTGTTTCGGCAGCCCTGCTAGGAACCACCGAGCTGGAGTAAAGCTGTTCCACGTACAGCGGAAGGTACACGATTTTCCCCCAAGATATGATTCCCATTCCCTGCAGTAATCCCACCAGTAGCTTACAGTAACCGCAGATCCCTGGCCTCTTTTCTCTCTGCTATGACGCCATTTCCACAAGTGGTGCACCGTCAGGCCACAGAAATGACGACAACCGCCTGACCAGATGGGTTCGTTCAGCACTGCGAGCAGTAAGGTGCCAATGGTCCGGCAGAGGAAGCAGTTCCAGCAAGCCGCCAGGAAAAGCCTTGCGCTAAGGGGCGATTTTTGATCGCGAAATACAATGATACTGATCTCCTTCGGAAAATTTTGCGACACGCGATTCCACATGGGATGTCCCTTCACCCCCTAATCCTTACAAGATCCTGTTCACCCCGCCAGAGTCCAAGCGGCGGCCGCGTCCCTTGCGCAGTCGCCAACGTCGCGCATCACTCGGGCCATTGCACCCGCCACAGCTGGAGAGCCGCAGCCGCCAACACAGTTGAGTCACTCTCGCGACGGGCCCAAAGAGGATGTAAAAAAAAAAAAAAATCCCCGCAACAAAATCGTATTCACGGCTGCGGAAGCCTCGCTTCCCCCAAGAAAAGAAAAACAAACAAAATGGCCACAAAACGCGCATCATTTGTAGGTTAAAGATTCACCCCAATATTCTTGATTGACATCACCAGCCTTCAGGTCACGATAACTAGGGCAGTCGCTCCTGGCCACCAGTTTCGTTAAAAAGACCAACTTTCACCCGCGCCAAGGCCTCAGTGTAGCACGCTAGAAACACAGCATAGAGTCAATTAACATAAGTTGCATGGGAAAAAGGGGACAAGCAGAAGTATACATCAGCGGCACTCGGATAAAATTGGGGGCGCTATAGGAAATAAAGCCCAAGGAAACGCTGTGAAGGCTTAAAAATACTACACTTTTAATGGTAAAAGATTTTTCAACCATTAAAGTACAATCGCAAGCCCACAAACGTTCTCGCAAAAAAATAAAAAATAAAGAAGGCACAATATTCCGGGCAGTGCCTAGACTATAACCAAACGAGTATTAATGCGGAGCAATCGGAGCGGCATTCCTACGACAGGAAGCAAAAAACGCGCGAGTTAACTCTGATGAAGAGCAGAGAGCGCCCGTTTCCGCATCGACTGACTCCACAGTCACCGCTGCTGCGGCCCACGTTCCGTCTTGAGCGCCAAGTCCACACATGGGCGAGCCACAATAAAGAGAAGCTGTGTATAAACTCGGCACCTTCGGACGGCGATATTCGCCCATATCTTGGATCACAGCGAGAGTCGGGCCTCGCTTAGGCCGCTCGCGTTGCCGGAGGCAAGAAAGGAAGTGGGTGCACGTACGTCCGCCTCCCGTTTCCGGGGTTTCGCCGGTTCACCTTGCGATAGTGCACTGGGCGGAATGCAGTGCCAGTCTACAAATGCGAACGATCCGATCGCAGATGCACGCAAAGCAAGACGAGGAAAGCGGCCGTTCGAACGGAGATGCCGTCACAAAGAGGGTTTTGCTCCAAATTTCACGAGAGAGCCAAGCAGGCTCGCGCGCAACACTTTCGTATAGGGTGGCCTCGTGATCCAAAGGGCCGAAAATGTGCGCGTTTTGCAATTATATTCCGCACAAGGCAGACGTCTTCACCCTCGATGGCGACGCATCGAGGCTCCCTACACTTTCGACTTGCACAGCGCGGCGACTGGTCAGCTGCGACCAACGTATACAGTCATGGACAGAAGATTGCAGGATGCGGATTCACGGAAGAAAAAAATTATTGCAAAGCAGTTAGGCACAGCAGGTCAATGAAAAGCATAGAAGCGTGAGGTGACATGCGTGTTGCATCTGGTAGAACAACACCATCTGAGTAGCTGGCGACGCAACCCAGAAAAAAAACTTTTTTCCGCAAATGTCCATCCAGCAAACTTCTGTCCATGACTGTACAGTCGTGCCCCGTTAACACGACCCCCGATAAATGGACGGCTCGAATTATACGCAATTTTTCTGGACACCAAACTTTTTCAATGCACGCCTCGTTAATATGGAAACTCTGTCCGCACAATGTACGGGGTGAAAATGCACGGCGCCCATTGGAGCCCGCGTATTAAGGCGAGAGCCTTTTTAATGGCTCATACTGTCGTCCGTTAGCAAAGCGTGTCACACGCGTTTAACTCGGGAACTAAAAAAGATAGAAGAAAACCAATGGTTGCTTCAGATAGAGGAGGAAAAATGAACCTAGAAGTCAAGTTTGATGACTGTAGATTAATTAGTTAAGTAATTATAAGCGAAAATGTCGAAATTGCGCCGAAATAGAGCGGACGTCGATATAGCCACGGGAACGGTGTGACGTCACATCCACCGGAAGTCGTCACAGCATAGTGTCCTCGGCTTTCGCCTCTCAACACTTTAGTTGCCAGAGTGTCCTCGCAATTTTTTCTGTCGCGTTAATACGGAAACTGATGAAAACAAAATTTCGAGTGCCCCAACCAGGTGTTTCCCATCCTGTATTTTGAAAGCAGGACACTAGCGAAAGGAAGTGCCAAGTGGAAATGCCTGAGTGATAGCCCCCCCCCCCCCCCCTACCCCCTTTTTTTTTTCGTGCTTTAATGCATTACAGTGTAAAGGTGCCCAGTTGACAGTTGACGTTCCTTGTGGTTAGCTGTATTTCGTGAATTGAAGCGGATTGTGCAGCCGCTTTGAACAGCTGTCAGCGACTAAGTGCGGATATGTAACGAGGGGTTCATGGGATGCGAAGAGTCATTGTAGAGTATATGCTAGCACGCCATGAGACGCCATTACGTATGTGATGCGCCAACGGGAGCTTCGAACTGCACCGCAAAATTTAAAAGGTAACGGTGACCAGAACAATGCACTTCGAAACTCCCAAAGGTTTCGTCTAATTTCCACTACGCTATCACTATGCACAGAAGCAGAGCTTTAATTACAAAGGATTTTTATTTCTGATTTTTTTTCATTATCCGTTATCATGGACTACTGGCTTTATGGACAGTTTACTCGAGAACCAGTGTCCACATTAACGAGGCACAACTGTCTCCCCCCAGAGAAAGCGGCGTACTTGCAAGGTCGCCCAACAATGCGACCACAGTAAAAGACGGCACGTTTCCACCGCTGGAGAAACCACAAAGAGGAGACGGCCCCCCAGAGGCCCCCGCGTATTTCCGACGCGAACAGTCTGGTTTCTTGCCAGCGCTGTTTTATCATTCTTCCCGCGTCCAGCTATGCGAGCTCCCATAAACGAATTCGGATCCAATTATGTCTGCCCGCCACGGTGAAGCGAAATCTGTCGCAACATGCGGCCACGGCGTGGCAAGCCGCGCAAAAATTGTCCACACAGCTGCCGCCGACGACGATAATGCGGCCCGTTGTGTCGGAAAGCGATATCGCCCTGCGTTCGAAATATTGCGGATCGTGATGCCAGAAACGGTGTGCGTCACACTATGCCACGTCGTACAAACCGTTGGAATGGAATCCGCAAACGGCGTCAGCATTAGAGAATCGGGAGCCAAGGCTGTTCGCGCGCATGAGAGGTATACATGATTGGTCGACGCCTTAACCTATAGTATACGTCGGATTACCACGACTGCTGAGTCAGGGGCGAGATCAGTTCGCCACCGCTCCTACGCGTGAAATGCTTCAATAACCCGCCACCTGACCTGCTGGTGTAGGCCCGAGGCGGGGAGCCGCGCCGCTTCCACAGAGCGAAATCGCCCTTAACAAGCTGCGCATAAGCACTGAGCACGGTTCTTTTGTTTTGCGCAGTGACAACCGGAGCTATACAGAGTAAGCCCATCGAGGCGCACCTGCACTATCCCTCCATGTTGCTCATCCTCTCTGGGAGTCTCTTGCAGGAAGCTTGCTGCAAGCCGGGCCTTACTGTCCACAGGCCGCACTCCGGTGTAGCGGAAACGTACATACGCCGGCTGTACGTCAACGACGTTACCGCGGCGGCAAAAACAAATGATTTCGCCCAAGTGACCGGCGACACACCAACAAGCGACGCTGCAACTTCGCCATCTTCGGGCTGGTTTTGTCGACGGTCGTATTGTTTAATGCATTCCGTCCGCTTTCTTCTTGACGAGCGGCCAGCTTCGAGTGCTACAAGCCAAGCTGGACACAGCACTCAACTCTCGTCCGCGGAAATCGCGCTTTGACGCGATGCAGTTGTTTCAGTAAATAAAAACTGACTCCGAAATTACTGTCTCGGTTCTCATAAACGCGATAACATTAATGCGCTGACTGCGGGGATTACAGCATTTGCGAAACCCGGACTCGAGACCAAAGCCCGTAACGCCTTATACTCTCCTGATCTTGGTTCCGTACAGGCTTTGATTGGTTCCACACAATACCATTATAGCTGTGAGTGACCCGTGCCACTGCCGTGGCAATCTCGCTCTGTCCAGCTCTTACTGGAAAACATTTTCGTACACTGTAAAAAAAAAAAAAAATTGTCCGCGTTGTATTGTATGCAGCACTGGAACACTGTGATAAATGGCCTATTTTTATATTCACCGCCAATGCCACAACTACGATCGCTGGCCCTGTTTAAAACGCTTACAAAACAAACATCGTCGGTCAAGCTGCAATATTTTGTTCTAAACTGGACTGCGGAGACTGCTAACCTAAAGAGCGCAATAATTTACCTGGATTCCGAATACATTCTACATGTATATTTGTCTGCCGGCTGTTCGGTTTCGACTGACACCGACGTTTTATAAATCTCGAGTTTCAGCAATTACCAAACAAAAACACAGGAACCCCAACAAAAATCTCGCCGTCCTCCCAAATATCGAGCAGTCAGCAGCTTTCATTTTCGCGATGAATTTACCCCGTGCAGTTTTCAACAGAAACTTTTCCTAACTAAAGAGTGCGGCTGACACTGGTTACTGCCGGAATTCAACACGGATGTGAGCGGGTAAACCACGGCTCACAGCTTTCAAAGTTGGCGAAGCAATGGTCATACACGGCGGACCAAGGTCGTTTGCCGACTTGTGCCCGGTGTCGCCAAAATCAGGCTACACTCAGCTGGAAATACGAGCGATCGAAACGGAAAGCAAAAAGTCCGGCAAAAAGGAAAAACGCAGGGGGCAGCTGAGCTGCGCAGAGCAGAGTAGAACGCAACTTAGGAGGGCATGGCTGCAGGCCAGTTGATAACACATAACAGGCCAGAAGGAACCGCGAGAGACACAGGACATTGGGTGGATTTGTGTTGCCTCCTTCCACCATCCTGCATCTTCCGCGTTTTCTTCGGGCCTCTCATCTGACGTCTGTTCCGCTTTCCTTTCCTTCACTTAGGTGGTGCGACATATCCTGCGATGAGACACAGCGCTGGGGAGACAGGACGCAGACACGGTCAATAATGTTCAGATGAAAAGTAAATCATGCTTGTTAGTTCTCAATATATGATTTAATCGTAATGAAAAAAGGGGAACCGATAATCGACAAAAACTCAACATGTGTGCCGTCAAGCAGCAATCCGTGAAATCGGCAATAAATTGCAGCACATCAGGTTTTACGTCCAGACGTATCTGAGACAAACTACTACGAGGTTCTACCCGCTAGAAGCAGCCTGCCCGGGCACGTGGAACGTGCTTTCACGCAGTCTTCGGAATATTGGAGGAACTGTGCGCCACACGCATATATAAGGAAACATGAATTGCAGGTTGGCTTAACGCGACACAAACCAGGACAAGAGAGGGACACAGGACGAACGCTCGTCTCGCTCGTCTCGCGCTAAGCCAGTCTGCAAATCATGAATCACCAACTGATCCAAAACTCCACTTTGATATAAGGAAACATTAACCACACGTCACATTTCCGATTTCAGAAATCACCTGGGGCATTCTTACCCATACCTCAATGGTCGGTGTAACAGAGACAAAAAGTTCCTAACAGTCACTAGCAGGAACGCATTTGGAACCCGATTAAGAGAGAGATAGGAAGAGGGCTGCATTCTATACATCGCGCATTTGGAAGGACAAATGAACCCCTCTGCAAACGGACTTGCTGCTCTTTGTCCGTTTCTTGATCCATCTTGTCGCGTTTCGCTTGGAATGTTCCGCGAAAAACCGCAGCCTACCGCGTCGCCAGCCAAATTTCACCAAATTTTGCGCAAGGGCCAATGTGCCGCGGGTCAATCAGCAGAATGGCCCCGAGAAGAAAAAAAAAACACGCTTCGATTGGGTGCTTCGGGAACGGCTGTTGCCCGCAGCTTCCGCTTCGCTGCAACCATCAGAGCGTCCCTGTATACTCTCGCTGCCGGCGAGCTACAGAGTCGCCGTTCCAGTACGTCGTACACTTGTAATATCAGAGAGGTTCAGCGTCGCGGTGACGTACTAGCGTAGACGTATACCGGCTTACCGTACCCCTCCCGCGCACGCGCAGTGGCATATAGGTGCGGCCAGGCGGGGGCCACTGCGCGCGCGCAGCCGGCGTCCGGTAATAATAACAATAAATTCTTCATTGCTGCAATGCCATGGTACATATACGGGCCTGCCCAAGCCAACAGAGGGCTTGTGGGGCAGTGCCCGGTAGCATGGGTCAAGTCAGAGCATACGGCACTTTCCATTCACATCGCAAAACAAGTAGAGTAAAACTAAGGAATGGGTAAGAAGAAAAAGGAGAGAGAAATGAGAGAACGAAATGAAAAAAATAAAAAGCCGTCATACCTCTCCGCTAGTACGTCTCCGCTACGCTAAATCTCTCTTATTTTATGCGCCGCCAACTGTACGGCCTGTGATACATGCCTGTGACATGAACATTTCGTACGCCGTCACTCTACGGTTCCTATCTCCACAGGCAGCTGCAGCTTGGCAGGAGCACTGATGCCTGGCGGGGACGAGAATGGACCTTACCCAGCCGCATAATAAAAACGCGCCGCTAGCCCACCCCGTCGTTACTGCTGGGAAATTGTCAGCGCGCATCAGGGGGCAAAAAGCAGGCACAGAGCTGCCGTCAGGCGCAGGGAGCAATAACCGCAGCAGAACCCTGCTCGCTACTTTTCCAGCGAGAGATTTATGCAAGGAACAGTTTCCAAGTAGGCATGCGTACTAGGCTGAATCCAATCCGAGGGTGCATTCCCAATTTATTCGGCACAGACCTCCGAGCAGCGGAATTCAAAGCACGCCGCCATCACTGTCAACGCCAGTATCGCCGCCTGCCGCAAACGCCAGGGCATGGAACGGTGCGCCAAACAAATTCCTAAAAGCACAGAAAACAAAATCTAGAGCGGCATGCCTCCGCTTTTACGACTCTACTTTTGCAATATACTAGCAGCACGCCGAGCAGTTTTAATCGAACTCATTCCAAACTGTATAATTTCCGGAGTGAAATGTGATACTGTCACACGTATGTGCTCAGCACTGTTTTTAAGCTCTTCATTACAGCTATTGCCAACGGACCGGAAAACTACTGTGGAAGAAATGTGTATTACGAGCACGAATTTCGACTTCACCGACGGACACAGGTGACACTGCTGCTTCCACCCAGATAATGGAAACGAAACACAACTTCATATTAAAAATATATTTGTCCTCTTCGGCCGAATGCTGAACTTAATGCTCCAGTTCAGTTTCACAGCGCAAATGAAGTATTTTATTATTTTCTTATACGAGTCGGCTCCGGAGCCAGTCACCCCAGTGTTGTGCCGTACTGAGATGAGCATGTCGGCGCTGCTCCTGAAGCGACTCAGTGGCAGTGTCACATACATGCCAAGTGAGCTGGCTGGCGTACTGCTTTGGTGTTAGCTGCCGACACCTCTGAAGAGTGGCGATGCGCCAGTGTTTTAGTTACCTCAGGAAAGAAATGGACGTCGATACGCCCTTCGGTAGGGAAACTCGGTAGGGACAAGGAAACAGAATACGTTCCAACTGGTCAAGAAGACGAAGCGAGGCCTTAGGACGCGACGAGATTTCAAGGAGCGCTTCGACTGCTTCAAATGAGGTAGTGTTTCGGATACTCGATACAACGCAACACCAGGCGTAGTGCGAAATTAATCGCCGATGAGAAAAGGCCGGGCCGCAGTGGTACCCAGTGTTAACCACCCAACACTGCACGGCAAACATTGAAAAAAAAAGACTGGTTTGTGGAAAGGAAAGCGCGCAGTAACTGCCTCGCTCTCGGTGAACACCCAAGGGCGGGATTAAATGGAGAGAGAAAGAGGCGCCTCAGTAAGCCCCACCTGGGGACTTTTATTAACGACATCGCACAGCACGCGTACAGGCAGCTTTAGCGTTTCGCTACCATCGACAGACAGTCACAGTGAGAGAAGGTGGTGCGGAGAGCGCAAGCAAGGAACGAGTACGGGTGAGCTTGCTGGAGAGAGCCAAGGGGTGAAAGAAGTGCGTGGAGAGACGGCGGCGCCAGAGTACGCGGGTGAACAATGTCTGTGACCCGCAATGCGCAGGAAGCGACAGGTGCCGCCCTTTGCGCAAAGCGCACGTCGTCATGAGAGAGCGTGGAAGGGGATAATGACGAGCATTCCTCGCCCAGCATGTCGCGTCAGGAGTGCGGAAACTTCACACAGCAATGCGCCAAGTTTCCGTGATTCTGGATAACTTTGCAAAACGTTAGCTGCGATTTCATGACTTGGAATTTACTCCAGCATGAGTAAATCTGTACTCATGCCCAACCCGGATGACTGTCTGCATTCGCGTGCGTGAGAGAGATATATACACAGAAGGGGGAAAGAGGATGCAACAGTGAAGAGTTGCAGCATGCTTCAAAAGATAAATCCCTCTTTAGTATCAGCCCAGATGAGCACCTTCCCCCTAGTACCCCGGCATCGAAAGCGGCGCGGCCGGTCTGCGCTTCCGCCGGCGAGTAGCGGCCCGAGAGAACCGCATCCTGCCGAGTATCGGCTACGGCGGCGGGTGCCAGAAACAAAACACGCGTGCAACCAGTCGCGGCGTACGAGAGACGTGGCACGTGGCCACGCGCCAGCCGGCCACTTGTGCGCGCACCGACGCCCGATCCGATAAAATGTTCGCGCTGCTCCGCTCCCCAGCGATCGGAAGGTCAGCCACGCACCCGGCTGCAAAAGTTTCTGGATCCCCGCGGGCTTCGCCAAGAAACGAATTTGTCCGCGGCCGGGGCACAGAGCCGCCCAGTAACGCAGCGTTCATGCAACCGAGATTTTCGATTTCCTGCCTGGCAATCGGAGGATAATATTTTTTTTCTTCCGAAACATCCGTGGCCCACGAACGTTGGTCTGCATAGGTGTACCCCAGGCTCGGAGGTGATCCTACGGACTCAGTTTGCAGCATGTACTCGAGCCCACCGGCAGGGAGTTAGGTCTAATTGATGCAAGTCCGACTTAAGCCAAAGAGCGCCAAAGCGACTTGCAGAGCACTGACACATCGCAATACGTTGACGCCTTTCGTTCTACACTGCTTTGGGACTGCTCTTCCCTCAGCCCGCGCTTCAGCAAGTCGGCCACACGAAGGAGGTTGAGTATTTTTGCATTTTTTTTTTTTTCAGGATAAACTGCTGGCACGGGAAGTCGAACGGATCGCCCCGAATGCTTTGACCTTGAAACATTTAAGCACATTTGCGCACAAAATTCGCAGAGTACAGAGCACTGCCTCGTCGCCCTCAGAAACTTTCTCTACTGGGTGCTAGGAGTTTTCTCACACTACAATCTCGGCGCAAAGCTTGCTACTATGCGAACTACTAGTACCCGGAAGAGCAGCAAGCGAAAGCTACTGGTTCGTCTTCAACAAGTGCCTCTCGCAGGGACGACAGATAAAATATTAAGATAGGAGCGCGAGCAAGAAGATGCAGCGTCTCAGGCGAAGTGACGACATCACCAAAAAATAATAACGCGCCGAGAGCTGACTGCTCATTCATTTCAAAGCTTCGCCGTCGCAGTACAAAGGCTATCACTCTACCATGACCTTGAGGCCCTCTGAATGTATGCTGCATCCAGAAACCATCTCCTAGGAAAGGCAGACGTCTCAAACCAGCTCTTCTCTAGTCAGTGCATTCAATGGGCGCTGACAGCTAACATGACACACATGCCAAAAACAGATTATAAAGCGCGTGTAGCTGGCTGCAGCGAGATATTACTAAATTACCACTAAGTACCGCCAGGCGGCCACTACTATTCACTGAGTACAGTGCTTCGAAGCAATGCTAGACCGAGGCAACCGAACTTGGAGCTGGCAGCAGATTTTCTTTTCTAAAAGTGGGAAAGCGGATACTTCCACGTTTTTTTTTTGCGCACCTCTTAACAGGGCGCATAACGCGGCACCGCATAATGCATGTATTGGCTTGTTACAATTACGCACATGTGCCACACAACTACGCCCTGTAAAGGTGGCCATCACTGTATTAAGATGAAGTGTGTGTGCGCGTGTGCGTGGAATTTTTTTGCTCAGCTTTCTCAAACTGCACCGTTGCTACCATATTTTTTCTTCTTCTTTTACATCGTTTTAATAAGGCAGGCAGACTATCAGTTTTGTATTGCTGCTAGTATGCATGACTATCATTCGTACTGTTACCCCTGCTTTACCTCTGATGAACGCTGGCGCGTCGTTCGGCTACTGCACAACCAAGAATTTGGGGCACAAATTACACGGCAGAATGGCCTTGTAGCTTTTCACCAAAGGCAAACTAATGACAGGTAAAGCCACTGGGCTACAGCTGGCGGACTTTTGAAACCTCAAACCCGAGTAAAAACGGAGAGCACGACGCCTAATTTAAACATGCGCGGCACCTAGCGGCGGCGAACGCCACGTCGCATATTTGTGTACAACGCTCTCCCTATAACACCTGCAACATCTATCAGTCTCCCACCGAGACGTCGCACGCAGGCTAATGCGCCGCGCACATGCGGCAAGAGCACATCGGAGAGGATGGCTAGAGCAGGCGCAACATTTCCTTCCTCCACGAGGCCCAACGTCCCTGCACGCAACACCTATCTTCCCGCATGCACGGCACCAGCGCCGCCTTGTGTCAAACGTCGAAAACGCAGACCCTCAAGAGCTGGCGCGCGTCAGCGCCGACCGGCGAGCAAGGACTCCCCCACAATTCCTCCCTCCCTCTCTTTTTTTTCTGCAGCCTTTTTAAAAAGGTAAAATGATTAGATACGTGAAAACAACAACGGCCGCTCGGTTACCCTTTGGTCCACTCGATGCAAGCAATCAATTCGCGCCTTCGGCACCGAGCTACAGTTAAAACTCGATTTAACGATGGAAAGAGCATCCACGAATTATTTCGTTATTCGGGAAATTCGCAAAATCGAGGAAGGTATTTTTCCACTCTTAGAAATATAAAATCGCAACGTAGCGGCACCCAAAAGCTACCGCGGCAGCGTACTTGCCGACAACCCGTGCCTGCGCGGATGAAAAGTCCGCGAAAGCGCGCCGAATCGCTTGTGTGTGAACGTGCCATCTGGTAAAACGGATTCGAAGCCAAGGTTGGAAGCGCCGCCGACTGCTGAGACCTTTGCTCCGCGAAGTGGCGCAGTTTGCAGCCCCGTGAAAAAACCAGGACCGTAAATTGGGCGCCTAGCTATTACTGCTGGCTCGCTGCCAACAAGATGCGAGACATCGTCGGCAAAATAAGTGATAAATCCCCTCTTTTTTGCTCATTTATTCCCGGAAAAACTTCGTTAAATCGGGTTAGTGGGCGTTTGTTTTGTTACTTTAGGATACTATGAACATTGATTGAACCATATGGGTACTTCGCGCGGGGAATCAAATTTTGTTCGTTAGATAGGGAATTTCGTAAAATCGGGTTTCGTTAGATCGAGCTTTAAATGTATAGCACACAATAACCAAACGCAATGCGCGGCTCTGGAACATTGCCCGATCTGCGTGACATAAGTTGAAACGGTACAATTCCCTTCTCTTTTACTGTACCATTCATCGCCGCCATCTTATGTCATTGTAAGGACGTTGTAGGTGTAGTTGTTGACCGCAGTAATGTTTAAAATTTCCCCACTGCTTATCTCCATGCAACCTAGCCAAACCCAGGTGTGTGTTCTAACATCGGCTAAGTCATGTTCAGCGTGACGATACCACAAATTTAACCTTTCAACTTTTCATCTGCATGCATTCACATATTCACAATTTTAGTCTGTTTTCTAAAACCATTTGTTATTAAAAACTTTGAATTTACAGCGTGTTCCATAGTTATCGGCCTGGGTTGTGAAAAAATCTGCTTAAATTACTGGCCAATTTGGGCTCAAACACCAACCACAAGGCAGTTTATGAGGGTCTACGTTTTTTCTAAGACATTTAACATCGGAACCTACCTGAATTGTCTGGAATCAGCGAATACTGCAATCGGTTACGGCAGAATTTTTGCCAAGGCGAGCAAAGCAGCAGGTTAGAAAGGCAGCGCCATCTGGCGAACTACACGGCAACCAATGTCCCGAGCCAGAGCCGGGGTGCTGGACATTCGTCCGAAGCTAACAAGAACCCACCCCCCTTTTCTCAATTTTCTCCTACTTTTTTCTCCTTTTTATTCGTTCCTTAATTTCTCCCAGCTCGGGCACAGTCTTGTACCCACCTGTTACAAAAGGTACAGCCACAGATCACCACCACAGCTGCTGCTGTTCAGCTCATCTAGATTATTTTGTTTGGTTTGTGGGGGTTTAACGTCCCAAAGCAACTCAGGGTATGAGGGACACTGTAGTGGAGGGCTCCGGAAATTTCAACCACCTGGGGTTCTTTATTGTGCGCTGAAATCGCACAGTACACGGGCCTTTAGAATTTCGCCTCCATCGAAATTCGACCACCGCGGCCAGGATCAAACCCGCGTCTTTCGGGTCAACAGCCCAGCGCCATAACCACTGTGCCATTGCGGCGGTGCTCATCTAGACGAAAATTCTGCTTCAGCCAACTGCAGTTTTTCAGCAATTCCAGACAGACAAGGCAGGTTGCGATGTTAAATTACTTATCAAAAAACATAGACCATTATAAACTGCCTTTGTGGTCGGTGTTTAAACCCAAATAGGCCAGTAGCTTAAGCAGAAGCATTTTTTACAACCTGGAGAGATAAATACGGAACACACTGTATATCAATGTTGAGTGGCATTTCTGGTTGATATTGCATGTTGCATACTTGTCGGTCCGGGTTTTGAAAAATTCTCCAGCGCAAAGTACTAGCCTATTTGGGCTCAAATACCAACCACATGGCAGTTTATAATGTGCTACTTTTTTGATAAGTTAACATCGGAACCTGCCTGAATTTTCCGGGATCAGAGAAAGAAACTGCAGTCAGCTGCAACAATACCTTTGTCGGGGCGAGATAAGCAGCCAATTTGACAGGCTGTGCTATCTGCAGAACTGCAAGACGACCAGCAACTCGGTTCGGGCAACCGCTCATCTCCTCCTTGGCGCATCCCCGCCCCGAGCCAGGACGTTTGGTTGCTTCAGAGCTCGCCAGATGGGGCAGCCTGTCAAATCAAACTCCGCTCGCATCGAAGAAAGTTCTGCTGCGGCCGACTGCAGGTTTTCACCGATTTCGAAAAATCCAAGCAAGTTCCAATATTAAAACGTGATTCGTCATAACTACGTTGTGGTCTATGTTGAGCTCGAATAGGCCAGTATTTTGCGCAGAATTTTTTAAAAACCCAGACCACTAAACATATATTTATGTGCGTGTTGCATATGGGACCTGCAAGAAGTAAGATCTCACGCCTTTCCAAAATAATTAACAAAATATATGTCCCAACAGCCTATCTTGTTCCATTATTTTTACGAAGCTTTCACTGAACTATTTATTTCGATGCATGGGTCAGACGAAGTGGGCATCGCGGGCACCGGCAGCTATGCTGCTGGAACCACGCTAGAAAAACAAACTTTACTCGCAAAACAGCTCGATCGGAAGTTACGTGCCCACAAAGCCTTTGGTTATATTGGCTAGACTCACACGCTGCTTTCCGGGCGATGGGCAAGATTTTCTTCAAACCCAGAACCTGAGCAACAGTGGTTCGGCGGCTGCTAGCCCATCGCGCGAAGCCCATAGCGCGAAGGCACCTACACCGGCTTCCTCGCATAACAGCGGTGTTGAGTTCAAAAGACGCTGCCAACCAAGCTCAGCACGCAAAAAGTGATTGCAGGATCTCCGTTAGGCAAAGAGCTACTCGCAGGGGGAGTGGTTCTCGATAAGCAAGAACATAAAGCTGTACTTTTGCACAGAATTTTAAGGGGATGTTTTGACTGCTCAACATAAGCATTAATTCAATATATCTGCATTCGATACGTCCGGGATTGACTGTAAATGTAAACTCAAGTTCTCTCTTCATCACAGTCCGCATCGCTTCCAACATTAAATTGCCAACTGGTTAACTGAACTAGTGAGATCTTATATATCTAGCAGTCACCCTGTCAAACGATTTATCATGGCACACCCATATTGGTAACATCATTTCAGCATCAAATAAGACACTGTTTTCTCAAACGCTCTCTCTATGCCTTGCCTCCCCCCCCCCCCCCCCCATGTAAAATTTCTCGCATACAAATCACCTATAATCATTCAGAATAAATCTTGTATATATCAGAAGACCAAAATTAGAATATGGCTCTGCCATATAGACTCTGCATCAAGCGTATTTAATCAATGCATTAGAAGCAGTTCAAAATTGTGCGTTAGATTCATTCACTCTTATACTCATATGACAGCAGCATTTCATCTTTGAAAACAAAATCCGGAGTAATGCCCCTTTCCCTCCGTCAGCACATTGTGAGTCTTGCCCTTTATAATCAGTATTTTTATTTTTCCCTCATACAAGCACTGCAATCACAGCTGCAGCACATATATCTCACTACACTAGTCATCCTTTTCAAGTTGCCTGCCCACTATCATATTCTACTTTTTTCTGCTTCATTCTTTTTTTGAGCAGCTATAAACTGGAACAGCCCACCCCATGACATAGCCCCATCACTTCACCATCTGCTTTGCAATAACGTGTTATCAATCACCTTCAATACTAAACCACCACAGCTGTTTGTTCCCCTAAATAAACTGCCACCGCTGATATAGTACCCCTAGCAAAAGGGGGCCTTAAAGAGCGAACAAAACTGAATTGAACTGAAAATTCATACACATTTTATCAACATAAGATGGGGCAGAGGTAGTTTCAGTCTGGTTAGGGTACCCCTCAATACACCAAACAATGAAGGCTGTGATATGAAGCCTAGCAGTCTCCTGTTCATGCCTGTTCAACACAGTATTGGATCCGCAAATATTAAGCATACTGTAGCTGTAACACCATGTTCAGACTTTTTCAGCCAACTCCCTAGACTGCCTGATATTGAGCCCAGTGGTATTAACTTTGTTTTACTTTTGGGCATCTATAGGGAGGGTGTTCTACAAGCAGGAATGTGGAGCCTTACACAGCACAGACTAAATTTTGAGATGGGAAAGTCCTAGCTCAGTTAGTCTCCCAGTTGCTATGCCCCAGTTCCACAAAAACAACAAAAAATACACAGCACTAAGCACAGCCCTGCCAAAAGAACTTTTGATGAAAATTAGCACCCTTGGAAGTTATGCTTCAAAGCAGCAGGCAATATTTATGACTAACATCCCACCAGTATTATGTTTTCTTAAGCCAAAGCACTGTAGATAGTTGGCAGGACTGGGGAATGCAATTAATATCGTCATAGATGCCTACCTGCAAGCACTTTGCCTCCTCAAACCACACTGCTTGAAAACTTAGCTACTTCAGAACATTCTGCCATGCCGTCAGCAGGATCATACATATTCAGTGATGAAAAAATACTAAGAGTCCCAATTCGTACTTTACATGATGGCAAAGTAGCTAGGAGACGCTAATGCTAGTTCACTGCCAGCCATGCTGGCCAAATTAGAGCAGTGAAATTCAAGCTGACGATAACTACTATGCATCGCGCCAAGGTACTCTACCTCGCCTAAATCAGTAATAAACCCTTCAGTGTATACCTACACTTATGAAAAATACCTTACCCAAGTATAACAGAACACAATAAGGCCATCGAAAATTGTCATCAATGTAGAAGTTATGTTTATGTGAGATAGCATCATTATCGTCATGTTAAAATTTAACACAACATGCTTTTGTTGCAATGCAAGCATAATGTTCAAAATGTAAGAGAACAGAAAAAAATGTTACAAATAATAGTACTGATACTGCAATTAATTCAAAGCTGCTGTTAACAGCTTTCCAGTACTGTTTTAACATTAAATTCTGAAAAAACTATTAATGCACTAAAAAATCTTAAAGAACAGTACAAATGTATTTCTGCATCACATTCTTCAATTAACAGAACGTCTTACAGAAATATATTTGGTTGTGTTGGCCATAAGTGCACGAATGGTGCCAAAATTCAGATACATAAATGAACTCGGATTCTGTGTCAAAACTCAGAGGCATACCTTTTTTAGGCGGAACATAAGCGTAAGAATAGGCTATTTGTTGCACTAAGTACAGTATGCGTATTGCATGGCACTCAGTGGAGTATTGTAGTTTTGGTTGTGAAACTGTATTAATCAAAGGGAAACCTGCAATCCAAATAAAACATCTAGTTTTCATACTTAGTTCGCACGGCACTGGACACTGCTTCAAAATCGTCGTATTTTACATTTAGGGCTTTTTTTTTTTTCAGCGTCACTATTTGAGCCTTATTGTTACATCTTAAGCCACTAGTGCTAGCACATAGTGACAATTTTCTGCACAGGATATGAGGTGTTTAGGCAACATCACTGGCCACTTTTACAGCTGGCTAGTTAGGCATGCAACTTGCACTCCATTATTTCGCATAGGTAGCTGAATCTGAAAAAACGCTACCTCCATGTTTCACAGCAGTTTTTTTTTTTTGTCCATACACAAATAAAAAAACCTGAAATAAGCAATATACCAAACAAAAGGGCTACATACAGGGTGCTTCAGATTATTCAATACAGATTTTTTTTTTTTTGAAAAGCCGTGAAAGATATGTGTGTGGTCGGTGCAGGTTGATTATTCAGCATGGCCGACATTATTTACGTAATAGACTGCAACGAAAAGGCAAGTAATTAACTCAAATTAACTGATCAACTTTTTAATTTTTGCTTTAAGGACACAAGATTTTGAAGGCCTTCAACATTGAAGGGTAACCCAGTTTATAAAATTTCTGAATGAGCATCGTGCTTCAAGATATTAAGCGCAGAAAATATGCATTTGGTACCTCCTTAAGTTTTCCGCTTTACATGCTAATAAAGTGGCATTGCTCCACATGGTAATGCCATGGGAACCACGTCAACATCATCTATTTCCCCAAAGACATAAACTGAGTCTGCACTGATTCAAGGAATGCACATTTTATCAATATGCATCGTGGGAAAGCCAACTTCGGATCTCAACGACATTTTTTTTTCACGTTCGATATCTCGCATGATGCCATTCTGAAATTTTAAAACTGAGTTCGCCAACGATTTTGACTACCTTCAATTTCGCAGGATAACCTCGCACCCCGAAACAAAAATTAAAAGTTCTGAGGTGATATTTTCACTGCACTTGATTACGTAAATAATGTCCACCTTCATGTAAAATCAAGCTACAGACACCACACCTAAGTATCTTTCACGGCTTCTTAATAAAAAATCTGCGTTGAATAATTTGAAACACCTTGTATAATGATAACACACAAGGTGCCATTTTCAGCTGCTGTACAAACTGCAGAGGGCAAAATATGCAGCATAGAAACCAATGGAACTGATCACATAGCCAAAAGATAAAAAGGATAAAAAAAAAAAGGAAGCAGCAAGCACAATGCCCGGAAATGGGGTTCACACCTGGCTCGCACCCAAGGGATTACAAGCAGGGTCCAAAAACCTCACGTGCTCACACCAGACTTGCCCAGAGCACTCGTTGGCCTGAGCATTGCAATAATCATGCCATCTATGACATGCAACTATTGCATGCCTGTGTCCACTGCATGCACAAAAAGCGTTGTACCGATTCGTAGCAGCCAGATCACAGGCGAAATGAAGTGAATGCAACATGATCACTTCATCTGATCATATTTTTAGTTTTGAAAGAGCAATAACTTGTCTGCATGCATCGATTTCTAGTCCTTTTTGCACTGTTGTCAACTCATAAGTAATGCTTTGCAGTGCATCAGCCAGCTGTGGTCAAAGCGCAATAGGATTTTACTGTGTGTGCCTGACAGGGCTCTATGTACTCAAAAAGTGTCATACCTGGCACCATCAATTAGTAGTTGCAACAAAAATTTGAGATATATTGTGAAACTGTTTCTGGACATTACAATAACGAATGGAACAATATTACCAGGATGTTAGCCTGTCAAGCCATTAAAGACATTTTTGCAATGTTTGAGCTAAACAAAAAATAATGCTGGTATAACATTTTAGAGCTGCCCAGGTGTTTCACTAGTCTTTGACAACCAGCACCCATAGCCATTGGTGGATGGTTCACTCACTGTTGTTTGGCCTATCATTACTGCACCACCAGGTTCTTTGGAATCCACACATTCTCATGAAGCCTTGATTACCAACTGAAGCACAGCGCTGATGTGGCGCAAAAGAAACGGTGGCAGACTGGAAAACAGAAAGCAAAAGAAACACCCATGCAGAAAAACTTGGCAGACTTGAAAACACAAACCTGAAAGAAATGTCTCTAGGGATAAAACTCCAGGTACACTTAGCAGCTGAATTTTTTTAATGCTTCTACTGCTTAATGCCCTTTTGCACAAAGTAAACATGCTTGGGGCTTCATTACCCAATAAATCCATAATCACCAATATCGTCAGATATTTAAGTCACTTAATCATGAGAAATAATGAAATGGATGCTGCAGGAAGTAATTACTGCATTAAAACACACACCTGCCAAGATTTAGAATTCATCATTACGTGCACAATCCTTAGTGTTCATATAAAATTACCCTGACAACATGTATAATTTGGAGATATTTTGAGATATTTCCTTTGCGTCCTTCTTGTGAAAGCATGGATTTAAACACATACAAATATCAGCCTTGTGGAGGCAAATTATAATGTAGTAACCTTTTCTACCCTAGCAACAGTGAGTTATGTCTGCAAGTTTCAAACTGAGATAATAAAGCCAGGACAAATAAAGAATTGATAAGCAGCTGACAGCCTTCAAGATGTTTAGTGAACAGGGCAGGCCTGTACCTCCCATGTATTTTGTGCCATATTTAAACGGACAGTCTGCTAACTTTAATCAATCATATTTTCTTCGTAGCAAATGAAATCTCCTTGCCCAAATAAGAGCATACCCAGCTGCGGGACTGAGAGACATGGCAGAGCAATATTTAAAAATGTTTCTATATGAAGATGTTGCTTTCTCGTGGCTGTCAGCACCTACAAAACCTGACACTACAGACGCGATTACCAGAGATGCGCAGGCTTTATTAAAACTGCAGTTTAAAGCATTAAGATAGTTTTAAAACACACACAGAAAAATCAAACTGGTGATATCGATCACAGATACCAGCAACCATTTTTTGACGATGACAGCACCACTGCCAGCAAAATATTAATAAATGATAAAAAAGCTGAGTTAAATCAAGCAAAAAATGACAGATAGTTGCAAAATAAAAAAAGACATCTGAAGTATATCTCATGCAATAATAACTCTTCATAGAGCCCTCAGTCCTTTCCACAAAGCATAGTACAGATGAAGCAAGTTATAACGAAGTAGAAAGGGGTCCTGCAATTTCATTATAGCAACTGTTTATTTACAGCAGTATGCGACCTTAGTTGCAACTGCCGCATGCCAAAATAGCTGGCATTTAGAGTGCCGCCAAGGACTTGAAAAATTACAGAGCAGACAGCTTACTCTCTCTTGCCTCAGAGCATTTACTAAGGTGACTGCCAATAGAAACAGGGCAACCTTAGACTTCAATCAACCAAAGGACCAGGAAGGCTTTTGTAAACGCTACGCAACATCAGACCATATTAGACTGAAGTAGAGAAAATGTACCGTGACAAAGAAATGCACAGAATATAACTAGGCCATGGGATTTCCAGTGTTTATTTTTAAGAAAAATCAGCAGATGTTTTTCGGCGAAATTTTTTTGGGAGAAATTTTCGTTAGTTGTACAGTGCAGATGCTGAGACTGGTGATTATCGGTAGAAAAAATGTTTAAAATTTACTACAGAGCTGATAGAAGCAAAGACCTTCAGCATTTTTTTTTCTTTTTATGCCATTGGCACACACAAACTATGCATAGCTGGCTGTAACAGTCTGCTTTTGACTGGATTTTATTGGCAAGTCTCTGTTGACACAGCACCCAACTCTGAAAACACTCTCAACATTTGTGCTTGAGATGGCAAAAAGATGCTTGGGACAAAACCGGCTCGGTGCACGCATCGGCAATAGCCTAGTAAGAAACCATCATGAGGGGGCTCACTATGGAGAGGCTCTATTGTTTCAGGACAATCAATAACAAAGAGCACTGAACGAATGTCGTATTTTCTTGCAGCTCTTATGCAAGCATTTGATGCCGTCGAAACCTCAGCAGTCATGCTGGCATTATGCAACCATGGTGTAGAAAAGGCATACGTAAAAGCAGTGGAAAGTATCCATGGCGGCATCACAGACACCACAGTCCGCCACAGAGAAAGTAAAAAAATTTCCAATAAGGAAGGGTGTCAGGCAGGGAGACACGATCTCTCCAGTACTATTCACCGCATCACAGGAGATATTCAGAGATATGGATTGGGAACAGTTTGGGATAAGAGTTAATTGAGAATACCCTAGTAATCTGCGATTCGCTGGTAACAAGCCTGTCAATAAATAAGGAGGCTAACAGTAATAGTTAAAAATTTCACTCAATATTAATTAATAAGCTAACAAGTTAGCATGTCTTAGCTGTATTCTGATGTGTTACACCACTAACAATGCTACGCCAAAAAAAAGCACTCTTCCAACTAAAAAACCTATTTTTAAAAAAATCGCAGAGCATTTTAGGTGAAACATCCGGTTTGTCAGCCTTGCTAACGCGCACTGGTTGGTTCTATGCCCCGTATGAACCTCACTTAGCACCTAGAAAACTCGTCTCAGAGGAATAATACAATAAAGGGCAGGAAGAGACCAATTCAGAATAGTCAGCTCTGTTTTCTGGGTGCTGAAAGCAATACGGGCCGCTGTAAAAGAAAACATACAGAGGCTATTTTGTCGTGGATGGCTTCACCGCACAGCTTACAAGCATAGAGGTACCAACACTTCACCACACGACAGAGTGCCTTGTGGGGAATGCGCAAGCAGACCGACGATGCTGATGACAGCCGCTTTCTGGTCAACAGAAATAGTTTTGTGCTTTCATTTTCCATCGCTTGGCTGTATGAAACCAGCAGGACATTGACACTGTCAACTTACAAGCACACAGGCAACAAGACTTCACCACACGACAGAGTACCTTGTGGGCAATGCGCAAGCCAGAACGACGATGCTGATGACAGCCGCTTTCTAGTCAACAGAAATAGTTTTGTGCTTTCGTTTTCCACCACTTGGCTGTATGAAACCAGCAGGACATTGACACTGTGAAGTACACAAGCGTACTACCACATGGTTTTAACCATGCTGCAAAATTAAACAGCGTATGGTACCAGAGAAGCAAAAAATATTTGCAGAGGGCAGTGTGCAGCAATGACATTAGAAAACAGGGGAACTGAAAATAAGACCTCCATAACTCCGTTGAGTCACAGCATGACACAGCGGGCCAAGCGCATCGCGAGCACAGCATCGTTCACCACCCTGCACACCTAATTTTCAGAGAAGGGAGCACTAGCGTCAAACCACACGCTGAAGGTGATGAATTGTCTAGCCAAATGCTCCATGCAGGCCCCACTTGAAGGGGGATATGTTTCCCACATGTTTTGTGTGGTGCTGATGCGTAGTGATTTCAATTTACCACATCAAATCAATACGGAAGTATTTGGCACTATTAAAACGACATAGCCAGCACGGTTCACTAAAAGTTTGTTATACACCTTTCCAGGAAAATTTTACTTCGTAAAAACGAGGTAGCAAATATATGGACTTCAATGAGACCTACCAAGAGAAACGATTATTTCTTCATTATAACCAATATTTCGTTATAGACTGTTATAACAAGGTTTGATTGTATATGTGACTACATGGAGATCTGCGAAGTTTCAATGCAGCACTATGCTACCGTCAGCTCTGACCTGACTTTTACTGCCAATTAGAGCAACACTCAGAAGAAATTGAAGTTGGTTTCTATATACAGACTACCGAATTCTAATGACAAAGACACTACTGCAGTGAAAACGAAACTTTAGGCTAGAAAAGCACCAAGTAATGAAATACATACGTATTTTCTATTGTTTGCAAGCCAAATTCTGCTCATCGAGAGAGATTTTTGCGCGCAGATCCCTGAGGTTGGACAGAATCATCATTCACTAGCAAATGGTGGTCACGGAGTCCTTTTTGGTGTGGACATCAACAGTTGGAATTATGCGGCAGGAAAATGTTTAAATCTAACTTTCTCAGCCATAAATGCATCTTATGCTGCTGGACAAACACCAGCATAGCCAGAAAGAGCCACTGAATCGACTTTTGCTGACAACAAAAGATGGATGGAGTTGACCTCAATGTCCCGTTGAAATATAAATTCCTGCCAAAACTTCAGTTCTGCCCTCGTTATTGTCATTACAGGGAAAGATCGACAAGAAAATGCCAGTATTTTTATACTCAGCTCTAACAATAGACTGTCTCTATAAGACCAGTTTCTCTCAGTAACCACATCACATAGCTCATACCAGCCTGTTTTATATTCCCCAGTTCCTCTTATTCTAACTCAACAAGAATTAGTTTCGTAACCAATATTTAGCTTTGTGATTTCTTTGTCCAATACCAGTGTGTTTTATATTCCCCAGTTCCTCTTATTTTAACTCAACAAGAATTAGTTTTGTAACCAATGCTTAGTTTTATGATTTGTTTGACCAAAACCTTAATTTTTGGGGGTGTTCTCATGGAATAACTCTGGTTTCTGGGGTTTTAATGTCCCAAAGTGACTAAGGCTATGAGGAATACTGTTGTGAAGGGCTCCGGATAATTTCTACCACTTGGGGTTCTTTGATGTGCACTAACATTATACATAACTCTCTGATAGAAAAAAAACCTAGGGTACTGATGTATAGCATTCTAGTTCAGCAGTTTTGTACCCCTCTGTAGCTAAAACAAGAAAAAAAGACCAGCCGTGTATTTTTCTTTTATATTATGAAGTCAAATGTAATAATGAATGACTTTTTGAGACATCTCAGACAGCACACACTTTTACTTCAGTTTTTTTGGCACAAACAAAATGCACTGAAGCATCTTTTAGTAGACACTATACAGTCATGTAATCAGTACCAATGTCAAATTCACATTTCTTATCTCTTCACTTTGCTCACATGGCTTCCTCTGAAATCTGTTCTGCATCCCTCCCAGTAAACAACTTTCGACGATGGCCCACCTCACGAAAGCATACCACGATGTAGCACCACGATGAAATCACAAATGCTTTGCCGTACCACCAGAAATACCACAGGATGTTAACTCGCATCATACTGCCACGGTCAAATGTGAGTGCTACATCTAAGATGGCAATTCTGAGATGTGCATTCAAGGGAAGGCATTCACTGGTTTGTGCTTCCAGAGAAGTGGATAAATGATCCAGCGTTTTAAATCAACCTATGGAAACAATTCTTCATCAATTTCACCGATCTAAGGAAAGATCTTTTCAATTAAACCACAATCTCCTAACGTGCTTTGGACAGCTGTAAAGTCTTCATTTAACACAAGCTGATGGTCATTCATTCCTCCTTGTTTAACTATTTGTCTAAATTCAACAGCCTTCCTTTTTCTTCTGCAATGCCATTAAGCATTCCAATAAAAAAAAAAAGAAAGAAACAAGCACTTTAATTAGGCATTCCTAATAAGAGGTCAGTAATAACGTCTTCAAAAGATAAAGTGAGAAGAATAAACATGCACTATGTTTACAATGCTCTCAACTTACACTTTCGAGGTTCAGCAATGTGCTAGCCTCCACGTGGGTATTACGATTTGAACAATATGCCATCCTTAGTGCTTTTTTTGGTGTGACAATGCTACATGTTGTCCGTGCTAATAACCATTATATGCAACTAAAGGTGCAGCACAAAAATGTGAAAAAATGAGCTATTTATTCGGTACATGATTAAAGAGGCCCTGAAACACTTTTTTGAGTGTCCTAAGCAAGCACTCGCAATCATGAGCCAGACATAGCAGTTCTACTCACAGCAGATCTACAACCTTACTCTGAAAATTGTTTCTCCTTGCTCACGTCTTTTCAGATCCCCGTCCTATTTTCTCTCTGGTATGATGCCATTTCCACTGCAATCATATCATGGCAGAAAAATAGCAGTAGTTACGGCCAGATGGGTTTGCTCAGCCTCACAAACGGTAAGTGCTAATGGCAGCACAGCAGCAAGTAAAGCAGGCTGCGCGAGCCTGGTGAGTCGCATGCCCAAGCCAGTACCACATTTGACGGAGGGCTAGAGGGAAAGCCTTGAAAGCACTCAGCGGCAATTTTCAACGCTCAGTACCTCCAATGATTAGAACGAATAAGAAAAATTCTTACGGAACGTGAATCAAGTATCAGAGGATAGAATCTATGAATGGATTCATGGATTCCTTTACAGTGCGTATCTTTTGCAAATTTGACAAGAAGTGTTTCAGGATCTCTTTAAAGGCTGCCATTACCACCAAGGCTACATGGCCACCAAGTGACTCATTTCTTTTGGCTTACATTCCCTCACATCCATTCCAAGATGCCTAAAATTGAAGTGAAATTTCCACAATAAACAAGTCCAGACAACTACAGTCAAATACAACTCAAGAACAAAGTGGCAAATGCCGTTCAAAACAGCCCCTCCAGCCAATGGAGTCAATAATTCTCCCCCTTGACTGATCCCTTTGGACCAGCTAGCGTAAAATCATATGGGGTGGCAGATGAAAGGGGAGCAACCATGGCTTAATCGGATTACCTGAGGCATCATAACTACCGTCAACGCCATTAGGTGCAGAGCCTCCTTTGAGGGGCAACTACCATTTTATTCTTGAGTTGTATCTGACTATAGAAAGCACCATACGAAGCAAGTGGGATGGTATTGACACTTGTCACATATGTCCCCCCATGTTGTAAGCCTTGCTCAGCCTTTATAGTCTCCATGAATGTGGTCAAAACGCTACGAGATGATTTCCTTCACTGTATGTACTTTCACCTTTCAACATTCAAAGACCTCACTTACAACAATAATGTACAGTGTTATACGTCTAGAATTTAAACAACTAGGCAAGGAATTCAGCTTTACTTGTTTTGATGTGTCATTAACAGAGTAGTGGACTAACGATCCCTGATGGAGTAAATCAAGATGCCTCTTAGGTCTAGTACAAGAGGACATGCAGCCAACAGTTCAGTCAAGTCACAATACCCTTTTTTACAGCCTCCTCAGCCCATCACTGATTGCCCACATTGCTTTTCCGCACACCCATTGAACTTCGACGAACAAAAACGAGATATACAGCTTTCATGTGCCCATTCTCTTTCTGGCTGAAACTTGAAGGCAACAACAACTAAGCCAGGATTTCAGTCAAAGCAGCCCAGCAAACTGGGCACACAAAAATTCTTCATGTAGCTCAACTGCCTCCAACCAGACTGCGTAGCTAACAACTAAAGTTTATAATCAGCCCAGCATTGTCAACATGCATGTGCGACCAGAGGTGGGTCAGTGCTAAGCACTTATATAAAGTAATGATGGTGGTACAGAAACTGAATACCCATGCAAAGGCTCTTATTTATTTACTTATTTATTTATTTATTCAACATACCCCTAAAGGCCCTCCTTCGAGGGTATTACATGGGGGGGTCAGTGTAAGAAAAAAAACGTATAAGGAACATCATTAACAAGTAAAGGAACAATAAACAGGCTAGATATCGCATGGAAAAATAATTAAGTGTTCTGCCAGTTCCTTCAGATATATCAACATTCACACCACAATGACCGGCTTTCGACTACAGTGTTAGGATTCCTGTTTCTAGAATCGCATGATCTCGAGACTGAAATGACAATAGCGCTACAGTAGGCCGTACACAAGAAAGACTGACACAGGACAAGCGCATGATCTTGTATACTTGTCCCCTTTGCAGCTCACAAGCCACCCCTTTAGGTAGTCAATGCCTTGGCATAGGCTGGCTCTCATCAGTTAAGACCACAAATTATTCATCCCCATTACTGCAATCATTTCCCCTGCGAGCAACAAAAACGTTCGAAATAGTTCGTCCAGCATAGGCAATTGCGGGGCATGATTGACAGAATTGTGCTTGAAACAGAAGGAAGTCAGCCAAGAGGCACAAGCACTGCGCAAAATCTCTATTGTTCACTTTATTTAACGCTAAGCAAGCGTACCAGCCGTTTATGTCAAGACTGAAGCACTAAACGTCAACAAACAAAAATCTGCCACGTGCCTAGGTACAGGAAGATTAGAGTTCATACAACCACATGACGATGAAAGCAGAGGCTAGAAAACGGCAAACGAAACGCAATGATGTTTTAAAATCATCAAAAAATGTTTCACCTTTCTGAAGGAGTGATGGAAGTTGTCTGTCGTAGACGGTAGGGCCTAGAATGAAAAACGCAGTTAAACCTCTATCGCGTGTTTGGCTGATCCCAGAGGCGTTGAATTATTCTTTGCAAACTCCTGTCTTGGATACGCCTAAAAGCTACACAAAGACAAAAGTTTCAATACAAGGCGCACAGATTCCTCACGAATACAACGACACCACGTCGCGTTCTCAGCACGCACGTTGCGCACGCCGGTTGTCCTGTACCGAGAAACGCCGCAAGAGAGCAGCAGCAGTTACGTCTATAACCAATTTTCAATTTCATTATATTAGCCAAAATTTGTCAGATTTCGTTTATCATACCGGTTACAAAGCTACCTTTGTAACCGGTATGATTTCAATGGGAATTTTTTTCTTTTTTTTTAACTCCATGAACTCAGAGCATACCCTAATCGACGGCGCGGGGTTTGAAACGGTGTCGGTGCAAGCGCGACCGCGCCCTTGTGGCCCCATTCAATATCTGCATGAAATGTCGAGCAAGTGCAAGCAGCTAGGCCGTGAAGTGCAGAGACGGTACCGGAACCTCAAATACGTCTAAAAGCTTGGCCGAAAGGTATCATTCGTAAAAGACTACAGGCCACTGTCAGACTTTTGCTGGTGCTGGTGCATCATGCGTAGTCCAGCGACCTAACACTGGTGACGTTTGATGTCCGAAGTAGAACACTACACGGGTTCGGACCTACCCGGGCCGGGACAAGCCGAAAATTGCGATGTTTCGCCGAGCTTCCAGGACTGAGCTCGGTCTTGGTGCTTTTGTTCACGTAAATTTCATCGAGCAAGTAAAACGAGGAAGGAGTGGGGCCCTTACTTCAGGACATGTGCTTAGTCTGGCTCCATCAAACGTGGGATCTCTAGTGATTGGAACACAGGCGGAGTGGGAAATAAGGAGGGAGAGAGAGAAAGCGGCGGGCAGACTTTTTTACAAATCGTTTTAGACAAAGGAGTGAAGTTGTAATGCACAAAAAACTGCACGCATACAGAATGAAAATTAACAAAACGTACTGGAAACTCGAAACAAAAATTGGAGAGTACACTTGAGCTCCGCTTTAATAGTATGACGCGATAGCGTAATGGGTTAATTCTCATATATCCATAAAATCATTCTCAACAATCATAGACCTCTGGAAGTCCGCATACCCCATCCTGGCGCAGTGGTGCAGTGGTTAAGCGGTGCTCCACTGCCCTGCGATGGCAGGTGCTCCTAGATGTGGGTCTTGTGCGGCCAGGCTGCTCTTCCTGAGCGACCAACTGCCACGGTGGGCAGTTTGATCACTATCCAGTAAGCAGGTTGTGATGACGCCCCAAGGTCACGTGACCTAGGTGGCCACCTGCCTCATAGGTTGCTCTCTGGACACCACCTGCCAGAGTCATGCCCGTGATTTCTAGCTCAAAACGCCGACGCCGGATTTCCTGCGTAACGGGACCTTTAACGCTCTCGCGTTAATATGACTAATCTATCCGGGAGGAGGGAAAAAGAAAAAAAGATTTCACCCGGCTTAAGTACAGCCGTTTTGGATTTGTGGAGGCTGGAAGCAAATTTCTTTACTCGTGAAGGATGCCCAGTGGAGACTTCGCACTGCGTTTCCCATTTATTGGGTAGCTGAGTGGCCAGCTCTGGACTGACTCGTGATGTGATGTCACGGGTTTCCTCTTTTCTTCCAGACTTTAATTGTGTAGTGCTGCTGGCCTGTTGTTCTTCTCCGTACCAGGTTTTAAAAAACATGTTATTGATGCTTACTAAAAATCACGGTGAAATTTTCTGAATGATAGAGAAGATAGGTTTCGACCATCACTGACAAGAAGAATAAAAAAACAGTTGCCTGCTTCGGATTCATGCAGTAGCGCGGGCAGTATAGATCCTTTGTCGACCATAGTGGGGGGTCCAAGACCCACCGAGACCCCTCTGACTTTAAGCAGCTGCTTCAGGACCCCCGTTGTGAGCGCCGCTTGTAGGACGCGCTCAGTAAGCAAGAGCCGATATAGTCACGTGCTGTGGTGTTCAGCGCCCGCTCCCATCCGGCCTCACTTAGGGCGCAAGAAGTAGGTATACGGAGGGGGGGGGGGGGGGGGGGGAAGGTTGGCCCCCCAAATACTAAAAAGTCTCAAAATCTCCCAAAAATAATTTTCGGGACGTTCGGAATCCCCCCCAGACTCGAGGTGTTCATTTTAGTGCGAAAGCACTAATCCGGAGGTTCTTACCCGAGCAAAATCGTATCTTGTATGTGAATCACGTAAGCATATAAATAGAACCAGGAAACAAAAAGAAAAAGGAAAAATAGTGCCCAACACGATGTGGCCACCAAATCTGGCCCACCCATCTCCAAAATTTTCCCTCGGCCGATTTGGTAGTGTTTTCCTTATTCGAGTGTGCCCAACACGACAGCGGCCGCCAAATTTGGCTCATCCACCCCCAAAAATTGCCAAACAATCAGGTAAGTCTCGTGCAAACAAATTAAGCAAAGTTGAAACATCCGAGACAACACAACTGCAACCTCAGGATCATCCTCAGGACATCCTCAAATTCTCTCTGAACGTTCTTTTTTATTGCTTTCAGGACATCGGATGAGGATCTAACCCAGATAATGTGCGTTATTATTTGTTTAATTACTGTGGGCAGTGTGTACAGGGGTTGTGAAACAGCTTTATTTGTGCTTCTTTAGTCTTGGATTCTGACCAATTTTGCAAAAGTTTCGCCATGCTCAACAACTGACTGGTTCGTTCACCGCATTTGTTGGTGTCTGCAGGTTGTTCTTCATGCAATCTTTTCATACAGCGACGACTGTTACTCTATCTGGATTTGAATTCTGCCGTGTTAAGATCGGCGTCAACCAGTCTCGCTTGAAAGCAGCCAGCACACACGTGTCTCCTGGGTGGCTCCGGGTACTTCCTTTCTACTCGGCGACAGCTGCTTCAAATCCTGCCGTAATGGACCACGAGGAGATGGTAGGGTCCTCATGTGTCTTCAATCAACGGGCTTTGCTGCGTCGGAGTGCAGCCGTCTTTGAGTGAAAGGAATGTCGGGCCGAAGTTTGGGGTACAAAAGCGTCCAATTTCCTGTGTCGCCCCAAGTGCTGACAGCCACCGCAGCGAGCAGTCGGGCGTTATCTCCCCCAGTAAACGCGGCCAGGTCTGGAGACGAAGGTCTTGTTTCGGGTGTTTGCTCCCCAGCAGCAGCAGTAGATAGCAGCGACCCCAAACCCCCATCATATCCAACAGCAGCCTGAATGGATAAGCCCCTCAGATGAGGGGCCCAAAAATTTCAACACTCAATCCCCGTCCGAAGCATGCAGTACAGAGGACCAAGTTTATCAGCAAAAAAAAAATCTTAAGATATCTCCTCAAGGCATATAAGTTTTATAGTCGCGACGGTTTTCTTCATTGCATCACTATTGAGCACAAACTAAATTTCATAAACCTGCTGTTTTAAGTAATGAAAGTGACGTGCGAGAGATAAAGCTGGTTTTATCTCAATTCAATGCCACAATACTGTCCTGCGATAGGCAGTTTGTAGAACATTTGAGGAATTTTCATCATCGCATCATCCAGCAAAGTACAAACTGACGACATCCTCATGAGGACATTTGGCCGTGATGCGCTCAAAAAATACTCAGAATGTCCTGTTCGGTGTGAGGACGTTTTGACCATTTGAAGACGTCCTCAAGACATTTGGTCCTGTCTGAGATAACTAACAAGACCAAAAGCCCGAGCTTTCCCACTGCATCGAACATTGTAAACATTCTCTGTCATTTTTTCTCGAACACATTCAAAAAACATTCCCACAACCAGCAGTGTCCAAAACGTTGTGCTTTCCAAAGGTTGCTTCGTAATTCCTCGGCTGTGGTTTGACGCACTGCGTTCTTTTTTGTTGTACAGCATGATGTCATCGTTTCGGTCATAAGCACAATATTCCATGTTCTGCGCGCGAAACTGCACCGAGAGTTTTCTAGTGGTTCTTTATGTATGCAGTGTGCTGAAATGAAGACAAACAGCAGATGCATGTATGTCCCACGCAAAGCAAGTGCGTAGCACTACTGCATTGGCATATGTATAAAAAAACAGCAAAAAAAATTATCATGGTAGTCACTGCGTTTCTAGAAGGTAATTTTGTTCAGCAGATCGCACACTCCTGTTGCTTCGTCCAAGCAAAGAAGCGCCAATGGAAAGAACAACCGCAGTGGACACAGGCAGACCCAGCTGGTGAAATGGAATTTGTAATAGGCGCCTCCTCAAAGAAGAGAAGCGACGGCAGGATGCCACTAAGGCAACAACAACAACAACAGCAGGCAGTGATCCATTGGCTCAGGTTCGGCAGAAAATGGGCACAGTGGGGCAACCGCCAGACCAGATCCGGCATCGCGAACGTGTGAAAGAGACCTCCAGCCTGCGCGAGCGCGTCTTTTCTACTTCAACGATGCAGAAGATGCTGATATTCGGGAGATTATTCCGGAGACCTCCACTACGGCACCGCTTCCTTCCTTCTTTCACTCCCTCCTTTATCCCTTCCCTTACGGCGCGGTTCGGGTGTCCACCGAGACATGTGATACAGTTACTGCGTCATTTTCTTTCCTCAAAACCATTTTGTTTCTGCGTTTCGCGGCGTCGCTGTCGCCGTGGTCGTTGTCCGTTGTAACCAGGAGAGGGTAACAGCGTAACCTCCTCCCCTCCTTAGCAAGAAAAAAAACAAAAAAAAAACACAGCGCCGCGCGGACGGCTCTCGCCGACGCGCGTCGTAAAACGGGGGAGAAGGAACCCCTGGAGAGCGACTAGCCTTGTGTGTGTGGCTGCCCCCTCTCCCACAGCTCGCCGACGCGGCGCGCGGAGGGATTGAAGTCGATTGTTCTGGAGTGTCCGAGTCGTTTCTACGCGATGTTGACGGAGAGGGCGTAGCCTTGCGTGCGCTAAGAGATGCCCTCCACCTCTTCACTCACGCGACGGCGGCGGCGCCACGACAGAAAGTTCCAGATGCTCCTCGAAGCCACTCCCGGCCTTTGACCAATGAGGACGCGCGCCCAGCGCTAGAAGGAGGAGACTGCACAGCCGACACTGTGTGTATGTGCGCGCCTGCCTTGGCGCGAAGAACAGACAGACGTGGAGCGAGCCTATATAAGAAGGGCGTTGACCGCCCGAGCCGCCGTTTAATTAAGCTTCAGTGAACAAATTGTGTTTGTTTGTTTGCCTCTCTCTCTTTTGATAGTGCACTTTAAGTGCCATAATTCTTTTGTATTGTAATCTCTCTCAAGTGAAACTTTACTGTTAGTGGAGTGTTTCTAGAAGAAGGAATATGTCTGAAAATAAAAAGCTGTCTGTAATTGTACACTGTGTGACGTTCCGTGCGTGAGCTACCAGGGCCCATATCTTCGGCGGAATCTTCTCTGTGCTCAACCGTCCTACTCCCTTGTCTCCCCTTAAACGGTCCGCGTTCGGCGGCGCCGCGTAGACGGAGCCCCCAGCGGCGGCAAAGCCACTGAAGGGGTACGGTCCGCGTTCGGCGGCGCCGCGTTGACGGAGCCCCCAGCAGCGGCAAGCCACTGAAGGGGTACAATGGTACAAAGGCGCCGGCGGGAGGGAAAGCCAGCCCAATTAGGCTGCCTGGCCGTACAAGGACACAGGAGAGGCTGACAACCCGACAAGAGAAGAAAGCTGCCGGCGGGAGACAAACGACATTCCAACGAGGGAGGTCGGGGGTGCCGCAGGCGCCGCCGTGGAAAGGAGGAAGAAGGAAACAATCCAGCCTGGAAGAGAGGAGATAGGACGTGGCGGGCGGAGCAGATATAGCTGGCCAGTGCGGACGAAAGGGACGCTGAGGACGACATCGTTCACGCAAAAGGGTCCTTGAGCGCCGAAGCCGGACGGCGCGCGGTTTCTGCCAGCCACCGACGGATCGCAACTCCGGAGCCCCTCCATCGCCCCCATGACGGCGTCGCCACGTAAGCTCGGACACCCCAGCCTCTGATGTACCATGTATAATTATTGATTACATCATTTTGTTTAAACTGAGCCATACGGTGTCTTCTTGCCTCTCCGTCCCGTGTGGACCTGCGCATTATGTGGGGTCGTCACACTGGTGTCAGAATTGGGGTCTAAAAAGCAAATGTCCTCTGAATGCTGCGACATTCGTGACTTCAAAATTGTAATGAAAGGGGAATCACGGGACTGATTGTGGGACTTTGACCCCCATTTGAGAGGCTTGAGGCACCGGAGGGCTGGAGCGGAAAAAAATGTCTGTAGCTGACGGAGCTCCCACTCCACAGCCGTCGCTCGGAGCAAGCATGCTGGCATTAGGAAGCGTCATTCCGACGTTTACGGGGGATAAGACAGGGGTTCCAATCTGCGATTTCTTTTCCATGCTAGAAGAGATTGGGAAAATGGGGGGATGGTCCGATGCTCAAATGCTGGGAATGGCGAGGTGTAAGATGGCAGGAGCTGCTCATGATTTTGCTTGGCGAGACGAAAAAGTAAAATCCACAAAATCATTTGCGGAATTTAAGAAGCTCGCGTTCGAGCATTTCGACACTGAACCACGTCATGTGCGGGTACAGAGGTTCCGTGACGCCGGACAGATGGTAGGGGAGGACGTGCGAACGTTTGCGTCGCGGCTTCAGCGCCTAGCGCGCGATACGCTGAGTAGGGAGGAGGAAGGAGACCAGCTAAAGAAGAAATACGCGGAGGATCTACTTAAAGAGGAAATGACCGCTTTGTTTGTGGCTGGTCTGCAAGACCCCGTGCGCCGGTTCGTGCTCTCGCGCAAGCCGAGCAATTTCGACCAAGCCGTGGCGGCCGCATTGGATGAGGAACGAAATGAGGCGCTAACGGCGGCCGCAGCGAGAGTACGCGTCATAGAGAGAGCGGTGCCCAACCCTGAGGTTGCTCTCTTGACAGAGCGGTTAGATCGCTTAGAGCAGCTGCTATCTCAGCAGGTGGAACGCCAGGTTGAAGCGGGCGCTCAACGGCGCCCATTCGCTGGAAACCGGAGACCGCCACAAAGCTACAGGCGCGGTATGCGAGATTTCGAAGAAATCGCGTGCTTCGCGTGCCAGGGTCGCGGACACATCGCAAGGTTCTGCCCAAACGTGCGCCGTGGGGAGCCACAAAGAGAAGCAGGCGAGACACGCCCTAAGCAAGCCTACAGCGAGGCTCCAGATACAGGGACAAAAAACTAGGTTGTCCTCCCCATCCTGATGAGTGTGGGGAGGGAGCAGTGGGTAATGAGGTGGTGGTGGTTTGTGTGGCCGACGAGGCATGCCCTGTTGTGCGTTGCAAGTTAAATGGTTGTTGCATGGAATTGTTGATAGACACGGGGTCAAAGGTGACCTTGCTTAAGGAAAGCAGCTTTAACACGCTTCGAAGGAAAGGGGATCGCGAGGTGTTGGAAGCGTCTGGTGGTATGGCAACCAAATTTGTAGGCATAACGGGGGATCCTCTTGGCATAAGTGGGCTCTACCGGTTACACTTCACTCTCGGCGGAATTGCATTGGAGCACCCCTGCTACGTATGCCCGGACACGGTGTCTCTGCCAAACGGAGTGTCAGGTATATTAGGGCAGGATTTTTTGAGAAAAGGGAAGGTAGTAGTCTCATTCTCTGAAGAAGAAGTTAATGCGGGGGGCTCAAAAGTTCCGTTTTTGAACAGGAGCAGGGCTGAGGTTCGCAGCACCGATATTGACACCCGTGAAAAAGTGGGATCATTAGAGAAGGTATATTCGCGGGTTGCCGTAAAGCTGGTCGATGAGGCGGTCGTCCTTCCGTGGTCGGAGCACATTTTGTACGCTTATGTGCCTGCAGATGTAGAGAGCGGCGCCGTGGGAGTGCTTTAACCGGTCGACTCTCTTAGTAATGGCCTGAAGGCAGCCGCGTGCCTCGTGACTGTTAATGACGCCCACAGAGTGCCTCTACGGGTGGTTAACTGTAGCCAGCAGCCACTGAGCCTTCCCAAGAACAAAACATTGGCTTTCTTCACCTCTGCGATAGAGAAACGTGAGCCCACCGATACGGTACTCGCAACTGTAGAGCATGCTAGTCCGTCGGCTCCTCCAAATGTGTTGTTCGATCTTTCCCACGTAAAATCCAGTGAGAGGGAGGCTCTGGCTGGTTTGCTGAACGACTACTCAGAGGTATTCGCCGCGTCCAACCTGGATTTGGGCTGCTGTGGCGTTATAAAGCACAGGATAGAAACCGGCACTTCATCGCCCGTTTACCAACGTGCGTACAGGATTCCTTACTCCCAACGTGAGGAGATGGAGCGGCAGGTGCAGGACCTTATTGATCGCGGCATTGTCGAACACTCAAAGTCACCATGGGGAGCACCGGCACTATTGGTGGAAAAGCCAGATGGCTCGTATCGATTGGTGGTGGACTACCGCAAACTAAATGCCGTAACTCGCATCGATCCATACCCCATCCCCAATATACAGGAGACGCTTTCTCAGCTGGGCTCTGCCAGGTACTTCACGGTAGTGGACATGGCGGCGGGATTCTGGCAGATAGCAATGGATCCGGCAGATGCTGAGAAAACGGCATTCAACACGCCCTCAGGGCACTATGAATGGAAAAGAATGCCGATGGGTCTGGTCAACAGCCCTGCTGTCTGGCAGAGAACCGCTGATGTTATCCTGGCGGGTCTTCTGGGGAAGCTGTGCTTCGTGTATATGGATGACATAATCATATACAGTGACAGTTTTGAGAAACACTTCCGCGATATTGAGCAGGTTTTGGTGCGACTAAGAGGAACTGGTCTCAAGCTGAAGCCTTCTAAGTGCCAATTCCTCAAAAACGAGGTGAAATACCTCGGGCACGTTGTTTCAGCTGACGGCGTGCGACCGGATCCTGAGAAACTAAGGTGTGTCTCGGATTTTCCATCCCCGACTAGTGTCCGCCAGGTCCGGCAGTTTCTCGGCCTGATCGGTTACTACCGAAGGCACATAGAGGAGTTCGCCAAGCTCGCTAAGCCGCTCACCGCCTTAACAGCCAAAAATGTCGCCTTTTGCTGGTGCAAAAACGCGGAGGATGCTTTTGGGGCCCTGAAGAGGAAGCTAATGAGTGCACCGCTGTTGCGCCACCCGGATTTTAATTTGCCCTTCGTTTTGGCCACAGATGCGTCAAAGTTCGCAGTTGGTGCTGTGTTATCTCAGGTTACCGAGGGCAAAGAACATCCCGTGGCTTTTGCTAGCCGACAGCTGAGCCCCACAGAGCAGAAGTACGGAGCTACAGAAAGGGAGTGCCTCGCCGTTGTCTGGGCAGTAAAGCACTTCAGATGCTACCTCTACGGCCGCCAATTCAAGCTAGTCACAGACTGCCATCCTCTGAAATGGGTGATGAGTGTCAGGGACCCTAGCTCGCGACTCGCTAGATGGAATCTACAGCTGCAGGAATACTGCTTTGAGGTGGAGCACAAGTCAGGAAAGACACATATGAATGCTGATGCGCTCAGCCGTACAGCTGCCGTGTCAGCTATAGATGAGTTTGTCCCCGTAGTCGACCCCGCCGAATTACGCACAGAGCAGTGCAAAGATCCTGACCTGAAGCGAATAATCGAAAGCTTAGAGGGCGCACCATCTCACCCCGAACAGCTAGGTTATTTCATTGGCAAAGACGGCACCCTGTGTCGGCGCACGAGGCCAACCAGGAAAGGGAGACCAGAGAAAACCGCTTGGGAGAGAGTCGTCATACCTCGGTCGTGGACAGAAAGGGTTCTTCGCGCGTTCCACGATGCGCCGTGCGCCGGTCATTTTGGCGTAGCGAAGACACGCAGGCGCATCGAGCGTTTGTACTTTTGGAGTGGCATGCGACAGGATGTTAGAGACTACTGTGCGAAGTGTCATTCCTGTCTGGAAAGAAAAACACCCAAGGGACGCAGGCCAGCACCAATTCAGCCGTTCCCTGAGGTTTCGGCTCCTTTCGAGCGGACAGGTATGGATATAATGGGCCCATTGCCCACGACCACTTCTGGAAACAGGTACATTTTAGTATTTGTCGATCACCTTTCAAAATACGCGGAAGCGGTAGCACTCCCAGATCAGAAAGCAGACACGGTTGCAAGAACATTTGTCGAACAGATCGTGCTCCGACATGGATCTCCGAGGCAACTCTTGACAGATCGGGGAACGAACTTCGTGTCGCAGCTAATGAGGAGAGTTTGCGAGCTGCTTAAGATCACTAAGAAGCAGACAACACCGTACCATCCGGCTTGCAACGGCGCGGTGGAGCGACTGAACCAAACCGTGGCCGGGTTCCTGTCGCATTTTGTTTCGCGCGACCAGCGGGACTGGGACTTGTGGCTCCCGTATGCAATGTTTGCCTACAATTCCGCAGCACACGAGAGCACGGGCGAATCGCCATTCTTTCTTCTCTACGGCCGAGACCCGGACCAGCCTAGTGAAGTGCCAGAGGGCCCCCGTCGTGTCCCATACGCTTCACTGGACGACTATAAGGTTGAGCTAGAATCGCGCTTGCAAGTGGCGAGGGACATCGCAAAGGAGGTCTTAAAGAAAGCGGCGAAGCGCAGGAAGGAGGTGCACGATCGCGGTGCTAGAGACGCGCCGTTTGATGTGGGGGACAGCGTGTACATCGAAAACTGCCAAAGACAGATTGGGTTGGCTCGTAAGTTCCAGACGAGGTGGAGAGGACCGTGCGAGGTTGTCGAGAAGCTTTCTCCGGTAAACTTCAGGGTCCGAGACGTGAACCGCCGCTTGATAAGGATACACGCAAATCGCCTCAAGTCAGCACCGGTTCAGTATTCACGAAATGAGGAGGGGGAAAGAGCGGATTTTGATGGGGACCGAAGTGAAGCGGAGCGCGCAGATAGTTCGCAAGAAACGCCCTCTCCTGCATTTGTTCGGCAAGCGCCAGAGGTTACGGCAGGAATGCCACCGGATTTACTTCATGCATTGCTGGAGGAAGAAGCGCGCGATGTTGCCGCGCAGATAACGCCAAGAGAGGCTCCTGCCACGAGCCCTCGCGAGTCTCAAAGCAGACAAGTGGTCACAGAATTACTTGGTACGACTCATGAACGCCGATATCCGCTTCGAAATCGGAAAGCTAAGTCGGACTAATGGCGTAAACAGAGCGGAGTTGGGGACTGGTTAAGACTGTGTAATGCTGCAGCTCATAACATTGCTATGTGCTTATGTGTTAAGATATCGGAATTGCTAGTTAAGCCTTTCTGTCATTAAGTAACACTTTTACAGGATGCAGAACATGCCCGACTTCCTTTCGTTATCTTTTTTTTTGTCTGTGCCGTGATTGTGCTGGAAGTGGGAGCTCCTTTGTAACTGTGGTAAATTTATTTCGTCCAGTTTGGACTAGCAAGGAGAGGCTTGGGTGCTGAGTTTCATGTTTGTCTGTGAAAGAAGATCAGTGCTGCCCCTGGAGACGCCAGTTATGACAGCTGCGGCATATGGTGCAGTGCAGTGGTGTTGTGTGCAGCGAAAAATGTTTTGTCGGACGGAATGTGCGAGGCGATTCAGAAAAAGAAGGGGAGCTGCCTGGACTCAAATGTTCGGAGAACATTCTTCTGGAGGGTGAGCGAGTGTGACGTTCCGTGCGTGAGCTACCAGGGCCCATATCTTCGGCGGAATCTTCTCTGTGCTCAACCGTCCTACTCCCTTGTCTTCCGCGTTCGGCGGCGCCGCGTAGACGGAGCCCCCAGCGGCGGCAAAGCCACTGAAGGGGTACGGTCCGCGTTCGGCGGCGCCGCGTTGACGGAGCCCCCAGCGGCGGCAAGCCAATGAAGGGGTACAATGGTACAAAGGCGCCGGCGGGAGGGAAAGCCAGCCCAATTAGGCTGCCTGGCCGTACAAGGACACAGGAGAGGCTGACAACCCGACAAAAGAAAGCTGCCGGCGGGAGACAAACGACATTCGAACGAGGGAGGTCGGGGGTGCCGCAGGCGCCGCCGTGGAAAGGAGGAAGAAGGAAACAATCCAGCCTGGAAGAGAGGAGATAGGACGTGGCGGGCGGAGCAGATATAGCTGGCCAGTGCGGACGAAAGGGACGCTGAAGACGACATCGTTCACGCAAAAGGGTCCTTGAGCGCCGAAGCCGGACGGCGCGCGGTTTCTGCCAGCCACCGACGGATCGCAACTCCGGAGCCCCTCCATCGCCCCCATGACGGCGTCGCCACGTAAGCTCGGACACCCCAGCCTCTGATGTACCACGTATAATTATTGATTACATCATTTTGTTTAAACTGAGCCATACGGTGTCTTCTTGCCTCTCCGTCCCGTGTGGACCTGCGCATTATGTGGGGTCGTCACAACTGTAAACAAAAATATACCCAAAAGGGAGTAAAAATGGTGGTGGCCACCCTTTTTACTCCATTTGTGAAAACATTTACTCCATGAGTGGGGAGTAAAAAGGTGGACTGTCCTCCATTTTACTCCTATGAGGGAATAATGGAGTTAAAATGAGGATTTATCAGCATTTACTCCAGTCTAGAAAGGGAGTTAATTGTGTCAAATACTCCCCAGTGTCAAAATGGAGTAAAAAAACACCATTTTGTGCAATCCGCCCCGCCACCTATCGTCTCGTCTGCTTCTGGTCAGTCGTCTGATAATGGCGGTGAGTGAAGACCGCTTGGTTACCATCGTCGCTGGATCTCCGTTCCCTACTGCTCCTTCACGAGCGCCTGCCGCGATACAAGATACGGGCTTGTCGCCGTTTTCCGCTACAGTACGGTACATAATTGAATTGATCCTGTGAAGCCTCCAGTGCTCTAATCATACATACCTAACTTTCCTTTGTTTGTGTCGCCATCCCGTAACAGCCCCTCTTCGGCCTAATTCTCACAGGCTTTTTTTCAGTGTGGTCCTTGCAATGTATTGCAGCAGATTATGTGTTTCATGAACATGAAACTGTGATATAGAACATAGTGTCAACCCTGAGCTCTTGACTGAGCTCATGAGGCTACACTTTTCCTCAGTCATATTGAAAAGCCAAGCCGTAATGAAGTGAATATGGAAACAAACACTGCCATTCCAAACTACCATCTGGGGTGTTTTCAACTTTTCTGTTCTGGTTTTTAGTCAAATATAGCGTGGTGCATGGCCGTGAAAACTACCCAGCGACTCCTTCTCAGTTTTGAACTATTGATTATAATGTTACATCCCTTTATCTACAAACACGGCCAACCAAACAAGCTCGTACAGCAAAGGGAGACGACAAGGAGACGACTCCTGCCGCCTACGCCGCCGCTGGGCTTGCAGACGGCTAATAGAATGCGGGACGCGGAGTTGCATTAGGGCAGCGCAGTTTCCTAAGTTGGGTTGCCGGCGGCCCGCAGAGCTACTGCCCGTTTCCACCGCTGTCACTGTAAGAATGAGCCTGAATGAGGATAAACAAACTATAAACATCACGCCATTTTCGGGCTCCATTTCTATAAGGGAGTAAAAAATTTACTCCCTTTTCGCTCCTTAATAACTCCCTTATATAAAGGAGTAAATAAAAAACACCATACGTATGGAGTAAAAAAACCTCCTTTTGGGTGTGCGTTAGAGCACAAGCCATTTACTCCCTTTTGGGTGTTTTTTGCTAACAGTGTACATACATGTCTTGCTCGCATTCTTTGCTTCAATCTATCGAAAAGCTGAAACAGCTGATGTGCTGCGCTCAAATTTCGCATTAGGGAATGACGTAATCGTCGACAATTTTTTTTTCTGGTGTTCGGCTTCTTTAGGGTGAAATGCTTGAGAAATAGGTCTTTGACCCCACCGAGAAGACGAAAACGCCTTGTGCCATAGCGCTCTTTGGCCCACTTGCGCCATAACAGTCACGTTCATCATAATCAGAGACTTTCGTATTTATTTGTCCGAATTAAAAAAAAAATGATGCGCACAAAGAAGTTGGCTAATCGAGGGCGCACATCGTACACAATTAAGGTAGCATATATTATGGTCTACGTTCTCTCAGGTGTAATTAAACATCTCTACTTGCCTGCATTTTCTAGAATGACAAGCTGCTGTCGGCTGCGAGTACAGTATTCGCAGACGCCATCCAAACATTTGATCTAGGGTGCCTCGATGTAGGCACCCAATCGCAAGCTTTTCTAAGCTGATCCAATAGACTGCTACACAGATTACTCCTGCCGGACGAAGGAGCAACCGAAGGCCCGGCTCGGTGGGTGGGCGAGCTGAGCATTTGTTTGGAAGCAATTGTTGCTGCATTTTTGCGGTGTTTTAGAAGAGCGATGACTCTTCCTTTTGTTTGCCTTTAATTTTAGCCGGCGTCGAAAGGCATCTTCAAGGAACCGCACGCCCAGTACGTTAGAGTTAATATGTTCGGATTCTCATAATATTTCGGCCGTTAATTCCGTGCGCCCGGCTGATATGCGATGGTGTTCAAGGCCTTTCACGAGAGCGGCCGCATGCAGTCTCCAACTCCGAGTACACGCTGAGACGCGCGTATGCATGCATGTGATATGAACCTGTTCAGCGAGGTGTTAGTTGAGCGCAATACGAGAGTGTGGTCTTCCTTGCTTTCTGCGCAGTGGAAAGGTGGATTGCTTTAAGAAATGCTTGCTTGATTGAATTATGTCCTTTATTGAAAGCCCTCACAAGATCATTGCTTGAGGCATCTGTGCGGGCGTATGTGGCCGTACACCCAATAGGCATTGAAACTCCCTTGGACCTCCCATAGACGACCTAAACATCCACAGGACGTTCAAGGGAGTGCTGATCGGTCCTTGCCGACTGCCGTAAAGCTTGAAGCTGAATGTACTCACACATCGCCTCGCATCTGACTCATTAAACCGAAAAATTTCCCAGCGCGGATCATCACATGCGAGCACACGCGGTGCATGAGGTGCCAACAAGGCCGGATTGTAGCGCCTTTCATTCGAGTGCTATATCTCTACAGTAAAGCTGTAGCATACGGATGCGATATGTAGCTAAATTTGTACAGTAAACGCTTGCTCTAGATGTTCATCCAGCTGTTGTGCGCTTTTGACCAGATTATGCGTGCATGACTATGGCACCTCTTTCTCTCTTTCTTCTTTCACTCCCACCTTCCCTTGTAGCGCAGTTCAGGTGTCCACCGAGATATGTGAGACAGATACTGCGCCATTTCCTTTCCTCAAAAACGAATTTACCAATTTATTTTCTTTGCCTGCAGCAATAGCCGGTGGGCAACAGACAACAGTTTAGCGGTACGTATCCCGATTTTTTCCTCTTTCAGCCCACAGGAAGCAGTTCACGAACGTAGAAATCGCAACGACCACAGCAGAGTCGATCACAATGCAGCGTCGATCGTATGCGGTCATGTCTACGGCATGTCGTTTGATGAGCAACGCACGCGCAATTTTTCCATCGCGATGTGGTGTCGACTGAAAGACGTTAGATTGCAATTGGTCGCCGCATGCTTTTGAGGGTTTCTCGAAGCTTACACAGCACGCAGATGCGCCGAAGGCTCGCGTCGTCGTGGCCGATGCATACGGGTGCGAGCTGTTTGTTCTGCAGTCTGCGTCTGCACTCAATAACTTCATGTCGATTTTTTTTTCTCTCCCGAGGAGCCTATTTCTGCCGTACGCCTGCGTGGCAACGAGATGTAACAGAACGCTAGGCAACGGAGAGCTTCTGCCCTCCGTGATCAATGCTTAGCCTTGCCGCCGTGTACGCTGGTCGAAACGCTGATGGTATATGGTAGGGTTCGCAGCGCACAATCTCGTGCCTCTAAGATAGGCTGCTAACCACGCCATTTTAGTATACTGGTGGCCCACGCGGATCGCCTCCTTTGATGCCCTGTAAAGCTCCAGTGCGGGCATCGTCTCCATCGCTCACCGCCACGCCTCTCTCCATCAGGAGTAGCTGGACCCCCGCTGCTCGAGACCACTTAATATTTCGGTTGCCTCTTGCAATTCCTTCAATACATTACTATTGTACACACATTTAATAAACTGCAGTTTTTAATCAATGAGAGCCGAGTGCGAGAGATAAAGCTGGTTTGATCTCAGTTCAATTCCACAATACTGTCTTGCAATATGACGTTTGTAGGACAATTGAGGAATTTCCATCCTTGAGTCGTCCAGCAAAAAACAAACTGAGGACATCCTGATGAGGACATTTATCCATCGATGCACTCAAAAGGTACTTAGAAGGTTCTGTTCTGGATGAGGATGTTCTGACCATTTGAGGACATCCTCGGGACATTCAATTGGTATTGTCTGGGCAGCAGCTCTTGCAAGATCCAAGCCGAAAGGGAGAGGTAGACACTATGAACGTTGTCCGGAGGTGGTTTGACCTATAGTCGTGACCCTTTGGACGAGGGTCCATGGGGTACACTGAAGGGGAGCAAGTGTCACTGGCAGCCGGGATCGTGTAATGGGCATCTCAGCAGGATATATGTGCTCGGTGTCCGCCAGGACCCTGCACGAGGGCCAGGAGGACCGAGAGGGAGTGTTGCAGGAGTGGGTTTGGATGACTGGTTGAAGATGCGGTGAGAGATGGGTATGAGTTACGGACACGTTTGATGGCCGTAGCCTGGGATTTCGCGACGTCCGGGTGGGGAAGGAACGAGCAGGGAAAGGGAAGGAAAGTCGACGGGTTTAATTAATTTCGCTCTTCGTGGCTTCATGAATGAAGTCAGGAGTAGCGTGTACAGGGGTCGAAGGTCTTCGTCCTGCGCCCGCCTTGGGTTTTACGGGACCAGGCGACAAGATGCGCCTTGTAGTTCACCGAGAGAAGTGTGCCCCCGGGGATTCCGTGTAACATTAACAGGTAAGCCATGTTGTGCGGGCTCGGTTCAGGCTTGAATGGCGGCGTGGACAACAGCCGAACGTTCAACGATTCGTCTGAGGCCGTTGACGATCTCTCCTCACGCTTGCGCGTGAGGAGATAGAGAGAGGAGACTTCATTCACATCGACCTCGGAGCAGGGGCTCAGCCAGAGGGAGGGTCTCCCGCTTGCCGGCTCTTATGTGCCGTGGCCGCAGAGAAAGTCTTTGAGTAAGCCTCCTCCGCCAGGCGTAGGACGATCTTTTACGCATCCGCATTTGGGCTGAGGATGTAGGGCTCCCAGGCAACTCGATCAAGGGGATCAGTCTGTTTAGCTCTCGGAGATTCGGGGCATTGCCAGATTAGATGATTTTGACTCAGAGGTGGGTTGCAGAGATTGCAAGCCTCTGGGTCGCCTGTAAGCTCATTATGCAGAGTAACGCACGTAAGGGAAGAAGCGATTGGCCTAAATTTTTCGCCAGGCCCTACAATCCGAGGGTGTTAGGGACCTACCTGGTGGCGGATAGATCCTTCTGCCTAGTTTGGGAGTCACAGAGAGCTCCTTGTAGGTAATGAGGGGGGTCTTTGAGGCGTATTGCCGCCAGAACGACTTAAAAAATCCCGCTCTTCTCTCACATATGCGGCCTTCGCTTTTTTTTCACCCGTAATATGCGTATGCATATTTTGTTGAATAGTTTTATAAAAAAAAATAATTACAAGTTTCTGGATGCTGTGCAATTACACCTGCAGATTCATACAAAAAAAAAAAGCCATCACTATCAGTTCGGTTATGTGCAGTGTACTTCCGGTTTAGTTCAAGTCTTCCTGTTTTGTATTCGCCGTCGCCAGAGTTGCAGCAGTTGGTTGGAGGTGGTATCAGTCGGTTTCAAGTTTGGCAGTGTTCATGTGAATGCACGGAAGTTGAAGTGTTTGGAGTACTAATGGGACTCTTCGGAAAAACACCAGAGCGATCGCCGAAAGAACAGGTACTGATAAGGAGTATTTATGCGCAGCAATTTGCGTTACCGAACTAATAGAGGGAGCGGTCATTTCAGTGGTGGCATGTTTCTTTTTAGGTTCGAGAATGGACTTCAAAGCTCAGAAAGGAAGGTTACCAGCTGGATCGCCAAATCAGAGGTACGATTCAGGTCCTCTGCATGTTGCATTAGCTTTCATGTTGCGTGTCATCGTTCGCTCAATCGAGAAAGTTGAAATAGCGTTGCTCCCTTTGATTGAATGTTGCATTGACAGCTATACAGCGGCAAGAGGAGGGCGTGAAGAAGTCTCTGAAGGAAGCTGCAAAAAAGAACGACAAAGAAGTTTGCCTTATCCTGGCTAAGGAAGTGCTTCGTGCTCGTAAAGCTATTAGCAGGATCCACGCCTCCAAGGCGCAGTTGAACTCCGTTGTGATGAGCATGAACCATCAGCTCGGTAAGCCGGAGCCTCTGTTCACCTTGCGATTGCATTTCCGCTGGTAGACTGTCACTGTAACTGATTTTTTTTTTTTTTTTTTTTTTTTGCAGCGACCCTTCGGTTGGCTGGCTCAATGCAGAGGAGTACCGAAGTTATGAAGAGCATGCAGCAGTTGATCAAAGTGCCCGAAGTAGCGCAGACAATGCGCGATCTGTCAAAGGAAATGATGCGCGTAAGTGGTGCGATGCACAAAGCCCATTATTGCGTCAAGGACCTAGTAGCCGGCGGCTGCCAGTGGCACCTGAGGTTTCGTTGGTGCGCAGAGCGGAACAGCGATTATCAGACAGGTGGAAGCGCTACAGCGCGAAGGAAACATGAAAGCAACAAGGAGAAAGCCAGTCATTGGGAGAAGCCAGTTATATGTAACAGAAATGCTGATGGCATTGTAATTAGGAACATGAATAGGTCAGTGAAGGTAGAAGAATTTCATGCAGAACTTTATAATAGCCAACCAGAAAAGATATCTCCAGAACTATTGGTTTCTCACAAATGCAAATTCTGGCAGTTACGAAGTGAGATATAAGATAAGTTTCACAAGCAGCAAGTGTGGTAAAGCTGCTGATAGAGATACATTGATGGCAGGTGACCTGAAAGACTGTGGAGGTATTGTGCTTGGAGTGGTTGCAAACAACGTGAAGTCCGCTTACGTCGCAGCGGCCTTCATGTCAGAAGACCAAAAGTGCAGGGAAAATCTGCCCACTTGTCTAGTCCGCTTATTGCAACATGCAATGTGGGAACACTAGTGATGTCACTTGCAAGCCATCTGTACACAATTTCTTATGACCTCAAGCTTTCTGTATGCATAGAAGAATGCTCACGTGATGCAAATTCACTTGAAAGACATCATAAAAGGCCTGGAGATTGGAGACCTATTAGCTTACTGCCTTTTTGTACAAGATTCAAGTAATTTTTAATGAAACTACAGCAACACTGGATTTTAGGTGGCCCACAAAATAGGCTGGATTTTGAAAGGAGTGTTATATGACTTAGACAATGAATTACAGTAAAATATGAAAGACATGAATGGGCAAAATAAACTGTTGCCTTGAAAATTATATACAGGAAACTTATGTAGCGTTCAACAAAAGAGCAAAGTAGGATCAACTTAATGACTGATCGCATATATTTTGGATAGGTAGAACCGAGTCATAAGAGAGAGAGATTAGGAGGAGAGTAAAACTCGATTGGAATGTATTTGGCACAGTCACTCCAAAGTAGTCAACAGCAGCTTACTAATACTCCTCAAAAGAAAATTATATGAACAATGTATTCTGCCAGTACTTGCCTATGGGGCTGATATTTGCTATGGAACAGAAGTTTGAAATGGTACAACACAGTGAGCAGAGAAAGTAAAATGGTGACTGTACTGTTAAAGTGTAGAAAAAGAGGCAGAGACTGAAGTACTTTTAGTATGAGGTCGAGAGCAGTGTTGCAGCATGTACGCACAAATTTCGGTGATGGTGCCTACAGGTGGCAAAAGGTGGGGGCTACTACCCCCAAAAATTTGCTGGGCCACATAAAAGCTAGCCGAGTGCTGCATTTAGATGCTGACAAGGACGGCCCGTATTAGGCCCCCTGGTTGGAGAGTGAGTGCATGATGCTACTACTGCAGCGTTTTATTTATTTTATAATTATAAGCACCAATGCCAAAAATCTAAAATTTAACCCCCCCTCCCCCCTTTCCCGCTCTTCTCCTTGCCACCCCACTACAAATTATCCTGGCGCCATCCCTGCACACGATTAAGGGTACTTTATCATCAGCAGCCAGGATGAAGGACCCACCGAATCATCTCCAGTTATTTCTCTCATATGCCAGCCATGGCATATGAGAGGCATATATTTCTCGACCTTATTCAATTGATTTTTTGCCATCACGTTATGTGTCCACTCTCACTGTGATGGACCAGCCATTGTTTGATCTGTGCATTGCATATTTTTCCCATGTAATGCACAGACCAGGTGGCTGTTGGTCCATCACAGTGCTGGTTCATCACAGGGCAGGGATGTTCTCATTATACTCTTCTGCGGGGCCTTGTGAAATCGGAGCAACACACTTTTGCAAGCACATTTCTTGCACAGCTTCCATAGCGTTGCATGCCAACTGTGAAGCCCAGTATATAAAAAGACTATTCCAATGTGAACTATTATTACCTTGCTTTATCCACTTAAGTCGAAAAAATGCGAGCTCAGTATTGATGTGGTAGATGTGCTCCGAAGCCTTCTCACGGCTGCAATTTTTGCTGTGATTTATACGCTCCTCCCAATGTGCTTTGTTTGTACAGGCAGGAATTATAGAGGAAATGCTTGATGACACCATGGAAGGCCTTGATGACCAGGAAGATCTGGAGGAAGAGGCTCAGGAGGAAGTTGACAAGGTCTTGTGGGAGCTGACTGCTGGTGAGTGCTGCAAGTATGGTCTAGAACAGCTTGCCATTTGATTGCTAATTAGAGTTATGTGCAAGCATCGTGCATGGATAGCAATGGTCATATTGATGCAATGTTTCTAGGCATGTGTGAAATTGGTAAATTGGTTTTTGAGGAAAGGAAATGGCGCAGTGTCTGTCTCACATATCTCGGCAGACACCTGAACCGCACCGTGAGGGAAGGGAGGAAGGTGGGAGTGAAAGAAGAAAGAGAGAAAGAGGTGCCGTAGTGGAGGTCTCCAGAATAATTTTGACCACCTGGGGAGGCATGTGCGAATATTCAGTCAAATAGTAAAGTATTCGATATTTAATTCGATCTGAATGTTTGGTATTTGAAATTTTGAAGTATTCGTCTCGAGCGAATGTTTCTGGAACTCTAGCTGCGTGTGGTTTTGGTTTAGCATACCTCCTCTGTGATGGCACCGTGGCACGCGCGCAGCCAGAACCCCTACTCCGAGCCGTGTGCCTGCGCTCCTGCACCCATGCCAGAGCTTGTCTGCGCTTGCTCGTGGCACAAACGCAAGCAGGCGGAAGCGTGGCACCTAGGTCTGCACCTGCCAGGTATCTACGGCCGCACTACCCACAGTGCGCACGTGCTGTAAACGGCATGCATCAGCGGAGAGATGTAGCACAGCGCTAGCCGTTTCCGTGTGCCATCAGTGTGCACGCACCGATAGGTCCTCACAAGGCAGGCGTGCAAACAGCTGGCCAGCGCCTGGCGCCTTGTGGCGGCCTTGGGGCAATCTGTGCATGCGAAGTGGCTCTCCACAGAAGAGAGAGAGAGAAAAACTTTTATTGTCAGCCAAGGTTGGAGCAAGGCCCCCAGAGGTGGAGCCCTTAGTCCAGGGCTCCATTTGCTGTAGCTACCTAGGTCATATGAGTTCCTTACTATTTATTAACTATAGGGAAAGCTGGCAGCTGTGCACTTCATCCACCAAGGTCGCCCGAGGCATGCCGGGAAGATAGAGGCTTCGGATTGACATCTGGTGGCTTGTTGACTGTGCTACGGATTGGTTTTCTTGGTTGTTCAGTTTCATTTTCTTTGATGTTTTGTGCACTTTGTGGTTGTGTAGTTATTCAGCGACACACTTAGTTCATTTGAGGTACAAAGCATCCAAAGGCGCTTGACTTGAAGTGAGTTGAGCATAGTGTCTGGTGCCTGCTAGACCTGAAGTCCGTTTGCCCCATTGCTTGGAGCCATTTACGCAGCAAGCTGGGCTTGCTCAGCAGAAACCTGTGCTACCTGTCCATTGAAAGGTGAAAGGAGGGAAGTCTGCTACCGTGGTCACTCTGCACATTTCTCGTAGGAGTCTCGGAGACGCATCTTTTAAAAGTGCAAATTGCTTTGACAGGCGCACCTTATGTTAACCATGCTCATCGAGGGTTGCAGTTGCTTCATTTCGAAGTCTGGCGGTGGCCATGCATTGCATGCAAGAATGACTTCCACTTCGTGAGTTAATTCACGCAAATACCCACACGTTGCACTTGTCAGCACAAACATGACCATCACTTAAGGGTAGGAGAGGTGTCCACTTCCTAATTCATGGTTTTCTTTGCAAAATATTTAAGCACAGTGCCAGGACTTGGTAAGAGCCAGCACTTAGCTTGTGGAAACTTTTTTTATTCCTGCATGGGCTGTTGCTATGCTAGGTTTGGCCGAGGTCACTCTCCCATTGGCTAGAGCTGGCGCGACACTCCTCCGAACTTACCCGAGCTTACCCGAGTTACTATGAGGCTTCACAAAAGATTCTTTGTTGGGATCGTGTTGAGTGGTGCTTTCGCACTAAAAAAAATGTTGCGCTGCCTCACGACCAAGTAGCCTGGTATTACCAGTGGACGGGATATGCACATTCTCTCATACCTTTCGATATTACAGGCGATTGGCTTTCATGATTGTGCCGAAAGTTTTTGTTTTTGCGGACACTCGCTTATCGTTCACTTCTGCTGCAAATAGTACATTGGCACTCATGTAAGTAATGTGACCATGAGGTTTGCATGTCCTGCGGCATGTACGATTCGAACCTGCTAAATGTGCAGGAAAAATTATACGAGGTGGTCATTTTAGGGACCTCCAATCAATGTATGCTTGCAAGGTATGATGCACGTACATGCACTAAATGCGTCAGGTACTGGGAGCATTATACCCGTTCCACAAGTGCACAAGAAATGGCAGTAAATGCCTAAGGCCTTATGTTTCCTGATGTCATTATTTTCATAGTTGGTGCTAGGCGTCCATGTTTAATGTAATTATACGAGAGTCACAGTGACTATAATGCCCGCAAGGCAGTCAAAAATTCACCCGGATATAAACGGTGCCCATCAGCACGCAAAGTCCTTCAAATGTAATATAAACATTATTTTGCAGAAAATCCTTCTGTTCTTGCTTGACAAGTTGAAAAAGTAGCCATAAACTCGCATGTCAGCACTTAAGCCAAGAGTATCTCTCAGAAGTGCTGGTAAAAATTACACCCTTCACACTGAAAATGTCGTAGAGATGTCTCATCTGACTGAAAGTTAGGAATAAACCGTTTGCTACTGGACAGGAAGTTGTTACTAACAAACTTGCATGTTTTCTGCGTGTGCAATGCGGACAAGAGTATGCATTGCTTGGGCGAATGAGGTATGGGGAAACTCAGTAGGTCGCGAATGGCGGTAAGGCTAATGCCATCCTGCTATCATCTTTAGTGGAAAAGAATCATTGCCCATAGCAATCTTCAGAAGAAAGGTCAACATGTATTTGTTGTCACTATAGAAAGACTTTATTTCGTTATCACATTCTGCCTTCAGTGCCTGTGTATTATCCATCGCTTTTACCCTCTGTTTCAGTGTATTCCAATACACGATGTCCAATACACGATGTTTTTTTCTTACACTGTATGCTTGGGTGTTGTGTGTTTAAGAAAAGGAGACTGACACTTGTCAGGCATCCATGCCTTTTTGTCAGCCTCCTAGACAGACTACCTTGTTTGTATCTTGTCTGTCTGAATAAACTTTCATACATTTAATTTAATGCGTATGGCACCGTGCGAATTCAGTTAAAACTTAGGACAGTAAGCACTTGATGGCATTAAATTTGTCAGTGTGGTACGGGTATTAAACAGGACAGTTGAAAGGGGAAATGATGGGGAATTGGGAGACTTTTTCTATGAATAATATGGGAGCAAAAAAAAAGTTCTACCATTTTGCTTTCGCTAGGAGAAGTGCGGCTGTAGCAGTGAGCTTATTCCAGCCGTGCACCTTACTGCACCACTGCCATCAGCACTGCCACGCAGCATGGGCACGCTCTGGAGCCACGCTTCTACAGCTGATTTTCACACGTCCCCATTCTAGCCACCATAGCCTGGGCGATCAAGTCACGGTGGTCGTCGAAAACTGATTGTACTGTGCTAAATCTCTATAATAAGCTGCCACAGCCGCTCTGCTCCTTATGGAATTCACTAAACAAGCGCTGTCGCACAATCACAATCAGACGTATGGAGATGGGTGCCCCTTTCCGCTGCCTGATGTGGAACGATGTGTACGCCTTGGACCAAGTGCTTAAAACCAAGAGCTGCGCAACAATGCAATCGCAATTAAGAGCAGCAGTTGGAGAGGCCCCACAGCTATGTCGGCACCGAATGTAGGTTGGCTTCCCCAATTTCCGGGGCCATTTTTGGAGAAAGTCGGAACAGCTTCAATGTATTCTTTTTTTTTTTTTTCATTTAATGGCCTTGTGTGTTTGAAAAATACAATTTTGAAAATGCCTATTGTGCCGTTCAACCTTTCTTTGTGTGCCAGAACCAGAAGTACTCGAAATATTCACTTAAAAATTATTTGACGAAAATTACTATTCGCTTCGAACAAAAAAAACGCTATTCACACATGCCTAAATATTTCTAGATTTCAGCAAAGCTTTTGATAGAGTTCCAAGTGACGAACATACTAAAACACAGACGCATTGACCTTCCAGAAATTTGGATCATACAGATAACAAACTTTTTAATCAATCGCTATTAGTTTGTAGCAGTTAATCAGGCTGTCTTCCGGTCAGCTCGTGCTAGGACAATTATTGTTTTTATTGCGTATTGTTATGGCCATAGGTAGGTGTGGGCAATGATGAGGATGAAATGGGTGTCCTGGCGCTGGTCCGCTTGCCCCTTTGTTGTTCGGCTCTTTGGCTCTCTCCCAAACAATGAAGCAAAAATTTACGTTTTGCAATTTCTGTTCTTGCTTTGGAACAAAAATTTAGCGATTAACCCTTCACCCCATCTGTTGCCTTCAGCTTCGAGGCATACTCACCACCATTGTCCTAATGCACCGACACTGTAACCGACTGGAATGATTCTTTATTCCAGCCCTTCTCTAAATTATGCATAAGTTGGAGAGGCTTAATTTATACGCCTGAATAACTGTGGGCTACAAACATGCTGTGATAATTTTGACTACACGGGGTTTTTTAACTTGCACTGAAATTTTAGTACACGACTTATTTTGCATTTTGCCTTCCCAGGCTTCTAAGTTGCTGCTAACTTTGGAGTGAAGCTGCGCCCACATTCGGGATTGTCATACAGAATTCCTCTGTGAAAAATAGTAGACTGTTGTTAAAGCTTTTCTGGTTGCCTAAGCAAGAAGCTAATCATGAGACGAAATTAATGGAGTCGGACATTGTTAACTGATGCAATTCATCAGCGGAGTAATATTTAATGCTGCGGAATGTGGCCATTGTTACGCAGTTTTTTTTTTTTGTTGCGAAAGCAACACTACGCGAGTCGCTGAGCCATTTTGCGGAGCTGAGGAAAGGCCATACTGCGCATGCGCGAGGAGCAGTGACGTCACATGGCGCACAACTGGCGTGCCGGTCCGCCGCCGCGTGCTCTCCATCGCCTCTCTCTCTCTCCTCGTTGTCGTTGCTTTTGCAATCCTCCAGGCTTGACCAGACCTAAACCACCGCCAATTTTTTAAAGTTGTATCCCACTGTATACACCTTTCCAACCTGGGCGCTGCCATGTTGTTTCCGGCGGCGGAACCGGTTTCTAGCAGTCCAGAGAGGAGGCGTTTCGCCGCTTCCACCGTGCTAGCGGGAGGTGCCCACTGCAGTCCAGGGAACAATATGGCAGCGCCCAGGGAGCCCTTTTTGGAAAGGTCTATAGGCTGCCTATGCTCGACAACCCAGATGTCGGTCATCATAAATCTGTCCTTCCCTTCACTGAATGTGTTAAAGGGATACTGAACAAAAATCTGAAAATATTGAGGGCACCACCATTTCATTTGCAAGATTTGAGCATGTTGCTTTATTTTTAAGGCGACAGCCTTTATAGGCTCATGACTCTCCAGCATGTCCGTCCGTGAGAACTTTTCAATCAAACACATGACGTCACAAGTTGACGTCATGTCAAGCCAAGTGATCGGTGTAATACGGGGACTCGACTCGCCAGCGTGTCTGTCCGTCCTGCGCGAGCTGTCAATCAAACCTAGAAAAACAGCGCGGCATCCTGCATATGGCTGCGTTCCCATATATACTCCAGTGTGTGAGGAGTTCAAGTGGGACCAGTGGGTGGTACCACTGGTACACAGATTGTGGACCACCTAATTGGTGTGGAATGTTCGGAGTGGCATCAAACGATTCAGCGCATAACGGAGCATAAGATTACTAGTCGAATCAAAGCGTAGCATATAATAGGGATTTGCATCGACGACCTTTGGTTCTCTAAACCACGACTTCTCGAAACTTCTGTTTGACGTAGGACATTCGAAGTGGTGTCAAACGATTTGTCTTCTTGGGCTGGTACATTGGCATTAAAAACGTAGATGTCTGGATATAACGAAACATTTGTACTGGATATAGCGAAGATGGCTAATGAATTAATACTGAACTGTACAATGGTGTATGTCGTTACTCGAATTCGGTTATAACAAACACACCGGATATAACGAATGTGTAATATGATTTAGGTAACTCGAAATCGGTTATAAAGAGCATAACACCAAGCAAATGCACACAATGATTGAAAGTGTTCTAGAGCTCAGCATAATGGCACAAAGGCTTTCGACTTGCTGCACGTAAGGAGACTTAAGTGCTCCCCCTGAATTTTTGATGCTTTGCTAGCAGCTTGCTCCTGGCTGCAAGCTGGTGGACATAACGTCAAGCCTACCCTGAGCAGTGCCGTATGCAAGCTGGCTGTCGCTGCGTAGTTGGGGATTCCCCATCTCATGCCGTGCTTACGAACGTACCATCTCTGCGAAATGCACCTTCTTGGTTCGCTGAATCAGGCATGTGGTCACCCGAAGTAGACAACGACGAGACGCAGGCAGAGAAGCTCGAAGCATAGACACGTGGGTGCCAAACGAAATGCACTGTACAATGAAGCAAAAGCACATCAAATACATCCACTTTTGTGTGGTCCGTCCTGGCGATTGCTTGCTAAAGGGTGGAGTTGATGTCACATCCCGTATTGTGTTCCGATCAGAAATCTCTGTGCCAAATGTTTGCTACCCCTTAAGTGCCCCTATTTCAGGACTTCGCTGGCTTCTGCAAGCCTGTTGGCTCCTCTGACCAGTAGTAGAATCTGGTCCTCTAGGTCCGAGCTGACAACAGTGCCTTCCACTGGTCTCTGCTTAGATTGGTTATGTGAGGTTCTATGCTGTGTGATGTACACTCCCATGTTCTGTGGCACAGGGTTGGTGTTGACCCACACCATGGATGTGTTGAGGGTCCAGTAGTTGATGGCGGGCCGCTCTATCCGTATATATTTTGATTCCTTGTACTCATGTCCCAGTACCCAAGTTACCCATCCTGTGCGGTCTTCTTTTTGGTCAGGATGAGGTGTGTGTTCTCCCTCTTTGTTAAAGATTGTAAGCGGTGCAGAATGTTGTTGTGGAGTGTTCAACCAATGTGGCAGCTCAAGCAGAAAGGGAATCCTTTAGAACTTTTTGCCAGCTTGTGACTGCCTCTGATATAAACGTATGCCACCAGAGCCAGCACCCACGGCCCTGCTGGCAAGCTGCTAAGCTAGTCTGTAATAAGGGAGTAATTACTCATTGACGTCCACCCAAGCGCAGCCATACGGCTACAAAGGAAAGCTATACAGCTTTCTCAGAAACTTCGTAGTTAAAGAAAAATTCGTCGTGGTCCGGGATTCGAACCCGGGACCACTGCTTCACCGGGGCAGTCGCTCTACCAATTGAGCTAACTGGGATGGCAAGGTTATGGTAGGGCGAGAGCGAATTGATCATTAACTCGATGTGGGAACAGTGATGGTTCCAAGCTAGTCTATATAGAGAGGACAGACTCAGCAGCACGTTTTTTTGTTGTTCCAGGCCAACTTGGCAAGGCCCCATCTGCTGTCACAGAATCATTGCCATCGGAGGACATCCAAGAAGCTGGGCCATCATCTGCCCTAGCAGAAGATGAGGATGATGTGACTAAGATGCAGGAGAGGTTGCAGGCCCTGCGCAGCTGAACTGCTGCTAGCTTGTAAACCAAACATGGTGATCAGAATTGCCAGGTTGTAGTGACAAAATGTTCCTTGTTTTTGCTTGCTGGCAGTGCACTAAACCTAAAGCTGCGCAGCTTTAGTATACCCCTCGGGCAGTGCAGGCAGGCTAAAGCAAACAGCAGCCTGCATCTGCTCGAGTACACCATTATTGCATTTCGCCTACATTGATTGGATAAGTGTGGACTTCAATTTAAGCTGCTAGTAGCTGTCATACAAAGCATGCTATGCTGCTCACATTCTCGCAAGGTGCGCTAGAGACTGTTGAACATTAAGTTGAGCAAATTAAGTGCATGTTGCACTGCAGTGGACTAAGATTAGGGGCTTGTGTCATTGCACTGTTTGTACAGTTAATCTTGCAGACCACACTTGCAGTGTAACAGTAACTCAGAATTTGAAAAAGCAGCCATGGAGGACTGCGAGCAAAGTGTGCAGCTTTTCTCCTGCTGCAACGTGTGGAATATATTTATTATGGGCAGTTACAAGCTTTTTGCCCAATTGGTGCAGAGTTATGTACAGCTAAATAAAATGCCTTCAATTCATGCTACCAGTTCAGTGTTTTGGTCAGCTGCATCTGCCATGACACAGTAGACTACCTGCACAGAGGGTAGGAAGACATTCGAAAGCACAGGCATGCCGTTTACTGGCAGTTCACTCCATAACAAAATGTGTGGAAGATCATGCTAAAGCATAAGCACACTGAAAACAGCAGATAGCATACTTGTCACACTTGACGTCGCCGCTTTGTACACAAATATTCCCATTAATGAAGGTATCGACGCACTCTCCAAAATTCTAACTCAAAGTCCTCACCCGCACGAAACTGAAGTGTACCTCACGCTACTTGAATTGGTACTAACACTCAACTACTTTGAATTCAATTCTTCTTACTACCTTCAAGTATTTGGAACAAGCATGGGCACTCCCTTCGCACCCACCTACGCAAACATTTTTATGGGGCTACTAGAATCTGAACTTCTAAATTCATTTCTAAAAAAACCACTTATATACCAGCGGTACATAGACGATATTTTCATATGGGAGCATGGGGCTGAGACCCTGAAGGCATTCTTAACACATTTCAATTCATGCCACTCCAGCATTAAATTCACCTTCAACTCCACTGTCCATTTAGAAAATAGCAAGCTCAAAACCACACTTTACAGGAAGCCTACTGACCGACAACAATACTTAGATTTCACTAGCCATCATCCAAGACACTGCAAACAAGGTATATTCGTAGGACAGGCAACGACACTAAGAATATGTAGCGACGACGACAACTACCTGAAACACCTCCACTCGCTAAAAAACACTAATCACCAGAAACCATCCACAGACAACCCTTAATAATGCGTTCCAACAAGCAACCACTTTGAAACGAGATGTAGTTCTTAAAAAACGAACAAAAGCTAACAGTCAACCACCTCCTGCACTTATAACAAAATACTGCGGAAATACCACCCCATTTTAACTGGTTAACGACCGTCTCAAGAAAATATTTCCCGACGCACCAAGGGTAACATACAGACGCAACACAAACCTGAGGGACATCCTGGTGCATGCTAGGCTCGGTAAGAAACCACCGACAGTAACTTCATGCTCTCGACCTAGATGCAAGACATGCAAACATTTACAAAGGGACACTACGGTTAAAAGTACGGCAAGCGATTTCAGTTACGATATAAAAACCAGTTTCGACTGCACATCGTCCAATATTATCTACATGCTCCAGTGCTCCTTCTGCCAGAAACAATATATCGGAGAAACCGGGCAAACAATGAGTGCCAGATTAAACGGGCACCGGGCTGACACAACACGGAATGAACGGAAGGCAGTGTCGACCCATTTTAATCAACGCCATCACAAATTCGACAAACTCAAATTGTTCATTCTTCAGTCAGGCTTCAAATCGACTAGGGACAGAAAATACAGAGAAGCATTCCTAATCCACAAATTTAAAACACTGCAACCAACAAGGATTAACATGTCCAGGGTTAGCATAATTTGAAATTAACAAATGTCTTGCACGCGGTCAGACCATTTCCTAGAACCTCACATAAGTATATTGTCGCTCTTTGCACCCTTCCCATTTTGTGATCGCCAAGGACCATCTACCACACCCTCTCTCTACCATGGTTACAACAATGAAAAATGAAGAGGACCATCTACCACACCCTCTCTCTACCATGGTTACAACAATGAAAAATGAAGATGTACACACAAACTTAACACTTTATTAAAACTTTTTCATAATTTAAGTTAAACACACAAGCATTTTATTTACTAGCACTTTTCTTTAAATTCGCTGCCCTCTTTCTCTGTCCTTTTTGGGCTCCTTTGTGTGCTGCTGCAAGCAGTCTCTTGAATGCCGCAGGCTTCCTTTTGAACCTGGAACCAAATCCAAAACGTAAACAAAAAAGACTTTAGTAATGCATATGAGCACCAATTTTATAGCAAGCACAATGCAATGCTGACTGTGTCAAATCTCTTCAGGCCCACTGGCAGGGTACTTCGGAACTGCAAGTGCCAAATTTTAATAGACATTTTACTTGTAACAATGCTGGAAGAATGACAACCTGTTCGTAACCTACCGTTTGTTGAGTGACGTCCTGCTCAATGGCACGTAAGTGTAAGGCTCCATTTTGCCCTTCCTGGCATCACCATCGGATGGCTGCAGATAAAAGTAATAAGTCAACTGTAAAGGCATCTTTACTATAACCTAGTACAAACAAAGGAATTATTACAATTAGCATCCACATCAGCACAACTGCAGACTAATCATTCCCCCCCTCCCCCCCTTTTTTTTGTAGGCATATTTGAATAGTGAATTTTCAATCTGAAGGGAATAGTGTTCAAAGCAAAGATTAGATTACATAGGAATAGCATCAGTCTCAAGCCATGCGATTTGTTACATACTGCGTGTACTTCAGTGCATGTTCAGTGCACGAGGTGTGAGGAGACAAGAGGATGCACACTTCCCCGTGCAGAGAGGCGTGGGGTGCACCTTTCCTTTTTAGAGAGCATGTTTAAAGTATTCTTCTGAGGAGAGTACTTTCATCCTAATATGCGAAAAGGGTGCGGAGAAGCACCGCGACGGCGCACCCTTGTGCAAAGATCGTGAGTACTACAAGAAAATGGCTGAGCTCTTCTAAGCGAAGACTGTGCACCTGCGTCAAAACGCTTCAAGGTCTTATCGCAGCACCTATAATAACAGATTTCAACCTTTGAAGGGTGTAAATAACGTATCGCTGGCTTATGTTGGTGTCTTTGAACACCACAAATATGGAAGCTAACGGTGACGGAGTGCTCGCCTCGGAAATGTTGGTAGCACTATTTCCGCATTCATATCTTTTTCATCTTCATCTTTGAGGCCATCTGTACAGCAGGTGCAGCACAGTTCCCACCACAGCATGTTCGCTTTCGCAATTGGACTTTGTTCCGCCGCGCCGTATGCAAGACACGTGCAGACATCCAGATTGGTATGATCGCGTTCAAGGGTCAGGGCATGCATAGGACCATCGACTGCTTCTTTCAACAGCTTATAGTCCTGAATTCTCAAACTTCAAAAATATCCCAAGTTTTCGAATGTCACATCGCTTCAAATACCAAATTCAAATATTCGCACAACCCTACACAAGAGGTGGGGAAGCACACGTGCATGCTTTATACAGGCTCCTTACTTTGTCTGTTTTCTTCTTCTTGGAGGGTCCACCACCTACGCAACAATGAACAAGAGGATATATATAGTAGGTATTAGTCCACTGGCACAGCGCACCGGCAAAAATTGAATAAACATACCACTTCCTGTTCCCGATGTCTTGGCACGATCACCTGTATCCAGTGGCATCTTCCGCTTCTTGCCCTAGAATGTATGTTAACCTAGGATTATTCATGGCCAGTACAGCAAAATGCTAGCCCAGAATTTACTTGTTTGTCTGGACATTTCTGAAAGACTAACAGGCATGCTCATTCTTCCCAGAGTAACTCAAGACAAACAATATAAGCAGTGTATGAGCACTAATAACTTTCAAGCACAACAGAAAATGTGCAGAAGAGGTTTAAGACAGGCAACTCTATATGACTGACATTGCTGGGATGATCTTGTCTTATACTGACAGCTTTTAAAGGGGCACTGAGGACAATTGTATCCTTTATAGCAAAATTATCGGTGGCATTTCGTAGCTTTGCTGCTGCCTATCCAGCAGCAAATGACTTATTGCTAAAAGATTTGGATTCGAAGTTGAAAAAATTCAGCACACACTCAAGACTGCTCACGCAAGGGAATGCGAAAGCATTGATGGTTCACTGTTCACGCATGAACACACAACCGGCCGCAATGGATCCAGGGGCAAAATGTGACTTACAACACCACTCTGAACACTGTTGCCCTCTATCACCGCTGCTGTTCATGCTTTACGTGATAAATATGGAAAGAAGGCTAAAAGAGAACAGCTTAGAACTGACTAGTCTTAACTGGGAAAAGGCGGAAGCGAATATTCCTAAAACCACATCCGCAGGGATAGACGAAATTCCAATTAAGCTGATTAATGAACTTGGCCCAAGAAGCAAGGACGCGCTGATAAAAGCATTGGAGGCAGTCATAACAAATCAGCAAATTCCGCACAGCTGGAGACAGAGTAAAATGAATTTGATTTATAAAGGGAAAGGAGATAAGATGAACATAAAATCCTTCCGTCCGATTACGATAACATCTGTTATGTACAGGCTGGCAATGCAGGCGGTGAAATTAAAAATGCAGTCATGGGTAGAAGGGAATAGGATACTCGGAGAACTTCAGAATGGGTTCAGAAGGGGTAGGCGGTTAGATGATAGCCTGTTCGTGCTTACCCAATGCATAGAAATAGCTAAGGCGGAAAATAGACCTCTGTTTATAGCCTTTCTAGACATAAGCGGTGCATACGATAACGTGAACAGGGAACTCCTGTGGAGCATATTGAAAGATTTAGGTATTGGTGATGAGGTAATTGATTTTCTACAGGAAATCTACCGAGATAATGAAGTTGAAATTACATGGGAAGGGAAAAAAAGTACCACAACTGTAGGGGTGCACAAAGGATTAAGGCAAGGTTGCCCTCTATCACCGCTGCTGTTCATGCTTTACGTGATAAATATGGAAAGAAGGCTAGAAGAAAGTAATCTGGGTTATAATCTATCGTACAGATTAGGCGGAAATGTAGTTGAGCAGCGACTCCCGGGTTTAATGTATGCGGACGATATTGTACTGTTAGCAGATAGCCAGGAAGATTTACAAACTTTGGTTAATTGCTGTGGAGACGAAGGAGACGCTCTAGGATTCAGTTTTAGCGCAACTAAATCAGGTGTGATGATTTTTAACGATACAACTGATCAGGTGCTTACAATACAAGGCCACGAAATACCCAAAGTGGCCGAATACAAATACCTCGGGATATGGCTAAACGAAGGGCAGATATACACGGAAAAGCATGAACAGGCTCTTAGGGCAAAAGGACGAAGAGACGCCGGGATAATGAAACATAGGGCATTATGGGGGTACAACAAATATGAAGTACTAAGAGGTATTTGGAAAGGAATAATGGTGCCGGGACTTACTTTCGGCAATGCGGTTCTGTGCTTAAGGGCAGAAGTTCAGTCGAGATTAGACGTAAATCAGAGAGCTGTTGGAAGATTAGCACTAGGTGCCCACGGCAAAACCACAAACGAGGCAGTACAAGGGGATATGGGCTGGGCATCGTTCGAGGCACGGGAAGCTAAGAGTAAAATACTATATGAAGAACGCCTGAGGAAATTGGACGATAACAGATGGGCAGCTAAGGTATTTAAATATTTATACAGAAAGAACGTTGACTCACAGTGGCGGAAAAGAACTAGAAAACTAACCAGTAAGTATGCCGGTCATGAGGACGGAGAAAGAAAGAGCATTAAACGACAGGTTAAAAACGCGGAAGTTAAAAATTGGATGAATTCAATGGAAAAGAAACATAGTGTAGAACTATATCGATTCTGGAAAAGGCAGATCAGGAAAGAATTTTTCTATGATAACTCAAGAGGCAGTGCCCTACTTTTTGAAGCTAGATCAGGGTGTCTTAGAACGCGCAGCTACAAAAAGAAATTTAACGAAGAAGATGACACATGTGCAGTGTGTGGTAGATCTGTGGAAACAATTGAACACCTCATAATCAAATGTGATGGTATCCATCCGGATGTCGATGCAGGCACAGTCACTCTTTCTGAGGCCCTAGGGTTTAAAGATAACAATGGTCATGTAAATAAATCTGCAGTGGAAGTCAGCAAAAAGCGATTGGAGGATTGGTGGCTGAAAAGCAGAGATGTGGCATAAGGTTAGAATAGTAAGAAACCGTAGGCAAAGTTGATGGAGAATCTTAATGAGAATTGCCAACACAGTAAACAAAAAAAAAATAATAAATAAAGAAAAGCTGAGCATGGTGGCAATTGCCACCACCCCGTTTCAAAGGGGGCGCTCCTATCCATCCATCCATCCATCCATCACTCTTGTTTTCGTCCAAACATTCGCCAGAGTTTTGAGAACAGATGATACGTGCTATGTATGACACTGGATATGTTTTGCTTGGAAACCACTATACTCAAACGCGTAACCTTCATGTACACTTGTCAGCCTCAGATTAGTACTGTTTTCGGCTATTCGTCATTGCACTTGTACTTGCAAGACATGCCTGTGGTGACGATACCTGTACAGTCAAGCCCACTTATAACAATATTCAAGTGCCATGGAAATACCATTGTTATAACCATTAATTGTTATAACAGGGTTGTGCCAAAAAAGAAAGAAAGATGACAAACTTCACAGCATTTATTGACAGTAAATACCCGGAGGGGTTTGATTGTTCTAATGCCTGTAAAATCTCGTTAATTTGAACGTCGGGGGTTGGATAAATATTCATCATTCACCGATGACCAAAGCACCGCTATCACTGCACTGGCGGGAGCTTCGCGCACCTCCACGTCACAGGAATCAAGCCGGCTTTCTAGAAGTGATTCTTACTGGAAATTCAAGAAGCATTCAGAGCTAAGGGTGCGGGGAGAGCTGACAAGAGAAAAACTGCTGGCTGTATGCACGCGCACTGCACTGACTGATTGGGAGTACGCATGGCGCGCATAGCCAATGCAGCAATGCAGCAGCTCGCCTGACACAATGACGCCTGCCACCCTGGGACACGTGAAATTTGTGAAGCGGGGACCACGGGAAAGTTAGCGAAGAATAGAGCAAGATGGGGTAACTTATGCGCTGCTGGTGCCAGCCGTAGCTTGGAGCGGCGCACCTCTCAGAAACGTTAATAATGGACTGCTCCGCCAAGGCTCCCTACCACGCTCCGTACTTTCTTTCCTGCATGGGCCTTTTGCGCAGGGGAACGCATCCGTCGTTTCTCCTGCCTGTGTCATTGCGACACGAAGGCATCCTCGGCACGCCCGGTGGCAGCGTTTTCGAGTGCATGGTCCTGGGTTCTTTTGCTTTCACGGCGTCGCTGTGCCGGCTCAGTCCGTTGGTTGACCCACACGCGCGCACTTTTGTGTTGTAAGCATGATTTTGCTGGTGTGGTTGTAGCATTTCCATGTTTTTTTTCTATAATGGTTGACACTTGGTTACCAGATTTAATTGTTATAACAAATAATATGCCTTGACAGCATTGCTATAAGCAGTTTATTTTACCATAGAACATATGATAAAGCTGACAGTGCCGTGACTGAGCATTGTTATATCCAATATATTGTTAAAACCAGTATTGTTATAAGTGGGCCTGACTATTTTAGTTCTTGTTCTTTTCTACTTTACAAAAGCTTTGTTTAAAAGAAACTGGTCTCTTCATGGTTAGGAGCTGGTATATTCTATTGATACAAGCCAACTTCAATTTCTCCTCAGTGTCCCTTTAAACCTTTTTTAAGCAGTGTTCTCAGGATGCAACAATTCTGTTCCCACGATTCCAGGTAATTATATGGTTGACAGCCACTGACCTTGTAGTGAGAAAGTGCCTCCAGAAGATCGTTAGCTGCTTCTTCAGTGTCACTTGCTGGCTCTACAAAGAACAAAATTTGATGCTAATCAGTGAATTCACATAATGCCCACAGTCTGAGCCAATGACAAACCACTCACCACCTTTCTTTTGAGCTTTTGCAGACTCTGGATCCACAATAAGCAGTCGCCCATCATTGGTCACTTCAAAGGGACATTTCTCCTTGCTTTTCGGCGCTGCCTTGGGGTCAGTAGCTGTATGTGATAAGCAACACGTAAATATTACAATGCCTAGAAGCTACTAAGCACTGCTATAGGAACTATGTAAACACTGTTTTTTAATCTTAAGGCAAACAAAAAATGCCCCGACATTCATGAACACAGAACACATACACAGTATCTGTTTTCCAGCAGATGTGTCCAGGAAGTCGACGATGTCATCTTCTCCTTGCTCCTCAATCCATGCACCTGCAGCCACTTTGGTCTTTCTGCTTCCTTGGCTTCTGTTGGCAACTTCATCTGATTCATCTTCACTGCTGCTCTGCAAAATCTGCTCTATCCTAAAAGAAGATCAAAGGCAGCTTTCAATGGTCTTGTGCTTAACTTGCATGCTCTTGTACTTTCAGACAATACATGAAAGTAAACTTTTCTGTGAACTAGTGCAGTTTTTGTTTTAGCTAAGATCTACATTTTTATTTTTCGAGTGAGGTATTAATATGCCACCCAGAAGTTCAAACAGCATAAACTTATTTTAATGTGGGCCTTCCACTAATCAGCCCAAATGCAGGACAAAGGCCTCACCCATTGTTCTCCACTTACCCTTCACCACCAGCTGTTGCCACCCTCACAATCTCATCTCTCTTTGCGGCTCCCTGCAACATTTACTTTTGCTCGGAATTGCTCCATTACCCACACGACCATTGGTTTATCCGTTCTTTACATTAAATGCTTCACCCATGTCTTCTTGATTTCAACTAGGATATCACCTATGCAGGTTTAATGCCTTATCCGCCTTGCTCTTCACTACCTCTAATTACATGCGACTGCATTTCGCATTCCTTTAAGGGGGGATGCGGGTCTTGAGATCACAAAAAATATCCATCCTCAAAACTATCCCAAAGTGTAAAAAAAAAAAAAAGAATATTTTTGAGAGTCACGCAACCAAAGAACGAAACGAGAGATTTGAAATGACGTTCCACTCCACGCGATCCCGAACAGCTCTTCAACCGCCATTTTGCTTCCATTTAAAAGCTACTTACGCGCCCTTACGTTTAGCACTTTCTAAAGATGGCATCACAGCAATGCAGCCAATGCTAAAGCCATTTTCCTATGACTCAATCAGTGCACATAGACTAAGTCTTCTTACCTCTGTTCGTGATTTTACAAATACTAGCTCTGCCTAACAGGCTTTTTCTCTGGTTTGCCCTGGGAAATTGAAATGAGCTTGGTATCAATTTATTTGAGAGGAGTACAACTGTGCAGTGAAGCTATATTCACTAGCTTTTACATTTTATACCAATTTTGTAAATTCTATTCATAGGTTTTTTAGCAATATAGTTTTACTCAGGCAAATGTTAAAAACAGCATCACCACATAAAATGCACATTGGGTGATAAGATTCTGATATTTTTTATGTTAATGGCCTGTAATGAAAAGCCCAATTAAAACTCCTTAAAATCACATTCTCGGAGAGCTATTAAAAATCAATTTGCATATTCGGACTACATTAAAAAGCCCTACTTTATGGTAATTATGATAACGATCATACTGTAATGGTGTGGTGTCAATTGACACCGCAACACAAATATTCTGCTCCCACCTCTGTAACGGACGCATATGCTATTAATTTTTAACAGGACAGTTCTGGCGGAATCGCTGCTGCTACCAGCATCGCTGTTACGCGTTTTTATTCAGCTGCGGTGTCTAAGGAAGAAGACACAGCAGCATGATAGGCATGGGGTGAAGAAGCCAAGGCATAGCAAATTTGGAGATTTATATCTCACTAACCACTAATTCTATCCAAGCTCATATCCACGCCGTTAATATTCCTGAAAGCGTAGAAGCTGCGTTGCAACATTTTTGACATGTGCAATTTTGACATCACCAGGGCTGAACGGTTGCCTGTGGTGGCCGTTAAGTGGTTATAGGTAATCTTTCAGAGGAAGTACAGCTAGCCTTTTTGCGGATACTCCAACAGTGATGAGCTTGTTGGACTGCTGACATGAATATTCCTCATGGCAAATAGACAAAATACTATTAAAATTTTCACTATCCTAGAAGGTGACTGTTGGGATCGAGCCTGAAAATGACAATGCAGGCACCTCACACACTGCCGCTCATGCAGCAATGCAGTATGTTTGACTTTTCCTAGAAATTCTCTCTCATCTATCACCTGGAGAGAGCAGTGTGTTTTGTGGCAACTGCAAGATCAATCTATCCCTTACAAAGTAAAACGAACTTCTTTACAGTTATCCGCACTGCTAAATAAAGAAATTTTTTCATTCACTTCTGTGTTATGAATTTTGGTAATCAATTTCATTTCATTTCATTTTATTTCCTTAAAGGCCCCATGCCTGGGGTATTACATAAGGGGTGGTAACATAACAATGCGGTCCCTTTCGCATTTTGAACCAACCGAGCCCTAATGTCCTATAGTGACATACCTGTAAATAAATACTTGCACCACGAGCTTTAAATTTTTACTACAGTGAAAGCTCGTTAATTCGACCCCCGTTAATTCGGCAAATCGGATAATTCGACGCGCGCGCGAGGTCCCTACAATTATACATAGGAGTCTATGGGGCGAAACTCTCGTTAATTCGAACAAATTCTGCCGTGCGTCGGTTAATTCGACTTCACTCCGCAGCCCGCCAAGCCGGTGTGCCGAGAGCAAAAAGAAAAAAACACTGCCATGAGCGGCGCTACCGTACGGCTGATAGGCCATCCCTATGGTCATATCATCCATCCATCCGTCCATCCATCCGAGGAAGCGAGTTAGCGGCGGCCGAAGCGGCTGGCGTCTTTTTTTTTTTTTTGTGCTTTGTTGTGTCGCAGCAGTCGCTATCGCGGTTATTTACGGCGCCTTTTTTGGTAAATGCGCGCTTTGTCAGCGTGTTTACTGCGCTACTTGTTGTTGCTGTTTTGTTGCGACTGAGAGAAGGGTGAAAGGAAATCGCAAGGGATTGCCTACTGGCTCAGCCACCACCGCTGCCATGTGCAGATAGAGGAGAGTTAAAAGATCAGAGAAAAAGATAAGACACCCGTCCACAGTCCCCGTGCAGATAAGAGGAGAGTTAAAAGATCAGAGGAAAGATAAGACGGGCGTCCCAGTCCCAGCAACAACGCCGTCCCCGCGGACGCTGGTTGAAAAAACAGATAAGCGGGGAGCGGCGCTCCCTTCACCTCCTCCCCGCGCTGCTTTCCGGTGGGTAGCGCGCAGGGCCTGCGCGCCTCGCCTTCGTGTCCTGTCATCTGACGGAGGATGAAATAATTGAAGTGACAGGCGCTGACAACGACGACGATTTACGATTGTGAGCAGTTGCCCCAAATGCCGAAGTGCACGGTGAAAGAAGCCGCAGAAGCCTTGTCCGTGCGGGAGGACTTCTGTGAACAAATCCTTGACGGCGCGGCGCGTGTGCCACGGAGCACCTGGCAGCTGGTAGAGCTATCGTAGTCGCTCAAATTCGCTCGAAAAAGCGGACGGTGATTACAGATTTCCTTGCCAAATAAAGGTATACGTCCTGTTGCGGCAAACATTGTTTTTTGTTGTTCATTCGATAATTCGACATTCGGATAATTCGACAATTTTTCGCGGTCCCGTCAGTGTCGAATTAACGAGCTTTTACTGTATGTGGTTATGGAACCTTACACACTGTAAAAACAGAGCTGCTCTGCCATCGGCAGAGTGACACATAGCGATCGCCGAAACCAGAGAGTCCACATTTCCGTGGGCCTAATTTGCAGCTATGCTGTCTGACTGCACCTATTTATTCATGGAAACCTAAAAAACCAAATAAAAGTGAAAGCAAAGCCGCCACGCGACTGCCTGAAAGGCACTCCATGCATTGGTTGACTCCTCCTACCGTTAGCAGTGAATTAAAAAAAAGGCGGGAGCCAGGACATTTAATTAAATCGGCCGCACAGGACAATAATTCAATGTTTCTAAGAATGCTCGGACCATGTAGATAGAGTTCCCATGATAAAAGGATGAGTTCAGATTCCTCTTTAGTGCACCTTTAAATTGCCTATTACACCCAAAATGAGGTGGCATTTCTATATGCACCACCAAATGGCACAGTGAGCTATACAGAGGCTCAATGCGCAAGGAGCAATTTCATTACAATGCGAGAGTGTGGGAAATGTCCTGTGTGTGGACTCTCGGAAGATGCCCGACTATAATGGCACAGCACAGCAAAACAAAAGTTTTCCTGTAAATAAGAAATGACATACTGCCAAGTATACAAACCAACTGTGTAATGAAACACCTTGGAGAGTTGCATTATGGTCACAAAATTTTATTACAGAGGGTACACTTTCCTTTCAATGGTAGTTTGCTTAGCTGGTAAGAGTTTGTGCTTTCAGACAAAGCATAACATTAGCCTTTCGTTTCTATTAATAAAAGCATCACAGACAAGCATTTCACTTGCCAGTACATGGAAGAGAACCCGGAGAGTTGCAACATGTTCCTAAGCTACTGTGATCACAGCAAAGATCCTAAGATCACACTGTGATCACAGCAAAGATCTACAGGCTGCATGGGCTAATGACTTTCAAAACTTTGTCAAGCCGCTTGAATTGCAAAGCACTTCACAGCACAAAAATCAACAAACGCAGAAACTTACCCTTCAACACTGGCTTTTCCAGGTACTGCAGAGTTCGCCACATCATCTTCCTGCATCTCCTGCAGCTCTCTGGCCCTCTTCTTTCGTTTTTTGCGCTCCTCCAACTTGCGGATCCTTACAGCCAGCTTTCGGTATGATTCAGGCAGCAGTCCAACAATGTTCTCATACCTGGCAATCAAAACAGGTGCCATTAGGGGAGCCCCATGCAACCAGCTCACAGGAATGAATCCAGAACCATGGAATCCATTACAACTGCTGCACCATTAAGGAAGAACACAGGTGCAGAAAGCCGTACAGCATGCCAAATTAATGCTGTGAACATACATTGACCACATGGGGTTCTTCATAGGTGTTCATAGGTGCAATGGTCCCCTGGGCCTTTGTCAAGCTGTGTTCACAGCTTTTAGCCCAGGCCGACCAACCAGATTTTTCTGGTGAATAAACTGCTTTGATTGACTGATTGATTGTCACCCCTTTGCGGCTGACAGATGCTCCCATTGCAAACCCTTGTGCACATACGGCATAGAGCTGTGCCATGCCAATAACCTGATTTATCAGACCTTAGCTGCTGCCTATAAGCCAGCTGAAAATACAGCAGAACCATGCTGTTATGCTCCCAGATGCTGCGTTTTCCCAGCTGCTATGTTTTTGTGAGCCAGTCCTGTCTATGTTCCCATAGAGATGCATGCAATACGAACTCTGCTGTTACATTGCAATATCACCAATGTCACTTTGCGATAGTGCTTTACCACAAGCTGGCATTTTGACAGCTTATGTTTAGTGCGTCTGGAGGGTGAAGTTGCACCGGCCAAAGTGGTACTCCGACTCCATTGGCACTTGGCCGCCATAATGTTAGGTGGCTAAACGTAAAATCCCCATGGCCGGAGTGCATTGTATACACTGTGTAGAATTTCTGATGTTCCAAACACATGAGCAGTGACTATATACGCAAATACCACAGCACTGCCTGCACATCATCGACATCCCACTGTGAGCAGCGGCAAGTGGCAACGTGCACCCAAAGTCCCTCCATGACGTTTTCTGCTGACCAGGTAAAGTAGTGTCAACCTCCCCTCTCCCACACCTCTTCCCCCTCGCACAACTTTCAGACTTCTGGCCTTTGATGAAAGGAAGCGCTGCCATTTTGCTTCTACGTTCTCGGGGCAAGTTTGTGGCTGCGTTGCTTGGTTTGGTTTATGGGGGTATGACGTCCCAAAGCAACTCAGGCTATGAGGGATGCCGTAGTGGAGGAGGGCTCTGGAAATTTCGACCACCTGGGGTTCCTTAACGCGCACTGACATCGCACAGTACACGAGCCTCTAGAATTTCGCCTCCATCGAAATTCAGCCGCCGTGGCCGGGATCGAACCCGCATCTTTTGGGCCAGCAGCTGAGCGTTATAACCGCTCTGCCGTGGCGGGGTGTGGCTGCGTTGCATCACTGCTGTTTACATTTATCGCCATATTGCTGTTTGGAAGCTACGAAGCTGACCGACGCCTAGGGACAAGGATCAGATCCGATCGCAAAACAAGTCGGTTAGTCTTCTAGAGGCTGAGAAACAGCACAGCAGCGTGATAACACAAGGTTTGCTCGAACGCTGAAGTACTATGCATCGAGGCGATTGAGTTTCCTACACGCGAGCAGGTACAAATAGGACGCCGACTTGCGGCGGAAAACGGAAATCGGAACTGGAAAAGCCATATGCAGATATGGAAAGGAAGCAGTAGTGCACTTCAAAGTTTGGCGTTACTTAAAAAAGCGCCACCGCAACTGAGGGGCTTTACGTGCAGCCTGCCCATCGTAGACACCGTGAGTGGTGGCGCGTGGCCTGTACATCAGACGTCTCAATCCCCAGTTGCACGCTATGCACTAAGAGCAGCAAGCGGCAGCTATGCAGCCATAAATAAATCTGCACGTCTAAGCATGCCACAGTGCCCAGTATTTTATATTTATTTATTTATTTAAATACCCTAAAGGCCCAAGTGGGCATTACATAGGGGGGGAGGGCATGAAAACAACACAATACATATTGTTGGCACACAGTAGTTAACAAATACAAAGAATAACTATATACAAATTGCAAGTACACATCACTGCAGTCGCTGAAAGATACATAGGTTGAGCGTATAAGACAATGCTTCGACAATACTGAAAATATCACTGTGAATTTTTTAGGCCAAGGTGCGATGAAAGTTTTGTTTGGAAATGTGATAACTCAGTTTCAGAAACTATGTCAGCCGGTAACGAGTTCCACTCTGCCATAGATAATAGTAAGGGTGATGTTTGATATTTCAGTGTTCGTGCGAAGATGGGTTGCACTTTGTGGGAATGATCAGACCGGGATGAAACATGATGGGCAGGGGCGATGCGATCAGCTGTGAACGGGGAGCCATCGTAGTACAAGGAATGAAAAAACGATAAACGAGAGAACTTGCGTCGAGTGATAAGGTCGGGAATACTGATAGTTTGCTTCAATAATGACACACTGAAGGAGAAAGAGCATTTGCTCCCGTCCTTTCATAAATGATAAATAAAGCTTCATGAAGCTGCAAACATGAAGTTGTGTAGCAAAACTGAAAGTGAGTTTGCATGACTTTACTCAGCATATCGAGAGAAGAGATAAGGGATCCAAAACTAAATGTGATTTGCTTTATGGATATGTATGCATAGAAATAATATTTTGGACCTATTTCTTTAAGGAAATGTAGCTAGAAGCTCTAGTCCAACATAAAATATGGGTGAACGGCAATAATGCACTGGCTTCCCAATAAAGAAGAAACCACATTAAGGTCTAAAAAAACCGAAAGTAAAAAAAAGGTCCGAATTATCGAAAGGTCAAATAGTCAAAACGGCTAAAGAACTTTCAGAAACAGTTTTGCGTAGCAGCAAACTTAACTGAAAAAATAGGCAATGGTCATCTGCTTTAAGAGAAAACTGTGCAGCAATGATAATTTTTCGCAATTACGTCATTATGTACAGCATGCCCACTGCCACAGGTGTGATGCAGCACCGGTGGAGCCTCCTTAAAAGTGGAGGTGTCCATGTAAGAAGGCTTGACCGCACAAGCAGCTCATGACGAGTGCACGTTATTGGCATGGGTCCATGCGGTCAAAAGAAGGAAAACATTTTCACCCAAACGGCGAGCCGCCTTAAAAAGAAGAAAAAAGACCAGCGACATGCCAGTTATCGCCCGAACTCGCGCACAGCTGGGCTTGGCTCGCTCTGATAGCACCTCCATTCAACATGGAGCGAACTCCAGGTACAACAAACTTTCGTTTTGAAACATGAGAGTCCGCTGTACAAGTTTTGACAGTACAGTAAAACCTTGTTAAAAAGAACCCACTTAAACAGTAGTTTTCGTTTTAAGGGTAGAAAAGTCAAATTCCCGACTCTGCTCCCATTGAAAATAATGCATTTTGTATCCTCATAAACCGCAACAGCTTATCGTATACGTATCACTTAGCACGTACTGTTGCAGCACGGGACTATTACAAAACAACCATTGTGAAGAAATCACGGTGGTTGTGTTGTCCCGAAGGGCAGCCCGGCAGACTATTGCGACGCAATGACGGCCAAGTCATACAGCCAATGGATAATTGTAGCCCAGCGTAGCTAAGTCAAGCCGCAATGGTGATGAGCGCCACCCGTGGAGCTCTCTTTGCAACAAAAACTAACCAGGTAGTAGCCCTTCAGCAGAGTGTGTCGAGAGTTCGACATCCGCGTCTTGCTGAAGCTGGGACAGAAACACCAAGTGTTCAGAATAAGAGAAAAGCTGAAGATTTCGAATGTGGCATGAAGAAACCAGGAAAAAGAAAAAAAAAAGGAAAAAAAAGAAGTGCGCAAGTGAGGAGAGTAAATACGGTAAATAGGCGATCTTATGCTATTTCAGTTAAGCCATGCTACAGTTTAGTACACATACAGTAAAACCTCGTTAATTCGAACTCTGTTTATTCGAAATCCCGTGTAATTCGAAGGTTTTCGGCGGTCCCAACAGTTTCCATGCAAAATTTGCCAGATAATTTGAACAGCCAGCGCGCTCCTATCCGGATAATACGTAGGTTTAAACCGTGGCCTCCGTGATTCGCGAGAAGAAAAATGCGTTGCCAGTCTCTGAGGCCAGTATAGTTGAGTTGCCGGAGTGGCAGCCAGGCGGCACTGTAAATCAATTTTTGGTTTCCGGTGGTTTGTTGTGCCTCAGCGATCTGCATAGTCGAGTACTAGTCTCGGAGGCTAGCTTTAGTTGACAAAGCAACAACCAGGTGCCACTAGGTCACAATTTTTCTGGCTCTGTTTCCGTTGTTTGTCTAGCTCGTGGCAGGCGCTGCTCGTAGCGTTTTGATTGTTCGGTGCCACGATCAAACGTGTTCTGTGTTCAGGCGCATTTATACTCCGACGTAGCGCGCGCGCGCGCGCGGCACGGCGATGACCGCAGACGTGTCCGGCGGCTTCGGCGCACTCTGACCGCACCGTGGAGCATGTCTATTTCGCGCCGAGCGCGCCGAAGCCGCCCACCCAGAATGCACTGCGCACGCCTCCCGCACCACTCCTCCCCTCTACCCCCTTCGCCACTCGCCTCCTCTCCCAGGCGGCGTGTCGAACGAAGAACGTCCTGCGCTCGCGTCGGAGCTCCGCTCCAAGCAGTGCCCCTAATCAAAGGGTGGCAGAAGAGCGAGCGCCCCCCTCCCCTCCCGTAGCCACAAGTAGTAGTCGCATCGGAGCACCTGGCGTCGCGTCGCCGATCTGACGTATCCGACCACAACCGGCTCTCGCCCGCGCGCCGAGAACGTAACTACTGCGCCAAGCAGTCGTGCATCGATGACTACTTCAAGTGACCGTTTTTCAGGCAAAATAAAGGTGCAGTGTTGATGCAGCCATGTTTCGTACGTTTATTTCTCATTTTTCGTCGATTTTTGGTAATTCGAAAACCCGGTTAATTCGATGATTTTTCGCGGTCCGACGGACTTCGAATTAACGAGGTTCTACTACTTTTTACGAGCTCCAGCCAGCTATGGTTTAACAAGGTTTTACTGTATCAGTATCCCTCAAAGCTACAAGCTAGTAAAATTGAGGTATTGAAATGCAGCAGTAGGCGATGAACGAATACTCACCCAAACTTGCGAATCAGTTTGGCAAATATGTCTCTCAGCTTCAGGCGGAAGTGTTTCCGACAATCTTCAGACATACAGCACAAGTTGGGAATCTGATAGATAAATGCAACAGAATGCAGTTTGACTTCGCTTTTTACACGTACCTTGACTACACAAACAAAACACATATCCGTAAACCGCTGAACATATCTAAGGTTTATGAAGACAAGATTTAACAGGATATGGCAAAAAATGCATAGGCAGTCAACCTTTGCTGCATATGAAGCTATACTGGGTCCAGTGAAGTTTGAAAAATGCTAGATAGGATACAGCAACAAAATGAACAGGAACTGACACAATTTATTAGAGGGATTGTTCCGAGACTAGTGAGTGACACTAATTACAACTATGCAACAAACTTTCTTTACCGTGCAAAAAAAGAAAGAAGCAGGGGAGGTTAAATTTTATCTGCACTTGGTCTGCTGTCAGAGGCCAAGCTGTCTGCACCAGGAGCACAGTACCATCAGCACTTCCCTTAAACTTACCAGTTCTTGCAAATGCTCCGAGAGCTCTTCAGTGCTGAGGATCACAAACAGCATCCGCACAAAGTAAAGAGCTGCCTGCACTATCTCACGATTTGGTGAGGAAATGACAATCTGGACAGCCTCCATCACAGCATTCAGAATAGCTCTGCTGTAGGCACCTGCATTATAAAACAAAGCATTTGATGAAGATAAATTCAGGCCCTCTGAAGAGAATTGGCAGTTTCTGAACGGATATACATTACATTCAAAACGGAAAACATTTGTAAAGGCAAAAAGGCAGCACACACTTCTTAATTTGGAATAGATAAAAATGAAATTTGTGGTCTAGTTAATCTCCAGTACATCCTTGCTGAAGAATTTTGGGAGGCGCCTGCCAGTCTATGGCTTCAAGCTACAAATGACTGTTGTCCAAGTTTCATACTGGCTTTGTAGAACTCTAGTAAGGCTTCGTGAGGCCACTTTAATACAGCAGAGTTTCAATAAATGAAAGTCAGTTCAACAGAATCCCCACTTAAACGGAACGACGGCCCCAAGGTTTGTACTGACTAACCTCTGGTCAAAAATATTTTCTACTCTGTGGTTGTGAGGCATTGTTACCGCAACGAACGGCTGTAAGCATTTTTAAAGAACTCATTACAGTAAAACCTCAACGATACATTTTTTTAAAAGTGGAAAAAACGTATTATCCGGGAAAACATATGATCCAAACTGCTTCATTTTGAAAAATGAACTGTTCAATGAGGTACAAAGACATCTGTCGACAATTTCACTCCATAAATGATTATCATTTCTTGGCACAAGATCTGAACAGATCCTTTTTAGTGCCGCAGAATTTAGTACCCTTTGGCTCTGTCTTAAGGGGGGACCCTGGTCTTGAAAAGAAAATTTTATTAATCTAGTTATAGTCATAAAATTTTCAGGCCACATGTATTTTTGTGCGCTGATTCTGGATATGTCATTTGATTTCGTGTAAAACAATTCCTTGAGCAACTGTGCAATTTTTATGCAAGTATTTTGGAGAGAGCATATAAGAAAATTTGCTGCAGAAAACTCGCTGAAATGCATGCCATTGGGTTCTCTTGACACCAAGGAATGCAATAAGGGTAAAATTATCATTCTGGCTATCATAGAACTTGAGTTATAGAGTTTTGAAGTTGTCGCTTCAGAAATGAGAAGAAAAGTGTGTATTCCTGTTTGTGAAGTGGCAGCTTCAGTACCCTATAACTCAAGTTCTATGATAGCCAGGATGATAATTTTACCCTTATTGCATTCCTTGGTGTCAAGAGAACAAAATGGCATGCATTTCAGCGAGTTTCCTGCAGCAAATTTTCTTATATGCTCTCTCCAAAAGACTTGCATAAAAATTGTACAAGTGCTCAAGGAATTGTTTTACACAAAATTAAATGACATATCTAAAATCAGCACACAAAAATACATGTGGCCTGAAAATTTCATTACTATATCTAGATTAATAAAATTTTTTTTTAAGACCAGGGTCCCCCCTTAAGTGCTAAAGGAACTTCGTAATGCATCTATCAGCAATGACAAAAGTAACCAAAATATATTCGTCAGTTTAGAGATGCTTCGCCCCTTCGCATAAGTAATGCGGGGAAGCCACCACGCAAGCTGAATGCAGCGCACCAGGCACATCTTTCATCAAAATTTCTTGAGCATGAAGAGTCACCACTTGTGCAATCATCTGGTTTGGTTTATGGGGTTTAACATCCAAAAGCTACTCAGGCTGCAGTGAAGGTATCCGGAAGTTTCCTCCACCTGGAGTTGCAGACACATCGCACAGTACACCAGCCTCTAGAATTTCGCCTCTATCGAAATTTGACTGCCGCGGCCGGGATCGAAGCTGCGTCTCTTGGGTCAGCAGTTGAACGCCATAACCACTCAGCCACCGCGATAGCACTTGTGCAATCATCTATAGCAAAAAGCTCTGAAAGGCAATTTGCACCAGTGTAGTTATCAATGACAGATAACTGACTCTCAGCAACTCTATACCTCCTCTCCATTCGAACTGTGCTGGATATACTCCTACCGCACCCCTGCTGGACATCTGTCATGGTCCGACCAGCAACCAGTTCTCTGCTGCTCTACTTATGTTGGCACTGGCTAATCATGTTGGCACTGGCTAATCATGATGCTAAAGGAATGCAGCTAACTGCCCGGCTGCCATGCCTGGCGTGCCATTCTGCTTGTTCTCTGTATACTTCCCAGGTCCCTTTGAGGTTCCTTAAAGGGATGATTTTGAACGGCTGAATTACTTTTTTTGGCGATTGTGTGTGACAATCCTGTGTGGTCAAAAGTCACTAAAGCTTGTAGAAGGAATTGCTATCGCAACAACGGAAGTGGAAGTTTACTTTTAAGAACTAGGTTGACACGTTATCACCGAGCTCTCACGATGGGCTGAGGAAGAGAGTGGGGCGTCATGTGGTCTGCATACTGACAGCAGCAATGGAACTGCCACTCAACTGTCGCAGCAGCCAGGACATGATACATTTTCCCCCGACACAGATTCATGGTTTTGTGTTAGTCCTACATGCAGTTGATAAACCTTCTACACCGGCGAACTGCTCTAAGTGAGTGATGATAGTGAACAAACAGTGCTTGTACACCACAGAAGAAATCCTCCACATCGCATAAACTGAGCTGCTTATCCAACAATACCACCACTGTATCACGCCCCTGGCTTTTCTAGTTCATTCATTTTCAACTTTGACAGAGTGCAACTTTTACTGAACAGCCAGCTAGCTTTGCATGCCGAGGATACTGATCCTTTTTGGTTAAAACTGAATTCGATAACTGAATTCGGCATACTTTGATAGTTTTTTTTTTTTGTTTAAACCGAAGCCCCGCCCCTAGTTACAGGTAGGAGTAAAAATGACGTAACAGGAGTCAAAAGTCAAATGCACAGCTTGGATTGCAAAGATCAGAGTTTGAAAGCTGTGTCAGAGATCCTTAATACAGCGTCCAGGAAATGCACTGGTGTGCCATAACTTAAAAAAAAAGGGGGGGGGGGGGGCAGAACTTTGCCCAGACACCTTTGAACTCGTAGAGGGCAGTGGCCAGAGCCAGGATAGTGCAGCTGACTAGGTAGGAGCCACCGGTGAAACCAGCCGTCAGTTGAGACACCAGCTCCTTGATTGCCGCATCAGGATCGTCAGGTTGCCACCGAATCAGAGCCTTGCCGACGCCTATTACAATTTCGTAGGCTGCCTGGCGCACCTTGCCGGCGTTCACCTTGATGCATAACACCGCCTGCATCCAGATTAAGCCATTTGAAAACTGCTGGAAATTGCAACACAGTAAAAGCTCTTTAAATCGAACTGCATAATAATGCCAACATGCCAACATAATACAGTCGACGACCGAAAATTCGGACGCCTGATTTTTCAGACATGCTTGATTATTCGGACTTTTTCGCGGCACCGTGACATGGCCCATAGAGCCAATGTATAAGAGCGCTTAAAATTTCGTACGCACCGCAACTGACCACCCGATTTTTCGGACCTCGTTCACCCTCGCCGCCAGTACCCAAGCCACCATATAATGTGTACAGTGGAACCTCATTAACTCAAACTGCAGGAGAGACCGAAAACTTGATTAAAAAAAACGAAATTCAAGCTTAAAGGGAGCCTCTTAACTTGCGATGCTGAAATTCTGCGCGATCCGGCACATTGCGCTCGCGCGGTTTCGAATTCGTACTGTTCTTGAATGTCTTCCTCCGCACGAACTTGAACCAGTCTCAGTTCACGGAACTCATCTGTGCCGACTCTTTCGTCCCGAATACGGAACGCGAATACGATCGCGGAGGCTACGCGTGCGCCGTGGCCTCCGCGATCGAAGCGCGCTTTTGCCGCTGGAGCAGATCGCGGTGGCCACGCGCGCGCACTGGAGCTTCCAAGTGCCGTCCATGGATGGCGCCCAAGGCCGTGATGATCATCAACTTTTTTCTTCGCCGCGATTTTTCGCAATCCACATCGCCATCAGTATCGCCAGCTCCAGCCTTTTGTGGCTTGTTAGTGCATTTGCCGGAATAGTTGTGGTTGTGGCTTTCACGTGCTGCCGCCGAGCGTTGCAGTTTTAGCCCAATGGGCAAGCACCTTAATGGCTACACGGCTGGGAGTTAGCTCTCGAACACGGCAAGCGTGCGGCGGGCGGGAAATTCGATGTGGCCGAGAAGTGTGTCCGATGATGGTGCAACCAAAAGAGAGACACATGCTGCAAAAAGCGCGCTTTCCGAGGCAAGCCGTGCGAGTTTCCCGAACTGGAAGAAGAGCTGCTCTGCTATGTGATGGAAGTGCGGAACAACGGCTACGCATTGACAGCGGACATACTTGCGTGGCTTTTGGGATGAGCGTGCGCGAGCGACGACTGAATGGAGAATAAATGTCGCTCATTCCCTGGTTGGTGTGTTTTTACTTTACAAAAAATTTTTTTTCGCACATCGCATGTATAGGCCTCCCCCTGAAAATTGGCCCTCGAATCTGGAAAAAAAGAAATTGCGGCCCTTATATGCGTTCATACGCTAAGTCGTGTGGCGAAATATAGTCATGAGGAGCTTTAGAATGTGTGCAATACAACAGGCCGCTTCCTCCGGCATATTGGAAATAAGTTCGTGATTTTTTTGGTGAAATTTGATTTTCCGGACTGCCCGATTTTTCGGTCATTTTCGCGGTCCCTAGAGAGTCTGAAAAATCGGTCGTCGACTGTAATGCCAACATGATGCAACGAGTACATCACCTCCTACACAAAACCGAAAGCTTCCATCTGTTAGCTTTGCGCATGCCAGCAACACTGCAATGTGCCTCGTCTGCTGTACCTCGGCACTGGTTGTGCCATCCATCACAGTGGACGGAGGCCATGCAGCATGTTCGTTGCTACACACACACACACACACACACACACACACACACACACACACACACACACACACACACACACACACACACACACACACACACTTTTACTGTGTCCGTAGTGACATGTGTGAAACACTGATCCCTCTCTGCAACTGTTGCAACTCCAGTAAATGACTGGTAACTGGACTCATCCTTAAACTCGAGTACTACACTGCCATTTCACCATCACAAGGCCTTTGATAGTGAAGTGTACAAAATGAGCAGGCCAGGCAAAGGCCACCTCAAACTGACAGCAGCAGGCAGCTCGTGTGGAGCGCAGCTCCGAGCTGCCCGCTGTCGGCAGAGTGCCAGATCTTCAGAGTATCTCAACTCAGAATCACGTGGCGCTTGCCAGTAAACAGGTCTAGCAGCCTGATTAATCCGTATCATCCATACTTTCAATGCATTGTGTATTTGAAGGATTCACCAGGGCTGCACTAATTCGTCTAAATTGCGTGTCACAACATACTAACAGGGGGACGCGTAATCGCGGCGGTGCTATAGTAAAAAAATTTTACGCAATAATGCAGGTCCCGTGTAAGGGCCACACCCCGTCAAAACCGGGGAAAAAAAGTGCAATCCTTACACAAGTATATATAGTATGTAGACCAATTTGGCATAACAATGTTAGTGTAAATGAAACAAGCAGCTCGAGGCTTTTCAACACAATGAACCCCTACACCTCCTGGCGATGTGATTTGCAAACCTTTCATTACTCTGCCTCAATTTCCGCGTGAAGCGATATCAGAGGAATTATATTGCACGCTCATCCCAAAAGAAGCCGCGCAGCATGTCTGCTGTCAACGCGTAGCCGTTGTTCCGCACTTCCATCACATAGAGGAGCAGCTCTTCTTCCAGTTCGGGAAACTTGCATGGCTTGCCTCGGAAAGCACGCCTTTTGCGGCTTGTGTTTCTCAGTGCCCCCTTTTGGCTGCACGATCATCGAACGCACTTCTCGGCCACGTCGAATTCCCTGCCTGCCGCACGCTTGCTGTGTTCGAGAGCTAACTCCTAGCCGTGTAGCTGTTAAGGTGCTTGCCCACCATGCTAAAACTTCCATTACTCGGCGGCAGCACGCGAAAGCCACAACCACCACAACAACTACGGTGAACACGCCACAAAAGGCTGGAGCTGGCGATACTAATGCCGATGCGGTAAGCGGGAAGTCGCGGCAGAGAAAAAAATTGACGATGATGACTGCGGCTTCAGGCGCCATCCATGGATGGCTTTTAGCTCTTGTGTGCGTGCATGGCCTCCGCGATCAAGCGCACCGTTGTTTGCAGCCGGGGCCAATTGCGGAGGCCACGGCGCGTGCATTTAGAAGGCTATTCCTGCCTAGATCATGGAAAGTTCGGGTGCGGCCCTTACAGTTTTTTTTTAAACATTTCCTTCGGGAAAACGGGGTGCGGCCCTTACATTTATACGGTATATGCATGCACATATCGGAAGAAATAAACCAGAAATCAAATTTTTGGCCAGCTTACCTCACGAAGAGCTGTCAAGGCAAATGACTTGTGTTCGACGCTCAGGTTGCCGATCAAGAGGAGCAAGCAACGGAGACGTGGCTGCACACAAAGTGCAGTACCAACGACCATTAGCCGACAGTTGTAGAAGTTGAAGTTAACATTAACTAATAAATGTACAGGGTTGTACATGCTTAGGGCGAACAAAGGGGTGTGCGGCTGCCCTCTTCGGAGCACCAGTGCATTACTCTTGGCAGCGCATCAAAGGACAGTGGCACACAACATGAACACTTCCAGGCCCCTCTGTGCCTGGTGCCACTTTGCTTCAAAACGCGGCCACACTGGATGCAATGGCACTCCGAAAAGTGCGGCCACACGCCTGCGTGTTCACCCTAAAAGTGTATCACCCTGTACACAACACGCAGTGGAGGAGCTTGTGCTTATATTCACATGCACAGCCCATATAAACTTGCCACCAAGCCAGAATTCATTTCAGGATGCAGCAAGCACTCCACTGAGCAGTGGCGGACAGCACGAATTGGTCAAACAAAACCATTATTATGCCCTCCAAGACTGGCAAAACATGTAACAGAAACTCTCACTGATGGCAGACTCCACTGACTGTCACTGCCATTACTGCAAACAATGACCACTTAATCAATACATCCATCATTTAACTTGCCCATATGGAAAAAAATTGGTCACAGCAGATTAAACTACTTACCGCTCTTGATCCAGGGGTTATACTCTGCAGGCTTTCAACAAGAACTTCACTAAGTTCTGTGAGGTGCTCTTCGACGAACTCCTTGCAAGTGGGAGTTGGAAAGCGGCAGATCTCTTCCAAGACACGGTACGCTTTTTTCTGCACTCGACGATCAGAGTCCTAAAAAAGCAGAAAAAAAAAAAGTGGGGCACATAACAGGGATGATATGATGTCATATGAAGATATCATTGCAAAGGGCAAATTTTCAAATTTTACCTCACGGCAGAGGGTCTTCAAAAAACAGTCATTACCGATGTCACAGTTATGAAATCTTCAGGAAGCATCGCTGCATGCCGAATTCAAATACACCGTAAAAACCCACATATAACCAGAGTTTTTTTTCGCCAGATTTTTAGCACGTCAAATTTTGCCTTGCATTATATGTGGACCTGCCGCGGTGGCCGATTGGTTAAGGCGCCTGTCTACAGAGCCGGAGTACCCGGGTTCGAACCTGCCACGGCAGCAGAGTTTCGATAGAGGCGAAACGCAATAGGCGCCTGTGTGCTGGGCAATATCAGTGCACATTAACTCTTTCCTTACCACGGGGAAATTGGCTGTTTTTTGTATGGTTTAGTTACGAATTCTTTGTGCAACAGCTACTAAATGTACAGTGCCATGCGGTACATAAAAGTGAAGGTAAATGAACGTGTTTTCAAGCAGTATTTATTTTTAAGAAATACAAAACAATTGATTTACATAAAAAAATATTCATGAACAAAAAAAAACAAAAAATGCAAAAAGTTTCTGAGTAAAGAGTAATATCTCTGGCAAAAAATTTTTTACAGAAATTCCAAAATATACAAATTGTGGGTATATCAATAGGCAACATTTCTTTATAAAATGATACCCATACACTCAGTACTCTTTGAGTTAGGAAAAATTACAAGACGCATAGTGAAATAAGTTCTTGATTGGTCCTACTTAAATTTTTTTTTTCAAGGAAGATTAACTTATAGCACAATACTATATACCAAAACGCGCGTGTTAAATGCACAGTACAAAAGCACATTACGAAAGAAATACAGTAATAACAAAATGGGTAATAAAAATTAGCAATCACAAATAATTAATGAAATTAGAGCTCCCGGCTAATCGGCTGCGTCTTCCTCATCTGAGCTGAACTCCGACGACGCGACATAGATGTCCGAGTCATCTGTGCTCGATGAGTCTAAAAGATCACTTGCCAGGTCGTCGGTATCGAGCAAAACTGCGATCTTTCGAGCGCGCGCGGTTTTGGATGTCGACGCCATCACTCCGCTCAAGTGCGCGTCAACCTTCGCACCCGCGCGCCCTTTAAAAATCGCCGCCACGCGGTAAAAATGTGAACCGTGCAGAAACGGAAACTCCACTTTGTATACAATCGCCGAGATGGCGCCACAAGTCCAGGGCGCAGTGGTATTTTTAAAATTCGCGCTCAAAAACTTCGCTCGCCTAGTGCCATGGTAAGGAAAGAGTTAAAGATCCCCACTTGGTCAAAATTTGCTTTTATTTTTTCACTCCCTCCTTTATAAGATATGAGAGACAGTTACTGCATCCATCAAGCTTCCAGCGAGAGGACACGCTATCTACAGCCATACATAACTTAAGAACAAAGCCGCACATGCCTTTCAAAGGGCCCACAACCAATGACATCCACAGATTTTCATGACCCTGTGGTTAGCCCGGGGGACACTGGTCTTGAAAAGAAAATTTTATTAATTTAGTCATAGTTATGAAATTTTCAGGGCACATGTATTTTTCTGCACTGATTCTAGATATGTCATTTAATTTCATGTAAAACAATTCCTTGAGCACTTACGCACTTTTTATGCAAGTATTTTGCGGAGAGTTTTGAAGAAAATTTGCTGCAGGAAACTCGCTGAAATGTATGCCATTGGGTTCTCTTGACACCAAGGAATACAATAAGGGTAAAATTATCATCCTGGCCATCATAGAACATGAGTAATAGGGTACTGAAGCTGCCACTTCACACACAGAAATACACATTTTCCTTCTCATTTCTGAAGCGACACCTTCAAAACTCTATAACTTAAGTTCTATGATAGGCAGGAAGACAATTTCACCGTTATTGTATTCCTTGGTGTCAAGAGAACCCAATGGCATACATTTCAGCGAGTTTCCCACAGCAAATTTTTTTCAAAACTCTCCGCAGAATACTAGCATAAAAATTGCATAAGTGCTCAAGGAATTGTTCTACATGAAATTAAATGACATACTTAGAATCGGCGCACAAAAATACATATGCCCTGAAGATTTCATAACTGTGGCTTCATTAATAAAAATTTTTTTTTCAAGACCAGTGTCCCCCCTTAAGCCACGGTTCATCAATTCCCTTTCATCTGCCACTCCGAGATGTCATGCTAGCAAGACTAAGGGGACTAACAACAACGAATCTGTTGACTACAATGGATGGAGGGCCTCCTTTCAGGGACATCTGCTTCTTGTTTCTTAAGAGTTGGATCCGACTATAGCGGTGAAATCGGATGAGCGTGAATGGCTTAGATTTCGACACCATTTCACCATGCTGACCTCGCGATGCCCACACTACCAATTTGTGATGGAACAGCACAAAATGACAGAACAGGACGGGACAGGAGGCAGGCACTGGCCCCATGGTAGGTTGTACGAATGAAAAAAAATTTAAATTAAAAATAGCGGCAGCATTCCGACAAATAGGCAAAGTGCGCCCATAAACTTCGCAGCTACACAATGCACAAGGCTTCTAATGGTTCAAGGCTTCTAATGATGCAATTAGCACCTTTCAATTTTTTTTGTTACCCCCGAATTTCACCTCGCATTGTGCGGGTCCATCTATGTGGCTATTTACAGCAAGTAATTTAATTTCATGTAAAACAAGTCGCATCATCTAACCATGTAACGGACACTTTTTTCGAAAATGGTACCAGAACGGTCATTCAATACCAGTGCTGCCATCTGTCAACAAAACCAAAAAAAAATGCTATGGATGAGCCCTACCCACCTTAAACTAGAAACAGACAAAACACACGACAAGCTGGACTCGCCATGGGCCAGAAATGAATCAGCTTATGATGAGCCTGGCTCGTCCAAGTTTGTTAGGGGGTTAAATTCTGCAGCAGGGAACACACCAAAAAAACGCATGCCAATGCAATAAGGGCAGAATTAAACTGCCTAACAAAGAGCTTGAGTCATCTGGTTTTGAAGCTGCCATTTGAAAATTATTAACCTTTATTGCATTCCTTGGTGTCAGGAAAAACCAATAACACATATTTTAGCAAGCTTCCTGCAGCAATATTTCTTAAAACGTTCATGACAATAAGATTACATAGCACACAAGGACTTGTTTTGCATGACTGAATGACAGTCATGCAGTTAGCACAAGGTATAGTTAGTTGCCACCATGGTTGCCACCGCCACGCCTTAATAACAATAAAAAATTAAGAGCATATGCACCTGTCCTTAATAACGCTGAAAATTGGTCAATGGCAGCCACACACTACTAGAAGACTTATGAGCACTATAAATATCGACCGTGACATACTGTGTTTTGACCACTGCCTCACTTAGTTACAGCACATTTTGATGCTAATGAAAGGTAGACAAAATGTGAAAAGCTGACTGGTGGGTACAGCAAGCTTGCACTCTCACCTCTAAATTGACTTTGCCTAACAGGTACAAACGTTGAACATTCTCGGGGCTCATTTTGATGACTAGGGATCTTGCCAAGTCTAATACCGCATGCCTGCAATCATAAAGGAGCATACCACATTAGCCACTGTGCCACACATCACCTCTGTACTACCGTGCTTACTTGGCGTGAGTGGAAATCTCGCCGCTGAGTAGCCTTGTAGATGCACTGAAGAACAGCGTACCGCACAGCTGAAACAGTGAAATGTTTGCAATATTTGCATCATATGGGTTAACTTACTAAAATGCAATGCACGCAGACGAGGAGGAAGCAGAAGAGCACTATGCCTGAACTTCTCTGCTGTAGTCTCTCCGCGCATTGCCATTTAGGTTATTGTGGTTTCTATAAACAACTGGCATTCAAACCACCACACTGTGAAATAACTATACCTGGTCATCTGCAACGCGAACAAAAGTCTTGATGGTGTCATAAGCAGCAAGACGCACTCCTTCTGCACCAGATGACGTTGCCTCGCTTGTATAGATGTTGAACAGGATGGGCAAGAAGTTTTTAGAGTACTTGGTCATTTCTGGCACATTGGCCTCTGAAGAAGAAAGGAAGGTTCAGGTTACATACAGCTGAAAAGTGCAGGCATCCCACTTTTCTAAGGCTTATCACTAACCATTTACAAAGTCGCAGCTGATGATATGGCGCAGCGCAGACATGATGTCAAGCCTCAGGTATGGACGGTTCACCAGGTAGGTACCAAGCGTTTTGGCAATTCTAGGAAAAGACTGCATGAAAAAATATTTTCGGACATTCATTATTAAGAACCAAGAGCACCTTTCGATTCGCCAGGCAAACACCCAAGTATGTGACAAAAGAGTGACTGCAGGCACTGTGTGAGGTTTTCTTGCCGAGTAGCTGAACTGTCGTAAGCCTTTCCTCATTTAGGTATGTCCACCCTATTCCTGCTTTACTAAGAGCCCCTATACAGCAGCCAATGCCAAGATGGCCTTACTCAAGAATGCTTGAGGAATCGTGAATGCAGAAACCATTAACACCTTCACTGAGTACTATGTGACTGCAGTAGAACATACAATTCAGTCACGTGAACTGCCAACGAGGGTATGCAGCCACCTAGCTGTCAGCTGCTGTGTTGCACCGCCACCCTCGCATATGTACTAGCAACTTCCAGGCACTGTTCTTATAAGAGATTTCTGTAAACTGATTTTGGCCACATCACAGTCAAAAAAAAAAATCACAGCTGCTAGATTATTTCTGTAGCAAAATATCAATTCACTGCTTGTAAGGTAGCATGCAGTATCAAGTATGAACCACACACACCTCCTTAAAATCTGTTGGCCTAGTGCAGAAGCCAGGAAAAAGTGACCAGATCTGTCTCTCCAAAATTTCATAGGTCTTGGTAATGGACGTGGGCTTGTCCGAAGCTTCAGCTGCAAGCAAGTCAGTATGGCTTAGACTAAAAGCTGCTGGACAATGTGTAGCAGTTTGCAAAATCTTATCAGACTTGAAATGTAAAAACTGGTATCAAAAGAATTAAAGCACCTAGCTCATGAAAGGCAGATGCAAGTGGCAGGAAGTAGGTGATGAAGAAAGACAGCCTTGTAGCCTTTATGTTGTCCCGCAAGATTGGAAGCATCCAGCTACGTTTGAAGTCCAGGCAACTTCTGTATAAAAAAAAGGAGGGGGGGGGGGGGGGGGGGGGGGGGGTCATTACACGCCACAAGAGGGAGGTCTAAAACAGCAAGATGCAGGTTACTCACTCCTCTCCGCTCATATCTAGAGGGACAGCTTTCAACACAACCTCAGGTCCCATGGTCCTGACAGCAGCTGCAATGGCTCTATCCACAAGAGCATCATTGGTATAGGTCTGAGAACCGTGGAAGTCTGCAATCTGGCTCAATGGCTGCAAACAACCACAAAGACCATCAGCAAGAAAAAAATGGGTGCCAACAAAGAACACAGCGCAACAAAACCACTAGAAACAAACCTCCAACATGTGGTCAGTACATCGCTTGCCAAGGACCTGCAAAGAGAAAGTTTCAAATCATTGGAAAAGTGGAAGGAATACTTGCAATGAAAATATACCAACATGTGGCTTAACGTACCTCAAAACAGGTGGCCCATGCAAAAAGCACCTGATCCCAGGCAGACAGGAATTGGTAGTGCAGTGCTCGCTGCATGTGCTCAATAACCTTCACGCCTGCAGTATAGCAAAGACTGCTCTTGGAAGTTGGATCAGCCTCCTTTTCCAGACAGTTCTGAAAGCACTTTTGAAGCAGCATCTGAAATAAAATTTTTCATAGAGATTTTCATATAGGTACTTTTGGCTAATAACTGATATCCAAGACCTGTTCTAGTAATCTGTAGTCCACTACAGATACTGCAACATATGCATGTCATGTTAATGCTTTAACATACAGACATCACACACGTCAAACGTAAGTTATGAACTTAAAGGATTTCATCAATAATAATCCCCCAATAGCAAAACTGTAAAAAAAAAAAACAGATTTAATATGGCTATGATTATTAGAGCATAATTAAACTTGGCTAATTCTAATCTTTTATAACTGTCTAAGGACAGTGGAAACTGTGGAAAAAATAAAGACTTTGCCACTAGGGTTAGTTTCTTCATGAACTCATCTTTCAACAGGCCTCCTCCACCTCTGGCAGACAAATCACGGGACTCCAGAAATTCTACAAACTAGACAATTTTGCACTAATGCTTTACAGCAAGTTAATCAATTAATTTCCAGCTATTTAGATACTGCCACTCAAAAAGGAATTATGCAGTAAAAATGACAACTTACCATCAACACAGACGATATGCTGTAATAAAGTTCGGGCTTTCCATTCTGCCAGCTGTCTACAAGCGCTCCAACGAACTTGGGAAGGTTACTCAAGAATAATGAGTCAGATGACCTAAACAATGAGACAAAACATCATTAAGAGAGGCATTTCTATGATTTGACAAACACTACACAGACAACTATAGTAACCTCTGGAGGTTGATCAAGGCTTCCTGCATTGTGCCAAGCCACACATCATACAGTTTGTGATCTCGCTGCCCAGGCTTGTAGTCGTAGAGTGCCTGCACACATGTAAGTTGAAAAATGAGATAAGTATATTGGCAGCAGAAGTGAAACCCAAGATTACTTACATTAATCAGCTGTGCATTTAGTTCAGCACTCAGTGTTACATCACAACGCGGCTGTGATGAAAAGAATGACTGCAGCGTCAGCAAGCCACAACGTACAACAGTCTGTAAAAGAAAAAGCATTAAAAGTAACCAAATGATTTCTGCTGAAGTTACAATACTATACAACGCCAACACCTGCAACTTCGAATGTGTAGGAAAAATGTACAGGTTAACACTTGCAGGTTGGCTTGTGTGACTGCATTGAAATATCTTTCCACACACTGTAAAATTGTGCCGATGACTTTACAGCTCACTGATATGTAGGTACCATGAGTACACAATCACTTACAGGATGGCCAGCTCCCATCACTTCAAGCATTGCCTCGCATGTAGATTTCACCTCCGACTGTGGGAACAGACTCAGTGTGGATTTAAAGAACCCAAACATATGCAGAGTTGTCACCGGCAAGGCCGTTGCTGTGCGGAGAAAAAGAATGCAGAGACCTCACAGTTAAGGTGAAATGCCACAAGTGACAAAGGCAATGAAACAAATGCTGACAGAATGAAATAGACATAACTGCAACGCAAAAAACACACAACCACATAAGGAAGAACACACTCAAGACACGGTCAAACGCTTTTTCGTTCTTCGCTATGTGGTTTTTTCTAACTGCAGTTATGTCTAAGCTAAGCAACCAACTTTCTCAAAAGTTCGATCGAAAGCCGATTGATCCTAATGGGCTGCATGTCCCGCTGTTCATCCGTGCCTTCTGTCTCATTACTACACCTGCCACACATGTTTTACTAGCTGACTATCGAGACAATAAACCAGTGTAATGACAAATGGATTAAAAATGGTGCAAGGGCCAGGTATGGCGAAAGTTCACAAGGCACTGAATTAAAAACATGTGATAACAAGAATAAAAGTGAAAGAAGCACACAATGATTTAAACTGAAGTGAAATATTGCACAAAGAGTAAGTGAAAGGCCCAAAATAAATGTATGAAACTTAGCCACCAGGCATATTGACTTACAATAAACATCCATTGCTGAAACATGAAGAGGAAAAAAATATCCCAACAAAATGAACAAATGCACGAGAGACACTAAACGAAAGTTTGCGACAGAGCAATTGTTAACCTAGCCACACTTCCTAAAGACACATCCTTTCCTTTATATACAGGTGAGCTAACTTAACCTGGCCATAGAAATGAACAGTAATTATGAACAACGGTGGTGCTACAGTCAAAATATGCATTAGGGTAATGGTGATGCATCTCAGATACAATGAACAACTGAAGCCGCACCACTTCGATATAGCTAACGAGAAGGCACCGTAAACTAGCAGCCACGGTCAAAAACTCGCATTTCCAGCAAGCGCGGAGACCAAAGAGAGTCTAAAGCCCTGTGACACCACCCGGAGAGAACATGGCAACCCAAAAAGGTAAACTAGCAGCCACGGTCAAAAACTCGCATTTCCAGCAAGCGCGGAGACCAAAGAGAGTATAAAGCCCTGTGACACCACCCGGAGAGAACATGGCAACCCAAAAAGGTAGCTAATAAAAGCTAGCTAGCTAATAAAAAGCTAGCTAATAAAAAGTGCTGGATTTGCCACATGACATCAGGCAGCCAATCACGATGCTGCATTGTGTTTGTTTTTGGTGTTTTCTTTGCTTTAAGCAGCGCACATGCTTCTGCTCTGGCACAAATGACAGCCAAAGTACTGCTCTTCCAAACGAGACCAAAGATTGCATTGTGAAAGCTGGTTTTGAAATTCGAGACATAGAAAATGGGTGCATTTTGGCAAGCTTTCGCAAGGTCCTAAGCCAGGACAGCACATATATCTGGCATTTTCAAAAAATCAGGCAACTCTCTGCCACCAAAATTCACTTGTCAGCGGAAAAGAACCCCGCGAATCTGAATGACAAAATGAAAAATTCATTTTTCCACGATTTTTTTGCCCTAGAGACCCCGATCTTCCCTTAATGAGGCTAATTTGCCCCAGACAACACAAATGCTTCAATCACGATTAACTAAGAGTGAAGTCCGCTTACTATGAAATTTGGGTACAACAAATGCCGTCCGGGTGACCATTAGGTTCGTTATCAGTCGTATAGACTGGATCTCCATGCCTTGTCAGCCCATGTTGCATCACCAAATGAGAAGGCATTCACTAATGAAGCACAATGTATTAACATACTTTGGGTTATTACAGGAAGCTGCACAACTCTGCAACACACACCCTAATTGTTTTCATCACAGCACTCTCCACAAAGCTTGAAGCAAATGGTACACTGCTGTTAGTTAAGTGCCACAACAAAACATCTCCCCATCAAAATACCAGAATAATCTCTCACCTGAGGATGACCTTATGACAGGAAGGCAAAAAGCAACTACAGCAGGCACAGCTGGGTGTGTGGGTGGAGCCCCAGTTGCAGCCATGGCATAGCTACCAGTCAGGACATGACACACTGCCTTTTGGGCCAACTTGCGGAGCTAGTAAAAAACGGACCTCATAAGTTAAGAGCAGACAAAGCACAAAGAAAAATTCATCACAGACCCCCTTCCCTTCCCTCCTCCCTCCCCCCTCACTCTCTCTCTCTCTCTCACACACACACACACACACACACACACACACACACACACACACACACACACACACACACACACACACACACACACACACACACACACACACACACACGCATGCACGAGACAAATTTTAAAGTAATTAGGGAGCAGGGTTCATTATGCGGGGAGAAAATAAGTTTGCAAGTCAAAATTTCATATATACACATCCATCCACCCATCCGCCCACCACAGCGCACCCCTATGATTCTGCAATAAGTCTACGACAGCAGCCAATCACGGCGAGGTGAACATGCTGACACTGGCGCTGATGATGAGGTGCATCTTTGTTTTTGGCGAGGTGCACTACTAAATTGCTACAAGAGCCAGTCCACCATGCTAGGGGGAACACAGTGCACCTTACATTTTACACAGAACATGACATGATCTTTTCATACAATACACTTTGCAACATACTGCACCTGTTTTTGTTAATATATTACCATGAAAACTGGAACATAGGTCGACCCCCAACCTACGAACTCTAAAAAAATAGAAGTACTGAAACTCACCCTTACCTTGAAACAAATGCGACTTGACTGGCTGCCATGAAAGACACTGCCATAGGGCAAAGCCCTTTCGCTTCATAAATTGCTTTACCCATGATGGCCAGCCTTTGAATGCACCCTTGCGAGACAGAGGCACACGATATCTCAACAGCTTTCATGCGGATACACACTGGAGTCTCAGCTCCCAGACGAACCCACAACCTTGGCTAACAGTTTGAGATATGCTGCAGCCCGTCCATGAAATGAGGTTTTTTTTCTGGTTGTTGCACATTGTGATGTGCTGCTTCTAGCTCTGCCAGTATCAAATGCTTTTTTCTGATACCCCAAATTTGCACTGTGCTGCCAGGTCTCCATGCCCTTGCGCGTATTCTATAGCTTTTTTTTTGCTTGAAAGCTATGGTGAATTGCCGTCGGCCTCCGCTCATTTTGAGAGAAAAAAGGCGGAAAGCAACTTTGAAACATCAACAAAATGCAAAGTGGCATCGCTAATGATGATGCTGTTATGGCCATTCTCCTTTGTACCAGGGGATCACAGCAAACTGGATCAGGACATTAAAAAACTGAAAGGAAATCAGAAGTTAAGAAAGAAATGGGTCTGGGGGCTCTATTTCACTATTGTCCTTGCAGTAGCATCTGCCACTAGACCTCAAGAGTTTTGTGGTTTCCACCACATTCGTATTGGCCGTGTGCCTCAGAACAAGTGCCATCATAAGCATCTCCATAGGTGTCATGTACAGAGCTAATGAAGCTGCAGACACTTGAGAAGATGATGTTACTGATGTAGTCGCAGGTACAAGCCGTAAGTTGGGGGCAATCAACGATAACAAGTTGTATTGTCTCCGCTGTCACATCACATCTGGTGCATTGAATATCTAGTCCCTCTGTATATTTAGCCCGGAGTGATTTTGTTCGTAGCATCCTACCTACTCCTTGACTCTACATCGCAATGCTGAAAATGGCGATGGAGGCTGCTGACTTGAAGCCTTAGGCTGCTCATTGTTGAAAGACTTCTGTAGTTTTACAACCAATGACCAGTATATAAAATGGGGATCGACCTTTTGCAACATCAACAAAATGCAAAGTGGCATTTGCACCAATGACCGATATATAAGATAGGGGTCGACTTTTTGTAGTGATTTATTGAAAAACAGTTCGACCTATATTCCATTTCTTGAGGTAATGCCACCTACTTATGTAGGGGAGACACAGTATAACAAGCTTTTTCAGGATGAATAAAATAAGCCCTCACCTTTGGTCTGGTGTGGACAATGTAGGGGAACAGGTAGCTGAAGACGTGAAGTGTAGAGGACTCACTCCAGGCGGCTAGCTCCAAGCTCTTCAGGCAGCAAGCCATCAAGCATATAAGCTGTGTGCCATAAAAAAAACATTCACAAATTACATTGTCAAATGAACAGACCAGTGGTGCTCCAGCCATTTCAAGTTCTGGAGCAATTTTTGGAGCAGAAAAATACCCATTCTGGAGCACATTTGTATCAGAACGATAACCCTGGAGCAACATGGGAACAGCATGAACGGAATAAAGGAGTCACAAAGAGTTTGTTCCTAACGAGATAAGGTTCAGCCATGCGTAGCTAGGAAAAAAACAATCACAAAAACAGAGAAAATATTTTATTAATGCTCACACTGCCTTGCACGCAAGTTCAACCAAGTGTGCTTGACTAAAAGTCCAGAGGACACGTTTACTAGAATCATTCTTTTTTCATGTTGGTTCTACAGTTAAACGTGGTCATAACGAAATTTTTTTAAAGTCTGAGATTTTTCTTTACATTTTTCTTTACAACCACGCGGCAGTGATGGCCGCGCACTGCTCGTGTCTTTTCTTTCTTGCTATGCCCTATCATTTTTTGCTGCTTTTGAGCATGAACAGTTGTAACGCCACGTGGTATGACGTTCCTAAAGAGAAAGAGCCGGAGATGCGCCAACGGCACTGGAGCACGGCGCGTTGCGCCAACTGCAGCGGCTCGATGCGATCGGCGTTCCTCTCATGTCAGTTCGTGCTTTATCGTCACGGAACTTTCGCGTGGTTCTAACAAATTTTGAGTGGCTCAGCACTAACAGAGAGAGGGCGTAGCCAGTTCGTTACATCAAGGTCAACTCCCGCAACACCTTTACTACATGAAGGTCTGAAATCACGCGCTTCAATGGGGGCGGCGATGGTCTTTATGACTAGGCTTCACCGGACGCTCTCTGCTCAGTTTTTTCCCCTACGGGAGCCGGCTTCAAAAAATGTGAAGTAACAGCCTCTCCCGAGTTCTTTCCTTCCTCCATAAAAACTGGCTGCTAAATTCTACCACAAGGCAGCCCACCAACGCCCTAGGTTGCCAACTGCGATAACATTTTAGTAGGTTGTCAACCGAAATCCTGAATGGCTCTAAATATAGTAGCTTTCCCGCGACCGTGTCTTCTTTTTGGAGCAGCTAAGGAGCAATATTGATCAATTTGTCACTTTTGGAGCAGACTGGTGCAGCAAAATGTAAATGTATCAAAATGGAGCAAATGGAGCAGCTGGAGCACCACTGACAGACAACTGACATCAGCTGAACATAATTTTCAAAGCTAGAACTCTATAATATAAATACAAAAAACTTCAGCAAACATAGGTGACCAAATGAGGCATGGCTATAGTAGCATGCTCAATGTAATAAGTGACAGCACTGGGCCTGGTACATGCAATGAAATAGTCCAACAGCTAGCATGCTTGGGAAGAAAAAAAACTGTGGTGCTAGCAAATCAGTACAAAATGGAGAGACTTAGTTACAAAATATGGCTCAAGTGACATGATGCACTCCTACTGCTGCATTGACTACGCTCACATCAGTGCTATTACTGGCGAATGGCATATAAATTACATCTGCTCACCACCATCTCCTGCCAGGTGAAGCTCAAAAGCAGCAGAATGTAAAATAAACTAAAAACATCTAAAATAAACATGCAATAAGTATTCATGTACATACACTTCGAATCAGCATGATATGCAGAGGATGCTGATACATTTTCATGAAGTTGATGCACAAGGTTGTGATCCATGAGAACTTCTTTCTGAGCACTGCAGCAGGCACCCTATTTGAAGGAGAGATGTATGATCCATACAAAAAAAAAAAAAAAGACATCGCCATGCACTAAAAATCAAATCTTGGAAGTCTATCCTCACACCTGTTGGCAAAAATTGCGAGCAGGACAGCCGCTGATGTCCTTGAAACATCAGTATCAACAGCTTCCAGTGTTGTCATCAGTACAGCAAAGTACTCAGTATCAGTTTGCTGACCACCACTGGCCTTGATGACTTCAGTGGTTGCATTGTACATTGCTAACATTTCTTTGTGCAATGGAGATGTTGGGTCCCATTGATTCACAAGTCTGAAATTTAAAAACAGAGATGAGTGTGAGCCAAAGAAAGGAAGACTATAATACAAGGACAGTTAACAAGTTAGAAAATTAGCTCACAAGAACTATCTTTATTCCACAGGCAGATATACTGACACTATGTTGCTGGCTCCGATTACTTTTCAACACACCCACACTTGCCCAAACATTTCATTTAACTGTACACCAAGGCATTGATGCCAGTATAGAAGAAATTTGCGCACAATCCACCATACTGCTTGCAGGCAGGAGGAAAACGTCTCGCCAACTTCACTACAACACCGGGTTGAAACAAAAAAAAAAGCCCCTCCGTGTATGGAGGCTTTCTAAGCACGCAGTAGTGCCGCAGCGGAGCAGCCCCGTGCCAATTTTTTTTTCGGTTGGTTCCATTTGCCGCTAGTCAGCTGGGGTTCAGTGAGTATGGGAGGCAGAATAGGGCAATGTTCCTTCCTTTTCTTTCAACCATCATTACATACCCCTTTTTCTGCCCAGAGGCAAAAACATTGCTTACAAAAAAAATTGCGTCCAGTCACAGAAGCCACATGACTGGTGTATTTTTTGCAAACCACCTACCACCCCAGTGAAATGCAGTGATGCTGACAGGAACAGAGATCCTGGAAGAACTATCCTAGTAAAAATTAACACTATTTTCACCTGTTATTGAGACACACGCGGAACATCTGTTTTCAGTCATAAGATGCTACCAGGGCCCAAAGGGTATAAGGGACGCTGAAATGATTTTTATGGTCATATACTAAAGCGGAAAACGTATAGATGCTGTCTTTGCGAGTACAGTAGAACCCCGAGCATGTTGGCCGTCGGCCACCGGTCGCTCAAGTGCAGCACAAATACACGCATCACAACTGCTATCACATTCAGCCCCTCTTTCAAATATGCCCGCTTAGATGCTTCCGCTAAGTTGTCAGTGTCACAGCTCAAGAACGAAGTGGAAAACTTTTCTCAAAGGAGGCGGCCCTCCAGCCAATGGCATTGGCCGATTCTCATGACATCATGGTTAATTCCCTTGAACCTACTAGTGTGACATCACAAGGGGCTGGCAGATGAAAGGAGATTAACCATGGCTTAACTGGATTAACCAGATACCAGGAAACTGTCGACACCATTGGCTGGAGGGCCTCTTCGAGCGGTATCTGTCATTTAGTTCTCGAGTTGTACCCACTACAGAACGCATTGCACAACAGGACTGCACGACAGGAGACACAGTGCCCGCCTCCTGGAGATTAGCGATGTTTTCAGTTTGCACTATTTTTGTCCACTACCATTCTGTATGTATGCAGTTCTTTATACCCTATAACCACACTTTACTCCACCATCAGTTTTTATGATGGCACACACTTGTGGTGCGCTTGTACCAGCCGAACGTGCAGCTTCGCACAAGTGGCAGCCAGCCCTGAATATGCAGCATCACGCATGTATGCAGAAACTGACACAAGAGCTCTTTCAAGATAGTGGCTCAAAAAGAAAGTTGCCAATAACTGCTCTGCTGGTTCTTGAAATATGACAGCATTAATGGGGTCACTGAGCACAACCCAGCAGAGACACAAAGGCCAAATGCAGGGGTGGCACGGCCAAGATAGTTTTGCAGCAGCTCTTCAGAGCAACTATAGGTCACGTGAGGCATGAAAAACTAATATAATCGCTGCTTTTACATTCGTTGTCATTCTGGCTCTTGAGGAAGGCTGGCTTCAGCACTGTTGTGAATTAAAACGCTGAAGCAGCGATTATATCGCAGTTTTTCCATGCCTCACGTGACATATAACCTCTCCCCGATGTCACAGCCATCGTTCGGCTGTTGAAACCGAAACCGAAACAGCACGACAGAAAAATTCGATACATTTAGCAGTCGCAGGCAAATACCACATGGTGATTCATGCACAGCAGTGTCTTCCATATCATTGTCGAGAAGAAAACATGCCACCAAAACTAAGTGTCTGCCACTAATGTTTTTCACGCCACACACACACAAAAAAAATGGCACAGTGTGTCACTATATCTGAAAATTAAAAAAAGTGGCATCAGTAAACGGTTGCTGAAGCCCGCGATCATGCAGAGTACTGTGCCATGAACATAGCCAATATTCTGCACCACTCGGTACCTCGTACGATTCTGGCCAACACTGCACTCCACATGCTTCAAGTTGTGAAACTAGGCAAGAAAAAAGTCCGTTTCCTAGGGCAATGACGGCTACGCGGATAGAAAGAGGAGGCATGCTGAAAGAGCAAGAGTGAAGCCGAGTTATGCGTCAGAGGCACTGAGACTCTTGGGGTGTGTGAATATCTTATTATTGGTTGTGAATCGAACTGAATATTACTGAACAATTTTGGATGCGTAAATAAAGGTAGCTTGAACTAAAATATTATGGGGGCACCTAAGCAATTATTATGGGGTTTAAATGCGAGAGCAAGTGTAAGTGGCTCACTGGGTCAGTAGACACCTTCTTAGTCGCACTGCAAGTAGGCGGTGGCATCCAAAATTATGCGCTTTTCCTTTTCTCAAAACCAGCGAAGGTTTACTCCATTGATTTTGAGGAAAGGAAAGGTGCATAACTGGCTCCCTGTGTAAGTGAACACCTCAATCTGGTTATGAGGTTTGTAGCGATGGGGACGCCGGTGGCTCACTGCTCCAGGAGGGGTGATGACGTTGCATGCCACGTTTGGGCCATGGGTTTCTGATAACTGCAGGGTTTTCACACGATGAGCTCAGTAATGCTCTCACATTAAACTCTTCACAAAACACAGCCATGAAAAGAAACGAATTTATCGCACACAAATTTTACTTCACTCATTACTGTCATAACTTACACCCACAAGGCCTAGTTACCAGCATAAAAAAATTTAAAGGGAGAGGGGAATCTGAGTATATAGTAGAAGCAATAAACTTTGTTTTGCAAACTAATATCTTCAAAAAACAATTTGCAGAATAGGTTGGTTGGTTTATAACATTAGTAGGTTCAGTGAGAAAGCCTTATATGACACCAACTCATTGCTGACATGAAAAAAAAAGAAAGCAGCAGCTTACAGCATGTTGTAATGAAGCATTATAACCTGTTGTTAACTACTGAATAGTGAAGCACTGTAGGGTCTAAGTGGCCACATACGTTCTCACGGGCGGAGTGGCATCACAGGCTGCTATCTGAACTGCACAGTGCAGCGCACTGCTTGCGGAAAGCAACACGATGGTACTAGAAACAAGGATAAGTAGCTTTGGATGCAATGCGTGCAACACTGCCCCTTCTACACCGCTTCACAATGCCCAGAGGCAGAGTGCCGATTGTGGAATTCCACCCAAAACAATCGCGTAACCCTCGCATATCTGATACGCTGCAGAAAGCAGCACGATGGGCCAAAATGCTGTCACAAACACAAGGTGCGAAAACAGAACTATACCGCGAGGTACAGCACACGCAGTTAATTTTATTTGCATGGATTGGCTCCAATGCTTTTGTTTTGTCACCTCCTTTCTTTCCCTCGTGGCATAAAACACACATTCTAGATTCTAACAGACAAAAAGTCTGTAGGGCGAAAGCAGACAGACTGGCCGCAGCTTTCCCTGTTCCCCTATTCACCCAAGACCAGTTCCCATGCGCGCCGAGTCTCTTATGGGTTGAAGAAGATAACACTGGTTCACATTCTTCGCTGACGCATTCGTTAATACTGATCAAATGGCCTGATGATAAGCCACTTGGTGCTGCACCTTGCTTTCTGAACAGCGACTGTGCATTGGCCGCGCCAGATGCACAGTCTCTTGATGGCTGCTGTGCAAGAACTTCTGCCATGTGCTAGCAGTCACTCCACAAGTGAAAAATAAGTGAACTGATGTGGCGTAATTTCTGAATATGCAGTGGTTTCATATAGTTCAAATTAAAAATGTGCAGAGCAAACCGAGCAAAACCTATTCGAAATATCAAATTTTCGCAAACCTTTGTGAGAATCAAAGCCATTCCCATACCATACTGTATTGGCCTATTTCTACAAGAGCAGAAAGACCACTTGGCCAATTTTAAGTTGTTAACACAGCAAGGTGCAGAAAATCCTGTTTGTTTCAAATTCGTGCAGCTGTCCCACCCCTGCAAACACAATATAGCTTGTCAAAAATGCTCGTGGTGTTTCACGGCCGGTGTTATGCACACAGGTAGCACAGCAGCACCCTGTTCGCTAAGGGTTGTTTGTAAGGTGTGACTGCTCCATCCTGGATACCCTCTCAAGTCAATCAGCCTGCTCAATTGCGAGGAAGTCTATGAAGCAACTCAGATTAACGGGACTGTTTACCTTTTTGATAGCACTGACTATGCATTGCATACATCTGTTTCCCTGTGGACAATGCTCCAGCTTTTCCTACCAAGTTGGCTCATACTGCTAACTATTCCATCACTCACGAGAGGGTCCTTGTCAACTGCATGTGAATATACAGCGAATTTGCTATTGTTTTTCATGGGTTCCTGCATACTAACGTGGTAGCAGTGGAGAACGAAAGCAACAGGACTGTTTCCATCAAACATCACTGGGGTATTGAGCATGCACACAATGGTCACACAGAAGGCTGACTGGCCTCACCTCTTCCAAGACCCACTATGCAAGCTCAAGACGCCCACTAAGCAAACACTCAATAAATAAAGTGAGAATAATAAGGCAAAGTCAATAAATTATGCCCATGGAAATGTGACCACTTGGGAGAGCAAAGAATATGCACAAAAGAAACTTGCTTGTTCATGGTCATAACAGATGCAAATGTCCAGTCCGTGTCAGCAGTGCGGTTGGTTTCAGTGCCTGCAACACTGAGTTGGTCCAGTGCATCTTCTTCCACTTCATTCATGTGACCATTGTGCTGCTGCAGCTGCTCTACTGTGAGTGTTCCCCTACCTGGAAAGAGTCATCACAAACAAGTTCATTGCTGAGGAGATATACAGTCATACCCTAATTTGTACATATAGCACAACTGATCATTGATCATCTGACACCACATATACAATCAGCAAGACAGTTCCATCTTAATGCCATGCAAGGTCATGAAAGGAGTGCCCACACACACAAAACTAAGTGGGATCTGTTCCCATCTCAGAGGCCAAGCATGTTACTGTATTTATTCAAATCTAGGATGGTCTTAACTGAAAGCCAACCCCGAAAAATTTTAAAGGTGACAATGTCCTTGAATGCAAAGACATGTGGTTATTGGGCCATGTGAATTATCATGAGCCAAGTTAAATGCTCATGAGAATGAGCATTCAGCATTTATTCTTCTTGGTTACGCCGTACTCTCCCTTTTAGTTAACTGTCCGCTGCTAACAAAGCTTGAAAGCAGCAATGTAACTATCCCCACGTAGTTGGCGCCATCACGTCACAGAACAAGTACACTATGTATTGTGCCAGTGTTCCACAAAGATTAACACTGATCAGTGTTAACAGAAACAGCCTTGACGCCTTAGGAAGCATAAGAGGGTTCTAACGCAGCTTCCACCCTCTCCGTTCGATGACGTTCTACGTCACACCTGCGGTAACTCAGGACGTTCTACGTCCGCCGCTTATGAACGTGGGTGGCGCTGATGAACACTCTCAAGGTTAGGTTACTTGTAAACATAAATACCCCCGAAAGCAGAAGAATTGACAGCCGTCGCCGTAGCTCAGAGGTAGAGCACCGGACGCGTAATTCGGAGGTCGTGGGTTCGGATCCCACCGGCGGCAGGTGGTTGTTTTTTCTTCTGCTTTTCTAATCAGTTATCTTTAAACGATAACATATTCAGTAATATTCTAAATTGATCAACACCACAAAATAAATAACTTTAAAAAAAAAAAAAAATCTCCTGTGCCCCTTGGTTTCTGTGGCTGTTGGCTTCTGTCATATTTATAACGAGCCCCTCATCCCCTTCCCTTGTTTGCTTAATTGCTTAGCGGGGGCCTTGATTCTGGCAGCCTTGACGCCTTAGGAAGCATAAGAGGGTTCTCACGCAGCTTCCACCCTCTCCGTTCGATGACGTTCTACGTCACACCTGCGGTAACTCAGGACGTTCTACGTCCGCCGCTTATGAACGTGGGTGGCGCTGATGAACACTCTCAAGGTTAGGTTACTTGTAAACATAAATACCCCCGAAAGCAGAATTGACAGCCGTCGCCGTAGCTCAGAGGTAGAGCACCGGACGCGTAATTCGGAGGTCGTGGGTTCGGATCCCACCGGCGGCAGGTGGTTGTTTTTTCTTCTGCTTTTCTAATCAGTTATCTTTAAACGATAACATATTCAGTAATATTCTAAATTGATCAACACCACAAAATAAATAACTTTAAAAAAAAAAAATCCCCTGTGCCCCTTGGTTTCTGTGGCTGTTGGCTTCTGTCATATTTATAACAAAACCTCTGTTATTTATAAATGCGGCATTTTTGTAGAAATTGTCACCCCAGATAACACAGTTAAGAAGGCTCACCAGCTAAAGGAAACTGAGTTTTGAACTTTTTGTGTTCATAGATGGTAGCATTTCAGCACCACCAAAAGGAGGTTAACTTCTATTCCACTCCCAGTGTGTAAATCCCACTGACACAAAAGGATTATAGTCAGTCCCATACACCTTTGCAACGACCTTTGCAATAAGGGCTCCATAGGCTCTGCAATATTGTTCACTGGACTGTCGTGAGCACCTCGCGCTAGCACGGCGGAGGAGGCAGTGGAACAGGTTGCCAACAGTCCAGAGAGGCGGCGTTTCGATAACTCATCGCTCGATGCAAAGGTCTATAAAATGAAGTGCTAGCATTGGGAATCATGGTCAAAGGTATACGGCGCTCTGCAGTAAGGCCCTCTGGCTATAATTTTAGCTGAGTGCGGACTATTTTTTAATCCTAAATGGAGTCAGTGGGATTCACCCTACCACTCGCCCTACCAGCCACGCCTCCCCCATTTTCGCCTGCCATAGTCTGAAAAGATGGTGGATGACTGGTTTATTAGGGTTTAACATCCCAAAGCAACTCAGGCTATGCAGGACGCCACAGTGAAAGGCTCCGGAAATTTCAACCACCTGGGGTTCTTTAACATGCACTGACATTGCACAGTACATGGGCCTGTAAAATTTCGCCTCAATCGAAATTCAGCCGCCGAATTCAGCAGCCGAGTGCCGTAACCACTGAGCCACCGCGACGGGTCAAAATGAAGGATGAGGAGGCTTGGCACATGCGCAAGATGTTAATGGAAAACGTCGTCTATGCTAGCTTCCACCTGCTTGAGGTTCTAACACCTGACAATCTGATACCTCATCTGATGCCAAGGAGCTCTGCTTGCATAGCAATGCTACAGCAACTGGGGTACTTAAAACCTTTAGTAATTAAATCCTGAATTTGTCTACAGCAAGATCTGCCTTAAGTTTGGGCGAGACTTTGAAAATGGCTTTTGAAAGTTGGCTGTATAGCAGTTGTAATAAAAGCTATGGCAGTGAAATCAGCTAGCGATCTTCTAAATTGATGCAGCTTGCATTAGTACTAAAAAGGTGATTGAAATGTGGTCACATTTTTATTTTTTCTACTAATGCACCTTTTCGTGAAATCTGAATGCAGTGTGTAGAAATTTTCCATGACAGAAGAATCTGTTGTCTTACACAACTATTACCAAAAGTATGCGCATGGAATGAAAAACAGATTTATTACTTTTTCTTTTCTGGTGCAATAAAACAGCAAACCATGAATTTTTTTTTTAGTTCCTAAACTAATAACAGATTTTGGCTTTTGATTCTGGTACTGATCATGTAAAAGGTATTCATTAAAATCTCTGGAAAATTTTGTCTGCTTAAGTGCAATAGTTGCTGAGAAAAAGGTAGATGGATTTCCAAAAATGCTGTTCCGAGAAAAATGCAAATGCAAATATGCATCTGAAAACTCGCACCTCTCCACTAGACGCGACTACGAAGGTGAAAGAAGCATTTCTGAAGTTGCATATAGCCAAGTGTAATATATTTTCTAAAATCTAAAAACAAAAACAAGTCCTGTCAGCAGGGTGTAAAAAGGTCTCACCACACCATAAAGGCCTAAAAAAAATGATGCAAAAACTGAATTCAGTGGGAATCTCTGGTGAGCATTACTAGGGCTGCTCAGCCCCCCACCCCCAGGAATGACAATACAAAAAAGTAGGTGCTAAACAATGTAAACAGCATGAAACTGTATACAGTGGGATACAAGTCAAGAAATGAGGCCCTCCAGCCAACAGAGTTCTTTTTAGTGCACATAAAGATGACACAGTAAAGGACAAAGATGGGACAGGGGCTCACCCTGCCTTCCTTGTCCTTAGAATGAACCAATTACTGGAAGGTCCAGCCAATAATCCTGTCTACATGAATGCATCCCATAGTGACATTCTTGTAAACCAGGTTAATGCACCCCAGAAAGGCAAGTCCACTTCTGTAGTGAATGGAAATAGGTTTGGAGGTGCCTGGCCTTCTTCCTGAAGCCTTAGATGAATGGAAACAGGTTTGGGGGCGCCCCTCCACCCCGGGGTGGCTATACAATACCCCCTCAGTAGGATAACAAAGCAGACCAGGGTGGAAGCACAACAAACATGGCAGATCCGTTCCCATGACATCCTGGTTAAGAAATCTAGTGCAAGAAATTCAGCCAGAGCAAGCAATTTATGCAGAAAGTTACGGCACCCCTTCGATGACACTACGACTCAACAAATCACTAACGACGCAATTAAACAAATGTGCGAGTCTGTGACAGTAAATTTGTACGTGAAGGCAGCCAATAATTATAACAAGAAACAGAATGTCATAAAAAAAAGCAACGTATTAACGGTAATTCGATACTCTCGTTTAAGCCAGAAACCTGTCCGAACTAGGGCGCCTGCAGCTTACACGTAGGCTCTAGTTCGAACCTCGCGCGCTGATGAAAGGGTGCTTCGGCGGTCGCCGCCATGTTGCCTTAAAAAGCGGCTTTTGGAAGCACGCGATTTCGAAAATAGAGATTGCCCTAGCGCGAACCCAAGACGCAAGGTGTGTCTTAGGTTTTGCGCATTACAACATCCCAAACTTGGGGCCTCAAGCACTGGGGCCCGCTATTCTAAACCTACTAACTCTACACGTCACATCTACGCACTAATGCGGCCACAGGTTAATTGCACGAGAATACGTTCACGCAACATTACGAAATGTGCCTTGAAGCTATGCTACATTTGGTCGATAACAACCGGAAAAGGCAGCCATTCGTTCACACGGTGCATTCGCTTTCACACGACAGCACCATGAATGCAATGCAAATTGCTGCTGTCGCGCGATGACAGCAGCAATGAGATGCCACCTACCGAGGCAGCCAATTGCTTTTAATCATAACGGTCCCTGATCGCATCAGAAGATGCATGCAGCGCAAAATGGCATCACACGAGCAAATGACATGACATATCGAATGAAAGCGAAGCCATCATACAGACCTTTGGACACCACGGATCCAAAGCCGAACGCCTTGCCCTTCGCTTCATCACGAAATCTTCGTTGACTTGGGTTGGAAATACTACTTTGCCCTTTGCGGATTCGATTAGCTTTTGTTTTTACAGCCAAAGGCTTCCTAAAAGGCTTCGTATTACTTTTTTTACCAGACATCGCAGACTACACGTGGTAAGCACGCCGCCTGCGTATCGTCCAAGCTACGCAAAATAAAGTAAAGAGAACCGGGTGGATTGTGGGATACAACTTAAGTATGCAGTGAAGCTCCGCCCATATTCAGCCTCCGCGCATAGAATCCCTCCATGACGGAAAAGTAGTCCGCTGCTTAAATGTTTCTTATGTAACCAAGAAGTTCATGAACAGAAAAAAATTACGAGCTCTAGAATTCTGTTTGTGGATTGTTTGATATAGTCAAACATTAAAAAGCTGATTTCGTTCACAGTTGCCATTGACCAGCGGAGTAATACAAGATGCCACGGACCGCGGCCCAATGTTAGCAACTGTTGTTTTTTTAAGTTGTATCATAGGCTAGACAACCAGACCAGACAACGTCTAGTAAGAGAAACGTTTCGGAATGAAGTTTTAAAGCCAGCTGGCATCGCAAATTGATATTTAAAAACTTATTTGTAAACTATAATACAAGTGAATAATGAAATGTTTTGCATCTTCACCAATGTCCTCATGATGGCGCCACCAGATAGCGCTGGCAGAAAGAGGAGTGGAGGAGTGTAAAGAAGTGCACGCGCGGCGTCTGCTTCTGCACCTCTGTTACCTCTGTTAAAATTAACTACCTCGGTTCCTGTGCTGGCTTCTGCCGAATCTCGTTAACTATCGTGCCATGATGGGACGTTTACTAAAGAAAACTGAAGAAACGGCGGATCTAGCGAGACGAGCATACTTGTAGCGCGCCGCTATAGCGGTTGCGGCTCGTGAAAAGAAGCGAGATCCTTGTTTCGCGCCGCCGGGAAGTGATCAACATATATGACGCGTGGCTCCGGTGATCATCCTATATCACATCAGTTCTTAGTAATGCTAACGTTACGAATTATCAAATCGCATTGCAAACGTTAGATTAACGTTTAAATTAAGCATTATGACGTCGCTGTTTTTCGACTGTGTTACAGTTCCAAAAGCAACTACAACGCAACATTACGAAGCTATCGCTAGCAATTCGGTGACTGTTAGTACAGTAATCATGTTTTTCGACTAAAAGCATGCAGTCATATGGTGACTGCCATGTAAAGTGCATGCACCGAGCCAAAATTTAATTCGAGAATTTCGCTTACTACCCATTCACCAATATTATATAAGGGGCACCTTTTACTGCTAACACCGTACAATTCAGAAGATGAGTGAAGATGAGTACTGTGAGCCGCCTGTAGCAGTTTCGGAAATGATTGTAATGCGTGTTGTGGCGATAAGACGAGCGCCGACAGAACGTTCCGGCACTAATGACTAAAAAATCGGAGGAGAGAGGCACAGCTTCAGGCGGGCTAGTTGGCAGGCGCGGTTTGTTTCTGCCGAATCGTGTTCTTTTGCTGTCATGCCAAGGCACAATGTGAACCGAAGACAACGGCAAGAGATACGACGCGACAAGAGAGATGGTTTGTGTTTCGTAGCGCGTTACAACAGCGGCGGCCGCTCGGGCAAAAGGCTATCCTTATTTGGGGCTCCGCTGGCAGGCGGTCGACGTGAACCTTAATTACAAGCACAGCAAAGAGGAGATTAATATATCGCAATTTCGTTCGATATATCGCACGTGGACGCTTGGACAGATTTTTTATAATGTTGCTTATAATGTTTATAATGCTGCTTTTATGCTTGACTGAACATGTTTTTGTACGTTTGTATGCGCTTCCGCTAAAATATTTTGTTGAGTTCGCCATGTGACGATTTATCAGCATTTTTAATTGCCGTTTTCGTTCATAACTGCCCACTGTGAAATAAAGCGTCCAACATCCTCGGTTTATTTCCTTTCTCCAAGTGCTCTTTGCAAAGGTATGACAGCATGCAAAGCGTTTGAATTACGCAGGCTCATTTACGCGAAGGCTAACGTGGTTGCAAAGGCCATGTAAAACGGCACGTTCGATAATAAATAATAACGGTGTTGCACATAAACATGGGAGAAATCAAATTTCCCACAATACGATCAGAAAACTACTTGCTTTTTCACGGCAGCTTAACGGGAGACGCGGGTTTTGAAATTAACATTTTTATTATTAAAGATATCGCAATTAAATTAGACGTGTATATGTGTTTCTCCTTCCTGTGTTCAAAAATATTTAGTTTCAGTATATCTCAATTAGTCCCCATATTAAAGGAAAATAACGGAAGCCTTAATTCTTACGGGTCGTTAAGACACTTTCTACATTTTCTGGTTTCGATTGAAATGGCGTTGTGGCCATTTCATCAACATATCAAAAAGGTGAAATTCTGCCAGAGCACCAGAATTATGAAGTATAGGGTTAGGTAACATTCTGGTCCACAAAAGCTGGCATGTCCGACTTAGCCAAGCAATAACAGCATAGCTCCCCAGTTTAGTTTTTTTTCTGAATTCAACGGTTCGAGATTAATTGAAATTGCACCATAAAAGCAAAAAAACTTCCGTAGGGAATGTTGGCAAAAAAAACACGAAGCTGAGAAAATCGCCAAAACCAAGATGGCGGACATAAGGGACGCGGTAGCGGGAAGCGATGGGCCCGAAGTCCTGCCGCGTTTCGCTCCGAGATCGCCTTTTCCGGGCTTCGTAGGCGCGAAATATATTGATATTTTAGTATCTGGAGGTAGAATTTACACCTTGAAAACTTTAAAGCAGTAACTTTAAGAGTGCATTGATCTCGAAAATGCCATTTTTGGTTTGGTTTGGTTTGGTGGTTTGGTTTATGGGGTTTAACGTCCCAAAGCGACTAAGGCAACGAGAGACGCCGTAGTGAAGGGCTCCGGAAATTCCGACCACCTGGGGTTCTTTAACGTGCACTGACATCGCACAGTACACGGGCCTCTAGAATTTCTCCTCCAAAGAAATTCTGCGAATTGAAACTTTCGCATTTTTTGATCATTTCAAGACCCGCGTCTCCCGTTAACAGTATTCGATATTACTAAGCTGTTCTAGCTGTCTCCTCCAGCACACTTTATCTTTCTTGGGCCAATATATATAGGTTGCGAAATCATAAAGTACTTGACTGCTTACGTTAAAGGAAACATATTTATTCGACTCGACGTTTCGATCGGAAGACCGATCTTCTTCAGGAGTGATTTTAGTGGGAAACAAAGCACATAGCAGGAAAATACACATAAAAAATTATTGAAGGTAGTGCGACCCACACGAAAAAAAAATGTGAGGAACAGGTACTCAGTAAGAAAATACAACGTCCAGATGCGGCCTCTGCTTTGTTAAGCACCACAGGCTTGCTTGTTGACAGGCGTGTCCAGCTCGGAGGTGCTCGACAGGTGCGTGGCCGTGCAGCGACTTTCGTAGAAAAATGCGAGAACTTGTTCCTTCTCCTGGCCGCGAGGGCAAGAAAAAAAAAACTGACCCTAGCTCCAACAGAGAGAGCAGACCAGAGAAAAAAGAAGACAACGAAAAGAGCAGGGAAGAAACCACGGAAGGAAAAAAAAAGTGAAATAGGTGAAAGTATCGGAAGGAATGTAAAAAAATGTAAGCTTACATAGTAAAATTAAAAAAAAAAGAAAAATTATGTGGCATTCGCGGGACCACAAGGTGAGCACGCCAACATATTTATGAACAAAACTGAATCAGACTTTCTCTCCTCATATCCAACGAAACCAGCTTTTTACAAACGCTTTCTGGATGACATATTCATAGTTTGGACAGGAACCGAGGACGAACTCATCCATTTTATCGCCTCATTCAACAAAATCCATCCCAATAGATCTTTCACACACACCTACTCAACCAATGAAATTAACTTCCTGGATGTTCTGGTTCGAGTAGAAGGAAGCACATTAATCACTAGTGTCTATAAAAACCCACAGACAGACAACAGTATCTTCATTTCAACAGCTGCCACCCACGCCACTGCAAAACTTCAATCCCATACTCACAGGCCATCAGATTCAAACGAATTTGCTCACGATCGGAAGATTTTCACGAAAATGCTAATCGCATGCGGGACACTCTAAACAAACAACATTACCCGTCTTCTATAATCAACGATGCCATTAAAAAGGCAGAAGCAACTAATATTAGTCATGTCATTAAGGAATCTCAGCCAACATCACAGCGCTGTAATCTCATACTAATAACCTTCACAAATAATCTACCGAATATTAACAAAATCCTAAAAAAACACTAATACCATAGAACAGTGACCGGCTTTCAAAAATTTTCACAACGGACCCCCAAGTAACATATAGAAGACCAAAAAATCTGCAAAACCATGTTGTCCATTCGACAGACAATATAAACCGAGAGCTGTAGGTTGCACACCATGCCGAAAAAGCCGATGCAGGAGAGGCTTGGTATTGCCCTTCAAATCTGCCCACTCTAAACTGGTTAAAAGAGCGATAGCGAATCTGTGCCATTTGCCCTTCAAATCTGCCCACTCTAAACTGGTTAAAAGAGCGATAGCGAATCTGTGCCTTGAAAATGCCCTCCGAAAATCCTGTCCGCATTTGATGTATGCAAGTTTGCAACAACAGTGCAGTAGGCTATCGCACGATGGCTGTCCTGGTCACCTTCAGATTTCAGTAGCGGAACGTTTACTAAGGAAAATGAACACTGAGCTGCATCCTTGTGCGCATGTGCCCTCAGAAAGACAGAAGAAAAAAAATAGCAGTTATCCCCATCTGTCACAATCTTAAGCGCATTGCAAATCGGATAGATGTGTCAGTTGTTTTCTCTGCCCCTCAAAAGTTAAACAGCCTATGCAAGGTAAACAAAGTTGTTCGTCCTTTGGCCAAAGAATGCACAAAAAAAAACACATCAAAAACCGTTTGTAGAATGCAAGGTAGGCGTGGTGTACCAGATACCGCTCTCATGTGGACGACAGTACGTCGGTCAAACCGGTCGCTGCCTGAATGACCGCCTCCGTGAGCATAATCGCAATGTAATAAGAATGAAAACGATGGAGAACTCGTGAAACATTGCAACGCATGTGTAAAGTGCAAACCGTTACTTGACAAATGTTTTTTAGTTGGAAAAAGTAATCACGCGCTCGTGAAATTATCGAAGCAGAAAAGATAGGCAGGTTAGGAAGTGCCTGTGTAAGCACTCCTTCTGTCAGACATTCAAAAAAAGTAGATTACCTACGCTCACAGTGATTTTGCGCATGCTTTGAGATGATACGGTACAAATGCATGTATAAATTCTTGTGCTTTGGTTTCTAATAAAGTTGTTGGAAGTTAGCGCTGTGTGTGTCTACTCGTTCTTGATTGAATCGTCGATAACTGACAATGGGTGTTTCTGTCGTGCTAGGTCTGCCCGAAGTTGCTCGCAGTTTGATTCAAAGTCGTCATCTTTAGAGCAAATCCGCCGGAAACGTAGGGACTGACTGTAAGCGATCGAGGTTTTACAATGTCGGGTGTGACTGCTCTGGAAGTGCAAGTACTAGCGCCATGGGCGTCCGGAGGGGGGGGCAAGGGGGGGCGGCTGCACCCCCCTGGAAAATCACTCACTCGAACAAGGGCGTCCGCAGAATTTTTGGCAGGGGGGGGCCCCATTGGTTGTTGGCGCCGGAGGGGGGGGGGGTATGTTCGTAGCAAAAAGGCACTATTTGCGGAGTAAATTTATTTATTTATATACAAATAAAATAAATAAGTAAAATACACACATGAAAGAAAAATTACAAACAGCAAATTAAAGCGAGGCTAGGAGAGATACATTGGAGTTTATCAACGAAGAAACAATTAAAATTAATAAAAATGCAAAAAGATACTATCACTTCGTGGAGAAGAGTGCTCAGTGTTGCTGCATACGGGTTCTCGACACACCCGGATTGATGACCAGCACACAGCACAATATGTTCACAAACACGCAACGACAGTCACTCAGTCAGTCTTCCTTGAACAGAAACTGTAGACGCCTCGGATTTTTCTGGGCGAATTGCGTGATGACACTGGTGATAAATTCATTTCTGTGCTTCATTACACGCTCTCGGTGCACACTCATCATACAAAGGCCGTCCAGTCTGTCGTTTGTCATCGTTGAGCGTAGCCACGTTTTCACTCTCCTCATTGTACTGAAGGAGCGTTCGACCGTACAGGTAGTAACTGGCAAAACCAGAGCCGCCTCAATGGCTTTTGCAACACCAGGGAAGAATGTCTTGGCCTGATGTAGAAGCTCGCAGTAAGTTATTTCTGATGGGTCCCCAGTTTTGTTGCACCACATCTCGTACCAAGAGATGGCCTCTTCCTTGAAGTTGTCGATGCCGTAAAAGCACTGGAGTTCTTCGGCGAGAACAGCGAACTCAACACGGCTCAAGTGCTTCATTTTTGATGGATGCAGCTGGAGAAGTTTGAAGCTCCTCTCATTGCTTTCAGAAAAGCGCCGAGCTAAAGAAGCAGTGAGGGAGTCCAAGTACGGCACATATATTGCCACACGGTAGTATTCCTCTGGCGACTGAATCCCGTAGTTGTCTCGGTGGGCCTGACGAGAGACTTGTCTTGGTACAGATATCACCACATTTAAGTGATTGGCTGCCTCCCTTGCTGCATTCATGATGTTAGAGAACTCCTCTACAGCGTTTGTCCGGTGGCCGCGAAAAATACGTTGTAGCTCAGTGATGTGGCCATGCACAGAATGGAAGTCCATGGATACACCTTGCAGAATGTTCGTAGCTGGTTCGAGCCGAGCGCTGTACTTCGCTACAATATGCAAGCAGACGATGAAAGATGAGCTTGTTGTTGCGCAGTAGAGGATGTGAGCTCGTTGTCTAGTTGCAGCGTTCGAGCATGATTCCGTGGACGCGAGCTGCTCGAGTGCTTCGACTATGGCCACGTAATGCTGAGAGAAGATCCTAATAGACTTGTACTTTGCAGACCATCTTGTCTCACACAGCATCGGAATGTTGGGCACCAATTTTCTCCGGAGCACGCTCTCGCGGAAGAAGTTTATGGTTTGTTTGATTATCCCAATTGTGTTTCGAATTTCAGAGACGTCGTTCAAATCGTTGATGACGAGATTTAGTTTGTGACTTGCACAGTGGAAAAATAGTGCCTTCGGGAACTGTTTTTGTATAATTTTGTTCACTCCAGCTTCTTTTCCAGCCATTGTAGAGCATCCATCGTACCCCTGTCCAACGAGGTTCGAAAGAATCAGTCCGACATTCGTCAAAAGCTTCAAGATTGCCGCGGCGGTGCAAGCGGAGTTTAATTGCTCCAGCTCTACAAATCCCAAAAACTGCTCTCGAACGCACACTTCGACTTCCGCCTTGTCAATAAAGCGAACGCCTATAGACATCTGCTCTTTTCCTGAAATATCTGCAGTTTCGTCAGCAAGAACGGAAAAAGCAAACGCTTTGTTAGTTTCGGTAACTATCTGCTCTCTCAGGATGTCGCCACAGATTGTGATGATCTCGTTCTGGACGCGGACAGAAGTGTACTTGGCATTGCCAGCAGAAGAAGCGAAGTGCTCCTGAAGTAGAGTATCTCCAGCTTCTACACGAAAGTCAAGCAGATCATTGAAGACTCCACTATCGGACTGCTTGCCGCGAATCGGCAAGTCATGGGTCGCGCAAAAGACAATGGTGGAAACTATTGGAAATAGTTTCTCACGGTTCCTTTCAACTTGCGCGTGCAGTGCTCTGTTCAGCTGCTGTACAACGGGTAGCTGCTTGCCTTTCATCACATCCATAAAGTTCTGTGAGGCCGTCATTGCCTCCTGGTGCCATTGGGATTTTGCGTGATCCCTGCACGCCTCGTGCATTTTTCTGTAGTTACTGAAAGCGCGCACGATAAAACTACCTTGAGTACCCGGTGAACACGCGGAGGAAAAATGACGCAAAAACGACAAAAGGCGCCTTTCGCTGTCGCTGAGTACGCAAGCCAGGGGGCGTAATCTCCCAGCCACTGATGTCGAAAAGGCCTCTTTCCAGGTGTTACATCCTTCTTAAAATCATATGTGACATTTGGCGACCATGGCTTAGTAAGAAGACGTAACTTCAAAAAGTCCGGTATGCCAGTGAGTTTAGCTTTGCCTAGAAACTCTCCTAAGTCATATTCTTGAGGCAAGTTATTTGTTTTCTTGATGTTGTCTCCGGACTTCGATCCCAAGCAAGGAGAAAGGGAATCGTTTCGGCTTACTGCGTGACCGGAGCTCGCTGGTGGAGTTCCTTCCATGGAGACGACGACGCCGGCTACTGTCCGGTGATGAAAGGTTGCATCGCTCTGGTCAAATCCGGACTTGAATCCCAAGAAAGGAGAAATGGAATCATCTCGGCCTGCTGCATCACCTGAACTCACTGTTGACAGAGTCCCTTCCATGGAGTCGACGACATCAGCTACTGTCCGGTGATAAAAGCTTGCATCACTCTGTTCAAATGCTACACCGTTGTCACATGTCACACCAGAATCTGCAGGGGCGCATTTGGATAATGCTTCGTCAGACAACCGCTGACGCTTGAAGAAGCGTCGAATATCCATCATTCGGGACCGCGCGAGACAAAGCTGGCTATGGAGTTCCTCGGGGTTGGTAGTGTTAAAAATATATACACATTGGTTGGAAAAACGGTTGAATGCGTACGTTGAAAACAAAAAATGACTATGTATGCAGCGAAAACTTATTTACAAGATAAATGCACGCTCGCAGCTTCATACACCTCGCTCCATCTTGCTCGCGCAACCGCACAGTCGAGTATTTGCACACACACTACTCGCCGCTCGTCGTTTTCTCGTCCGCTGTCTTGGTTGTTCTCAGCTTCGTTGACAACCGGCCACTAAAAACACCGAAGCACAAACAAAGAGGCGCGCACACGCAAGGAACGCCGCGCGACTTCCGAGGGGAAGGGACACTCGCCACTCCGGTCGGAAAATTTGTTTTGTGTGTTTTTATGAGGTTCAGAGCCCCAAAACGACTCAGGCTATGAGGGACGGACGGTCTCTTTACCATGCACTGACATCGCACAGTACATGGGCGCTGTTGGGATTTGAGGCCCAGCCAGAGGTGACAGGCGAGCCAGGCAGGCGCCATCGGGCTGCCTTGACCAAAGGCGCTGGTTTCCGGAGAAGACGCAAGGAACGCTGGTGTGGGGGCGCCTCTGGAGACTGCGTCGCCGTGAACAAAAGCAGCTAATCCCCTTTGCCGAAAATTCTGAAAGCGGCGCTTGTACCGAACTGCGCTCTCCCGTGGATCGGAGGAGACAGCGAGCGGCGGCGGCGCCAACTCATCGCCCGCTTGCCCCTGAGCAGTCCGACAAAGCGGGGATGGACACGGCTGATTTGTCCCTCCCTCCTGAAGAATTCATTGGTGGCCGGGGTGTGCACTGTCTGCCTCCGTGTCGCTATCTCTCTAGAGATCAAAGAAACAGGCACACATCTCAAGACGGCTCCAAACACATGCTCGCCGGTGCCGCTGTATGTCTGCAACGACGCGTCCCCGGACGCGGCACTTTGCAGATGTGACCCAAAGCGTGGAAGCAGGGCCGCTTTTACTCTTGGCTGAGCGCACCGCCGCCCCTGACGTGCGGCCATCACTCACGGTTCGAGTGAGTGATTTTCCAGGGGGGTGCAGCCGCCCCCCCTTGCCCCCCCCTCCGGACGCCCATGCACTCGAACCGTGAGTGATGGCCGCACGCCAGGGGCGGTGGTGCGCTCAGCCAAAAGGGTAAAAGCAGCCCCGCTTCGACGCTTGGTCACATCTGCGAAATGCCGCGTCCGGGCGCGCGTCGTTCCGCCGTTTTCAAACCACGCCACCGCCAGCTCTGCTGAAGGACGACCTGTTGCAGACATGCAGCGGCACCGGCGAGCATGTGTTTCGAGCCGTCTTGAGATGGGTGTCTGTTTCTTTGATCTCTAGAGAGATAGCGACACGGAGGCAGACAGTGCACAGGGCACAGGTCGCTCGCTATAATCAGGATACGTTCGTACGCCGGCCACCGATGAATTCTTGAGGGGGGAAGGACAAATCAGCCGTGTCCACCCCCGCTTTGTCGGGCTGCTCAGGGGCAAGCGGGCGACGAGTTGGCGCCGCCGCCGCGCGCTGTCTCCTCCGATCCACGGGAGAGCTCGGTGCGGTAGAAGCGCCGCTTTCAGAACCTTCGGCAAAGGGGATTAGCTGCTTTTGTTCACGGCGACGCAGTCTCCAGAGGCGCCCCCACACCAGCGTTCCTTGCGTCTTCTCCGAAAACCAGCGCCTTTGGTCAACGCAGCCCGATGGCGCCTGCCTGGCTCGCCTAGTCACCTCTGGCTGGGCCTCAAATCACAACAGCGCCCACGTACTGTGCGTGTCAGTGCATGGTAAAGAGACCCAGGTGGTCGACATTATCCGAAACTCTGTACTACTCCGTCCCTCATAGCCTGAGTCGTTTTGGGGCTCTGAACCCCATAAAAGCACAAAAACAAATTTTCCGGCCGAATTAGTTGCGGGTGTCCCTTCCCCTCGGAAGTCGCGCGGCGTTCCTTACACCCCAAAAGTGCGCATTCGTGGATATTGTGGCAAGTAAGCCCTTGCACGTGTGCACGCCTCTGTGTTTGTGCTTCGGTGTTTTTAGTGGCGGGTTGTCAACGAAGGTGAGAACAACCAAGACAGCGGACGAGAAAACGACGAGCGGCGAGCAGTGTGTGTGCGGTTGCTCGACTGTGCGGATGCGCGAGCAAGATGGAGCGAGGTGTATGAAGCTGCGAGCGTGCATTTATCTTGTAAATAAGTTTTCGTTGTATATATAGTCATCTTTTGTTTTCAACGTACTCGTTCAACCATTTTTCCAATCAATATATATGATGACTGTGCACTGAGAGCGTGTAATGAAGCACAGAAATGAATTTATCACCCGTGTAACTACGCAATTCGCCCAGAAAAATCCGAGGCGCCTACAGTTGCTGTTCAAGGAAGACTGACTGAGTGACTGTAGTTGCGTGTTTGTGAACATATTGCGCTGTGTGCTGGTCATCAATTCGGGTGAGTCGAGAACCCGTATGCAGTAAGACTGAGCACTTCGAGTATTGATGGTATCTTTTTGCATTTTTGTTAACTTAAATTGTTTCTTTGTTGATAAACTCCAATGTATCTCTACAATCCGCGCTTTAATTTGCTGCTTGTAATTTTCTTTCATGTGTGTATTTTACTTATTTTTTATTTATATATAAATAAATAAATTTACTCTGCAAATAGTGCCTTTTCGCTACGAATATACCCCCCCCCCTCCGGCGCCAACAACCAATGGGCCCCCCCCTGCAAAAAATTCTGCGGACGCCCTTGACTAGCGCCAAAAGCACAGCGTCATCCTTCTCATTCAGAATTCGCATTAACAATCACAGATCACATGTGCGGACGCAGCCAAATCTCCCACTTTCAAAACACATAAACAACCTTGGGCATCCATTCGATAACTTTAAAGCTATTATAATTCAATCGGGGTTCAAAGCGCATTATGAGCGCGAGAGCTGTGAATAGTACCTGATTCACAAATTTAACGCATTCTCAAGCGGCATCAACGAAATAGTAGGCCGGCTATCATGCTTACACCCCTAGAGTACCAAATAATTATCCAAGACATGTTGATGGCAGAGACTGACAGAACGGGCGTCAGAAAGCATAGCAAGCATTTCTTTCTTCTTTTTTTTTAATGTCACATGCATTGCCACGTATTTAGTGTTTCTTTCTTTGTTTTTTTGTTTGTTTGTTTTTAAGTATTTTTGTAATGTAGTGCCATGCCTTCTATTGCATTGCCACGCATTTCTCTTCTGCGCGCGCTCACGCGCAGTGAAGAATTACATTTTGTCTCAAAATAGCACATTGTACTTGCCACTGACTGCAGTTCGTTTCTGGTGACGTGTGTGTATGTTTGTTGTTAGCCTTGCGTCTTTTTCTGTTGTGTTTTGAGTCGTTGTGTAAGGATCCTCCTTTTTTGTGTATTGAGTCGTTTTGTAAGGATTCATTAGTCATTAGAAAGTTTTTTTTTTTTCCTAATGACTTATCTTGTATCATGTTGTGCTGCTACAACCCTTCTCTGAGTGGGATTTTTCATATTCTTGTGTAGTAGCGCTTTTTTTTTTTGACATTCCTGCGGACCCCCATGCCTAGAACTTTCTCCTGAAATATGGTGGTGGTGGTGGTGATAGTGGTTTAAAAAAAATAAAAGTGAAGCAAAAGAGTGTTGCCGGCCGCGGCAATTGCTATCTAATATCTTAAGCACCCGAGCTGCAGCCGTCGGAAACGAAAGGGAAAGGGAGAGGATAGTGAGGAGAAGTGTAGAGGGGAGCGACAGCGAGAAAGGACAGGGGAGAGCTTTGTACACTATTTACAAAATACAAAAGTAATCAAGTTCGCGCCGCCTTCTCGCTGTGCGGCTGCCAGGCGCTTCGCGCGGGTCGCCACAATGCGTCATTGTCACAGCCCTGTGGCAGCTGTGCACTGTAGAGGTTCGCGCTTGTCATCGACTGTTCTGTCTTTACCTCCTTCCGAACACCTGCCGTCGTTTCAAGTTGTAACCTACCTTTTTTTTTTCTTTTTTTAAACCTCTGCCCTTTTTCTTGGTCCGATCGTTTTAGTTGCGCTGTTTCGTTCCTTACCAAATATAGCATGAAAAGAAAAAGCGAGCATTACTGGCAGCGTGCATTTTGCCAGCAGGCGATAAACTGTCCGCTGTAATTCTCCCGGCATTCACCTCAGACCACGCTGGAAGAATAAGCTAGGTGTCGGAACGGCGGTCGCTGTACGTGGAGCGACCGTGTCGCGCCACTCGTGCATGCTTTGGCCGCTCGCCGACAGATGGCGTGAGGGCTATTGGGGCCATCGGTAGCGCCGCTGGCACTTGTCACAGCACGTACGGGCGCTTCTCTTCCATGAGTCGTTTGTACGTTGCGTTCTTGACAGACATGCGTATGTGAGTGCGATGGGGAAAAAGTGCTTCGTTCCACGCTGCACAACGGGTTACAAAAGCTGTACCGAGAAACTGCCTCTCTTTTCTGCTCCGAAAGATGAAGAACGCTTGAACCTGTGACGTCGAGCTATACCAAGGGTTATTGGAAGAAAGTGCCCTTCATCATCAGCCTGAAAGCAGCCTTGTTCTCTGTAAAACCAGGGGCGGTCTTTTGCACCCAAAGCGAAGTCTCTTTCAACTGCTCCATGCTACTGAGATGGAATTTCAGAAGCACGCGGCTCTCAGAAATGCCTACGAATTAACCATAGACAGCATGCTTGACAAGTACAAGTTTCAGTTCTCCTGTTCCGACCATAAAGAAGAAGTTATGGCTTCTGTGCTGCACAATTATGTAGCCATGAGAATGAGGCAGTTTTGCAAACAACAGAAAGCTGATGCGAAACGTAAGACACAGGAGCTGCGTAAGCTGTCGAAGCTTAACTCAATTTTACTTTTTGTAACTTTAATGACGGGAGTCATGAACGCATTCGGGCCCGCGAAATGTGCATGTCTTTATTGGTTTTTTATCATGAATTTTTGTTCCAAAAAATGAGTTCATCGCCTATGCTCTGTACATGCCAAATAAATGACGAGACATTAGCGCGCGAGCGGCGCGAACTTGATTACTTTTGTATTTTGTAAATAGTGTACAAAGCTCTCCCCTGTCCTTTCTTGCTGTCGCTCCCCTCTATACTTCTCCTCACTATCATCTCCCTTTCCCTTTCATTTCCGCCGGCTGCAGCTCGGGTGCTTAAGATATTAGATAGCAATTGCCGCGGCCGGCAACACTCTTTTGCTTCACTTTTTTATTTTTAAATAAACCACTACCACCACTGCACCTTCGTGTTTTTACGCTTTTGTAATTGAGATGACCTATAACTCTGGTTTCTAAAATACACGTCTTTCGAAGGGCCGCATTAAGCAAGTTCTTTTACATTCCTTGACGGGAGGGAATAAAATTATTTCATCATTTACATCTCACTACGATATGCCTGCAAATACGTTGCCAACACTCGTTACGCTAGTTCTCGCGTTGAGGTTTTAGCTTCCCATGATGTTAAGGTACGTGGGATTGCGGTGGTGGTGCGGACAGTGATAAAAAACTAGGGTGACACTTAAGCTACGTCGTTAAAGGTATGGCGCAAAGCTGTTTGGTTGGTTTGGTGTACGCATAGCGTTTCACACAGACGGATGTTGTTTTTAAATTTTGTAATATTTATTTCTGTTATTTTGTTCTGTCCTTAATTTCTTTTTTGAATTAGAAATGTTATAGCGCAAACAAAGACACGGACAAAAAAGAGAGGAAACACACACACAAGCGCTAACTGTCAACTGAATTTATTCGGCGAAAGCCACACCTTTTATAGGCCGAAGGCTCGTGAAAAAAAAAATAAAATAAAAAACAAAACAAGGGTTGAGTCAGAGCCATCAAATCCAAATCGCGAGCGCATGCGCGGGTAGACAAGGGCATCACACTTCCGTTTATCTTCCATCTAATCAACAAGTAGCCGCATTAAAATAGTCAATCTCAGCCTGGAACAGAGATAAAGAAGGTTCGCTGATGCACTCGCTGCCAAGTTTCTGTATGTGGTAGGCTTCTAGGCTTATCCGTGCTGTCCTGTCTTTACTTTTACCAAGAACCTTTGTCTCCTCAAACCGGGCCACGCATGCTCCACACTTACTTACATGTGCAACAAGATGCTTGTATTTATCGCTTTTGTTTTCTAAATTTAGGGCGTGTTCCCCTAGACGGTCGTTGACACAACGTCCAGTTTGGCCTACATAAAACTTTCCACAAGACAGGGGAATGGAATAAACCACTCCAGTGGAACACCTTACAAACGGCTTCTGATGCTTTTTCAGGCACTCGCGCTTTTTTGCACTGCAAATGCGCGGACACAGCTTTCCCAACTTGTTGGGAGCCGAGAACAAGACTGGTACTCCATGCCTGCCAGCAACTTTTTTGAGGTTGTGCGAGATTTTGTGGAGGTAGGGCACAACTTCTGGCCTAGGGGCCTTTTGAAGAGCATCAGCCGTTTTTTGTCTCGTTCCACGTTTGAACTTCTGAAGGATGGCCTCAGACTGCTGTCAGAACCGACCAGGGAAACCCTGCAGCCACAAGCCGGCTTATCTGATAATTAAAGCTCTGGAACATCTGATGTGGGGACGATTTTTGGAGAGAAGATTCCAAGCATAGCGACGCTATTCCTCTCTTGATAGTCTTGGAGTGCGCCGAGTCATACGGCAACAACTTCTTTGCTCGTGGGTAATAGCCCCAGCAGACGTGTCCTTCACAGAACGTTAATTTAAGGTCTAAAAACTGTAAAACCGAAACTTCGGGCAGTTCATGGGTAAAAGACAAACCAAGACCATGTTTGTTAAAAGTATCTAAAACATCACCTACTGTAGAGGGGTAGGTGATGGTCTCCTGCTTTGTTAAAAGTACTAAAAAATCATCTACATATCTAAAAACTTTTAAAACTGTCCCCCCCCGCCTTGAAATTCTCATCCAGCCGCTTATCTACCTTAGCTAAAAAAATGTCGCAGAGAATAGGGGCTACACATGACCCTATGCACATGCCATTTCGCTGCAAAAAAGGCTGGTCGTTAAAAACTATAAAAGTAGCATTCAAGTAAAACTGCAATAAGGCTTAAAAATTATCTACAGACAAGCCTGCGAAGTTCTGGAATGACACGTGGCCGTTTTCCTCAATGCATTCCTTAACAGAAAGTAAAATCTGATCTTTGGGCACGGAATAAAAACAGCAGTCTGACAGCAGTCTCTGAGGCCATCCTTCAGAAGTTCAAACGTGGAACGAGACAAAAAACGGCTGATGCTCTTCAAAAGGCCCCTAGGCCAGAAGTTGTGCCCTACCTCCACAAAATATCGCACAACCTCAAAAAAGTTGCTGGCAGGCATGGAGTACCAGTCTTGTTCTCGGCTCCCAACAAGTTGGGAAAGCTGTGTCCGCGCATTTGCAGTGCAAAAAAGCGCGAGTGCCTGAAAAAGCATCAGAAGCCGTTTGTAAGGTGTTCCACTGGAGTGGTTTATTCCATTCCCCTGTCTTGTGGAAAGTTTTATGTAGGCCAAACTGGTCGTTGTGTCAACGACCGTCTAGGGGAACGCGCCCTAAATTTAGAAAACAAAAGCGATAAATACAAAGCATCTTGTTGCACATGTAAGTAAGTGTGGAGCATGCGTGGCCCGGTTTGAGGAGACAAAGGTTCTTGGTAAAAGTCAATTAAGACAGGACAGCACGGATAAGCCTAGAAGCCTACCACATACAGAAACTTGGCAGCGAGTGCATCAGCGAACCTTCTTTATCTCTGTTCCAGGCTGAGATTGACTATTTTAATGCGGCTACTTGTTGATTAGATGGAAGATAAACGGAAGTGTGATGCCCTTGTCTACCCGCGCATGCGCTCGCGATTTGGATTTGATGGCTCTGACTCAACCCTTGTTTTGTTTTTTTGTCATTTTTTCTTTCACGATCCTTCGGCCTATAAAAGGTGTGGCTTTCGCCGAAAAAATTCAGTTGACAGTTAGCGCTTGTGTGTGTTTCCTCTCTTTTTTGTCCGTGTCTTTGTTTGCGCTATAACATTTCTAATTCAAGATGAACTACCAACTCGCCCAACAGGTAGTTTTAATGAAGTTTATTTCTTTTTATCAGCAAACATTGCCTTTCCATTCTGACCATTTTGACACCTTTGAAGCCCCATTTTGACATTTTTCAAATTTTTCATTTCTCTAATTAATCAATCAATTACAATGATTCCATTAACTCGTCATCGCCTGTCACACATCAGTCAATCATCGATCACCAGAACTACAAATTACCACGACAGGATTTTTTTTACGCAGCCCCCTGATATTTTCGACACGCGGTGAATGAGCGCAAGCCCTGCAAAGCTCTCGCGATGGGCTTAATCTCGTGAAACGTAAGCTTTATTGATTGGAAACAAGTTTCAGAGTCAGCCTTACCTAATATGCGCGTTGCCTCCAAAATGGGAACATAATTCGTGCGGTTTATCAACGGTTTCCACGCCCGGATCGAATCTCGTCCAGCGCATACGCTTGAAAAAAGAAGCCCCAGTCCCTGTGGCGCCATCTGCCGAGGGCGACGCGATGCATGCACAACTTTCTCGCCGCTTAGACGATTTCGTCCAGCCACCTAGCTTATTCTTCCACCGTGCCTCAGACCACCGTGCCTCAGACTGGCTGCTTTTCGCGAAGTGATGAGCCGTTTTTTTGTTCACTGCTTACGCTTCTCCTGAATGCCCTTAACAGTAGGAAACCTCGTAATTGGAAGCAGGATAGTAGCGCGGCTTTCCGGTTGGAGACCGGCTTTCACGCGGGCCGCTCCAGGTGTTCTGCGCACTTAGGGAAAAATTACCGGCCACTACTTGCGCTTTCTGTTGCGCCGAAACGCGTGAGGGAACTCCGAATCTCCACATAGGAGAGAAAAGGGACGAAAGTAATACAGGAATTATTCTCATGGTACACTGAGCAGCTGATCAACTGCAAGTCCCAAATAAAAGCCAGGCGCTCTACACAGCACCCGAACTCGAACAATAATCACTTGCGAACTTGCCACTAGAGTACTATAAAGTGTGGGGCAGTTACAAGCCATGAAAGAAAACCAAATTGATAAATTGCCCTGAAGTAATAAGGAGCTAATCGGAGGCGACAGCCGGGAAAATTTCACCCTGGTGAGTCGGCTGCCGCCAGAATTGCCTACTGTACCATTTGTTTCAAGGAATAAGCAGAAATAGTTATGCGCTGTCAGTAGCATGCACACACAGCCCGGCTGGATAGTTTCCGCACATAAACATTGCACGCTTGCCGGCACGTCGTGTGCGACAAACCGTATGTGCACCACTCGCAAAAAAATCGCATCTCGCAAACAGACATATTCGCATTGGACGGAAGACATTAACAAAAAGTATATTCCCTGTACGCCTCCAGGAGAAGTCACCGTCGACGAAATTCACGCTGCAGACTTTCATTTCCCGCGTCACAGCCTTTCCGATCCGGAGTTTTACAACCCATTCTTTTTCAATCATTCGTCACTAAGAAATGAGTGCACACTAATCTGATTACTATCACCTCCATTTGTGCACTGCGGCACACTGCACTTTCGCTTGCTTCCAGACTTTCTGTCCATCCCAAGCGAAGCAAAAATAGCGTGGTTATAATGGACACGCTGCCGCGAGCTGCCTCCCGCTGCAGGCAGCCACCACCACTCGACCGTTTCGCTCGTCGGCCGCGCGGTGGCGGGAGCGTCTACAGAACTATCGCCGCGCTGCTACGCTGTTTCTTGGCCTCTGTCTCAAGCCTGGCCCGCATGGAGCGTTTTTTACCCGCGAAATCGCGTCGCGCGCCCAACGCCCGCGCCGGCGTCGACGAATTCACTCCAGCATGGTCAGCAGTCGAGCTACAGTGCTCTAGAATATTCTAGAGCAGGGGTTCTCAAACTTTTTTGCTTGGAGGAACCCCAAAAGCCTTCAATAAGTTCCAGGGAACCCCCCGCTTTCACTTACCAGCAATGTAAGCTCAAGTATTGACATCACTTTTTTCACAATCATTATCATCTGGTACAATTCCTGACGACTGGCGTACAGCGAAAGTAATACCCATTTTCAAATCCGGAGACCGCACCATTCCACTTAACTATCGCCCTATCTCATTAACCAGCAACATCTGTAAACTCCTGGAACACATAATTCATACTCAAGTGATTAATTATCTAGAGGAGCACGATATCATTTTCAAATACCAGCACGGTTTTCGCAGGGGTTATTCATGCGACACACAACTCGCTGGATTTACTAACGACATATTTTCCGCAGTAGACGCTGGCTTACAGGTTGACGCAGTATTTTTAGACTATTCTAAAGCTTTTGATCGCGTTCCCCATCACAGGATCCTAACCAAATTGACAAACTTAAATCTCCATCCCAACGTTATTTCATGGATAAAACAATTCCTCGATAACAGAAAACAATTCACCTCTGTCAACGGCTTTAACTCGTCTTCTGTCCCCGTAACATCTGGAGTCCCCCAGGGAAGTGTACTTGGCCCTCTGCTTTTTAAAATTTTTATTAACGATCTACCCAAGTGTGTATCGTCTCAAATTAGGTTATTCGCGGATGACTGTGTAATATATCGTAATATTACTAATGAAACCGACCGCCATTCACTTCAAACTGACCTTGACGCTGTAACGGCTTGGTGTTCTTCCTGGCTAATGTCTCTAAATGCATCTAAAACAAAGTTAATGTCGTTTACTAACCGTTCCACTCGAATTGCTACAACCTACTTCCTCAATAACGATACAGTTGAACTTACAACAACTTACAAGTACCTAGGAGTTCACTTTCAGTCTGACCTAACTTGGCATTACCATATTAACACAATCTTAGCATCAGCAAATCGCGCACTCGGCCTTCTTAGGTATAATCTCAAACACGCGCCTTCACATTTAAAAAAACTTGCTTACATCACGCTAATCCGCCCGAAAGTTGAGTATGCTTCTGCCATATGGGACCCTCATCAAGCTTACATCATAAACAACCTTGAATCCCTGCAAAACCGTGCTGTTCGCTTCATCTTTTCAGATTATTCACGCTTCACCAGCGTCACAGCATTAAAACAACGTGCCGAGTTGGAACCGCTATCATGTCGACGCCATTTCGCTCGCCTAACCTTGCTTCACAAACTGTATCACCATCCCACCCTCCACGACGACTTCTTTTTGCCACACCCTGCAGTCTTTCCTCGCCGTGACCACGCTAACAAAATAAAACGCATCACATGCCGTTCATTGCTCTACGCGAAATCATTCATTCCTCGCACTATAATAGATTGGAATAACTTGCCATCACACATAGCTATTGAGGTTAACCCACAATCGTTTCAGCATTCGTTAAAGCAAACCATGGACTAACAGATTTGGTATTTTTGTTGTATTATGTGCATTTACTGAGTATTTTATTCTGCGTTGTTTGTTATTATTTGTGTACATTACTAGTTTTAAATCATTATTACGTGTATTTTGTTCAAATTCCTGTGCCATATATTTATGATTGTATCGCCCCCCCCCCCCCCCTATGTAATACCCTCGCACGAGGGCCCTTAGGGGTATTGTAAATAAATAAATAAAATAAATAAAATGTTGTCGAGTGCATTTTTGCAAAGAGAGAGGTGCAAAAGTTAAATGTTTATTGCACAGATTAATACAAATAGGTGGTACTGCTTCCCCTTTAAGAGCAAGTCAAAACGTGGCTCAGTAGCACTCAGAGCCAGTCTCATATCAGCTGCCGGGTCAGGGCCGGTGAGGGTTCTCGCGGAACACAAGAAGACAGCCCGCGGAACCCCTGTGTTCCGCGGAACACAGTTTGAGAACCCCTGTTCTAGAGCACTGTAGCCGAGCGGTGAGCGCTACGGGCACGTTACGGGATACGTTGACAAGATGGCGGCGCCCTGCTCGCCCGCTTCGGAATAAATACATATCACCGCTGGATTCTTCGACGCGATAGCTCGCTCAAATGGTAGCGGTTCGCTTTTATTTACTACACTCTCGCCCACACGTAGAGGCATAAGTGATAACTAGCCCTTGTTTTTCAGATATTTTGGCGATTTTCAAGCTGTTAGGCCTAACTAAATGCAGTGCGTTTCCCTCGCAAGAACGACACCTGGCGGAGCAGTTGCCTAGCTCTTAGTCACTTGTTACATTTTCATCTATTTGCACTTTTTCTTCTTGGAACAAAAAAAGGCTCGCAATGCACCCATCGTAGTTATCAGTAATTACGGATAAAAAATTTCTTCAACACAGCGTTGATGTGCTTTGGCGTCTCGTCACTAGATGGCGCTACCGTTTACGCGTGCCCCTGATACCCTGAGGGCCGGCGCGGTCAGCTAAAAGCGACTCCTCCGAAAGACAACACGCTGCTCGACCGTTTGGGCCGAGAAACCCGAAGCCCAAGCCTCGGTACTATAGTGAACTAGAACTCGGTACCCTCGGAGCGCCAAACGCCCGTCTTTCCGGGCGCAGTTTTGGTGGTCAAGCTACAGTACCACAGAGAGCTCGCGAGCGCGTCTCTTGGCCGGCGTGGCTCCGTCCAGAGTCACGTGACGCCTGCTCCGGCTCTCATTGGCCCTCTGCAGCTGCCCTCTCCCGGCGTCGGCGCCCCCTCTAGCCACCATAGCGCGGCGTCGATGTTTTTTTTTGTTTCGACAGTACCCGACGATTTAGCAAAAACGTCCTCTCCTGCGGCAAAAAAACGCTCCGGTGCCGTCGACGCCGACCAATCGCCCGGAAAAACGCTCCATGCGGGCCACGCTTAACTGACTTGTTTCGCGCTCGGTAGGCGATAGACGAACGCCGCAGCTGTGCAATGCCACTACGCCGCCGCAGAGTCTCAGCCCGAGAATACAAAATGGCAGCGCTTCCAAGAACGGAAGCTGAACAGCTGTGGGAGGAAGAAGCGCCGTGGGGGAGAATGGAGGTTGACACTACCTTAAAGAGACCCTGAAATTATTTCGATGGGCATATTCTAGTGCTACAGATCTGTAGAGGATCTTTGTGGGTATTCGAGTCAAATTTGGAAGCTCTGCGCGGACTCTATAATTTAGAAATAATTTTTAAAAATCACCGTTAGCAGTAGTTCGCAACCGATTAGGGCGACACCTCACCGCGCGTACCCTACCCCAATGACGTCAGTGGGCAGTCTTGGCGAGCCTTTCAACTTGAGCCAGCCACAAACTTGAATAGCACATATAAGCTACATGCAACAGCAAGAAATCGTATGACACCACCCACAACGCTGTACGACAAACGGTTGCGTCACAATTACGATGCGAATTTCAGTACGCGGGTTCGTTCCCGGTCGCGGCGGTCGAATTTCGATGGAGGCGAAATTCTAGAGGCCCGTGTACAATGCGATGTCAGAGCACGTGAAAGACCACCAGGTGGTCAAAATTTCCGGAGCCCTTCACTACGGCGTCTCATAGCCTGAGTCGCTTTGAGACGTTAAACCTCCATAAACATAAACATGGCGAGGGGTACTGCGTCGAAGGGCGCCGCCATTTTCGAAACGATATTTTAGCGTACGCAAGAGCCACGCACGCAAAATTCGGCCGTATACCAAGTCTCGATTTCTAACAGCGTTTGGCACATGTATACTATATGAAGCACACATTTTTTTAGCCTATACGCTATCCCATGTGCCCATTTCGTACTGGCGTCACGTTCTGCAGCGTCAGAACGTCGCCTCTGCACTCATCGCAACTTTGGTAGTGCTGCAAGGAACTACTGTGCCTCGGTGTATTCCCTCACTGCTTTAGAAACTACACCTCAGCAGTTCCTTGCAGCGTTGCCAAACCTATGAAGCGCGCAAAGACAACGTTCTTACGCCGTAGAATAGTGGCAGCATAAAAGCCTTATCATCACATCATGTTATGTGCAACTGGCATTTATACTGGCGTCGACAGACTATGTGCACAAAGGAAAGTAATTTGAACACGATTTTACATTACTTTTCTAAGATACAAAGCACAACACGCGAGCATTTATGCCTCGAAAAAAGTAGCCAATTAATTTTTAGGGGACTAGGCGGCCACAAAATCGCGGCCGAATCTGTCGTACACCGTGAGTGGAGCAGACCACGAGACAAGAATGCATAGAGCTGGGCCCGTACAAACCAAGGACCCCGACCTTTTCATTCAGTTCTTTCTGGATGCACGAGCGGCTGTCTGTGGTCGCTTCACCAGAGGGGGTCGCACGAGAGAGGGGGCCGTCACACACCCGAAATCGTTCCCCAGCCGGAGGTGGTGTCGCGAACGTGTGCCGGTCGCGAGCGCCCTTCCCGCGGAGGCGGCAAACCTCCTCCGTAGCTCGGCTGGAGAAGAAGCCATCGGCCGCAGATGGCAGCCAAGGACATACCCATGGCATGACAGGCCCTGCAGCAACTGCATGCAGCAGCCGCGGGCGGCTTTCGGTTCGGATTCGCTCGCGAGTTAGCTAGCCACCACATGGGCTTGCGACGACAACCCGCTGGTCAAGTAGAGGGCGGCGCCATGGCCTCCTTGCAGAGCCCCCGTACCTCCTCTCCAACTCCGTTGGTTCTGGCTGACTGAATCTTTTTTTTTTCGTTTTCTCTCTTGCCGAGCAGTGCATTTCTTTTGCAGCTTTTCTTTGGGTGAAATTGACAGCGTCCTTTAGGCTGTTGCGCGCAAACGCCTTCTCAACGGTTTCGAACAACCGTACGCTCTTAAACAAGGAGCGAGTTTATCTGTGCCTGGGCACCTTGTGTGAATCGCTACTCCCTGTGCCGTGCAATCGCGTGAACTCTCGATTTTCGCGTACAATCCGGTAAAAACAAAACGAGATACGCTGTCGGTCTTTGCGTGCCAAGGCAACAGTGTGAGATATAATGCGCATACTTATACGCGCTCAGTTTTTGCTGCTGGAAACTGAGTGGCTGATAAAAAAAAAAAACGAGTTATGCTTCATATGTGTTGGGAGGCCCAGGAAACCCGCTTTCATCACCACACTCACGCTTCCCCTATTTTTAACGCACATGTGCAATGAATAACCTAGTATACTTTCAATCATTCCAGCCTGTCTTCCATGTTCTTAACTGACTTTCCGATGCCGCCTTCGAGTGCGGCACCGTGTATTACTTTTAGATAGCCGCTCACAGGAGCGCAGTTTGAGATCACGTAAAAGCTATCAGCCCTGCTTTGTAAAAACGAACAAGGAGCTCCGCATTTTAGTTTTGAATCCTAAAAATAAAAAAATAACGCTGAAGGATAGCACAAAGTCTATAGCCTCGCTTGGAGCACGCGACTGGCCTGGCGAAAATTTCAGTTGCTGCCGCAGACACGCGCCACATTGCATTCCGTAAGCATTTAGTGCTTACGCCACGCAACAAACACAGACGTCAGACGAGACTTTTCTTTTTTGTCATTGTGATTATTTAGCGCTAACGTCCTCAGAGAACTTGCACGCGTGCGCTGCCGTACGTAATTCGTCACGTTGAGAAACTGCCGGCGGGGGAAAACAAGCGCTCGCTGTGGATACCTGTGTGCGACGCGCGGCGATAGTGCTCTGCGCGCACGTCTCTTTAAGCAGTCGACTGGTAATCTCCGAGTAGTAAGGGCGAAAGGAAGAAAAATAATAAATGAGGCAAGGAAAACGCTACTAGAGGGGATATGCGTTATGCATGGGCACCACTACCACGGCGGGCGTGGGCGTGAGCAGACTTCCTCTCGCTTTCACTGCGCAACCTTTTTGGCCAGGTTGCGTCAAAATATGGAAACGCGTGGGAGACTTGAGTAGTAAGAGCGAAGCGTAACGCCTCGCTTTTATAAGGATACGCAAGGGCGATGTTGAACGACAGGTGAACATGGCCTCGCTTTATCTGGCATTTGCGCACTTATTTCGGTTGTACAGGAAATAATAAAAACGGTCGCAACACAACGGAGAAAGCTCCGTGTTTCGGTGTGGGGCAGCGACACATTGGAAGAAGAGATAAGGCCTTACCGCTCTGTGTACACTTTGTCCCTGAGAATTTACAAGACGGCCAGGACGGTCTCCTGTAGTATTTTGAAGCTTATGAAGGCACCAAGACCTGAAACCTCAGTCCAGAACTCTTGAAGAGTATGTCAGCCGCAACCCGCAACCATGCGTGCGCATCATGTTTCACGTGCCGATGTGGCTTCGTGTCACTGGGCAGCCCGTTACACCTTGGCAATGAGCGACCCATTTCAGCCAGCCGTGCCCGACAGTTTTCTTTGGGTGAAACGGGCCTGACAGTGCCTATTTCCCTGCCAGACTGTCTTGAGCGTGAGGGGGGGGGGGGGGGGGGGACGTCCCTCTTCAAAGGAGAAAGCGCCTGCCTGCATGAAAGCTTCCACCAAGCTTTCAAGGGCTCGCACAAAGGCAGCAGAATGACCAAACAAGCTGTCCGCCACTGTAGCTTTACGGCAATACTTCGAGAAAAAAAATTTCCCAGCTATGTGTAACATCCCCGTCAACGTGATGCAACTGTGCTCGGGGATGAAGGATTAGACAGAGACTTTATCATGCAAGTAACAGCGAATGGAGCGATTGAGCGGCGCATCGCATCGAAAAATTTCCGACTTGTTGAAACCATGTCACTCTTGCCGATCGAGCGCCCGCGACGACTCAAACCCGGTTTTTGCGCCGCGCCAGTAGGAATCGCTAGTTTTCGCTTGTATGTGAAACAGGCCCTCCTAAGCGCAGTTTACACCTCGTCAAAGCACTATCAAACGCACACCCTGTCCCCGCAAAAGAGAAAAAATTCCCCTTAACCATTCGTCCTCATGCAAGTATTCTGTTGAAAAAGCGTACTGAATACACGTTGCTTCGTGGTGGAGACTGTTCACACAGTGTTCACAAAGGACGTAACGAAACGTTACCATCAAGGTCATTTTCGCATCTCTAACTACTGCTTTGTGATCACAGCTACAATATGGTAAACCTTAACGTGTACTATTCATGAGCACATGTTATCATAAGTTGATGCAGCCTGTGTGTAATCGAAAAGATCACCACGTGCACATTGGAGACCGGGGTCGTTTATCCAGGCACATAAAAACGTAAAGAGTCAGAACATTAAATCGTTGCTGCAGTCGTTAGCGTGTGAACAATTGTTCGCTCTGAGTGCCACAAAGTTTGGCTCATACTGTCACTGCACTTCCTTCGTTGACCGATCGTTATCAAGACACGGCTTCTGTGCTGCGGCCACAAACTCTGGCTGGACAATTTTTCAGCGCTCCCTATTGCTTGCGAAAGCGCGGAAGCAACACTGTTGCTGCCATTTAGCGCCACTACGCAAGATGCGAACGGCATAGCGACGAAGCACAGCTGTCGAACAGGAGCAGAATAAACGAGCTTCGACAGTGCTTCCTCCGATCGCCGGGCCACGCCGGAGCGTCAGCGAGCAGAGGGTAAACGAGGGCAGCCAGCATGAGTTTGATGGAGCTGGCGCAAGGCACAGTCAGGACTGCGCCATCTTAGGGCAGGCATGCATATTGCATCAAGAGCCTGTTTTTTGTTACCGCCGTCTCGGCCGCCTGTGTGTGGCGAAGGGTAGCGAAGGGCGGGGGAGTCGCGGGGTGGCTCTAGCCCAAGTGGCGGAAGGGCTTGCCCCGGAGGAAGATGTCAACGTGTGCCGGAAACACCGGAAGCGACATCAGTCACCGCAGGCAAGCCCCGCCAGCCCCGCGCAGATGCACGACAAGCCGTCGTGGCGCACACTCCGTGCCCGCACTATCTATATACATCGGCCATACGAGAACGGGAGCCTCCTCTTTTCGGTGCTTCTCGGGGCTTTTCAGGGCGAACGGGGAGGGGGTTGTAGGGCACTGCACCGTGCATGCACGGTGTTCGACGCTATATCGGTGTCGGTGCCTATAAGTTGTTGATGGGGCGCGGTTTGTCGGTGCGCGCCGACGACATCCAAGGCGCACGCGTACGCGGTAGGGCGCGTGCCGCGGCCGCCTGGCGTCGCCGGTGGCGGAGTAGGCAGCCGATTCGCGAAGGCGGATCCACGCCGCCTGGCGGTCGTAAAGAACGGCCGAGTTAGGGTGGCTAGACTGGGGTAGCCGAGTGTAGTAGGGGCATTTAATAAGCGGAAGGCGGTGGGGGTCGATAACACTACTCTCATCTGCAGTAGGCGGGGAACGAACGGATTGAACGCGTGCAGCACCCTTTACGCGTTTATCGTTCACTGTGTCTGCGCTGGACTGCACTCCCCCTCCTCCCCTCATTTTTGCCGTGCAGAAATATGGTTTTTGGGCGACAACGACAGCTCGTCGCGTCACGGGAGGGCAAAGTTATCAGCTAGTAGGGTTGCACTTAAGTTCCGTCGTTTGCTGCTTAAATTAATATCCAAGCTTCGCTACTAAGCCACCGACGCGAGGCGTTATGTCTGCCCCACCCGTCGCCGCGGCGGCGCTGGGCCGGTTAGGCAGCTCCTTCAGGGTTCGGCGTCGCCCGAGCGCTGAGCACTGGAGCTCCTCACGAAGTTTCCAGCTTCCAGCTTTGTCAGAGTGCGCATCGTAACTGCTGCCGTATAAATTGGATTTTCAGTAAATTTGTTTCCGAAAAAATGGTAAATTGTGGAGTTGAACATCCCGAAGCGACGCACGCCATGGTGGAGCGCTTCGGATTAATCCAGACCACCCGTCGCACAGCACACAGGCGTTTTCGCGCTACGCGTCCATTGAAATGGCTTCCACAGCCGGTATCGAACCCGCGACCTTGGCATCAGCAGCCGAACGCCAAAGCCACTGAGCAACCACGACAGGTACTTTGTTTCCGATTTCGTAATTCAAGAATCTTTTTTTCATTATTATTACCTAAGAACATGCAGGAGTAACCGAATAGAGCTCCATTTCACAGACCATCACCAAGCTCACTAATTAAACGACAGGTACTATCGTCTTCCCGAGTGCAACTGAATTTCTGAGAGGCCGTCATGGCTTCGGCCGTGAGCGGCGCTCAGCTGCACTGGCCGTGCGCGGAGGCAGTGACGCCGTTAGCGAGAATACCTGCGTTAGAATGCCCACTCTTTTTTTCAGCTTTCAGAAACCGCAGACCAAACTAGCGCAGTGCTCCTATACCAAATTAGGCTGCGCGTTCAGCCCACGAGGAAATTCAGCATTTTTCTCGCACAACATGGCTCAGATCTCCCCACAGTGTTGGGTGCCTCCAAGAGTTTGCATATTTCGGACAGATGCCAGATGAACGAAGATCGACGACTTTTTTTTTTGTTTCTTTTTTCAAACGAACACGTACAGAACACAATGCATTTGTGCCGAGTGACAGAGCACAGCCTCCACCTCAACAGCTGCCTGGTACGCTCGACTCTTTCGTCGCTCCACAGCCCACGGTTCGCGCGAATTTATCTGGCTGTGTTCACGTGCAGCAGGTAGTGGCGGCTGTGAATAGAGTAATTTAACGAGCGGAACATGAAACGAGTGCCGTCGGAACCACGCGCCACACAAGCTGTCGCGACGGCAAGTATACACAGCTTTACGTATAATTTACTGGGCCTTTGAAGCTCGCTCGTACTAGACCCGCCGCGCGGGCGACAAAGCACAGAGCGTACACATGAATCAAATACGTGAATTCTCCAACCTTTGAGAATTAGATAACAACGGCGAAACTGCGATCAGAAAAGTGCGACCACGTTGGAAGAAAGTGCGTTGGTTACAGAAAAGGAGCTCGCGTCTGGAATCTTGGCCCGGCCGAGGCCTAATTTTTATGTCAGCCTCAATACCAGCGAGGTGATCGTCTGTGGAATGTGACCGGATTTCCGCCCACACCGAAGAATCTGGGTCTCGGCTCAGCTTGCGAAGGACCTTGAACCATTGCTCAAAAGGGTCATGCTCGGCCACATGACGCTGACAGCACAGACAGGGCGTGACAGAGAGGGCGTGGCTCCCCCTAACCGAGTAATTTTCTATGGAAAAATATATGAAAAACCAAATTTTTTATGACTCTGCAGACAGTTCTAAAAATTCATTGCACAAATATGACCGCCTCCTTCAACCGCCAATTCCACAGTCACCCATAACACCACCACCGATTTCAAACTCGTATTCGCGTTGTAGGCAACCGACTGCACTCGCTCTTCAGTGTTTACATTTCGCACCTTCTATATTTAACGACTTGCAGGAAAGACGGAGAACGGCACAGCTGAGTTCAGTTTAAACGGAAATAGGATGACTCGAGGACGGTATGCGTCATGCAGTCGTAATCAATTTATTTACAATTCGTGAAGCGAAGTTCTGCGCCACCGTCCGTATTCGAGTGGCATTTTACGGACCTCACCTGTACTGAGGTGTCTTCCACGAAACTCTTGAGGCGCCTCTGATATGCGTGGCCCGCCGCGCATTGCTTTCCGAGTTAAGGCGTACAGGCCGGGGCACGAAGCTGTGACCATTTAGTTTCGCGTTCTCCCCGTTCCCTGGGTTCATCGTTTGGATGTAACAGCAATGGTAGAACTCAGCAGAATTCGGGTCGGCTTTATTCCTCTATGTTATTTGTTGTTTCACGGTTAGACTGAATAAAGGCGCGCGCCTATAGTAGGGTACAAGTTAAGAAAACAGAAGTTGGACACACACAGATGTTGTAAGCACTGTTTTAGAAAGCTTTAAGGAGAATGGGCGGGGATTGGTCTTAACGTATGAACTCCCCATGCGGGGATGTTTGCAGTTTTTAGACCGTAATGTTTCCTTGGGCGAAGATCATATAGATCATGTATCTTCTTCGCTGACCAATTACAACAGAGAACAAAATCAGCTTTTTAATGTTTGACTGTCAAACGAGCCAGAGGTATCAAAAGTTTTGAGGTTATTTAGACTCGTGATTAGCTTCTTGTTTCATCATTATCATCATCAGCCTGACTACGCCCATTGTAGGGCAAAGGCTTCTCCCATGTCTCTCCAATTAACCCTGTCCTTTGCCAGCTGCGGTCACCGTATCCCTGCAAACTTCTCAATCTCATTCGCCCGCCAAACTTACTGGCGCCCCCTGCTACGCTTGCCTCTTTCTGGAATTCACTCCGTTACCCTTAAGGACCAGCGGCCATCTTGCCTCCGCATTAATGCCCTGCCTAAGCCCATTTCTTCCTCTTGATTTCGACTAGGATGTCATTAACTCGCGTTTGTTCCCTCGCCCACTCTGCACGCTTGCGGTCAGAGTGGGAGGGAAAAAAGCTTTAACAATGATATAATTTTTACCAAGGAATCCGTTCTCATCGCCGTCTAAAAAAGCATCCATTTTCTAGACTTGCTCGGTCAAGGCAAGTTATATAGCCACGTTTAATGTAGCACGGAGTCTCCTCAGCCCCGCAGTTCACTTATTTTGCGCGTGATACGGCTTGTTCACGGGCTGGTTGAAAATTGATTCTCAGTTTCGTTCGTATTGTAAACAAAAAATATGAAGTGCGCTCAGAGGGTAGGTCACAGTTGTACCTGCTGCGGTGTACGAACAATGCCAACCGCGCGCCTACCCGACGGCTGGCGCGGTGAGGAATGCAGCTTTTCTTTCCCAGAACGGCATCTTCTCCCCGCGGGAAATGAAAGGAACCGAGAGGAGCTACTTCTCAACGCCGTTAGCAGAGCCGGCGCATCGCATCAGTTCCTTCCGCGAGTGCGCCTCACTCCGTCCCTTCTAAGTGTGCAGCGCTGCGAAAGCAGCCCGTTTCACGGAAGGAGGAGACTTCTCGATTGGCAGGTTTTGACAATCACGACAGATAAACGTGGCTCCTTTCTACTACTGACACCAGCTGTAGCTTTCACAGTGCTGCACGATATTAGAAAAAAAAACATTGGTATGTAACACTGCAAGCTTAGCCTAATAACACTTCTTTACTCGATCCGAGAGGAGACGACGGGTTATCTTTACTTCCGAGGGCAGCAAATTCGCCAGTTATCAACGGTCCTGTTTGGTCTGTCGTAAGGACTTTGCCGGGACAGGACAGCGCCTTTGCGAACACAGCGTGGCATTCTGTGTGACGACCCCGAGGTTACATCTATGTTGCTTCGATCAGCTGCTTCCCTTCGCTGGCAGCGGAAGCCCACGAGAGCGTTCGTCCAGTCAGCTTTCAGAGTCTTCCCCGCATCGCTCTCCGCACCCACGTTCGAGCTATCTAGCTATTACTGTCGATAGCACAGTGGTTGCCAATATTATGCGCCTTTTTTCTAGTGCGTTAGCACTTTATAGTGCCATTCCCCGCATTTGGATGTTGTGTGTGTGTTTGTTTATCTGTCGGTTGGTCTGAAGCAGGTCTTGTGGCAGGCTGCTCACCTGCCCAACGGTGTCAGGCGGCAGCCCATTTAATCGTGAGAAGCTGCTCGGGAAGAGCAACCTGGGTCGCAACCCAGCCCAAGCAACCCAAGTCCCACCGATGGCAACAGCTGCCATAGCAGCTGCCTTGTGCCACTGCGCCACTGCTCACCTGCCCAACGAGTGGCTTACTTGCAAAGGTGTAGACGGTGGTAACCAGGCGAGAACCTTGGGCGCTAATTAGGTGGCATCGCCCCCAAGCGCTCCGAGCTAAGCGGAATGAGCTACAGCGGTTAGGAGGAGAACGTGATTCAAACGATGCTTTCACGGCAGCTAAACCGAAGAAGTAGTTGGGGTGGTAATTAGGTGCTAGCCTGGTACCACCTAACTGGTGGTACCGACTGGTGGTATCACCTGTCGGTTGGAGGTCGTAGCTCCAACAGACAATTGACCACATGCTAGCGCACACACCCGCATTTGACCTAATTATCCAAATCGACTCACTTTTTTTTTAATTTCGTGGTAGATAATGGTGGTCAAGTTTTCCCAAATGGAATAACTGGCTAAGCTAAGCGGATTTGTTCCTGCTGGCAGAAGCGGCGCAGCATAGGAGGGTACGAAAGAAAATGATGAAAAAAAGAAAGAAAATGATGAACGGTGTCTCGAAGTGAGCTTTCACCCTGTGGTATACAGTTGTATTTATTTTTTTTTTCCCCTCGAACGAATGCCTGAGGCGTTCCCCACTTCCGGGAGAACAGGCATGCGCGGTGCTTACACACAGGCGGGAAAGACACTTGTTTCCCACGTTGTGTCCGCTGCCTTTTTCTCGCGTCGAGTGGGGCCAAAGAAATGAACAATGGCGACAGGGGACGCCGCTTTGTGCCCTGTCCCGGCCGCCGTGTGTCTGGCGGCTTCAGAAGGGGAAAGTGGGCGCAGATGCAGATGCCGTGTCCCCTTCCCGACCGTCTGCGATAAGCGGGAGTGCCTCAGTTTTCGGCATTGCGAACACCAGGGCATGCTGCTTATCTCCGGATCCCTCTCAGCCTTCGGCTGCGCTTCTGTCACGTATTGCAGGCGGTGATTCTTGGTTTGCTTTTAAGTTCGAATCGGAGGAAAGTGATTGTCTCCGACAATACGTGCTCCCTGGAGATCGACGTCACCATATATTGCTCACTGTGAGCGGTAGGGTAACCGGTTTGCAACAATCCAGATAGGAGGCGTTTCGACATTTCCGTCACCCGATTCAAAGGTCGCAGGATGCAGACTTAGACGAGATTCCACGTCGACTGGCAAGACTGGCTTTTTCCCTATTTTATCTCGCCTCTATGCTGATTCCATTTTCAGTTCTCGACTCCTGCTCATTTTCGATCCGGCAAAGCTACAACGCGCGAGCTAAGGTACACTTAGTTACACGGTTGTGAGCAAGAAGTTATGCTTGTGTGCTAAGCGGCACATAAAAACGCTTCAGTGCGTCATTGCTTTGCGGCAGACACATAGCGGCCATTTGAGTACGAAAGTTGAGCTTACCAATGTTTTTGTTTTGTTTTTTTTTTGTTTTCCCGAAGTGGCCATCCTGGAACTTCTTTGCCGCCCTCGAGCGAAACATTTTTTTCTGCGGCTAGAAACAGCGTTGGGCTCTGGCTCACCCGCCTGAAGGCAACTCGGGGCCTAAATAAGCGGCATCCAAGATAGCTTGGAAGCGAGCGGGGCGGTAAGGGCACAGCGAATTTCGATGAGCGAGCGTCCGCTGAGAGTAAAAAGGGCCGATGCAGCAGCACAAGAATGTGTGTTTGTCGCTTCAGAATTTGTTAAAAAGTGTAAGTGCAGAAAATTTCGTGCAGTCAGCATGGTACTGACTGCTCGCGAAACCGGGTCACCTACGCCGTCAGGCAAACCTTATTTTCGCTGGTCAAATTTCGAGGAGCCGTAGAGAAGCAGTAGCGCGCTTCTATCTAATTCGGCGGGGATGAAAGCGAAAATGGCACTAGAGCATTTCATTCGCGCCCGCGCTATATTCTGACTAAAAAAGAAAAGCATCATGTTTACTTTCGGACTCCACTTGTACTTGCTTGCTGTCTGTCTTCAGCGCAGCAACCGTTACTCGGCTGTTATCGTTTCCGCCACCAGTCTCCAGTTACGATAACAGAGCGCGCCCTCCATTCGACATTTTCTTTCCCGCACGTGCAAGAAGCGGGCGTCAGCCGGCAACGCGCGCGCATGCGCGTAACTTACACTCCACCGCCGCCTCTCTGCACAGAGGACGGAGTGCACGTGCCACCGGCGCCGCAGTCGACCAGGCCACATAAGCTCGCAGCTGGGCGAAATTCGAGCCCTTCCGAAGAGCTCGCGAGCGTGCCCTTGAAACTGCGTGGCCCACTGGCACCGTCCACCGCGCGAACCCCTCCACCCGTTATATGCTTGAGGCGGATCGCGCACGAATCGGTGATGAACGGAACCAGGAAAACAACGAAGACGCCAGGAGAAAAAAAAAATAAATACGTACGTACTCCTGTCTCACTAAAAACTGTGCAGCACCGCGGAGGCTGAGGCGCGCTGTGACGGTCAATGCACTGGGGCTCAGCAGTGAGTATGTAAGGCAGACTTCGCAATCGTACGAGCCTGACGCGCACTGGCCGTGTACAGTGTTGTCTGCAGAGCAGACTACGAAGGATTCCAATGCGAGAGAGAGTTGGTAATCGCTGTCTTTTTTTGCTCACAGCACTGCACGGTATTACGTGACACGAAGCTGGGGCCGGAGCTGCCCGCTTCTCCCCCGTGGCTCGCCGGATCCCGCATTGGACGCAGCGGACGCAGCTGCCCAGCAGCTCGGCACGTGCCCGCAGCCCCCGGCCACTTTTCGCTTCGTTTGCTCCGTTCAGACCAGCATGCGCGGGGATGCTCCATCAAGGCCGCTCATGCCGGACGTGAACGGGCGCCCTGCTTAGCTCGAAGACCCCGGCGCCCGCAGCCCCAGAGGCACGCGACGCGTGGAAACAGCCAGATGGAGAGAGTCCGGATCGAGGCAAAGAGCGAAGAAAGGCCTCTTCGCGTTGCTGTTCAATGTCTCTGGACAGCCTCTATATAAAATGGAAAGAAATAAAGGCGACGAGCCTATGTGGAGTCTCTGTTCGAAGTCATGATTTCAGGACGTTACTAACCTGAGCAGAGTATGAGATTCCGCAGTGTGTTTTCTCTATGCTCCATATAGCTTGTGGCGTGCCTCGCTGAGGAGACACTTGGTGGCGTGGATATCCACAGCCTGTGCGCTTGCCAATGCTGAGAAAAGCAGAGATTCTGAGACCCGAATCCTGAACGTAAACGGATTATAATGTCAAAAATTTCATCACTAAAGTGATGGTGCTTGTGAGAACATACTGAGTGTGCCTTATAATTTTAATCGCGTAAGGGAAAGGAAGAAGACCGTAAGAACATTACTCAGTGCACTGGAAGTAAGAAACACGGCTAACGCGCTCAGGCATACTGTCAAATAGTTACATCAGGAAATTCATCAAAGCAACAGAGATCGCAGCGGTGGCCTTTAGCGATCTTAGCATCCGGGTCGCTCGAGGGAGGTGCGGGGTTCGCGAATCCCCAGTGCCGCCGCGTACCCAAGTGTGACGCAATGGGCTCTACCCTGGCCTAGTGCTCGGTTAATCTGTCCTGAATAAACAACAGGGTTAAACAACAGGGTTAAAGCAGAGGAAGTAAGATGTGCGTGAAATGTCATGGTCAATTTTCAACGCTATTTTCACGCACTTATTTCCTTCAAAACACTTCGCTTTAGTAAATGGCATTACGGAAAGTTGCCGGGCCACTTTGATTTCAGCGAAAAAAGCGCCCGAAAGAGGATAGGAATATGTGAGTGACTCATTCTCGGTTCTGCCTTTCGCAGGCTGTTTTCATTGAAATAAAAGGCGACGTGTTATAGGTGAAGTTCTAAGTGTAAATGTTAAATCTGTGCAATGCTGTCTTGCACCTGTACTATTAAGGTTAATTCCCGGGTTGAGTGCAACGATTTGCTGCGACTGGTAAGTATTAATGAAGCGTAATTTGAAGTATCGCCCAACATTACATTTGCCGGAGTGTATGACAAAGATATGTGAGAAATGTAAGTTGTGCGCTACAACTTACTTGCGGCACGAGCGTCTATTAACTCCGGCATGCCGGCCGTCTTTTACCAGTTTTTAGCGTACGGATGTAGTACATTTAAAGTCAAAGGGTGCTGTTACAACTGAATGCGATGGTTCCTCCAGGACCTCGAGCGGCATCGAATTGGTTCATTACGCAGAAAGGCCTGCAATGTACATGAACCTTGCGCAGCACCCACACGCAGCCGAAGTAAACACACTCAGCAGCGGAACGTCCGGAGAGCCAAGTGAACGCCAAATGCTACGCGCACAAGCCTCGTCCCATTGAAAAGTAAAAAAAAAAGAAAAGACTCGCGACCAGCACAGCGGGACGCATGATGCCAGCTCACCATGCACCTGAGCTCATCCTACCAACAGCCGGCTATTTCGAGCTCCTCGTCGGGAGCTGGCGTCAATCTTCGGCGGAAGGAAGCATAGGACAACAAGCAAGTACGACGATGACATAACGGCATGCAGGCGGGGATTAAAAGAGGGAGAGGGGCAGAAAAAGCGAAGGAGCTTCCTCCGGTGCGCGCGGCACGCATGACCTGGCAGATGGGGCGCACGTTTTTTGCACGTTCCCGTACACACGACGCGCGCGTACGGAGCACACGGCAGCGGGGCCCGTGGGCGGGCATTTTTTCCACGGGTCAAAAAGTCAGTGAACGGAAGGCACGCGCACGCTAATATAGGAACGGCGGCGAAGAAACTCACCTTGCTCGGGGTCCACAGTCGCGTACGGGTGGTCCACACGTTCGAAATACATGGCTTCACCCGAGTCCTGGACTTCTTGCTCGATGTACATAGCCTCATTCGAGTCCTGGACTTCTTGTTCGAAGGACACAGCTTCACCCGGGTCCTGGACTTCTTGTTCGAAGTACACAGCTTCACCCGGGTCCTGGACTTCTTGTTCGAAGTACACAGCGTCACCCGAGTCCTGGACTTGTTCGAAGTACACAGCTTCACCCGAGCCCTGGACTTTTTGTTCGAAGTACACAGCTTCACCCGAGTCCTGGACTTCGAAGTACACAGCTTCACCCGAGTCCTGGACTTCTTGTTCAAAGTACACAGCTTCACCCGGGTCCTGGACGTCTTCTCCTTTGTCGTGGGTGCGCTTAATGTCAGTCTCGAGATGTCTGCCTGTGTTCGGGAAGACTTCGAAGTCTTCAGCCATGAACGAAAAGCCACACACGCGCCGTGGGCTTACTTCGTCGTCAGTAGAAATGACGAACTTAGCATCTTCTTCACAGAGCAGAAGGCCCTCGCTTGATTCTGAAGAGAAAACGATATGAACTCAGCACGGATTTCGTCTATAACTAGCGCCGCCATTGTTCTTAATTATAACGCCTCGTTTGTAAACCCGCTCTTGACTACATGTGGTGTTCCTGACCTGCATGGCTCCTAAAGGGCCTCACCTTCATCCAAGATTGAGTCGTCTATATCCAGAAACTGTTCATCGGCCCCCTGGACGCCGTCTTCGCTCAGCAACAGGGAGTCTTCGAGCCCAAGATTTTCACAGGCGCCATGAAAGTTGTGGACAAGTATCGCATGAGAATCAAGACACGGCGGAGCGCCGCAGCTTTCATCTGAAATAAGGAGAAAAAAAAAATGTTTGAAATGTGTCCAAGTGACAGGTCCCCGAAGTGGTGGTCGCAGTGACGCGTCAACAGCGACAATGTCGCTGCGCTCAGGCGAAGACCCGTACCTTGGTGCGACATTCTTTTCTCTGGTGAGACCGAAGCGAACGCAGGAAAAAAAAAATTAAGACGCAGTTTTTTAATAACACTTAGCTGCCTTCATCCTCACTTTCATGGTGCCATCGTAATCATGGACAGATTATTTTGATGGTTCTCACCGCCATTCTCCTGGGCTTCGTTGTCCTGAAGGATTTCGTCTATGCACTGGACGTCGAACGGGAAGTCATCCACGCGGACGACATTTTCGACGGTGCGACTAAACTTCTTTGCGGGAAAGACCATCTGGGAATTATCCCCACGCAGCCGAGTGCCGGGGCTTTCATCTGAAACGAACAAAGAAGCATTAGGGACACGGAAGTCCCCAGAAGAACTAAACAGATATTTCTTCGCCCATATACTATAGAGCCTCCTACTTCACTCCCGCGAAACATGTCCTGAAGATCACAAAAGTGGCGGCTACAGTGGTGCAGAAGCAGCGCTTAATTAAATGCCCCTGCGCACAGATTTCCACGACATCGCTGCTCCGGGCGCGCCTTAGCCTTGGTGAAACAGTTCTAAGGTCTCGGTTTCTTACATCCTCTGGCAGGGTACAAAGAGGCGGCAAGTTAGCTCCGGAAGCAGTTTTAGCGCATCACAGGCGAGGTAGATTTGTAAGTAAATATTTTTCTTCAGCATGTCACAACTGCCTGCACGCCTACTGGTTTTAAATCAGCACATGGGCTTTAAGAGGCTCCGTGGTGGACAAATAACGGCTGGAGCTGTCCAACGACAACCGTCCGTCTTGGTACACATAGGTGCTTTGTATTCACTGCATACATCATACCCCGCACGGAGTGAAAGAGTGACCAGCGCAGTGGTGATAGCCTGCGCTCAACACCACAGCGCTGTAGGCAGCACTGCCGAACACTTAGTCTGCAGCATAAATTTTCATACGTGCGAGCAGCCGTTGAACTGTTTTTTTTTTTGTTAAGACATCACGTTTAAAGCCACTGAGCACAGATTTTGTACCAAGTAAGTTCCTTCTCATAAAGTTTTTAATAAGGAAGGGGCTGCCCATACCATCACTTAAATCCGCATCATGCCGACGTTTACAGCAGGACGAAGGTCGCCTCTTTCGCCGCCCACATTCACGGTCGTCATCTAAATCAAAGATAAGCGGGGGAGTCAGAAAAAGGATCAAGAATACCTTCAAGGCAAAATAGGCAATAAAAAGCACCAGAAGACTCTACCCGTGTGAGCGAAGGCTCAATTAAGCCGCAAAAACAAAACAAAACAAAACAAAAAGCTAAGAGGAAGAAAACACTCTTGAGATGTACGAGACCACGGGAAAGGAGAGCAACTCCGCGAACCGCACTGAAGAGTCTCTTTAAGTGATGGACCTGCCTCCACCTTCTATGCGCAGTTCCGTGGCTGTCAGTCTTTCAAGCCGCTCCAATGTTGAATCCATCAATCTAACCCGCTTCTAAGACTCCCTGTTTTCTTGTCAGCAACGGTAACTTTCGGCCGCAAGCTTCGGGCAAGAATGTTGACCTTTTCTCGCTGCATAAGAAGTGTCGAAGCTTCCTGCGTGTTTATTGCGCCCAACCAGTAGCCCCCTCTTATTATATTCTCGCCTCTTGGTATGCCCTCTAGGTTTTTAGTTTGTTGGCGGAGTTGACCGCGCCACGCACCGTGAAAGGGCTGCAGCAGACAGCCAACGAGGAGATCTGAAGAAAGAATAAAGAATCAATGAGAGGGCCACGTTAGGACACAGTACAACGTCGCTATCAACGTCCGTGCCGGCCACGGCTTTACCTTGCACCAGTCGCAAATCCTGCTTGAGAGAATTTCAAGAACGGCAGCGGAAGCTGACGGCGCCGCGTTGCGAATTGCGCCGGTGAGTAAGATTTTCCGATGCCTTCCGCTACACTTCGATCCGCCCAGCGCGAGCGATGCTAAGTGACCTACGACAGACGCTACGGAAACCGACGCGGGCCGTCGTTGTGACAGAGAAGACCCCGTTTTCCCCCGGAAACGCACTGGCGCTCAGTGGAAGGCGCACGCCCAAAATCCCGTTCGTCGTGACGTCAAAGGCGCGCTCGAACAAGCGTTTCAAAACTGCCGATATAAAGAATACGGCAATTTCGCAGAGATGGCGCGTGGATGCACCGGATGTATGCAGGGGAAAAGATGGAGGAGCGCTTTTTTTATTGTTTTTCCTCTACATGAGCGTGGATAAAGGGCCCCCGAGTTGTCACATCCGTGATAGCGGATATATACGATCACGGCCGGCATACATATATTCTCTCCTATGAAAGGTGCCTCTCGGATCTCTGAGGCAACTGACACGTGCAACCCTGCCGCCCCCATCATCGGCCCGTCCTGAGTGAACCACTGAAAGCCCTCCTTTTCGTTCTAATTGGAAACGCATAAAAAATGCGGCAAGGCGCCTCAATGCCGGGAAATGGTAAGCAAAACTGGGGTAAAGCTAAAGCGCTTCAGTGCTGAAGAAACTGGGTTACGAAATCAAGGCAGGCATACTATAACTGATGAGCCGCAATTGTGCGCAGCCTGCGAAAGCATGCTGAATGCATTTGGATTGCATGACTTCCAAGAAGTAACCACTAAGCTTTGACACGGCAGCCGCATATAGTACGACTCTACTTACACAATGCAAGAACATTTGAGTAATAAGAGCTTAACGAATGGGACAGGATGTAGGGTCGCTTATTCGTGTCAAACCGGCCCCATTCGTTTGCGAGATGTTGTAGTTATTTTGCTATAGAGCATGTTTATTGAGAAAAAAGAAAGAACCTGTATTGCACTGAAAAAGCATGAATACGCCACGTACGTGTAAAACCGTCAACCTTCACGACGGCCTATGCGAGTTAACGCGGCTCATGGGTGACACAGTCTGTGCGGTCTTGCAAGGAGAAATGGGATGATAGGTTGCGTACAGCTTCGCAGCCATTGCAAGTTGTGATACAAGCTGCGTGTCTGCGATAACGAAGCGTAGCGCTTGGTGCACATTCCGCTCAAGTGGCTTGAAAGCACATTTGCAAAGTGCACTTAAGAAAATAGTCTATGAGCCGTAGTCTGGGACCGTTAAATTGCTAGAACTTTTTGTCTTTTTTTGTTTTTTTTTTGTTTTTTTTTACATGGTAACACTATACCATTGGTTTACGTTCGAACGATTCTTCATTTGCTCTTGTTGTGGTCGTTCCTCTCAGGGCACTTGCAATGCTCAATCTACTGTTATATTTAAAGATTAAGTAAATGCCGTTTCGATTATCACATAATCAGCTGCGTAAGTATCCTGAGACAAAAAGCAACAGCAAAAAAAAATCTTTAATGACTTCAAGCTTTGTGTCGTTGCTGAGAACAAGACTTGTCTTTATGCTGTGACCACTGACAGTTTGTGCTTGGCTAACTAAAAGCAAGAATACAATTTCATAGCTACCAAACTTCGTTACAACGAAGGAAGCCGAAAGGGCGCCACGCACGCTCCGGCTATCCCCGTATTACATGCGCATAGCATCAAGGGAGTGAACACTGCGCAGCGTTCCGCAGCGTCACTTCTTACTTACCTTTTCACTTGAAAAAATAACATTGAAGTAACAAAATTCACAGGCAGTGACATTCCACATCGTTAGAGTGAAGGATTCAATACATACGTTCCTAAAAGGGCTGTGAAAGGCAATCACGTACTATTCATTATATCCATTATTTCGTAATAGACCGCGTCTCTACTACAAAGTTCTTGCACCTGTGTCTATATGGGAACCACGCTATTCTTACATCAGCGTCAGTGCACGTTTTATGCCTCAAGAATTGTCGCACATTACTGGCACTATAATTATCGGCAAACGAGCGTCGTATTCGGCTACTGAGCCGGAGGACTCGGCCGCGGCGGCCGCGTTTCGGTGGAGGCGAAACGCAGAAGGCGCCCGTACGCTGTGAAGGGCCCCAGGTGGTCAGAATTAATCCGAAGCCCTCCAATACGGCGTCCCTCATAGCCCACGTGTCACTTTTGGGTGTTAAACCCCACAGCTTATAACGTAAACGAGTGTCATCTAGTTTTGCCAGAACGTCCGCCATAAAGACTCGGCCGTTTGAGGCTGCGCCATCTCTCAGCAGCGTCAGCGGGATTTCTGTCAGTAAAGCTCCCTGCCTGGTATAAGACTCTTTCCATAGCGCCTTCTGCCTCACCACCATGGCAATACCAAAATAAACCCTAACGCAAACGTCCCCGCTCAACAAGCGGGCTCATCAAACTAATAAAGGACTGTTTCGCGTGCAACTAGCCAGACCGCAAATTTGTATGCTTTTCAAGTCGTCGTCACCGAGAGCATTCATTCGTTGCGGTTGGGCGGAACGTCTCTCCGATTCTCAGCTTGGTGGCAGTATCGATGTGCTCAAGAGCCTGCACATGTGAGGTTTCGCCCGCTTTCCTGTCGGCTTTCAAGAATCAAGCCCCAATCAGACCTTTGGTTCTCCAAAACGGCTATCAGTATATATGGTGCTACGTTACTTGCATGCATCCGCGCTCTGGCTCTCTCTAAAGCGCCGTCCTGCTTATATATGACAGCCCATAGCTGAGGCGGTAGGCTATCTTAGCCCATGCGCTGTAGTAATTAGGCTAGCAAGCTTCCTGGCCGCACTGCTAGTGAACGGTGGAGTACATTTTCACCGCGATGGAGCGGTGGACGCATGAACTCAACAGTTATCGAACTTGAAATTGAGACATGCGGTAACAATGAAGCGAGACCACGGTCATTTTATTAGCGGAGGAACCAGTCCAGGGCTGAGATTGGCTCGCGGCCGTATATACATCGTCGTACAAAAGTAGGCGCAAAACACAACACTCACAAGAAAGGTGGACAGGACAAAGGGCTGTATTGGAAAGATACTCAAGTAACACTTGTTGCTGGCTTTCCAATACAGCGCTTTGTCCTGTCCACCTTTCTTGTGAGTGTCGTGTTTTGCGCTAACTTTTGTACGAAGAATTATGCACCAACTTTCCCAGCAACAAGTGTTACTTGAGTATACATCGTCGTATACATCATATACATCATCGTATATGCGACGCTTGACCTAAATTTCCCCCTAGTGCGGTCATCTTTCCTCGTGAAGACAACCACAAGGCGAATCACTTGTGAAATCAACACACGGTCATTGTACGTATTTCGCATGCAGGACCTTAGGATGACCAACGGCTTACCTTCTGGGATATAAGCGTCCACAGGGAACGGTTGAAAGTTGCCTGCACGAGAAAAAGAAAAATAAAGGACGAATTGAAACAGCGATATAATACAAACGCAGTACATTAGGGCCACTTCTCTTGTGGACATTGCTATATCAACGGCCACGAGGACAGCTGGGAGCACACGAAGGGCGTCGGGCGAGGCCGATCCTCACTACCAAGCGCATGTGCCGCGCAGCATCGCAATAGCAGGTAGTGTGTTCCTCCGCAAAGGCCGCTAACACAGCCGAATCACGCACTATAAAATGTAATCAGCAGAACCCCGCGGGTAACTACATTACAATATGATGCCACGCACTGAATAAGGCGCACTTTAGAAGCCTTTTCTGGCTGGGCCTTATTCAGAATTCTGTTATTGTCAAATCAATCAATCAATCAATCAATCAATCAATCAATCAATCAATCAATCAATCAATCAATTTAATGGCCAGTGTAAGCGAGTCAGTGGGCGAATGGGTGCGTGTCCACAGGGAATGATATCACCGCCACTATAGAGTTTATGGGTATTACCGAGAGGGAAAGCAGGCAGCACTGAGCGTCATCCACCACGGAGAGGCGCAGAAATGCCGGGAAGATGAGGTTTCGTATGTTGCTGGGCTATTATTGGGCGTAAAACATGGATTCAACCGTAACAATACGACAGTTCTCACGGCTAACCTAGAAGAAATGCTGTGAAAGTTTGCATAGAAACCTAGCAATTGTGTTAAATTTACCTAAGAACTAAAAAGCCCACTAAGTAATTCCATCAGCGCTCTAAGACGAGCAGCGCGACGCACAAAGGTGCAGCTGCCAATTCAGAGACAGAATCCAGCTTTCTGCCCGAAACTACCCGAACCAAATAAACCTCGTCTTCCCGGCAATCCCACGGTGGATGAAGTGCTCTTTTAAGAAACCCGTATAGACGGTGCCGCCAGCTCTCCCTCTAGGTAATATTGAGAAACTCCATGGCCGCCACATCTTGAGCTATTGCTAGCTTTAATGGCTTAAAGCAATCAAGGCAATACCGACAAAAGCGCGACGATGTACTCGAGGAACAAAAGCAAACAGCAAAGTGAAACACGCTTCTTGTACGCGAGGCTGCTGCTGCGGGCAACATTCGGGGTGAGTAGAACAGCGGCTGGCTCAGGACCGGAGCGCGCGGGCTTGTCTTTGCCCACTGATCGCCCTGCGCACGGCATCCTCGTCGAACTGAGTGATAACGCGTCCGATCCAGACCGGCGCTCTCCGTCCGCCGTAACCGTCTTGCGTCAGCGGCGAGCGCTCCCATAAACACGCATCTGCGAGCAACCCAGTGAGAGCACGCCGCAGCTCGACCGGCCACGGGGGCACGTGCTGCTCCGACCGCGACGCTGTCTATTGACGAAGGCGAGTAGTGGCTCGGCTAAGAGCGCCCACGTTTTTTTCGCGAGCCGCAGCTTAGCTTTGGAGACATCTGTGTAAATACTGGGCGGGGGAACTGTCTGCCGGGCCCTCTCCGCGACGCCAAAACGAGCCCAGGCTGAAAGGAAGTCCTTGAGCAGAGCGATGACCACGGCCCCGATCTAAACCTCGGGCTCCTCTCTCTGCTCTAGCCGCTGTTTTCTTTTGGCTTTTGCTTTCTTTTATTCAAGCTTATGTAAGGAGACCAGGAGGGGCCGACAAAGCTCACAGGCACTGGCTACGCCGCTGTAGCGGGCTTACCCCGCGGAGCTGTGGCCGAAGTTGTAAGCCGTGGCGACTCCATATCGTGGTTCGCGGTGCAGCGCATCCAGCTTGTGAGGTGGTTCAAACTCCTTAGGCGCTGTTCATCTTTGGAAAACCATAATGAGCAATCGATGGACAGAGGAAGTAAAGAAGTTCCAATCAATCCCCACCTTCCTTCATTTCAACGTTTTGTTTTTCGGATGTGCCCTTCTGGACGCAGCCATAATGGCAATGGGCTATGCCAACAGTTTCTTTTGGCAGATTTAACAAGCAGCACAGCCCAAAATGCACGTCCACTCTACCAAGTTGTAAGCAGAGAAAAGGTCTGTATGGAGCGTTTAGTCACACAGGCCCAGTCATCCTCAACGCTTTTGCCTCAGCTTCCTCTTTCTTTTGGACGAAAGCTGTCGCGCTCAGTGCAGCACCGCCGTACATCTGCTTCCACGAATAATGATGCAACCAGTGTGTTCGCCGCACTCTACACTCCCCGAACCTTGCCGCCTCACTTCCGACAGCCTTTCATATTGGAAGTCACTGACCTCTTAAAAAAAAAAAAAAAAAACATTGGCCCCCCATTCAGTCTGAGCTCCTTTTCGTGAGAACGAGGCGAATCTGCATTTGTGATGCATTTGTGAACGTCTGAGTAGCGCGTATGAACTGATGTCGGTATCCTGCTTCAGAGCAACGATGACGAGAAAAAAAAAAAGAACTGAACAAAATATTTAGTTGCAAGCATTTGTGCAGTTGAGGTGGGTGTGAAGGTCAGCGCACACGAACGTTTGCGTAATGCAGTTAGCTGTACGAGGACCGGTTAGCTTTTTCGTTGTGGTGGTATGAATGCAAGCTCAGGCACACAGTAGATAGCTACGATGTGTTGTGCAGACGTTTGACAATCCGTTCTCGTGCCATTTAAATGTTTGCTTACTTCATTCTGTTGTAGAAAGTCAATTCCGTTCCACAATTAAAAGCATATCAGCTTGTGGAGACAGTCGGTTACCGTCTACTGACTTTCCCTGTGTATCACCCAGTACAACTACGTTGAACGAAAACAGAACACTGCGTTATTTGAGCCTTTCCGAATGCAAGTTTTAAGGGCAGAATGAGCAAATAGCTCAAAATCGGCAAACTAATCCTGACGTACCCGGTCGTCCACATCTAGAGTGAACACTGACGCGCCATCTGTCGGATCCTTGTGAACAACGAGCAGGCGCAGAAGTGCGGGCAGCTGTCATGATTATGAGCTTTTTGCATGTGCACTGGTGTCACGCTCTATACGTAGCTGTGATCTCATTTCATCATGCGTTCCTGTGTTTACTTTAGCAGGAGACGATACTGAACATTTGTGACCAATGTGCTAATGGTTTTTGCTTGCTAAATGCAGGCACGGCCATTTTAACCGTTTTATACTCGAAGTGGCATGGATAAAATAACCATAAAGAGGCTCACTTTCATCATGTGTTATAGGCAGGAAACTGCTTACAATATCAGTCTGCTTGGGCAACAGAACAGCCCGTGATCCGCAGAGGCGTAGCAGAGTTGTTTCGAACACACTGGGAGCGATTTTGCATATCGCCTCTGCTGAAACGAGACCGCCGTGGCCGAAGCTTTTTCTGCCAAGACAGCACGGGTTAACGGATAATCACTTTCCATCTTATTTCACGTGGAGCCCGCCCTCTCGCCTGGTGTGTGTGTTATGTTGGGCTTTATGACATACAAGCAGCTAAGGCTATCACGCTTAATACACGGGTTAAAAATTCTGCTGTACTGAATGGACTAAAATTTATCAAAAAATTTAGCTGATTAAGAGATTTCCTTTCTTTAAAAACCTAAAAACGCGCGACTGATCTACAGGTGCATTTCCACCCAAGATCAACATTTGGGTTTAAGGGGATGTGGTCATTGTAGAATATTGTATAGCCTCATACAGAATGAGTGAGACGCATGCCCCGCATCCTGTTTCGGATGTGAATACAGACCCCGTGCATTTGCGACGCATTTCTCGTCCTCGCTCTCGCATGGCAGGGTTGTAAGCGGTGGCTGCACGTGTTCGCTGTCATTCCTCACGGGTCTCGCGGGGCGGATGCACGACTGGGGCGCCGGGTCGGCGGCGGGCCAGGGGCACGCACCCGTCGACGGAGGGGCATCGCGTTTCGCCAGCGCATCCTTCCGCCGCGGCGCCTCCGCGGGGCGGATCGTTTTGGGGGCTGATTTACGTCGCACGAATTCATGCTCGCCGCGTGCCGACATCGCGCTGCAATGCTGTGTGTGGGCGCGCTGAGTGTGAACCATGCGCGTGAACGCAGCCCCATCGCTTTCCTCAGTGTTGGCCATGTTTGTTTACGCTGTACGCCCGGCGAGCGGTCGGCAGCGCGCCTACACCCACTTCAGCCAGTGCAAGAGCACTGCTTTGAAATGTAGATGGGTGTTCAGTTGCGGTGAAACCCTGTTGAACAGGGCGGAGGCTTTGAACCGGCAGCTCTGGATGTCTGCTGCGAAGTTTCCGTGTCACTTATTCAACTTTAACGCACATGTGAAATGTTATGTGAGCTGCATACAGTGGAACAAAATATAGAGCAGCTTTAGTACTTGCAGATCACGAATGATATTCTGTCTGCGCGAAAATGTCCGAGAAAAAGCTCCAAATTGTGGCCTGGAATCTGACCCCCCCCCCCCCCCCCTTTTCTACACGCGACACGATATCAGTGCAGGTTAGCGTAGGCGCCTCAACTACGGTGCCCCTCATAGCCTCCCGTGTGTCGCTTCAGGACGTTAAACTCCACACACATACTTTATCTGGTCTTTTGTGCAAGTGCAATTATTTTTCACTTACGCAACAAATGGAAAGTGACTAAATTAAGCCCTAGACTTTCTCCCTACACTCCAACATATCAAGTAGTACGTTGATGCTGATGCAGAAGCTCGAAAGCCGCCGCGGTGGCTCAGCGGTTATGGTGTTTCGCTGCTGACCCGAAAAACGCGAGTTCGACCCCGGCCGCGGCGGTCGCATTTCGATGGAGGCGAAATGCTAGAAGCCCGTGTACTGTGCGATGTCAATGGACGTTAAAGAATCCCAGGCGGTCAAAATTTTCCGGAGCCCTTCACTACGGCGTCTCTCATATAGCCTGAGTCGCTTTGGAAGGTTAAACCCCCATAAACCAACTAAAGAAACTGAGTGTAACCAGGCAAAATTTGGTGCTGAATGTTTGTACGTTCGTACGTGAAATGCCTTGGGCCCGTTTTAGATTATTTCAACCATCTATCGGCACTGCCTGTTGGCGAAATGAAGTAGCGGCTCATAAATTGTTGAGCTCGGGGAAACTTGATCGTATCGCTGGATCCACCAGCAACCGCCAATGCATTCAGCTTGCATTGCATCACGTAAAATAGTCCCCGCTTCACTCGCATCATAGTTGTTGATATGAAGCTCTGCTTGCGTTCACTGGAGCGGGACGAGTATTGTTTTGCCAGACTATGCACTTTATTCAGCCGAGGTAGGCAGAATCGGTATTCTCCGTTAACTTGAGCTTTCATGATACAACACCAATAGAAACCGACGTTCCTTACCCGCAAGACATACATTTTTCACTTTCTGCACTACGACAACCTGTTACGCCGCGCGTTACTCAGCTGGCACCCATAGCAACCATTATGTAGCCCATGCTCATTGAAAGCCGTCGGAATGCATCGCGCAGTTCGCTCAGTACGGCTTGGCAAAGCTTCTCCCATTGCAAGGAAAGAAAGAATGAAAGGAAGCGCGCGACGCAAGAAGTGAATTCCGTCCCCCGCGATGCTCGCTGCCTGAAGCCCATCATTCCGCCGGCCATCTCCGGCCAGCAGCCTTTTACAGCCAGTCTGTGCGTGCGTTGTGCCCGGATGTGCGCGAACTGAGCAACCCGCGGGGTGAGTCAGAGGCTTGAGCACTTTAGGTAATGGTACAGCATTCGTACAGATCCCGGGGCAGAGGTCCCACAGCTGCATTACCGTGACGAAGCGGGCACATCGAGAAGACAGCAGCTTCCTCGAAGGTACCGGCTATTTTATTGCAGCTGTCTCGGCCGTTTTGTTTCCCTCGCATGTCTGAAGACATCGATTGCAAGGAGGAGAGGACGGGATGCGGCCGCTTGTTGCGTTCTTTGCACGAAAATGATCTGCGGGCAAATTCTTTGTACGATAATCATGCGATTTGGACACAGTACCATGTTCGGTTAAGCATTTCATTCAGACGAAATTTCACCGTCTTTTACGTATAGGTATATCGTTTGATGGCTTCCATTTTATAAGTTACGTTTGAGTCACGTACACCAAAGTCCTTCCCATTTATGCCACACTGTGTCGCCGACGAAGAAAGCTGGCCAATTAAAAAAAAAAAGGCAAAATAATCCAAATACCTGAAGCAAAAAGCAAACGAATCTGCAAATCACCGGTTCCCTTCCCATGGGCGTAGTTACTCAGGAGAAGAAAAAACTAAATGATTTTCCAGGAATTCAAAGAAAAATAAAGAATGCGAGCAAACAAGCACCTCAGATTGAACACCCATTCGCTAAAATGAGCTCGAATAAAACGAAAGAAGTAAAGGTAGTTCAATTGTTGCCAAGCGTTATCAAAAGGGCGCAGACTTTACTTTTATGAAGACTAACGCCCATGACGAAGCCCGCAAAGGGGAAACACGAGGACTGCATCTCGCAGCGCCCACCATGGTGCGCCCTAGCTTAAGCAGCGCCAGTGTCTCAAGTAATCAACTGAACCGTGAATCGAATACTTGCGAATGGTGAAGTAACGTTTTTTATGGTTTGTGCTTTACTGGGATTTAACGTCCCAAAGCGGCTCAGGCTATGACGGACGCTGTAGTGAAGGGCTCTCGAAATTTTGGCCACCTGGGTTTCTTTAACGTGCACTGAAATCGCACAGTACACGGGCCTCTAGCAGTTCGCCTCCCCCGAAATTAGATTATCGCGGCCAGGATCGAACCCGCGTCTTTCGGGTCAGCAGCCGAGCGCCATAACCACTGAGCCACCGCGGCGGTCCTGATCTAACGTTGTATTGCATCGTACACATGGTGGTCTAAGCAAGCTTTCGTAGGATCAGCTGTGGCAAGCTACGCAGAGTGGCCAGCTCAAAAATCATTGCAGAGGGTGCAAAAAGATTTCGCTTTTGGCGGGCCCTAGCCTTGATCATAGGTGTGAAGCTGCTAACTTAGGCCGAGGAAAGTGGCATCGTTGCGCCACCATCCCCAAGGCGTCCCTCAACCCGGCTCCTCTGTGCTGGAGCAGGGAGGTCCCCTGAGCGGCCATAAATCTTCCGTGCGGGCTTTCTCCCATATCAGCGACGATTTGTCACGCACAGCCGACACAAGTCCCCTGCAGCGACGCGCGTAAAATGGCGGTCGGTTAGCCGGTTGGCCGCGCTTTTTTTTGCGTCTTCGACCTCACACTATCTGAAAGGCTCCCAGAGGTGAAACGGATTGTTTCTGCTCTTGTCTTTGCGAGGAAAGAGTAGATGGGAGACCTTCCCTTGGTGCTGCGAAGTGCTACAAGTGATCACGCTAATCAGACACGAAAACGCGCTCTGTACCGCGGCATCTAAAGGTGAACTCACACCGCTCCGGAACTGCAGCGTATATAGGCTGGAGTCTAAATTGTCCCCTGGCATCTAACGCGCAACAAGCATGCGCTTTGACAGCCTATTATCTACCACCCAGGCCTGAGTAGAAAAAGGTTTGCTTTTTTATGCTTGTTTTATCCATTGCAGGTATAGACTCGTGGAGTCCTTCCATAATTTCTCCGGCGCACAGGATGGTGTTGTGTTCTGTCTCGACCCATCTTGGCGCTCCAGCGCTAACACCTTCGATCACGGGACCCTGACAGCCGTTTGCAGTATAGATCCCACAAAAGGGGGCTGTGTCCTTTCGCGCACACACGAGAGCTACAGAAGTTGGCCGCACGCAGAAAAGCCGACGTCGTCGTTGCCGTCGTCGTTGTGACCGAAAAATCCCGAATGCTCGAAAAGGTGGCTACGTCACATGTGGAACAGCGGATTTGAAAATTACTGATTAAAAGGTCGCAACATGACTCAAATGTTATTAGGATATGTAAGTATAAAAGGACAGGCACTGCGCTGAATGGAAAATTGGGGCAGTCAGGAATCGAACTCCTGGCACTTCGGCTGCGAGTCAGACACGCTACCGCTAGGCCACACGAACGGCCTGGTTAAAGCGTGGCGTTATATGCATGTCTTGTGGTCTTTCACATAATAATTGTGATAGGGGGTGGGGGCTACAAGCAATCGCTATATGTAATCGCCTCGATTGGACGCACGTTCGCAGCACTACGGCCTTTCTTAAGCTTTTGTCACGTAGGCTTTTGGGATAGCCTCTCCCTGGATAGGCCCGCCGCCGGTGCCAGCATGGCTCCCAAGCAGCCTCGGCAAGACGCCGCGGCAACATCACTTCGGAGCGGCACAGACGCGGCCGAATCTTCAGCCGTGCCTGACGCCGATGCAAGCGTGACGGATGACGAATCCAGTCAAGCGGTTGCGGTAATACCTGTCTCCAATCTCTTCTCTGTTCTTTCCACGGAAAATGGGCCTGGAAATCGCAGCTGGGCACGATACTTCAAAAATTATCTTCGACACGTATACCCGATATCCTCAAAAATTGCATTTCCGATACGGACAGAAAGCACAGAACTGAAATTGATTTCCGATACATATAGTCCAAACTGCATCGTCGATCCTTCAATACACCACAGAAATCGCCAGTATTAATAAAGATGGCAGTGTGATTAGCTATCTTAGATTTCTCCGCGGTTTCAGGAATTTTGAGTGCATTCAATATAGCGCACTGTTTCTGAAAGGGCATAAACGAATCCATTTCTTTAAGCTCCACTGTCGGCGCAGCTGATGCCGTGGCGACGTTTGAGCGAACACTTCTATAACCAGCCTAGCAAAATATTCTTCTAAGCTAATGTTTTCCGCGCGAACCGTTCTGTGAGCGCAAATAAACTTTTTCCGGTGCTTTTAGTTTGTTACTGGAGTAATTACTGGGTCGCCTCTGCCTTCGCCCGGTGCTAAATGGTGCAAGCTCCGTGTGCTTGGGAAAGCCGAACAAGTTGTGTTTAACAAACGCTTGAAGTTTAACATTCTGCATTAAAACTGAAAAGGAAAACAACGAAAATAAGGCACCTGAAAGTTATATTAGGCAAAACAAAACTTGCTGACCTCTTATTTATATGTTCTCTTAACTTAAAGTTCTAAAAGATAGCATTTGCTCAAGCCACCAGTCCAATAGAGTCCGGCAATGCGGCCATGCTGTAAACAAAGAAAATGAAAAAAAAAAAGCCTCTCTATAAAGCAGACATGGTCGTTGCCTTGTGTTTGATGAAGGTGCCTTTTTAACAACGAATAGGAGTGAAGCACAGCCACGAATATCCTGGAGGCAGTTAAGAAACTTGTTTCACTATTTGAGAACTACGCCTTCTTGTAATGCTTGCTTCTCCAAACACAAATAATTCGTCAGCTGATGACCCCTTTAACCCGCGTGCACAATACGTGACCATTGCGATGCTGACAAAGTCAACGGTAAGCTTTTTCTGTAACTCCTGATCATGACACTGGAAGTCTTTTATTTCTGTTGGCAACCACTGCAATTTGGAATAAGGGTGAAGAACAGCATCAACCGCTGCTTCCTTTGCACTGTTTTGCCTGCGAAAGATGGCCGAAGGTAAGTCGATCTGTAAATGCATCCAAAAGTGTTACAAATCGGTTGTCTGGGGAATGGCTAGCCCCGCATACGTGTCTGCGTGAACACCGTCTTGGTGAGAAACTTTTGTAGGTGAGCGTGTTTTGTACCACGCACGTTGCACGAGTTGTGCGGCATTTGTATAGCCGTCAAGCGTGCCGACGACCCAGCAATGATACAACCAGGCTAAACACGTGCCTTCCGCCGTGATTTTAAGGCGGATGTCTCATCGTTGTAAGCAGCAGTTGTCGACAGAAATGTAACGCTTTTCAATTGGTCGAAACGGTCGTGACGTCACAGTAACCATGCAACCAATTGAAGGGATCGTATAGTGATGCTCCAAGTAAGTGGGACTGAGCTTAATTAATTACCCAATTAGCCTAATTAACTTGTCTAGTCAGGCCATATAAATAAATAAAACCGAGTAGGAAATTGATCGAGCTCAGGAATCGAACCGCGGTCTTCGGCGTGCGAAACGAGCATGCTATCCATTCCGCCATGCCAGCTCGATGGTTTGGAATGAACAAAGGCGCGTCTAGTGAATACGGTGTCTTCGCTCACTCCCATCCTCCTCCCTTCCCTTCCGGCGAGGTTGAGGTGTCCACCGAGATATGAGAGACAGACATTTCCTTTCCTCAAAAACCAATTTACCGACGAGCGAGGCGTAGAGCCGAATGGGCAATGACGTTCTATGGACTCCCTGACAGCGTTGCAAGACGCTGTCGTGTTCCACTCTTAGAGGCGAAGCTTAACATCTTAACCACACATCAGTGACCACACTTTAGGTCAAAAAAGTGCCCCCCTGAATTTTGACGGCTGTCCACTGAGATATGTGAGACAGTTACTGCGTAATTTCCTTCCCTCAAATACAAGTTTCATTTTCTTCATTACGGGCCCTCTTTGTCTTCTTTCACTCCCACTTCCTCCCTTCCTCTACGGTGCGGTTCAGGTGTCCACCGAGATGACAGAGAATTGCAGCGCCATTTCCTTTCCTCAAAAAGCGTTGCGTTCAAAGGGCAAGGCATCGCGCCGAACGGGTGGCAGTGTTCCGTGGACTCCCTGGCAGCGCTATACAACACGCTATCGCGTTCCACTCCTAAAGGCGAAGCTTAAGCGTCATTAATTAGTAGTTAATTAGTATTCAGACATTAACCAGTAATTAACAATTAATTAGTGATTTGTCATCACTTAGTAATTAGTACTCAATTATATGTGACGCCACCAGTGCCACAGAAGCAGTGAAAGTGGTGCGGAAAACGCTTTCGCCTCTACGAACTTTAGACAGTCAAAGTGCCCCCTGAATTTTTAATCGGCGATTACGCCACCCTTTCAAACGCTAACCAAAGAGGATTTCCTATTTTTTACCTGCAAATTTCGCACATTCGACCCCTTTAAGCTCGTCGAATTCTAAAACCTTTGCAGTCGCCCTTTAAAGGCGGAGATTAAAGGTGCAGAAAAGAGGAATCTAGTCGTCTGTTTACCGCAGGAACTCGATCTACATGTTCCGAGCATTCTTAGAAACTTCGAATCATTGTCCTGTGCGGCCGATTTCCCTCATTTAAATTGGATTAACGTCCGCCTCCCGCCTTTTTTTTTTTCGAATTTTCCGCGAACGGTGGGAGGAGTCAACCAAGCGCAGAGTCTCGTGACGGCTTCGCTTTCGCTTTTTGTTTTTTAGGTTTCCGTGAATAAATAGACCCCGTCAGAGACTAGATAGCTGCAAATTAGGCCCACGGAAATAAAAATACCAGTGGACTCTTTGCTTTCGCCGATCGCTACGTATCACTCCACCGATGGCAGAGCGGCAAGCCCCCATGGGACTGGCTGGAAGGTTGGTTGACTCTTGCTACCGTCAGCGGTGAGTTCAAAAAAGGCGGGAGCCGGGATGTTTAATCCCATTTACATTAGGGAAATCGGCCACACAGGACAATAATTCGAAGTTTCTAAGGATGCCCGGAACGTGCAACATCGAGTTCCTGCGGTAAACAGACGAGTACAGATTCCTCTTTAGTGCACCTTTAAGTGTCCCCCAAATTTTTTGTGTACGTCAGTGTCCACTCTAAATTCGCCAGCAACGGTGATGCCACCACTCTCGTGACTGATGGTGTGCAAGATTATGATAGCGCGAAGTTCTGGCACCTCGCAGATCGGATTTAAAACACGAGCGTGGCCGAGTTCGGTCCCCAGTCGAGGCGTTGGCAACAGCTTATCCACGGAGGCATGCGCCTCTCCGAACAAGAGGCGCCTTGCAGCGCCGAATTGGCGGGAAAGAATGGAGCCGACGGACAAGCGCCGGGCGCGAACCGAGAGGGCCCAGAGACTGCGGCGCCGAGAGCGATGCGCGCGCCCCCTTTGGCCCCGCGCGTCACGCACGCTCTGCAGGGGCCAAAAACGGAGGTCAGCGGGGGCAGTATAAATCGCGAACGCGCGGCCAGTTTGTTTGGACAAAAGCGCGTGCGCGCGCGCCTGTTAGCTCATGGCGAGAAACAACGGAACCCTTCTGCCGGGCAGCTTAAATAAGCGCCGCAAGCCGGGGGTGGGATGGGTGTCGTGAAGGACGCCGGGGCACGCGCGGTCCCCGCGACGCGCTGTCTGCCAGGTCGCGCCGCTGACGCACCTCGGGGGGAACGTAACTTGACGTGTTTTTACGAGACTCCAACCACTCACCAGAGTGAACGAGGCGCGAATCCAAATCGAAGGTCACCCAGGGCCGCTCATGCCAGCGCGACTCTCCCATATACATGCGAAGACGCAGCGACCCTTATAACCCGTTGTCTCGAGATTCCGGGCGTCTCGGCCCCTAAATCTGCCACAGCCGCGCCTCCTCGCACGCGCGGAGTCCGCGGTCGCCGTTTTCTCCCCCGATCAACGAGCGCGTGTGCGCGACCTTCGCGGTGCTGCAGCAGTCATATACAACCCGTGGTTACGCCTTTCTGCCGCCAGACAAGATCGTCCATCGAACGGGCGCATCCGTATTGACGGCCGCCTTTCGAATCAGACCCGCCGTCTGGGGCCAGAGCGAGGCGGCATTTGCACAAGCGACGCATAAGTCAAAGAACGGAGCTGCATTTTCGCCCGTACTTTACGCGCCGATCCGCCGCTGCCTTGCGTGCCGTGCGCGCACTCGTATAGGTGGCAAAGCGGCAAAAGGGGTTGCCCCGAGCCCGTGTCGAAAGCGGGTAACCGGGCTTCGTGTTTGCATGCGCGCAGGGAGGTCCGTGATAGAGGAATTTGAGCAACCAGCGGTTGCGTTCCAAAGGCGTAACAGCGCCTTTACATAATGCAAGAGTCGGACGACGTCCCGTAGTCCATATACGCTGTCGCGTGCCTCAATGTACGACTACAGCCTTCGATTCCGCCGGGCAAGTGAACGGGCGCGCCGTTCCCCAGGGACCCGCAAACGGCCCCCCGTATGGGTAAACAAGCGCCTGCATATTTCATCCGCAGCGGCGCGCGTTGGGGCTCGGCACCATGAAGAAACCGAAGGCATGCTAATGCCCATGGCGCCAAGGACGCGAGTTTGGAGCGCGTGTCAGCGCGGACGGCGCCGTCGCTGGAAAAGTGCACGCGATGAATTCTCCGCGGCCGCTCATCAAAGAGCGCGCAGTTACCACCTCGAAAGCGGCTTCGGCTCAGCGCTGCACGCGAGGGAAAGGACTAGCTCGAAAGAGGTGGAAGCCGTATCTCCCTCGAGCACCTGGAACGGAAATCCGCGGGCGTTGTTGATGCGCTTTTTGTCGTCGACGAGAAAAAGCGGAGCAAGGGCGGATAATAACAACAGTACCGCCTGTGGTGCTTGAACAAAACAAAAATCGTACGTAAACAAAATAGCAAACAAAAAAATGGCAGTTTCCAGCAAAACATGGAAGCACAGGAGTTATTAGTCAAAGAAGGCAAACTGAACACGGCAGCTCCCACCGCGGAGATCGGACCTGGCAATGGCATTCAGCTGATGAACCTGAAGTCACGAGTTCGAAGGCAGCCCCGGCTGCAGCATTTCAGTGGAGAAACTGCAAAAGCCCCAAAGTGCTGTCAAAGACCCTGCACATTACAAAACCTCGGCTTTTCGGAATTAATGCGAAGCTCTCCACTACGACGTCATCGCAGCCAATAGTGCGTCTTCGGCATCTGAAAACATTTCATGGCGACAGAACCGGGTTCCTTTAAAATGCTGCGCCAATACGAAGCGAAGCGTAGGAATTTGTAAGAAAACAAAACAAAAAAAAAACAGCCAGAACGAAAACATCTAGGTACGGTGTAGTCAGGTTATGACATCGCAGAAAACCCTGCCCAGATAATGCATGCACAAATAACCGCCATTGCGCGATATTCCCTGACTGAAACTAAGATTTCTGTCTTAACTGAGAATGTGGAATGGATCTGAGAGGACGATAAGTTTTGTTTCTGTTGTTTTATGTTCTTTTTTTTTTCAGCTAATGTAATGTAGTCTTTTTGAATGTAACAGCGTTTGGTTGCCCACAAATTGGAAAACGGACAGTGATGCATTTTGAAATAAAAGGAGCCAAAGCGCTTGTCGGTGTTGTTTCTGCGCAGTTCTGCCTCTCACAGCCACTCACAGTTGGGATGCATGCGCATACTCGTGATACCTCACCGAAGAGCGATACCTTTGCCCGAAGGAACACTTGCATAACTGCAGTAAACATCTCCAAGTGCCCCTCGTGTCAATTTACAGCAGTACGCACGCACATACAGTTTTGCAGCCGGCCATGTCGCGCCAGCACGCATCGGATAAATAAAGCATGACCCCTTCAACCGCTGAAATAGTTTAGGCCACCTAAACTAGTTATGGTTGGTTGGTTTATGGTGTTTAACGTCCCAAAGCGACTAAGGCTATGAGAGACGCCGTAGTGGAGGGCTCCGGAAATTTCTACCACCCGGGGTTCTTTAACGTGCACTGACATCGCACAGTACACGGGCCTCTAGAATTTCTCCTCCAAAGAAATTCCAGCCGCCGCGGCCGGGATCGAACCCACGTCTTTCGGGTCAGCAGCCGAGCACCATAACCGCTGAGCCACCGCGGCGGCTAAACTAGTTATGCGGTCGGTAACAAATAGAGGAAAAAAAAACGTGTATTTAAAAGGAAAACAGCGGAAGCACTTCTAAAGCGAAGCGTACTATTTCGCCCATCCTCTGCGCGAGAACTGTCTAAGCGTATCGATCCATTTCGTAGTTCAGGGGACACCGGAATACACACGGAATAGAAGCTAACGAAGACGGGCTCATCGCCTATCGCTGCCGGGCGACGCCTCCGCTGTCTCTGCGTAGAGGACATAAAGCTGCGCGCGACAGTCCTCCGCAGCCGCCCCCAGGGCTCCCGGGCATTACGCCTCGTTTCCCGGTTTTGTTTCTGCTGCACGCGTGCCTGAGACTACATCGGCACTTTGCTTACGCTTTCGTTTTGCTGTCAGCGAGACACGCCCCCCTTTTCGGCAAGGCGTAAGCGCTCGCGCTGGAACCGACAGCCTCTGCGCTCCCTATCTGTCCTCTCCGTTTTAGAGCCCCTCGAGGGGCGACAGGCGCCGATTTTGGAGGAAAAGAGACGCTCGACCAGCGGCACATCACTTAATCCGCTCCGGGAAAAAGTTGCAGCTGGCTGCTCCGTAACGGGAGCCGCCGCGTCCTCCCTCCCCTCCAGCGAGAGGGGAAGACGGGGAGCTTAGCTGCTGCGGGATCGATCCCGACGTCTCGCGCGTCTTTCGTGGGGAAAGGAGCCGCATCCTTGAATCGTCCCTGCAGTGCAGCGTGGCGCAACGGATGGGCCCGGGGAAAACCCGCTGATTCACAGGCGGATCCCAGCGACACAAACATCGCCGGCCGTCCGGGGCAAATTCGGTTTCGCCTCTGCCGTCGTTTGCTCTTCTCCATCCGGACGGGCAATGCGCCGCGGTGACGCACGCTCGCCGCGCCCGGCCATCAAACAAGGGGCGCATGCAACTGGCAGAGTGCAGAGGAAAGTCTCTGGCTTCCCTCTAGCCCTCTCTTTCCAAGTGAGAGGAGGTGAATTGGACACGACTCCATATCGGATCGAATACGCTGGGCGTTTAGGAAATTCCTTGAGCGCTGCGTGCAATCGACCGACCGGCTGGTGATCTACAAAGCGGTAGCTCCTCTGTATAAACGCGCTCTCAATTTCTCGATGCGGGAGACGGAGCCACCTTGGCGGTAATTAGGGGCACCATTTCTAGTAAGCCCGACGTACGGGGCGACGCGCCCACTCGAAGAAGGATGAAGAAAGGTCACTGTTGTCGGGGCATTCTGCATATTCATGACCGGATACGTGGACAAGTATTTCGGGGAATTTATGCGGTGCTTTACTGGCACCGAAGAGGGCGAGGCGCTCAAGCTGGTGAAAGATTCAGGTTTGAAGAATGGCTGTTCGCATCCGCCTTGTAGTTTTAGGGGGGCTAACTAAAACGCTCTCTCGTAAGGAAGCAAACGCTTGTCTCCAAAAACTATAATTACCAACAACCATGTAATCTAGAGCGAACACGAAATACGGGGGCAGGGAGGAAGGAGGGGGGGGGGGGGGGGGGGCGGAGAGGTGGTATGCAGCGCCTACGCGGGCCGTGTAATCATGATTTCGTCACCACCGACGCTTTCCGCCCAAGCCCGCCAAAATACTATACGTGCTTCTTACTTGATGAAAGCCGCGGCTGTATATCCTCTCGTCCCCGCGCCTAATGGGCGCAGCATCCGACCTCCCGCGGGACTGTGACCCGCGCTGGCCGTTCCCCGTCGAAGGCGTTAATTACCGAAGGATGTCTATTAATTAAGCTAACGAGGGGATTGTCTCGCGAGGCGCGGTGCGGAGCAGGATACGCTGGCGGTAATGCACGCTGTACGCGCACCTGTCCACCCTGCGTTCAAGTTCGTTCCGGCGCGACAGATGCGAGTGGCTACCAGAGGCGTGCCTAGAATGGACGCGAACACGGATTCGGCATCGTACATGAAACGAGAGACACCAATTCGGCGCTACAGGTGTCCCTGGAAGGAACCTGGGTCTCATTGTTAGAACGAGGGATATGTCTGATGCTCGAATTTGTATACGACTGCGTCTAACTTTCGCGTTTAGTGGAGTCTTTTTACGGCCATTTAACGCGTTGCTTGTAACCAAAGACAATCTGAGCCTGGTTTGACAGGTTACTCACCGGGCTTGCCAGCCAGATCTAATTACGTGCTGATGTTCGTGTAAGTTGCAAATTCGTGGGAGTGATACTACCCGGTGCTGTGCTCTGGCGTAGGTTACGTTAGCGGGAGATTTTTCCACAGAGCTTATCATCGAACCAATAGAAGTATGATGGTTCCCTGCATAAAAAGAGCATGCTATAGCTGACATTGCCTTCTTCACGATGTCATTCTTTACCATGATAATTTAACGAGCTGATGGCGTGTCTTGTGACGAGCAGTACTTTGAACAGAAAGGATGCCACACGAAAAGAAGTCCCTTAAATTATTGTGAGCGACGTCAAGGGGAAAATAGAAAACGGCATTAGGAGCAGATCATCATTAACTCGAAGGCTCAGATAATTGGCGGTTGCCGTACCAGATTTTCGTATGCCTCCGTTAGCTTCACCTTTTAAAATCTTATTCTACGCTTGGAACATGTCTAGCTACATTTGTATTTTCCAAAAGCTCCAATATCTATCAGCAAACTCTGCCTATCGCCTACCGCTGCTAAGAATCTGTCTTGCGAGTGTGTTATGCCTATGGGCGACGTCTCATGCAATTAAATCGATCTAATCACGAAAATTTATGAACTCAGTAAAAGTAAAAATGACGACATGTTTAAACGTTGACACAAAGTTGTCACTGTATGACCTGGTTGTCATTTTATATATCCGATCTGCATCAATAAGTGATAACGACAAATTATGCGTCACTATTTCTGACACACGCACATGTAGGAGGACAACAAACGAAAGCGTCGCAAAGTCATAGCAATAATAAAGACACTGACTACACGAACAGCCATTTATTCGCATGGCCAGTCCGAAGGCACCAAGCAAAGAAAAGGGAGCTTCACCACACGCTTGAATGTGCCGTGGCAGAGCTTCGGAACCGATGTTAAACCATAGTGTAAAAAAAAAAAAAAAAAAAACGAGCATCGAGTTTTTCTAGAAAAAGCGTTCTAGCTGTTCTACTTCTTCTCAGGTGAGGCCAGTATTTGCAGCCGATAAACTGAATCGGAAAGAGATGCAACACTGCTTCTGGTGCCTTTCCATTTTCTGCGGTTTTGTAGAAACCGAGTCTTCGTAAATGGTACCACGCGCCACTCACGGCACTAATAAGGGGTCATCGTAAACAGAGTTTTATAACACTGAGGTGTCAGAGAGCTCTGTTCCGGCCAAATTAGCTACGCCCTTCCCTCTCATCCTGTCTTTTGTTCTTATGCACGGCAGCCTCCACAATGTGGTTGAAAGAACTGGGTACACACGACGACGACGACGACGGATTTTGCGCTGAGCGGGACCCTTAACGTCATCGCATTAAAAATTCGATCTGGTCCGGGGATCCAAGTCGGGACCGCCGCCTGTCCAGGGCACTCGCTCCACCAGCTGAGCTAACCAGGTGCCGAATTGTATAACGCTCTCAATCTGACTGCAGTCTCTATTGGTCGGCTCTGACCACGCCCCGACCGTGATCAAGGCTGACGAATAGGAGTGGGGCTTTGATACTGCCATGAGATTGTATTCAGACTGAGAGCATTACGTAATTTAGCCCCAAGGCGACTTGCAGATTGCAGGGCGAGGCCAAATCGATCAACACTTGAAGCGGGAACGGCGTTAGTCTAATGCATCCACCTGAACTCAGCCATGTATGCTAATGAGTAACAACTCCGTAAATGAAATGTGCGGCACAATGAGGGTTTCTCTTAAAATACATTGGACTTCGTTAGATCCAATTTGCGAAAGTACAGCGCCGGATCCCTACCGTACGTTTGAAAATGGGTGAGCGCCAGTAATGATACGAAAGCGCCATGACTGGTGTTATAGTTGTAGAATTCATTTAAGAAAACTTAACATTTCGACAGAATCGCCTGTATGGTTGGGTTTGATAACTTGATAAATTGATAAATTCTTGATAAAGTTGATAAATTCTGACATGTCTCCAACCAAAACTTTTTAACTTTGAAATCCAACGTTTCGAAGCCGGCTGGCTCCTCCCTCAGGAGTGACCCAGCCACAGTCAGCCCTGAAGGAGGAGCCGAGCCGGCTTCGAAACGTTGGGTTTTCGAAATTAACAAGTTTTGGTTGGAGTCATGTCCGAGTTTATTATAAGCATTTATTTAACACGATCTGCAACCATATGCGCCAACTATATAGACGCTACCCACAGTCTTGGCACACTTGGAATAGTCATATAGCACAATTTTTTCGATTTCAAGCATGCTTTGGGATGTTGGCGACAACAGTAACCCGCTGGCATGCAACATGCTACCGAGTGCTATATCAGAGGTCGCATGCGTTGTGTTGTGTTGTGTTGGGTTTAATGGCGCATAAGCGACTAAGGCTATCATGCGCCAAGCTCAGGGTATAGCAAATTGTTTTATATAGGATGTTATACAAAAGACTAGATCAACGGCGGTGTAAAGGGCCTAAAAAGTTAATTTGTGCAACCTAGTAATAATATAAGACAAAAAGAGGTCGCATGTGCTAATACGCTGAATGTAATTGCATATAAGTACGAACTTGTCACTGGAGTTCAAGTCACACGCAAATTCACCTGCGCCATTTCACCGTACCATCAGCACATATTCGCACAAGTCGGGTTCACAAGGCCATTCACACGTCAAAACAGACCGGGACGAATCCAACGACCATTTCTTACGGTCTATGTGGACGTCCCACTGCTACGGACTATAGCTCCAAACACTGCAACGAAATAAACACCACAGCATAACTATATAGCCAGGCTGCGGCATCGTCTGGTGCGTCTCGCCGTTATCTCGCGCTAGCGGCTGTGCTCAGAAAAGCAGCGCAGTGCGTACAAAGGAAGAACTGCGCGTCCCTGTCGGAGCTCGTCACTGCGGCGCTGGAGCGCCGGGGCGGCGACCCTTCCGGAGGAAGCGCACGCGCCGCGCCCCCGCTCCGACCGTCGCCTTCCTTCGCTCGGCGCGCAGGGAACGCGGCCACGACGGCGCCGCAAAGGCCACCGGTCGGCGCCTGTTTTCTCTTCGCGTGTAAACGATACCCATTCGAACCACATTCTCATTGGCACTACATGCCATAAATCTACCAGGAGGACTCTTGTAAAGCTATTGCTCTGGATCTGCTCTCGCGGGCTGCATTCGCGGGTATACTAGAGCAGAAGGGGCCTCTGAATGCAGAGAGGGATATCAACATCCGCAGCACCACCACACTGACACGCATGCCACTGAACCTTCATTGTCAAATAACTCGTCCGTTAAATATCTGCGTGGACACGAGCGAGTCGACAAGAACAATGGCCCCAGCTGCTAGCCGTAGTTCCTAACAGAAACCCTGGAATGTGTAGAAGTTGTATGTAGACATGGCTTCGCGATTTGTTTCCCAAGGGCTGATGGCCGTGCGAAAGCACCGCAAAGTGGTGTACAGACCCAAGAAACGCGGCAGCTTAGGGTGTCTCGATGCCTGCGGCAGCTATACTCATGTGGCGGCATTGCCGGCACCATGAGCCGGCCGCCGCTGCACGACGCAGCGCGGGCGCATTTCGGCTTTCCACACTTCCTGCAGCGGCTGCACGGGACGGCCTGGCCCCCCGGGGTCGCGGCGACACGCGCCTTCGTCGGGTCCTCTGCTGTCTCCCCGCACCCAAGGCGACGAAAATTTACGGCAGCCAGGTTCGTGTCTCCCATGAAGGCACCGTGTGCGCCTGAGATGCGCGTGTGGTAGCTCTTTACATATAGCTCACCCCACACACACACACACTGCGACGGTTATCTGTTTCATTCCATTTTTGTGCTGCGTGTGAATTTGATGCTTGCGGCAGATGATATGACCGTAGCGGTGCACTTCAATCCAGAGGGCGGCGCGCACGTTCACTGACTCTGCAAGTCCATTGCTTACGAGCGCCCTGCCATACTTGGCTGGCTTCAGTCGTGGCATTCATTTCACTGAGTATACCTCACATTGAACAACAATAGCCAAATGGCAACACGACCGAAGTGCTGGCCTATCGAAACTTTTACGCATGAATTTTGTGAGCTTGGTACTCGGCAGGGTTGGTGTAATCGTGATTTCAGTGGAACCCGTCCAGAATTCGGAACGCTTTTAAACAGTTCGGGCAATATCAGTAAATACGAGATAATATAAAATAAGCGCTTGATCATGCCTATTGCCGAAGCTACTTCCGCAGACGACCTCCCAACAACCGCGCTCGTTTTGGATAGGCAAGAGGCATAAACAACTTTCCACCGGAACCGGTGAATGGAGAGGGTGCTGAGGGAGTGGACGAAATGATTTTGGCTCGCATTCTTGACAAAATAAGGCGAAAATGATCCGGGAATTGCGGCGAGCCTGACGCAGAACATGAGGGCGAACATGAAAGCAAACTTATCTGAATATTCACAAACTTTGTCCGAACAGCCTCCAGCAGAATAAGGAACAGCCTCGGGCGAGATTTCCAAAAAAGCGGTGATGAAAACAGGGCTGCTTCGTTCCCCGATGCTTTAGGCCACTCGGCCATCACCTTTTTTTATTACTACTATAACCGGTTAGCATATACACACACTCTCGGCGAACACCCAAGCATCTCGCGCTGTGCGCTTGATATCATCGTCTTTCATCCGTTCTGTCTACGCCGCGAGTGTTTGCGAAGGCTGCTGAAGAGGGGGCGAGGGCTGTGACGCTTCAAGCAGCGAAAGGGACCTTACGAATGCAGCGAGGGACTTTAAACGCGCTACCCAGTGCGAAAAAGAGAAGCGGCTGAACGTGGCGGCACTTGAAGGACCTGTAGCGACCCGTGTGACCAGCGCCGACCACGTGCCGAAGAAGTGGCGCCAACAGGTCGCGGTTGACAGTCGGCTACATCTATTGCAGTTGCGTCGACGTGGCGATTCACGGAGCGACGGCGTCCGGTCATGCGAGTCGCCGCCATACGCCAAGAGCGGCGAAGGAACCCTAGAGCGTTGTGTATAGCTAAGAATAGTGGCTCGTGACGGAGGCTCCTCACGACTCGAGTGCGGCTACCACCATATATGAGCCACCCCTCAAAGGCCTTTTGTTGCAGTGCATTTCATGGTTACGTCATGATCTCGATGGCGAGGTGCTCAGTTTTCCGCAAGCGTTTCTCTTTCATAGCCAGTCAGTTCCGGCCATTATTTTTGCCTCAGTCATGTCGCCCCAAATATGGCGGCGTTTTGCATAGGTGACACAAGCGGCGATGTAAGCAATGGACGACCGCGTAAGTATGCTTTAGAGACGCCAGTGCCGTTCCTTCGACGTCATCGTTAGCAAGATCACGCATGCAAAGAAAACAAGACCAGCAAGGAGGAATGCGAGGGTTCGGGCTAATAATGTGAACATGCATAGCGCAGCAAGCACACGAGGATGAAGAGTAACAACAGTACAGTGTACCGGTTCTCTTCTTCGCCCCCATGTGTTTGTTAGCCACGAATTATTATTGCAATAAGCGCTGACCCTCCTCGCGCTGCTAAGACATCCCTGTTCTTCGAAAGCCTAAGGGAACTCTGTACGCTCGCTGTGTACGCGCTTTACCATGCGCGCCTGTGTTAAGTTACTCGCAGCGAAAAGCAACAACTAAACAGGCGCAGCTCGCTGAATGAGTGCTCGCAGCCTTGAATCTGTATAGTGCACTGCGCTGCATGATGCCGAAAGGAATTTCGGGGACAGCGCAGTTCCATTATATGCTGCCGGCTAATGCACTCTTTTTTTTTTCCTTGTTCCCGCGTCCTGTAAACGGTTGCAGCCGATTGTGCATCGTGTTTAGTTTAGGACACAAAGGCAAATGACACCAGGCACGAGAAACGTGGCTTCCTCGATAACGAGCCAACGGTCAGGGCCGCGTCGAACGGCGCACCCCCTGTTCCGTTGGTGCCCCCTGGAATAACCATTTCCCCGCCGCAGCTGGTGTCTCGACCGACCAGGGCGGCGGCGCGCGTCCCGCGAGCATCTGGGCACGAGGGAGGCAGCGACGCCAAGTCGCAGCCGTGCTTCCGGTGCGTGCATTTCATTCAGGGGCAGCCTTTCATCTGCGGCGACGACGACGCGCTCCCGATTACCGTCGGCGCACTTCTTCCGGGCGCTACAGTAGGAGGGGCGAAAAAAATCTTGAAAAGTAAAACACGGGGACCAGTGCGACGGGTGCTTCTCTTGAAGGAGCGCAAACGCAGCCACCTAACGTCGGGTGGGGGACGTCGCCGTGCAGAGGAAGCCACCGGAAGCCCAGCAGAATTTGATTTCCTGTTTCGGCCTGCATACACCAAAGCCACCGAGAACGCTCTTTTTTTGGCGCTTTTTTTTTTCGCCATTGACGGGTCGGAGCGTATACTCAGTACCGCACCACCAGGAGTCTTCCTGCCGCAGAGTGAATGAATCCTTGCCGCGCAATTCATCCCTATGAACAGAACGGCACTTTTCGAGACGTCGACCAACAGCAGCGATATCTGGAGACGTCGTCACCCGGCGCACCACTGATGCGGCGGGGCGCGCTATGTTTCGCGTATGAAGGAGCTTGTCTGGCAAATACCATAAAACACGAAGCGAACGGTGTACAATATCTCGGAAAGTGAAGAGAGGGCATATTCGCGATAGCGCCAAGAGGAAAAGCTACCACAACTAAAACGCAGGAAAAGTGCGGACGAGTGCATGCAGTGAGGGAGGTGACTGGGATAGGCCAGTGCTTTCGCTTGTCTTCAATTTATGCTACATCGTTCACTTCATTGAGTGGTGGATTTTGGCAGCTTGAGGGAGCAAAACGCCTACCGGGGCGGTACTGCTTTCCTTTCTTTGTACTGCAATGCTTTCTTATACACAAGAAAGATCACAACAAAATGCTACGATCTTGCATGCAAGTCAAGTTGGAGTATGCTTTTGCTGATCCATAAGAGGTTTCAATTGGTTAGACTGCCCCACAAGCCTTAAACAAACCACTGAAAAATGCGGACGTGTGCTGCTCCCGTAGAAACCTCGCCTTACCTCAGTCGAGATGCGATTTGTGTCGGTTAGACGGCATATAGGACTTTTACAATTTTCAGAAAAAAAAAGAAGTAGAAAGTGTAACAAAAATGGGATGTCAGTAATGTCTGTCAATGTAAAGGACAGGGAAACGAGATTTAACTGCACACTTTTCTTGGAAATTAAGACTCAAAGTTCGTATGTAACTATATGCCTCTGCATCAGGTTATACGCATTCAGACTGAGACGCTGAGCTTTTTTCTTGTTCTTGGTTTTAACTCTCAGATTTCAACCACCATGCTGCACAAGAAGAGTGATAGCCGAGGCTGTTTTCTTTCTGCTGACGCAGGATGTTGGCATCTGCGTGCGCGGAAGCCGCTCGCGGTGCAGTCGTGCGAAACAATTCCTTCGGCATTCCGCCGAGAGCACCAACGCAGAAGCAGCAACCCCCCCAGTTGGCGCGCATTACTGGCGCCCAGTCGGGCTGGCGCGGCTCGAACGCCCGCAGCAAAGCGGGACAAGAGCATCCGCGCCGCTATCTGCCCGTGAGCGAACTAGTCCCGCTGTATCTGCACTGGGCTAAGTGCTCGGGAGCCCAGCTGCGTCCAGCAAAGCCTGGGCTCCAGCGACGCGCAAAAGGCACGCGCTCGTCGCGTGCAGCAGTCGAGGCCGGCAGGGAAGAGATGCTAAACGATTCCCCGCAGCACCGCAAGGAGCGCACTTCGAGGCCCCGGGACGACCTGGTCGACCGCAAGCACGGTAGCAGCGCGGGGGTCAGCGAGAGGGCGTCCCTGGGCTGAGCAGCGAGGAAGAAAGCTCAGGGCCGCGGGATACCTACACACACAGCGACCAGACACGCAGGGAATCCGCGCGGAGAGACACGGGGGACGGGAGAAGAGAGAGGAGACGTGTACTGGGTGAAGAGTGGGGGAGCTCACACTGGATCGCCACGCACGCGCACGCCGCGCTTCATCTCGCACTTCAATCGAAGGAGCCGGAGGAGCGTGCACCAAAATAACCGCGCGTCACTCCCAGCAGCAGCAAGCGCCCCTCCCTCCCTGAGCGCCCGGCGTCTGCCCCGTCGCCTCCTGTTCCCTTCCCTGTGTGTTTCCATTCTTTTTTTCGCTGGCTTGAATTTTCTAGGAGCGCATTTGCCCGCACTACACCGTGCAGGAACGTGGCCTCTTACTGCTTATGCGATAGCATTTGCTTTTTTTGTGTGCATCTCCATTTTCAATTTTTAATTGCAACCGACACGTACGAGAGGTCTTTTTTTGCTTTTCCCGCTCGCTCACGGGGCGTCCGTCGGACGTCAGACAGAGGAAGCCACGTGCTGCGCAGGCGCCATCTGCCTAATAGCTGGGGAAGTCGTTACGCGGGGTGGTCACGGCTGGCTGTTGATGGAACTGCGCGCTTCTTCCGGCTCCTGGAACAGCGTCGCGCTCCCTCGTAAAAAAAAAAAAAGAAAAAAGAAAGATTACGAAAGAGAGAGGGAGACGAAGAGATGGAAAGAGACATCCAAAGCCCAAAGACGACGACTGAGAGCAGCTGTAGAGTCGAACGAAACAAATGTGCACCAAGAAATGCACGGCGAGAGGTGTCGGAGGGCGGGCATCCCATAAGGCGCCCGTACTCCTCATGCACGTGGTGCAACTCCGTGACGTGCCCCTCGAAGCTACGCTCGCGGCTGGGCCGCCACCAGCGGCATAAAGTGCGCACCCTCGTCGATGCGCCACTTGGCTGGCGCTGACGCGAGCGAGGAGGAAGAGATGCGCGCGGCCATCAAAGGCTGCGCGCTCGTTGAACTTATTTCTGCCCTTCTCTCGTTTTACTTCGCTCGCCACTTAACGGCACGCGCTGTTCATTTGCCGCGCGGCCTCCTTTGGCGAGGAGGGCCATAACTCGGCCATAGTTGGCCGGAAAGAGTGATGAACGTGACCGTTAGCGAACGCTTTCTCGGGAAAGACCGTTGCGCAGTGTTCCCTGAGCCTCTCAGCGCGATCTGTACACTTTTTTCAAAATGTTGTTCGTTCACTTTTTCCGCTAAGACAGGGTAAACTAGTTGGTCTTTTCATGGGTTTTTCCCGCTGGCCCTATGAACGAAATTTCTGTCCGCCACCGATGCAGCCTGGTCAGCGTTTTCCCAGACCATCCGCTTAGTTCAGGATGTGCGCTAGAACGAGGAGATTTCCTAAAACCATTCAGTCACCACGCCCTGCCCTGGCTGTGTGCCCTGCGAGGGCACACACAGCCACATTATGATGTCTTATCAGCGATCGTCAATGGCGAGCACTAAAAAGTTCAGTCTCAATTTCAAAACCAGAAAGAAAAACGTGGAAATTCAGAGGGACGTCAGTGAACCGTATTTTTTTACGTTGCGCAAAACTAGGGGTGGTTCTAGGGGCGGCGAAATCGCACTACCAGTCGGAAGCGGCTGCCACCCACTATTCACTCGTGATATGAAAGCGGTGATGCTAGGCTTTAAATCTGCTGCAAGACGGTGCAGCTTGGAAGTAACAGCACAGAAAATACGCAGTTCTCGCAAATACCGAAACCGTACCAAATTTTACGCTGCAAATTGAAGACTCGCCAGCCTATCTCGCTAACAAAAGTATGGGCCCAAAAGGCATGAACTTTATTTTTCGTGGCGGCTGCAGAAGCCGTGGCGTATTCACTGCCCAGCATGGCACACAATATCGGTTTACTTTTAAGAGGACTAACATGCACCTGCAGCTTAAGAATTAGAGGCGGAGGTTGAGCTGTTTACAGCAGGACCTTTGTATGTTCTGGGAAGAGCTTCTTGGAAAACCGAATAACCGACCAAGGAACTTCCAAGAATTTTAGCCAGGGAGAGCGTTAAGACCCATGAAAGCGGCATCATCAAAGTTGCTTCGAAAGAATGACAGTACTAGTGCAGGCCCGTCTGTCTCATCTTAACAGCACTTGTCTCGTCCCTTGGCTTCTTCGACGTTACTTTGGTGTTACTGTTCCATGTGACGTCACGAACGCCATTTTGTAGTCCGAGGTGGGGCTTCAGTAGTTTCGGCTGGAGCAGGAGGCTATGATCTCATTAGACACGCGCGCGGCCTTTCGCAGTGCTTCACAAACAAACTGGCGATCGCTGTGACATCGGTGAATACTCCCCATAAACGAACACAAGAACTTGCGCCGGGGCCATCCTGAAGTCAGCTTGGCGCGAACGGAAGTGTTCACAATGAGTTTTGAGGCGAAGTTTCGAAGCAGTTTTCTGAGAATACGAAATGCGCATACTGGCGCGTTTGATGAAATACATGCTTCGCCAAGGACTAAAATGAGCAGCCGTGCTTAAATGCGTTTTTGGTGTCTCCTTTCGGGATGCGCTTGCGACGTGGGCATTTATGCGGCCTGAACTAGAACGCTAGCGTGACATCACCGTATTGGCTCAGCGGCGACAGCAACCTGGAAAAAACGCGTTCATCATTTCGACAGCGTGGCATACCGCAGCCACATGGAAGCGCTATGAATTTTGAGTCACGGGCGCGCACTTTTGCAGGATCGCTGTCCCCAATAGAACGGCCGCCTAGCGCCACACTGCCAGAGGGATTCCTCACTTGTTCAGGTTTAGTTTGGTTTATTGGGGTTTAACGTCCCAAAGCAACTCAGGCTATGAGGGACGCCGTAGTGAAGGGCTCCGCAAATTTCGACCACCTGGGGTTCTTTAACGTGCACTGACATCGCACAGTACACGGGCCTTTGTCTCAGTTCAGTGCGGTGGTAAAACGATCCGCGGACGTATTTTGTAAGCGTTCTTTGAGCGAATCATTTGCCCCTCTCATACCCGCCTTCGATGCCAAAGCCGCCCACCGATGCTGCTACGTGTAACCCACGACGTCACATATACGGCAGCTGCCAGTGATGAAGTGAATTGGAAAAGGATGTAAAAAATACCACCCTCACTATAACAGAAGGGGCCTCAAACCCATCTCGCCGTGTGGGCCGCATCGGCACACTTCTCTCCCAAAGGCCAGTATCTAGAAAGGCGAGGAGAAAGAAAGGAAGGGAAAGAGCCAGTGCATGCCGCCTGTGACCACTTTTTTCTGCCTCAGACGTAGTAGTCAAGTCAAGCGATGTCTGGGACAGAGCATGAGGCTACCACCTTTCTTTCTGCGGTGAAAAAAATGCCTAGTGGCTAACACGAAAGTAATACTTGGTAAGCAACTGCCTGGCGTCAACTATTTTGCAGCGACAGCTGTTAAGCGCCCGTTCCCGGGTTTCGCGTCGGTGTAGGGAGGGTGTTTACCCTGGAAGGAGGAGAGGGGCTATGGCGAGAGCGGCTCTGAGGCTGACAAACGTGCACGAAGGTTACGCGTTTGGATTTATACAAGTTTTGTTTTGAAACCGCTGGTGCCCTTTTATCACATGAGGAAGACGGAAAAAGACAACCTGAATACCAGAAGTCAAAGAAAACCTATACTTGGCGGCGCCGCAACAGGCGGCCAGATAAGTTCCGGTATGTTCTGGTGCTTCAAGGCTATGCGCTTTGCGTGCCCACGTGGTTTCGTGTCTTACATGCCTCGATTTACAAGAGCGGAGCAGCAGAGAAAGTTCAACGCTGAAACTCTACCATTTTTTTTTAACGTGTGTTCGAGCGCGACGGTATACTTACCGCCTTCAATCTGATTATGACCATAATGCCATGCATTTACTAGCGTTTGACATTTTCTCGAGTGTTGAATGCTCTCCGCGTACCTGTCCCTGCAGCCTTCTTGAACGGCCGTTAGAACTGTGCTTGACGACCCGAACGAAAACTGGCGGCGTCCCCCCATCCAGCCGCAGGCGTCGAAGCGCGACGCAAGGGCTGTCGTCGCCGCTCGTTGCCCCCTGTGGGTAGGGAGGGGCCTTTGCGACCCCGGGCTCGCCAGTTAGCGCTGCGGCGGGGCCGAGACAAAGCCGCGGCGTTCAGGCCGCTATTCCCGGGGCGGCCGACCGACCTGGCGCTGCTGCCACCGCCGCCGGCAGCGATCTCCCTCCTCCGCCGATTCGACGGCGGCCCCTGCTCTGGCTTCTATTTGCGCCCGCCATCGGCGAGCACCGCTCCAGCTCGTAAACCCTATGCGCGCCGAGTCGCCAACACAAACGTTGCCTCTGCGCCGCAGTGGCCGGCGACGCGCCGGTGCTTCCTGCCACGTGTTATGTCCACACACTGGTCGTGCCTGCGGGGGCAGATCAGCAGGCAGAGCCCTGTACCCGTGGCTGACTGGCCTCTTCACGGAAACGATGCGGCATGTACTACGTTCGCGGAAGCGGCGCGTGACTAACTTCCTGATCCGCGGTTCAGCTCAAGCTCTGTTCTACCATGGGCTTTCGTGGTTGCAAGTTTCACCCAATAACGGTGTAGAAGGTTGTACCAACGAACAGACCAAATAAAGTGCTCACGTGTGTCCTGTCCTAGCACATCTTGCTGGCGTCTTACTTTTTTTTTTTAGTATGACGATCTAATCAAAGCATTTCGCAGTGGCCGATCCGAAGGGGGGGGGGGGGGGGGGGCGCCCCCCACCTTCTAAGCTATCCCCCCCCCCCCCCCCACCCTTTGTATTCGAACAGCGCCTTTACAGCGGCAGTGAACAAATCAGCGCCTAGCCGAAGCGCCAGAAAGTGGTGAAAAAGGCTTCCCCATTGAAGAGACATGACAGAATCGAAGAACCGGTGATGTTTGTCTTGCGTGTTGTCAGGCCTACGAAATGCACTGGGTGCATTCATGCTTTGTTTTTTGTTTGCTTTTGCTGCTGGTAGGAGCAGAAAGGTTGAAAGGGTTGTTTGGCAGATGACTGAAGGGCAAGCTGGCGACTCGGGACGACCAAACAGATAATTTCTCGAAAGCGGGCAAGGCGGCCGTCCATACTCCCTTCGTTAGTCCAGAAGAATGCAGTAATAAGCTACTCGAGTCTGCGTTTAGCTCTTTCCCAAAATTCTCCTGTGACGCTGCCCAACCCGCGGTACTTATGTGGAGCAGGGTGTCCTCTCTTACGGACGCACCTACTATCTGTGACGCTGTCCAAAGGAGGGGGTACCGAGTTGCACGTCTTTCACGGCCGGCACCCACTTTCTGTACGCGTGTTCCAACGTATGCTGCTGAGGCAACGAGTTGCTCTTTCTCAGTATCAGCGTGAGCTATGGCGCCGAGATTTATCGTTGATTCTCGGAATGCTATTTGTTTTGGTGCGCGAATAGTAGTCAAAAGGCGCATCCGCCGCGGTGTCTCAGTGGTTCTGGTTAGTTATGGTGCTCGGCTGCTGACCCGAAAGACACGGGTTCGATCTGGCCGCGATGGTCGCATTTCGATGGAGCCGAAATGCTAAATGCCAGTGTACTGTGAGTTGTCCGTGCACGTTAAAGAACCTGATGTGGTCGAAATTATCCCGAGCCCTCCACTACGGCGTTCCTCATAGCCTGAGTAGCTTTGGGACGTAAACACTATAAAAACAAAAACCAAACGTCAAAAGACGCCCTTTGAACGGCTTAATTCACATCGGAGCTTACATCGGAATGGCTTTTCCACGAAAATGCATTATCACAATGGACGGCCGTGGAGACTACCCATTTTAGCAGCGTGGGGAGACAGCGTTCTTGCAAGGAGAAAGAGGGGGCGTGTCTCAACGGAAAGGTAAATGATGTGGGACTCGATCGGAAAGCGGTGGCATGGAATAAGCTAGGCAAGCGTATTTCATTTTGCAGATTTAATAGGTAGTGTCCAAACTACGGCAGACATTGCGTCACTGCGAAGCTCTGTCACGTGATTTTAGACTTTCGGGTTGTTCCTGCAGTTTTGTTTGCGTAGGCAGTCTTCACAGCCCTTTCGAGTGAAAGCGCATAGTGCGTGACTTCCCGCACGTGGCCTGAGTGCAGCTATCACGTCATCCTGTTTTCTAGGGAGCTTCAGCAACGGGTTATCTGCCCCAAGGTCGTCGATGGGACGAAATTTCAAAGAGGCGGAGACAATGGTGCTGAAGGTCGCGGAGGATGACCAGGCATGTATGCAGGAGATGTGACCGGCACAGACGAACTGTGGGAACGGGAGAGGTTTTTGATACCGGGATTGAACCTAGTGACTTTGGACTGGGAACCCAGATGAGTGCGGAGAAAGGCCCTGAGGACGACTGGGCGCAGGAGGATGCCCTCGGCTAGACAGTAGATATATTACACAGCCTGCGTCTTCTGTTGCCTAACGAGAAGACAGAGGTAACTGGGAGCGATCGCAGCAGCTCAAGGGTTAATAAAGCCTTTGCTGAGTAGATCTCCGAACACCGTAGGAGGCAAAGACCAGGAACCTCCTCAGGACTTCGTAAAGCAGCGTTCGCTTTCCCGGCAACGATGAGGAGCAACTTGCAGCCTTTAATCGATCCAGAAACTTAAGCGGCCTCCCGTAGCTATGGCTCGGCGTCAACAAATCCAAGAATGGTAAGCAAACCGCCCATAGCAGCCATGGTGTGAGTAACTATAGTTTTTCTTTAACGGTCAGTTGTTGTACTGGCTCGTTTTCTCCCTATCTCAGCGTGACTCCAAGTTAGAGCCAATCTTCTGGCTTGTGACCCCCCACAGGGTACAGTTTGTGTGGGACTGCCCAAAAGGACCGAGAAACAATAAGCCCAGTGGGAACACTTTCTTTAACACGTCTTTTCTTCGCTCTTAGGCTCTCTCTCTACGGGAGGGACATATGCGACGTGGCTTTGGAAGATCCGCGGAAAAGTCTCATGATCATTCCTCAGTTTGGAGAAAGATAAGTCGAACGGATCCGTTGCATTTTTTACAGGGTACGTTGGATGGACTCACGCAGCAGATACATGCCACTGCTTGATGATAATTAGTTTTATTCTAGAAAGAAACAACTAACCAAATTCTTAAATCAATTTTGATCCTAAGAAGAATCCACGCTTACTAGTACTGCTGTTATTAAACAAATTAAGTATACATCGTGACGACATGTCAACACCTTCAGGATGTTAATAGCTGTTCTTTTTTATTTCTGAAGTTTATTCGTTTCTAAAATTTGGCAAACTTGGCGAGCAGAACGTTTCGCTAACTGTATTATAGTCGGATAGAGCTCAAGTCTTCAGTGAAGCTCACCCCACATTCAGGACCCCTGTACCGAACTCCTCCGGGGCAAAAAGTAGACTTTTTTTGCTGCCTAAACAAGAAGCTAATCACGAGACGATACCATAAGCTCAATTTTCTATGCTTCTTGCTCGTTTGAAAAAGCTGATTTCAAAAACTGATTTCGTTCACTGTTGTGATTGGTCAGTAATGAAGGACGCCGCAGACCATGGCCCACCGTTATGAAATTTTGTGTTCTTTTGGTTAAGGACATGTATAACCGGTACTGTAGCACCAATCAAGCCCCATGCGTGGAACTGATCGTTCTCTGAATGCTTACATCACGTGTGCCTTGTCATAGCCTAGTCATAAACAACAAAACAACGGCTGGCTAAAACGTGCTTGCGTATCTCATTCACATTTAGCTTAACCAGGCTAAATCGCGCCTCCCACTAACTTGCTGTCAAGCACCCTATACTGGCCTGGGATGATTGAAGCAGATAGTGTCTCGACACCGTGCGCTCTATCAGTCGGTCAGTTCACCAAGGAGCGCGAAAGCTGCGACAAGGCCAGGCAGCGGCAGTCGTATAGCGGCATGCACAGGGAGCATGTTTCATCACGTATGCCAGTGACATTTATGAACCAACATGACGACAGAGGAGCTCACTTCAGTTCAGGTCGTTGACGTTCAGGACCCCGTTGTGCAGAAGTTTTAAAAAATAAGCGCGAGGTGAAAACTTCTGGCTAATGCTAGGCATATTATGGAACCGTTCACTTCGCGAAGATGTTCTCGTGCTTACAAATCGCCAGCTTGCCTATTGGAACGTTGCCGTATCTTTCCACAGCAACAGAGATTAAAATGAAACCTTTAAACTTCCCTCCCCATATGGGACCAGAAACATCATTTTCTTTTGCTTTTGAATTGGTCAGTGACCAAATCTTCGTCTTGTTATAGATTTTAGAATATCGCGAGAACGAGCGCACGCATCTTGCTTTATCTCATGTGTTACTCCAACGCGATCATCGCCATCATAGGTGGTGCTCACTTCCGCCCAAACCATGTAGTGCAGGCAGAAGAGCGCGAGTGCCACGACGCCAGAAGAACAGCGGCCTACGTGTGCCGGTTCCAGGCCACGCTTGCACAGGCAAGAAAAACAAAAGCATCCCAGCCGACCGCGGTGAGGACAGCCAGGGCAGCACGGACTCCCTTATGTACGCACAGCTCTTCAGGGCGAACGGGGAATCCAACATCCATGCTGTTTGCCAAGGGCGCGGTGGCTCTTTGTCCGTCCCGTGCAACGAGTCTCGCCACGTAACGCTGGTTTGTTAACGCGCCCGCGATGGTCCGTTGAGCAAGCGGCGGTGACGTGCCACGCGTTTCTGCGCGCGTTCCCGATAGTGGCCGCACGAGCGAAGGCCACCTGACCTTCCGAGAATACCCCGTGTGTTTACGGCCGTCCCGGAACCGCAGCAGTTCTAGGGCCCTGCTTTGTGTTCGGGCCCGAGTCAGCGGCAGGAAAAACAGTTTACGCGACCGAAGGCCACTTCAGCTTCCGCCGTCGTTATACCCTCCAAAAATGGTTCCAGTCCACGTCAGACTCCCGCGCACCGACCGCGCCAGCGTATTCTCGCCGGCGGCGGACGACAACGCCGCGGGAACCGTGGACGGAATGCAGAGTGAGGGTCAGAAAGAGAAACCTCTACCGCTGCACTGCACAGGGGTGGAGGTATATGTCGCCCACGCAAAACGCGCGTGAAAGCAACTCAGCAGTGCCTGGAGACTTGCGCGAGCAGTGCAAACTTGTTCAGCTTTCTATATTAAGGAGAAAGCCTTTAATGTCTCATCGTTGTAAGCAGCAGTTGTCGACAGAAATGTCACGCTTTTCAATTGGTCGAAACGGTCGTGACGTCGCAGTGCGCGAATTTCAAACTGGGCCAATTGTAGTTTGGCTAGTAACCATGCAACTAATGGAAGGGATCGTGTAGGGATGCTCTAAGTGGGACTGAGCTTAGTTATTTGCTTAATTATTCAATTAACCTAATTAACCTTTCTAGTCAGGCCATATAAAGAAACAAAGTCGAGAAGGAAATTGGTCGACCTCGGGAATCGAACCCCGGTCTTCGGAGTGCGAGACGAGCATGCTATCCACTCCGCCATGCCAGCTCGATGGTTTGGGAAGAACAAAGGTGCGTCTAGTGAATACGGTGTCTTCGCTCACTCCCATCCTCCCCCCTTCCCTCCCGGCGAGGTTTAGGTGTCCACCGAGATATGAGAGACAGATACATTTCCTTTCCTCAAAAACTAACTTACCGACGAGCGAGGTAGAACGGAATGGGCGATGACGTTCTATGGACTCCCTGGAATACGCTGTCGCGTTAACCACACATCAGTGACCGCACTTAAGGTCAAAAGAGTGCCCCCCTGAGTTTTGACGGGTGTCCACCGAGATATGTGAGACAGTTACTGCGTAATTTCCTTTCCTCAAATACAATTTTCATTTCCTTCATTACGGGCCATCTTTGTCCTTCTTGCACTCCCACTTCCTCCCTTCCTCTACGGTGCGGTTCAGGTGTCCACCGAGATGACAGAGAATTACTGCGTCATTTCCTTTCCTCAAAAAGCGTTCAAAGGGCAAGGCATCGCGCCGAAAGGGTGGTGGCGTTCCGTGGACTCCTTGGCAGCGCTACAACACGCTGTCGCGTTCCACTCCTTAAGGCGAAGCTTAAGCGCCATTAATTAGCAGTTAATTAGTATTCAGGCACTAATCGGTAATTAACCATTAATTAGTGATTTGTCATCACTTAGTAATTAGTACTCAATTACATGTGACGCCACCAGTGCCACAGAAAGCAGTCAAAGTGGCGCGGAAAACGCTTTCGCCTCTACGCACTTTAGACAGTCAAAGTGCCCCCTGAATTTTTTTTGTAAAATATTGTAAATAATGCATAAACCCCTACCCTGTCCTTTCTTGCTATCGCTCCCCTCTGTACTTCTTGCTATCTTCTCCCTGGCCCTTAATTTCCGCCGGCTGCAGGTCGGCAATCGCCAAGCCGAGTCGACTGACATTTCCTGCTGAAAAGCGCACTGACATCTCGCCTGTCGGTTTCTAGCATGTCAGTCCGTGCCAGCCCCTGTCCGTCAGATGGGGCCCGTACAGGCATCTAGAAAGGTGCATTCACGCTTGCGAGTCGCGAAGGGCATTTTCGTCCAAGGAGTGGGGAATTTTCGACAGTGGCACCGTCCAGATTAGCAAGCGCCACCCACTGGTCGCTCTCCCGAATGGTATCGTTCGCAACCATAGCTGTCACCTGTGACGTTACCGGCAACGAGATGCCGGACGTAAACCAAGCTTCGCGTCACCTCCCAGGCGCCACTGATTGGTTTCGCGGCTTGCGATTCGAGGTAACTAGGCTGGGAAATCGAGCAGCGTACGACTGCTTGCCAAGAAGCTGCCACTTTAGAGCAAAATAGTCGCACAGTTTCAGCGACTTGCAATGCACAGTTACTCAACGCAGCAGCTAAACCACTCAGCCGCAGGGTCTAACACGAATCTCGACGTGGGTCGAAGCCATCCTGATGCTAAAATCCAATGAAAGAGAAAGAGGGAGGATGAGTGGATGGCACTGGAGAAGTACTGTGCACTGACGTTGTCGGCCGACTCTTTAACGCAGAAGAAATCCCTGTTCTGAAAGCGATACATAAAGGCGAAGAAGTTAACCACAACGAGGGTCGTTATTTCCGGAAGGGAAGCAATGCGTTCAGAAAAAAATAAACCTAAAATCTTGGAATGTCCTTCCTTTCGGAGAAGGAACGCTCTCAAACAGGGCGTGCAGAAATCGTTAGGTGTACGAAGGGCAATTGAGCAGGGGCACATTAAACTTTTGTTTTGTTTTACCATAGATAAGCTATAGGGAGAAAGCATGCCACGGGTGAAGACCACTCTACCAATTAGTGCTCCGTGTGCTTCAGCATAGAGAGGATTACACTTTCTCAAACACCTGCCTGGCATTTCATGCGCTACCAAAGTAAAAATTTAAACAGTATTTCTGCCCATTTACGGCAGTGATCACTGACAACCACCAGGTGTTGAGGGGAAGGTTGTGACCGACTTCTAGCAGATCAGCTTTCCTGTCATGATCAGCAGCCCTTATCTGTGTGCTTGAGTCTCGCACCTCATGCCAAAAGAGACAACCGTGTCAGAATCTTTGTAGACCAAACTGCCTCAATTTCAGTCTTGTCATTGGACGCATGAGCCGACCTCCTGCCGACTAGTTTTCGAAGATGTGGACTAGTCAAACATGAAGTCAAACATGTAAGTGATGGCGTAGAGGTACAGCATCCGCCTCGAATGCAAGAGGACCGGGGTTCGAATCCCGGTGCAGCGCAATTCTCCACTGGGCTTGAAAAAAAAATTAAAACTTCGCGTGTCGATGGAATTGCATAACCAAGCCTAGGGTGCGGCCTGATCTCGGTGACCATAACCAAAACGCACTCCCTCTCCAGAACAGTATTTGGCCACCCTGGTGTAGTATTTGGCAGCAACCTTCTATGAGCAAAGCAATTAAGGGTCCAGTTTAAGTTAAGGACAACGCAGCGAGCTATCCGGAAGCGGGCAGGGTGGGTAAGAGAACAAACGGAAGTCAATAACATCCTAGTCGAAATCAAGAGGAAGAAATGGGCTTGGGCAGGGTATCAGGCAAACGTATCAGGGGGCGGCACAAAGTTAGGTGGGCGGATGAGATTAAGAAGTTTCCCGGGGGACGGTGGGCGCAACTGGCACAGGACAGGGTTGATTTGAAAGACACGGGAGAGCCCCGCTGCCCTGTAGCGGGCGTACTCAGACTGATGAAGATGATAGTTTTTTCCATGGCATTTCACTTCATACTGAACCTTCCAGGCATAATAAACAGATAATTTGCTAAATGGTTGAGGCCGTCTACCGCGGTCGACGTGTAAATTAAGTTCTACGACGCCTGATGAATATATAAGCTGAATTGAAAAAAAAATGAAGACGAAGGGAAGAAGCGAGGACAACACCTCAGATATTTAGCTAGACATTCAATCTTTTCTTTTGCTTTTTGCTCTCTCTCTCTCTCGGGGCGCGAGCGTGATTTACGCAGTGCCAACAGAAACCCAGTGCCAGGCGTCTGCATCGCGCCCCAACGGTCCTCTGGGCGGGTGAAGGCAGCAGCCCGCTCGAAACTTCACCGAGGAGTGCAGGGAGCGTACACCGCGGTGCGTGCGCTCGGGCAGCGAAATATTGGCTCGCGAAGATGTCGCCCGCTTCCATTCCGAACGTCTCGGAGGGGCACTTTGGGAAAAGGATGGATGCTGCACCTTCGCCCCCGCTTCCTCCGAGTAGTCGCGCTTCCAAAACCGGGGTCGCCCTTATTTACGCCACGCGCCGCGTAGTATGGAGGCCTCGGGGCGCAGCCCCGGCGTCGTGGAGTTTCGCGCAGCACTGCCCAAGCCGGAACGCGCCCGAGGTTAAGCTGTGGGGAGCAGTTTTAGCATCGCACAGTCTCGGATTCGCTCTGTTTTCAGGCTCAAAGAATTAAAGCACGCGGTAGAGGACGCGCGTGGGCGTCGCTTGCCCTGTCTTTCCAAGTCATGCGCTTTCGTGGAACAGCAACGGACTAAGTTTTCCACCTAAGCTCGTGGCTGCGCGCTCAGGGTCTAGAACGACGATCTTACTGGACATCAAGGCTCCGCCTCAGCCGATTACGCTCAGGCGAGGACTGGGCGGTTTGAACCATGCGTGCGCGCGTAAAGCGGCCGACAGCGAGACCGCCACCGCGGCAGTGCACGGAAGTGGCGGGGAGGTCGCCTCCGCGCAGGATGCGGCACCTCAAAAATACCGGCTACCCCTCCACAGAGGAGGGCGGGAAGAAGCGGATCCTTCGAGGAAGTGCCACGTGTTTTTGCACAACGCCCGGCTCCAGACGAAGCCGTGCGTTGGGAGAGGGGGGAGGGGTGGCGGGATGGAAGTCGGGGCCCCGTGCGTAGCTTCCGTTTGCAGAACATTCGTTCCATTTGCTTCTGCCCGTCACTGCTGCGAAGCCCTGGCCTGGCTCAATGTCAGCGATGCCGATCGGGCAGCGCTGCCCACTGACAGGGGCTGCGGACCCGCGTGGAGAACAGCGCTGGTATTCGCATCAGCTCGGGCTGTTTCCGCAGGAATGCGAAATACGCTCTGCCACACACGGCTGATATCACTTTCTCAGTTACTCTGCTTTTGCTACGAGAAAATTTGGGTGTTACTGAAGTAATTTAAGAGCAGGCAGGCTACGTTCATTGCAGTACCCATTCGTATTGCAACAGCCAAGATATAAGCAGGCGCAACAAAACGGAATATCGCAAAAAAAAAAATGACGGTATACGACCTAGACCTAAAGCAGCGTTCTCTGTCGTTGCTTTCTCAAGCGAAGCCGCGGGCGGAAACAATCTCTGGAAAGTTTTTAAAAAAGCGGAGAGGGGTGGGGGGGGGGGGGGGGGGGAGGTGTCATTTTCTCTTCAATATCCTCGCACTAACATGGATCGCCAACAGCTAATATATCTTTCATAGTATACCTGGGTTCACAACCAACATCCGTAAATAGCCTCTTGTCTTTCTGGCTTGCAGTTCCAGGGGAACACGGGCACCCTACAAGGTGTTGCCGAACGTTGTGCTGTCTACATAGTGAACAGCATCCCTTAAAGAGCAGACAAGGGAAGGGAAATGTGGGGCTCGTTATGACATACGTACGAAGAAAACCAACAGCCACCGGAACCAAGGAGCATAGGGGATGTTTTTTTTTTGTTAATTTAAGGTGTTGATCAATGGGATATTAAAAGCGTAATTATTTCAGCGCTTAAATTGAATGATTAGAAAACAGAAGAAAAAAAGCAGCCACCGGTGGGATCCGAACCCACGACCTCCGAATTTCGCGTCCGGTGGTCTACCAACTGAGCTACGGCGAAGGCTGTCCAATCTTCTGCTTTCGGGGGTATTTATGTGTAGCGTAACAGAACCTTGACAGTTCATCAACGCCTCCCTCGTCCGTAGCGGCGGGCGTAGTACGTCCTGCATTACCGCGAGTGCCTCGTGAAATGTAATCGAATGGTGAGGGCGGCAGCTGTACGAGAACCCTTTTATGCTATACCTATGGGATCTAGACTGCTCCTTGGTGTTGGTGACTGTTGGCTTCCTTCATAAGCATCCCTTAAAGCGAGCCGTATTCTCAGCCCACTGGACGAGCGAAGCGAGACAAAAGATCGAAACAAGGCAATGCAAAAATGCTGAACGACAATTGGGAGTTTCGAGAACTAGTACTTTTGTTAGAGTTTGCTAGAATTTCAGCGTCACTCCTGCCTGATTACCTCGGTCACGATTACCACGAAAAAATTCGCCCAAGTTTAGGGCTGCGTGACGGAGCGACCTGAGGGCGAGACCAAAACGAATGGGATTTAAGAACGCCGCCGCATTATCCATTTACGCGTATTTAAATGAGAATGGCCTTTAAATTACGTTTCGAGAGATCTCAGGCAAGAGGAAAGTAGCGAGGAATAAACGCAGTAATATACAATCAGCGCCCAGTGCGGCGTTTGCAAATATTTTGTCCATGTTTGAGAATCAAATCTGGGACAAACCAGGCCAGTCATGTTACCGGGAAAGTTTTTTTTTTATCAGCTGCTCCATTTATAGTGAGCTGTGTAACTCCACAGTGTAGCCACATGGTTGCGCTCAGATTGGAGTAAACGGTAGTAACCCTTTCCTTGACCACTTATCTGTTGAACATTGCCTACGCAACTAGATACACCTTCGCGATTTCTACCTCCAGCGCTTCGTTCTCGTCATCACGTGGTGCAAGAACCGCGCACCATACGTCGCCCCACGAACACGTACGGCAAACGAAGAAAAATAAAAAGGGGGGGGGGGGGGGGGGGGGGGGGGCGTAACCAAGGTTAGTGAACTCCGAAGAATGGCGTCCTCAGCAAAAGAGCCGCCGCCGGCAGAGAGTGTGGCGGAGGAGCCAGGCGGCAAATTTCTACGACGCTGTCGCGTTGAGCGGGATATTTTCGAGTATGATCCGCGGCTGTCGCGCGTCAGCTGCGCGGCGCGCTCGGCTGACGTCGGCCGCTGTTGTGCCGCCCAGCCGTGAAGCGCAGCAACTAGCGCGACAACACACGCTTGCGAAATCACGGGGGAGACTGGCCGACGCGACGAGGCGGGCCGCTGACCCTGCAGTGCTGAGGGTCCGCGTTTCTTGAGCGCCTCAGGGAAGACGCGCGGCCCCTGACGAGTTGGGCGGAAAAAAGGAGAATGTTTCGCATGTCGCAGGCTACTCGGGTGTCCAGCAAATCGAATGTCAAACGACCCGAACTTCGCGGTTCCGCGCCTTTAGGCACCACTGGCTCCTCGGAGATGACTAACAAGGCTCGTTGCTTACGCGTCAGTTTGTGGCGAGTTGCGCGAAGCGTGGCAATAGGTTCACGAGATCACCGCGTGCTTGATTAGCGAGCAGGCATTTTCGGCGCAAGGACCACGTAACGACGCAGGCGCGAGGGCCAGGAATGTAACGCCAACGAGCCATGGTGAAACTAATCCTTGCCGGGAATCACTGCCAAGGGCGCGGAGCAGTGATGGCAGAAGCTGAAAATAGATGCTCGAGGAGAGCAGGCCTTCTTTCCCTCGGCGCGACGTAACGGGGAGAGAACAGAAGAGACCAACGCTCCGAAGGAACAGGGAACAATCGGTGGGTACTGATTCCCCGTCCGCCGCACCTCGAAGGCAAAGCTACAACAACAGACGCGTTATTTATGGTGCGGGCCCGATCACAACTTATAGCGGGAGGGGAGCCGTCCGGCTCGTTCACACCACGCGGAGTCCCAAAATGTTTTAATAATCATCCGGGGGAGCGGGAAGAGGCAGAGAGTGGAAGGGACCCTTTCTTCCCCGCGCCGACGCCGCGGCGGGGTCCCTGATCAGCCAAGCCGAGCACAAGACAAAGATGGGGCGGCACTCAAGTGGCGGAGGATATTGGGCCGATGCCGTCTGCCCTCCCCCGCCAAGCGTCGGCAATTGGGAATTAACCGCCCCAGCCCGCTTCTCTCTCCTCCCACGGGTTCCATCAATTCCAGTTAGAGACCCCGCCGAGGCCCAGATTGAGCTTTGCAGCGTCTTCCCGATAAATTGGGACCGACCAAGCCCGGCCGCGGGACGCGCCAGCGGGCCCCGAGCGCCGCTCACGCGGCGCCTGAACGGGGCGCCCGCGTACGGCGCTGGCGAAAAAAAAAAAAAAAGCAGAGCGTGTTATCTCGAGCGGTGGTGTGGCGGGCTGTACGCCGCCAAGACCAACGGCACGCCGCCCAGCCTTGAACGCACTCGAGTTGCGCGAGTCTGTCCATGCGAAACCGTATTCTGACGTCACCGGTGGGAGAGCTCACTGGGTCATGTTGTCGTCAACACCTCCTTTTTCGTTCCTTGTGGGGGCCCCCCGCCAGGTTTTTATAGTTTCAAGCGAGCACTGCGCCCTACTCTTCCTCCGATAACAGCCGCACGTTAAGACGAGCTCCACTGGGCGAATTCGTGTGAACTCGCGCCTTCAGTTCGGCTTTCTAATGCACGCTGAATTTCATCATACGCCGCCAATTTTCCTCTTCGCTGGCATCGAATTTTTGTCTGCTCTGGCTGAAATTCTAAAATCTCGAGCTTACTGCGCTTAGATCCACATCGTGGCTGTAAGGGCAGCAACTTTTTTGTGCTTATGTCTGCACCTAGCTACAACGCCCCAGGGCAAGTGAAAGCGCCACCGGCGACTGCTAACAACGCGAGAAGCTTCCACGTCCTAAGCCCATTCTGCCAAATCGCTAACCTCTTATCAACCATATTGCGCTACGCGAATATCAGCGGCGGTAAAGCAACTATTTTAGGAAAGGCACATGCCTCAAAGAACTTAAGCAATAATCGCACTTCATATGATCCCGCTATCTCGCAGGAATCCACCACGTGCTCTATAAAGACCCAGTGCATCGACCGACCGCGGTATCAAAGAACGTCCTTGTAGGGACGATTGACGAGATTGTCCAGCAGCGCGCTGTCAATATATCTAACAAGGGCGAACAACGGACCCTAGATTAACACATTCGAGCACCGCGAACAATAATATTTTCTCACTTTAATGCACCACGGGCATAAGCCCCGAGAGTATAGCTTCGGAAATTAAACGATCACACAACCTAATGATCGGCGTGTAGGCCTCTGTCAGGATTCAAGTAAGGCTATCTCACAGCATACCGTCGTTCTCATTCTTAGCGTCCGGCTGCAATATAAACCCGATGTTACAATTATTGCTACAAACTTGAGCTGTTCTGTACTGAATGATAATGCGTGTACAACACAACACCGCACAAGTAATTGGGGGAGGGATGCATGTTCATCATCTTCGCTTGTTGGGCAAATGGGAGCGCGCATGCGTTCACAAACAGCAAGTATGCACATTAGCCAGGTTAAAAACGCTAGGAGCCTTCAGATGAATACGGAAAGGCTGTCGCAGAAATACGTCAAGAAATTGGCTAAATAAGGATGTGAAGTATGTCGATGAAAAAGCCTTTCAAAATCTGACTTGTAGTGGTCGCTCTACATGTTTCCCAATTAGCGCGTATAAGCTTGACACTGTGCAAGCGCGTACTTTATATCCATGCGCCTGGTGATCATCTTTTCTTTCTTAGACATGCCAAATAGCGAGATCAACGTGGCGAAGACGAAAAATAGAAAAGTACGCAGCGCACGCTGCGTATCGGCTAACGTAAACAGACGGACTCCATTTCCTTATGGGATCTCCGAACTGACGCCCTCCCCCAGAAGTTCGCTCCCAACAAAAGCTTCAGAGGATTGAGATCGGAGAATAAGGCCTCCATTAGCCGCTGTCCAGAGGAAAACTACCGAAAGCGACCGTGGAAATGTCAATATGTTTACAGCGCCCTCTTCAAAGTTTTCGATTAGCGCAGCCCATTGTGGGCGTCATAAGGATTCAGCAGCCTTGTCGCCGGACGTTGGACATCAATGTGATCAACTGTCGCCCAACTCTCAGACGTTCGAGCCTGGACCTGCAAAGGAGAAAACGTCCGGCGGCCAGCGAGAACATCGATCGTCGTTCTCTGCCCTCAGTCCCTCCGGCAAACAGTTCTGAAACGCCGGGTGTTGCTGGAATGACGCATATATATACTTTTTTTCCGCGACTTTCCGCGCCGACTATTTCGCTGACCGTGTCCGGTCGAAAATTGGCCGTAATATCAACTCGGTGCCGGGCTTGGACGTCGGAAATGCACGTCGAAGAAAAAAGATGAGGTTGACAGGCGAGATTCTTCACTTCTTCCGTCCGGCGCTCAGCTCTAGAATCGTTTGCGGAAATGACGGGCCTTCCGCGAAATTCAGCTGCTGCAGTTTCGGCGAGGAAGGCAGTATCCGGTAGGGAAAATAAGGGAGCAGGGAAAAAAATGACACAGGGAAAACGCGCGAATTTTCCTGGACTTTGGGTAAGCCACCTCGCAAAATGGCCGCTTATCTGCGCTGGAACGCGAACGAATGCCACGAGGTCATCCTCCTCTAGCTTAAGGTAGACGTTCGTGACGTCACAACGTTTCTTAGCGTTCGCCCTCTCATCCCTGCTGGAAAAGAAGCCCGGGATGTGCGAACGCAACGTCAGAGAAGAAGGAGCAGAAGGGGGGGGGGGGGGGGTACGACAATGTATAAAGCTGCATAACGCATCGACGCAGCGCATTATGCAGCGGTCATTACACTTAAGTGACCCTTTACAGATAGCCCGTCGTTTAAGCAAGAAGGCAGCTTGAGACTATCAGACGATGCTTCGCCAGTTATCAACTGGAGCGAAGTGTTTTCCGTTCTGGAGTGCGAAGCTACATGAAAAAGGCAAAATCCAACATCAAGTGTCTGCCTCGCGAAAATGTCACCTGAACAGTGCGCGGGAAGGCAAAAAGCAGACCCTCACTGATTTCTGCCCCCTGTGTAATCGGCCCCGTGTAATCACCAACTTTCAAAATTTGCGCGAACTGACTGAGGACTTGACACTTGCAGCGGCTACAGTTGCCGACGCATGGGCATGAAGCTCCCGTCATTAAGTGTTTCCATTGCTTTGATCAGTATACGCATTAAGATGACCTTGGTATCGTTGCTACGCTAACGGTCACAATTCCATTTTACAAACGCCGATGAAGTGAAAGTGCGCGGGGGATAACCCAGTTCACAAACATCTTCAGCTGTGCGTGCCGCTGTTGGCGTATGCATATTTGGACGACAGCGCACTCTAACCTCTCAAACTCCGGGATAAACGGGACGCTTAATTACGTTCAGGAAAGAGATAAAAAAATTGGAGGCTTTCAAGGTTAAGCCCAGTGGATGCGAAGCATGTCCTTAGCGTTTGGAGGCATCTTGACCGCATACACGCCCGGCGCAAAGACGCTGGCGCGGTTGCGGGCACAGAGACTGACGCGACGGCGGGCGCGCGCCGCTTCATCCCTGGCGTGACGTCACATATCACGTGATGCAGCGATGGTGGCGCCGCCGCCGCGTCGCGCGCGACGGCGCGAAATGAAGCGTGGAGGCCTCCGCCGGGCGACGTCTGACGGCGCGATATGAGGCCCCATCTGCAGCCGGTGTGACGTCATCACGTGACGTCACATCATGTGATCTCACTAAGGTCAATGGTGGCCACCGCCGGGAGGCGACCGACGGCGCGATATGAGGCCCCATCAGCAGCCGGTGTGACGTCATCACGTGACGTCATGTCACGTGACCTACTTGAAGGTCACTTGAAGGTCAATGGTGGCCACCGCCGGGCGTCGCGCGAAGGCCCGAAACCTACGTTAATATGCTTCGCATAAAACACGTCCGGAAAATCGGCGCCTCGGAATTTCGCAAAAAAAATTACGAGGAACATTAGCGGCTAAAGTGGTGAAAGACGAAAGCCTGAGTGCTGCATTCTGCTACGCGATTATTCACTGCACATTTTGTTGGTGCATTAATTAACTGCCAATTAATGACGCTTAAGCTTCGCCTTTTAGGAGTGAAACGCGACAGCGTGTTGTAGCGCTGCCACGGAGTCCAAGGAACGCCACCACCCGTTCGGCGCGATGCGTTGCCCTTTGAACGCAACGCTTCTTGAGGAAAGGAAATGGGGCTGTAATTCTCTGTCATCTCGGTGGACACCTGAGCCGCACCGTACAGGAAGGGAGGAAGTGTGAGTGAAAGAAGAAAGATGGGCCGTAATGAAGAAAATTAAAATTGTATTTGAGGAAAGGAAATTACGCAGTAACTGTCTCACATATCTTAGTAGACACTAGTCGAAAATTGTATTTGAGGAAAGGAAGTTGCGCAGTAACTGCCTAACATATTTCGGTGGACACCCGTCAAAATTCGCGCGCGGTGACGTCACGACAATTTGGACCAATCTGAAACGCGGACAAATACGCCTTGCTCGTGTCTAGTCGAAAATTGTATTTGAGGAAAGGAAGTTGCGCATTAACTGCCTAACATATTTCGGTGGACACCCGTCAAAATTCGCGCGCGGTGACGTCACGACAATTTGGACCAATCTGAAACGCGGACAAATACGCCTTGCTCGTCGGTAAATTGGTTTTTGAGGAAAGGAAATGTATCTGTCTCTCATATGTCGGTGGACACCTAAACCTCGCCGTAACGGGAAGGGAGGAAGATGGGAGTGAACGAAGACACCGTATTCACTAGACGCACCTTTGTTCATTCCAAACCATCGAGCTGGCATGGCGGAGTGGTAGCGTGCTCGACTTGCACTCCGGAGACCGGGGTTCGATTCCCAAGCTCGGCCAATTTCCTACTCGGTTTTATTTATTTATCTGGTATTAACTAAACTTAAACTTACTTGGAGCATCACTATACGATCCCTTTGATTGGTTGCATAGTTAGTAGCCAAAGTACAATTGGCCGCGTTTGAAATTTGCGCACTGTGACGTCACGACCGTTTCGACCAATTGAAAAGCGTAACATTTCTGTCGACAGCTCCTGCTTACAACGATGAGGCATTAAAGGCTTCCGCCTTAAATATAAAGAGCTGTCGCCCCTGCTGTGGCTCGATTTCCGCGCGCTCATCTTGCTGGACCACTGCGGTCGGTCAGCTATCACTTGCCGCAACGCACGCAAGAAGGGATAGCGCACGTGGTGGGGCGATTTAATACGGCGAAGAGTTGCCGATTCAGATAACATGCAACTTGAAGCCGCTATCTCGATGGGAGCTCCCGCATCGCTGCTGATACGCGCGCATTGTTTCCAAGTGACTTCATTGTCCAGCTCTGCCAATAAAGAAAGGGCACCCGCAGAACACTCGCGCGTCTCACGCGCCGTGCGCGCACTGCGCTTCGAAATAGGTCATAAGCCCCGCCGAGAACGCGCGCATCAAGAGCGATGGGCAGTGATAAATTGGGGCGCTGGTTAAAATGAAGATGAATAGCTACGGCACGCATCTTTGAAGGCGCATTTATGGGACACGGAAATGGCTCCGCCGCAGCCGCCGCTGCTCTGGTTAAGTTAATGGTGCGCTAAGCTCAGCGGCGTTTCCGAGCGGCGAGCGACTGCGAAGCACTAAGTTACAACTAAGTCACAACTAAGCGAGGACACGGTGCATTCATGTAAAAAAAAATATGACTGGCGGTTTAGCATTGCTAAGCACGAAATAATGTGCGAAAGCAGGGATTTTTATGCGAAGCATACTACTTTAGCTACCACTTCAGCCCTTCACCGTGGTTATGCGCCTCCAAATCACGTGATACATGACGTCACACCACGTGACACGATGACGTCACGACAGTAGAGAAACGGGGGCCCACCTCGCGCCGTCGCTGTGGTTGTGCGCCTCCAAATCACGTGATACATGACATCACACCACGTGACACGATGACGTCACGACAGTGGAGAAACGGGGGCCCACCTCGCGCCGTCGCTGTGGTTGTGCGCTTCCAAATCACGTGATACATGACGTCACACCACGTGACACGATGACGTCACGACAGTGGAGAAACGGGGGCCCACCTAGCGCCGTCGCTGTGGTTGTGCGCCTCCAACTTACGCGACACGATGATGCTTCGCATTCTACAGGCTTAACCAAGTTAAAGGGGCTGCGAAACACTGCTTGGGGGGATACCGGCTATACTTCAGGTGAGTTCTTTATGTCACACAGATGCTGACTTAAAAAGAATTACAGGAATCGATGCACAGGAACGGGAGTTATTCAGTGGAGAAATTTCAAAATACAAGCAAACAAAACGCTGCCCTCAACTCAATTTTGGCGGGGCTTCCCACTCCTATTTCGCTCTCCCAATGACGGCACCTGGCGCAACCAATCAAAACAGCCAGCCAGAGCACGTCGCGGAAGTTTGTACTCCATGGTTGCCTGCTCCCTGTAACTCGTTTTTGCTGAGACTGGCAGCGTCGTTTCCATGCCAGAGCGCCCCTGGTGGTGTATTTTTATTTTACTTGCTTTGCAGGGCTTTTATTTAAGACAAACAAGTTGTTTTTGTTGATCTAATATAAAACGCAGACAGGTGACAAAGTGTGTGTATTTATTCACACAATTTGCAGTATATTTACTGTTTGTCCGATCATCAAGCTCGCGCCAGGTGATGTCATATCCGCTGCTAAAAACCCGCCACTGTGTGGCGACACCATCAGAGCCATGAAGTTGTTTTTTGGGAGGACATTAAAATATTAAAAAACGGAATATACGCGGTATTACCGACGCTAATAGCACCATTATAACTCACTGTATGCAATCAACAGGCAAAACAGTTAACTAAGATTGTGTTTCTGGGCCCCTTTAAGCCTCAGCCATTTTTTTTAAGGCAGACGCCACCGCCGCGTATCTCCCAGCGCGACTGAGGTGTCCACTAACCCAGGGAGCCAGTAAGGAGTCTTTCCTTTCCACAAAATAAACGGAGTCAACCTTCCACTGGCTTTCAGAAAAGGAAAGGCGCATAACTGCCTCAGTTTGTAGGTGGACGCCACCGCTTAATCACGGCGCGGTTGAGGTGTCCACTGACCCAGGGAGCCAGTAATGCGTCTTTCCTTTCCTCAAAATAAACGCAGTCTAAACCTTCTGCAGGTTTTGAGAAAAGGAAAGGCGCAGAACTGCCTCAGTTTGTATGTGGGCGCCACCGCCTACTCTCGGTGCGATTGAGGTGTCCACTGACCCAGGGAGCCAGTAATACGTCTCTCCTTTCCTCAAAATCAACGGAGTCAACCTTCCGCTGGTTTTAAAAAAAAAGGAAAGACGCATAACTGCCTCAGTTTGTAGGTGGACGCCACCGCCTACTCACGGCGCGATCGAGGTGTCCACTGACCCAGTCACACCTAGCGCGCAAAATTCACAAACGGGCGCCTTCGAGCTTAAACCAGCGTTGCGCAGCAACGCGGCGAACCGTTCGGCGTCAACATCGGATCACGTGCACTGCTTGGCAGCGGCTAGAAGACGCGGCTCACACGGAGCCGCTACAGAGCACAGTGGCGCCGGACGCCTCGAGGTTCTTGGGCGCGAGGTCGTGTTCCTGCCCGTGCTACTAAAATCTCATGACGACCACGATATCCCATTCAGTCGCCTTGAACAGGACAACGTCAGGAAATACAAATAGGGCGCGGCGCTGTGCGTCCGTTCGAAGATATCCGCGAGGGGAGCGCACGCGCACGATGCTCCCGTGGGTAAAAAAAGAAATAAAAAGCAGTCTTTGTTAGCGACGTTAGCGACACGAAAAAAAAGGGCCGCTGCCTTCAGGCCCAGCTATGAGGACACGTCCTGTGTCAAAGTAAAAGGCTCAAATCTAACTGGATAGCGCATGGGCTCCGAGCGACTCGTAATCGTTCCGAGGCTACAACGTAGCAACGCTGCAAGGTGCGACGTTGCAACCGTGCGCTCTGCTGACGTGGGCACCACCCGATGAGGTTTCGAACGTAGCGTTAGTCGTACACAGGCGGACGCTATCCGCGGTAAGGACGCGCCTGCCGTTCAGAGCGACCGAGGGACGCGCTACCGATACCGGCGCCGGCAAAGGGTAGAAGGCCCACAGAGGGGCAGGCGGCGAACGTCAGCCAACTCACCGTTGTCGTCCATCGCTGTGCCGGGAGAGGTCCAGCAGTGAGCTGTCAGTCGAACCCGGCCGCCAGCTCAGAGCGCGAGGGTATGCGAGCTCACGAGGATCGCGGGCGCGTGAGGAGAGCGGGTGCAGGGAACCGACCATTGATGATAGTGCTGCAGTTGATCTCGTGCGTATGGCGTACGCCCATAACGCGAGGAGCCGGTCGAAAATCGCACAGAAAACCTCAAAAGAGCTGCGGTGAATAAATAACAAACCCATATACGCACAACTGAGCGAGGTGATCAGATAATTAAAAGTATAAAATGATTTGGGAGCATGCATGCAAGGAAAGAAGAGGAAGAAAAAGAATTTGGGAAGTTGGCTTAACAGCAGCAACCAATATGGAAGTCCTGAACAGTTGTGTAACTACAATGTTCACCCAAAAGTCTGAGCTCTACGAGAATCTGGGTCAGGAATTCCTGGCCAAAACAAAGAGGCGGAACTTTTAGAACTCCTTGGGAGAACACAACAGGTCGTGACACGTCTATCCTCTCTTTCACACATCCGCGACAGCGAATATGGGCTAAAATTGCCAAGAACTCGTCAAACTGTCTTGGTGCCTCAACAGCAACGTCACGTACCCTGGGGTTCCGTAATCAATCCGGATCTGCAGCATAATAAACAAACACTGCCTACTTCATTATTGTGCAACAGGAATTACCACTGAGATAAACAAAACAAAAAATACCAGTGCCGAAAATTGCAAATAGTCAAGAATGAAGACAATAGTGATTGAGAAAAATATAATGGATGTAAATAAAACAATGACAGACAATTTGGCGTTGTTAGAGCAAATGCAAATTAGGTGCACGCGCACTTTGGTTTTCACTTCGGTTTCGGTTCGAGGCTCTTTTGAGGGCAATGCGATAGCGGTCTGTTCTGGATGTATTGCGCACGGACGGAAGTTGATGAAGACGACATTCAAAGCACAGCGCGAGTGACTGGAAGTTAAACAGTAGTAACAACAACAGCAGCAACACGCGGGATGTTCGGATGCGGCGATGACGTAGTGGTCCAGTGCAGTGGCCGGCGAAGCCGATCTGTTGGAGCCGCCGCGGATCCGAGACCCACTCGCTGTTATTGCGTGTTTTGCCATAAAATGATTTGCATGGTTGGCCATAAAGCCCAAAACCCGGTGGGTTGCGGATTGCAATCTGCCCACCGTGGTAGACGGACAACCTGCCAGAGGCTTCGGACAGTCAGACGTTGGCGAAATCTGAGATTAGGGGTTTCAGTGACAGCGCACCAAAAAAGTGGTTGGCCGGTATGCTTAAAATGTAGTATTGTATGACCTGTGGACACTTTGAAAGGTCTATTCTAACGGTAACATTCACCAAAAAAGCCAAAGATCATAGTACGTGGGGTTGAGGAGACAAACTGAATGAAGAATAATTGCAAAACTAAAATCAAAGCCACCATGCATGAAATGTGTCCAAGAGAAACAAAATGTGCCTTTTTTCAGGGGTGGGGGGGGCTGATATTAGCTGTTTGCTGTGAAGAAGAAAAAAAGAAAAAGCAGACTGAAGGGTTAAATCATAAGAGCGGAAGTTCTAGGTGAACCCTTCCGAATCAAGCCTCGAACCAATAGGAGCGGACGAGAAAGTCATATATCTATCTCCGCCTGAATGACCAACATTTCTTAATGTGAACCCAGATTTGAATGAGTTAAATTAGTAAGATGTCATCTAAATTCCGCATTTAATGCACTCTAGCGGCACAGAGCACTGACGCGAAACAAAAAAAAAAACTAACTAAAACACTCCACTGTGCTGTAAGTTCAGGTATGTGTTGTACCAGCGAGAAGAGCGTAATCCGGACTTAAATTTTCTTGTCAAGGCAACATTAGCACAGCCATGAGCAAAGCATCTTTGCTATTTATTTTTAATTGTTATGAACATTTCGGTTGCATTTTTTTTATTTGCCTACTTTTTTTATCCTGAGGTCGCGCGCTTCTTGTAGCCATTTTCCCGCTCTAAAATAGAATGTTTTTTTTTTCGGTATGAAACATACATAATATATACATCTTTAAGACGTATAAGAGCTGACATGAACTGAAAATCGCGACATTCCATGACGCATGTACCGCGAGTCAGAGATTGTCGCGCGGTACGTGCGTCACGGAGTGTTGCGATTTAATTGACGTCGTGTTACGCTCCCCGCAGGCGCGCAGTTTTTAAGGCTAGAGCCTTTAATGCCTCATCGTTGTAGACAGAAGGCTGTCAGCAGAAGCTTGTCAGCAGAGGTGTCACGCTTTTGAGGGGTGTCCACCGAGATAAGCAAGACAGTTACTGCGCAATTTCCTTTCCTCAAATACAATTTTCATTTTCTTCATTACGGCCCCTCTTTCTCTTTCTTCTTTCACTCCCACTTCCTCCCTTCCTCTACAAACTGATGACGGGTGTCCACCGAGATACGTGAGGCAGTTACTGCGCAATTTCCTTTCCTCAAATACAATTTTCATTTTCTTCATTACGGCCGCTCTTTCTCTTTCATCTTTCACTCCCACTTCCTCCCTTCCTGTACGGTGCGGTTTAGGTGTCCACCGAGATGACAGAGAATTACTGCGCCATTTCCTTTCCTCAAAAAGCGTTGCGTTCAAAGGGCAAGGCTTCGCGCCGAACGGGTGGTGGCGTTCCGTGGACCCCCTGGCAGCGCTACAACACGCTGTCGCGTTCCACTCCTAAAGGCGAAGCTTAAACGTCATTAATTAGCAGCTAATTATTATTCATTCTTTGATCACTAATTATCCATTAATTAGTAATTTCTCGATAAGTAATTAGTTCTAATTCTGTGTGACGTCATGCAATGGTAACGTCACCACTGCCACAGAGGCAGTCAAAGTGGTGCGGAAAACGCTTTCGCCGCTACGCACTTTAGACAGTCAAAGTGCCCCCTGAAATTTTCCGAATGGCGGGAGAAATGGCTCAAATTGGTTGAGCCACAGCGGAGAAGGTAATCGCGTTTTCGAAATTCTGAAAACTGATATAATTATTGGAATTTAGTTATTCACCTTACCAGTTGATATGATTTGCCTGTTTTTTTACGTCCGCCAACACTGGTATTGCTATGCCGCAAAAAGCTTCTCTTTGCCTAAAAAACCCTATTTAAAAAAAAATTAGTGGCGGGGTTACCTGAAACACCCGGTGTAATGGTAATTGAGAGCGTACAGACAGGACACGAGGAGCGAGCACAACACGAGTGTCGAGTTGTCATTTCTTCTCCTTCGCTCCATTATGTCAAGATCTAACTAGGCTTGCTCAACGCTGCTATTTCAAGAGAAGTTCAGGAAGTGTCGTACAGCTAATTTATTTGTTGAGAAAAAAAGGGAAGAACATCGTTTTTAATCACCGGAATGGAAGCACACTGCACAGCAAACCTTGTAAGCTGCGCTTCTCATTCATAGTTGAACTCTCATATGCGCAGCTTAGCCTTAGGTTCGGAGAAGCCAGGTTGCAAATATGTGGATTCGCGTTAGGAAAGTTTCGCTTCCTGTACCTGTTCGCGTTTCCGCTTTCGACCAGAACCTGGCCGAAAGCCAGTGGTATGAGCTGTCCTCCTTGGCTCCGTACAGGCGCAAGATGTTTGCGAAGGCGCGCAGCCACTGAAGCAAGAACATCGGCGATAGGTACCTAATATATAGTTGCTCTGCTGATGCGTAGACGGCGGCGTCCTCCGCTCGAATTGTGTTGTGCTGATATATGGCAAGCTAAATGAGGTGGTGTAAGGCCCACAGTTGTGGAGCGCCTACGCTGCATCTCTTGGGAGTCATTAACAATCAGAGAAAAGTTTGCAGGCGCTGTGCTACGAGCAGTCATATGCAGTCATGAAGTCATATACATATGCAGTCGTAAAATGCGTCAACTTCAAGAAATAAGCCTGACGGTTGGTGTCACGCAAAGCCGCAAGTTGTGTTACCCGTACCGGACACCTTTCCGCAGTTTTTCATTGCTCTTGTAAGCGAAAAAAACAACAACAACAAAAGTGTAACGTAATCTTCTTCCTCCCACGGTTTCCTGTGTGATGTTGTTGTAGGAGCCAGAATTCACACCGGGACGTCGGGACGGATGTAGGCGCCTGGCGGTGTACGCTATCGCCCAGACTGTTAAAAAAAAAAAAAAAGAGATCTTGCGCAAACATTGTCCTAGCGTAAGTGTGGCCTCGCGCTCTCATAATAAATGTGATAACGCTGTTTGTCCTGGCGCACTTTCTATTTTTCTTTCGCGTATCATTTTAATGCTTTACAGCTGTTATGTGAAAGGAAGAGGCTTATCAGGAAAATCTGTACATAATGCCTACAGCACACCCACACCTTAAGATGAACTCACCTATATAGCTCTGACACATGCTTAACAGTCGTTCCACGTTGTTTTCGTTTTTAATCACCTGTTATGTAGACGCGCAGGCACCGACAGAATATTTGCCCTTGAGCTTCCCGAATACTTCTGTCTAGAGTGTCCGATGCTTAATCCTCGGACCACAATGATACGCCTTCCATGTACCACTTTTCCCTTCAGAATGTTTCATATTGTCATGCTGTCTTTTCCTTGCTGCCTTACGTCGCCAAATGTTTACTTGTGCGCTCGTGCTACGTGAGGTGACCGCTTCACAGTGCAAAGTAAAGCACAATGTCTACGGAGTATGCGCTTTTTAATAACTTTTCTAGATTGCTGTTAGTCAGCAGATGAAGAAAGTGGTAATGTTCAGGAACATGGTGACACATATATTTCAACATTTCTAACGTACGTTCCACCTCTTCTTCTGCCTTTGCGATACTGTGCGTGCGGTGCTGTCTGTCTCTAATCATACACAACAAGGGCGACCTCGAAGCAAACTGGTAGGCGTGTGAACAATTGAAAGGAGCTTTTTTAGATGTCTGTTAAAAAGAAAAAATGTTGCCATCCTACTGCGGAGCCAACTGTTTCTCCACTCGTCATAAAATAAAGCAATTACACCAAAATAAAAGAAAGCTATCCAGTTGCGCTCATTTCTTTGGGGGGGAGTAAGGTCTTTATGTACAGGTTTACGCGAAACACAGGCACAGTGTATCAGAATTTACAGCAGAGCGAATTCCTAGCAAATGTACAAAGAACTGCAAAGCAAGGCACACACTCCACATACAAGCCGTGTAACAGGAATGAGTGTGTAAAATATGCTTATTCTCTCTTCTTTCGTTACCGCGCTTAATGGAAAGTTATTAGTCATTTCTTATTAATTGTTTCGGTAAAAGCTAAAAAATTCTCCTGTGCTCTAACAAAGAAATGGCAGCACAAACAGAGTGGGGTATAAGGGAAGACTAACACGTACGACTAACATAACGATCCCCTCTTTTCCATTTCCCTGTCTGCTCACGTACACGAAGTGCTCTTTGTGTTCTCGCCAGCACGTGAGAGTGAGCCCTCCCTTCAACAGAATGGAAAACTGCCTTCAGCAGAACGGAGCCCTGCCTGCTGTCTTCGTCTGTTTGGGCGGCCACTCATTCGCTCTTCAAGACAATGAACCAACTGTCCCAAGTTCTTTGGCTTCTTCTTCGTGCTCTTGAGTGTCATGCAGAAAGACGACAATGTTGCACCGAATCCGCTCTAACTTTTCTTCTTTTTGACATTATTAATACATTCCAAAGATGCAAGTCAGCGGCAGTTAGAACAGAAGTGCAGAATTTTTAACGCCATAGCGTTAAAGCTCCCGGTCTGCAGCAAATCCGGCGCCGTCGTCGGCTTTGTGAGCGAAAAATCCCCAGAGCAGCAACGTAGGTGGGCCACCTGTGTCACGTGACCCTGTGACGTCATCACAACCCGCCCACCGGACTGTGAGCTAACTGGCCGCCATTGCAGGTGGCAGTTAAATGAATGATTGGTCATGAGAGTTCGCTCGGGAAGAGCAACCGCGGAGGCACAAGCCCCACCAGTGGCAGCACCTGCCATGGCAGTGCAGTGGCGGATCGCTGCACCACTGCACCAGGACTGGTATGAGTCCAGGGATCTATGAATGTGAAGTAGAGAATGACCAATTCCTCATACATGGGCATTAATCCATTAAGGCTATCTTGTCATACCTTAACGAAAAGCTTAAATGTCACCTCCAATTGTTTTGTTTAGGTTCACTTCCATTCCCGGGCGCTAAAAGGTAACTAGCGTCGTTTTCGGTGCGATTCAATTCTTTACAATACTGGTGGTTGGTTTACATATCTAATTACTTGGCGCGGTCGATAAAGGAGCTGAACGTTAACCATTTTTATTTGATGAAAAGGAAGGAGTCTTTCTCTTTGTAACCAACAAAGACATTGCTCTGCCAGAAGCATCATGAGTGCGAATTTCGGAGCGTCACATTATTGCATTTACCATTTCATTTTACAGGGTAACTCACGCATGAAAGGAGAAGTGAATGTGGTCATACTTCATGTCAGTGCGATGTCAGTGCACGTTAAAGAACCACATGTTATCGACATTTCCAGAGCCCTTGACTACGGCGTCTCTCATAGCCTGAGTCGCTTTGGGACGTTAAACCCCGTTAACCAAACCAAACCAAACAATACTTCATGTCAGCCCTTTGAATTCTGTTTCACTGCATGAGACATTTTTCCTCGTCTTTTATATTAACTAATGATTACATTCGTTCTTGTGGTCAATAAAAAGTAAATAACCAAATTAATGTCATATCCACACCGCCTAACTAATGATTACAGTAACCACGCAGGGCGAGTCACGGTTATTCACCTAATGTGATAACGACCTGTAGTTGTCGCAGTTGCCATTATCATCGTCGTTATATTACTCTGTTAGCCCGAACATGAGTAATTCCTTTTTCCCGAACGAGCCACCACCGAACTATGAGCGGCGAGTTCTGGGAATTCAAGTGGATTTTCATTCAGTACAGTGGTGAGCAGCCTTGTCTAGAGCGCTTGAGCAGTGCGCACTTGGTAACAAAAACCAAAATTAGAGAGCAGCCCCTCATTACAGGGCAAAGTTTTCGTGCCTGCTTTGTTTACGAGGCTATCTGGCGCTACTTCCGTGCAAGCGTTGCAGCTGGACCCTAGAGGCTGCCACAAAATCTGGATTTGTTTGCAAGGAAGTGCACCGCCCGAGCGCTCTAGACAAGGCTGCTCACCACTGTACCTCACTTTACTTCACACAAGCAACATTTGTCTGAATACGGCGGTGCATGGAACTGCTAGCTGCTCAATTTCGCTTTGATACAGCATTGTTCCTAGAGCGACACCATTATGACAAGCCGTCAGCAGCCGCATTCATTTTCCTCTGTTCGCCCTTTAGCTAGGGGGTGACAAGCTTCCAGCCGGCCCAAACAGCAGCGCTCACTGCCGCCGCCGTTCGCTTTCCCGAAAGGGTAAGAAGATAGATTCGATTCGAAGTGCGTGGAGACGTTGGATTCCTGCGAGTCACAATGTTTTCCCGGCCTGTGCAGCCCACCGCCGCACGCGCGGACCGCTTGGAACTCCGCGCAGAGAGAGAGCGGCGCGCGAACCAGAGTGGAAGATGCGGACGAGCGCCAGCTGAGGGGGAACCCCGCGGGAGAAGATGCTGCCTGTGCTGGGCCGCCGCCGCCGGGACGGGACGCTCGAGAGGAGGAGGCTCGCATCTTCCCCCTGACGTCACCGGCGCCCTCTCTCCAAACAGAGTGCTCCTCCTCTCCCCACGGTCCCGCGACGGCGGCGACGCGCGCGCGCGCGCAAGAGCGACCGCTGCGGCGAGCTACTCGCGGCCGTCCAGTTACGATCCTGTGCTCCGCGCGCGCGGCTGCAAGAGCTTACTGGCTTCGGTGACTCCGCCGCATCCCGGACCACGGACTCGCGCACGCTGTGTACGCGCTCGCGCGTCGCCTGTCCCTCGGCGCTTTAGCCTGGATTACGGCCCGTGACGCCGACTTCCACTCTTCACCGTCGGTGAGTTCGGGTTTTTCGTGAATTATCGCGGATAACAAGTTGTATGTCGCCGGCTGAAGTTTATCACTACGATCGAAGTACGCTCTCTCACTCCCGAGCCTGCTTCGTTCTGCACTTGTAACAGCGGACTTTTTGACTTAAGTTCACCAGAGGTTCCCAAAAAAACATCGGAGCTTGTTACTGCTCGACTCCGTGAAACTACTTCGCAGTTGCAATGCTTTTTCTGCGGTGTTGTTATAGCTCATAATTATTCAGTTCTCTGTGAGCTGTCCTGAGTGAACCAAGAGAAGAGCTTGGAGTTCACTGTCGCGTTTACTGGCGGCGTGTTCTTATCGTTTTTTACCGAAACTTTCAACGTTTAAAATGTCGGCAATTAGGCAGTCTATTCTACTGGCAGCCGCGAGAATTTCTGGGCTGTAACTGTCCTGGCACTCGCCTCTGGTTGGCTACTTAGGACGTCGTAAGAACAATTTTTCTGCGCTTTCAACGGTCTCCATTCTCCCGGCACAGTTAATTTTCGCTGCTGCTAGGAAAAGCGCCAGACTGTCCCGGCTCTTGACAGTGATCAGTTGCGTCTTGAGAGTAGTCCCTCTGTTATTTCTTGCAGCCATTCTTGGCTATGAGAAATTCGGAGTGCTGTAGTCAGCCGATAATACTGCGATCCGCGCGCCTGCTAACAATGCTAGGCTTAAAAGATTCATGTGACTCGACACAACCGAAAGCGGACGCAGTCAGCAATAGTTTGTGCAAAGTATGGCAAAGTTGAGCTAAGCTCCGCACGTCGAGCGCGGGTGCTAGTCTCGGGCTCGATAACTGAACCGTCTAATGGTCACGCTGCTTCCCATCCTCGTTTAGCCATTTTGCTCCCTTTTTTATTATTTTTTTTTCGTGAATACGGACCCGGTAAACTGACCTTATTTAGATTTTCAATGCGGTCAGTTTCCACGCCGCAATTACTGGGTGTTATTTTACTCACATAGAGAAAAGATAGCCTAAATACGTCTCTGCCTGTAGGCGCTCCGAACCGAAGCAACATTGAAATGTCTATGAAAATTTGTAAGTGCGGCCCGGGAGAATGTCCGTGCTGAAGTTCTCCTGGCTGCCGGCAGAGTAGACACTGCTCTGCAATTATGGATCAGCGTAGAGAGAGCACATCTCATTCTTCTTTGCCAACTGATTTCCTAAAGCTTCGAATTTTGATTTGCAGCCTATCAAGACAAGCGTTACAATGCTAATTGTATATTTTATGTTTTCGTCCAACCTCCCGCATCTGTATAGCGCATCAGCGCTTACCTGAGATTTACGGCCGTTGACCTCGTTAGAAGGACTCGGTAACAACCGCTATTCATCAGCGAGTAAACTAGCATCGCGAGATTTGCCTACGCGCTAAATGCCAAGCGTCGGCTCGTTTGTAACCCTCGCGTACTAGGCAAGACCAAATAGCTCAGCGGTGAAGTAACCGCTACGAGTCTGTGCAGGATATATTTCACGTGTTCATGCGGAAAGTATGCTGGCGTGACTAACACGTTACGAAGAAGGCGTAATTAATACAAGGCTGCCAGCATCCTGCTGTGGGCAGCCGCGTTCATGTTGGCTTTCGCGGGCGGAATACACAGAATGAGTGTTATTACTTTGCTCAGATTATCAACACTATGGTTACGATTTGCGTTATTCTACGTCACATTACATCGATTGCATTAAAACTTCTGTTTTTTGTAACGATAGGTATTGTCTATTTTTTTTTTTTTTGCAGAAGTCGCATTCAGGGGCAAGTACGCCTCAAACACTTCAGAACTCAGCTCGGTTAGCAGCGTTGTTAGCGCCGTAATAAAATACTCGCTTTCTTGCAATAACATGATGAGCATGTGTAACATGCCAAACTTTTTCGCTATTTATTTCTCGCGAAGGCATTGGTTTATGTTCAGAGGCAATGTACACTGATAAGCAACTGGTCTCAAATGATATTCAGAAGTGAACAATGGCCGCATTATCCTGCGTCAAAATTTCGACGAAGCGAAGGGATCTGCCTCCATCAGAATGGATGCACTTCAAAACGTTGACACTGAATATTAAGCTTTCGCAACTGTTCGTAGTGGATTTAAGCCAAAAGTTCGTATTTGTATATATACGGTATATATACACGCATCGCCACCGTCCGGTAAAGACCCACATTTTCGTACCTCACTGTGATGAGACATGTGAATTTCATTATCATGTAGAATCATGAAAGCGGATGAATATGGTAAATTAGTGGAAGCACGCACACATATTTGCCGTAAAATTTACTTCGCACTTTGCTTCGCGCTCCGAAGCAAAATTCGACTTACGAGAGTTTGGCTGCGAATTGATAGCAGAGCTTTTTTTACATCGTCACACAAATACATACGTCCTTCAAGTCGCTAACTTTTTTTCGTGTTTCCAGGAAAGTTAAAGTAATTTGCTCTCCGAAACAAATGTAAACGGCGTTTTTTTTTTTTTTTCCGCAGAAGAGTCAACATATCTCAAAAGAAAAAAAAAAAAGGAACTTCTTCCTTCCTCTTTTGCGTCACAACGACTGATAATCGCAAAAAGAGATCTACAGTCACAACAGATATTGACTAATTGATAGAAATGACAAACACGCTTTCAACACAGAAACCATTATTCATTACCAGCTTGTAATTTTTCAAGTGACGAGCATTCCTGTGACAGTACGGTCCGTAGACGAACGCACAACTCCAAAGGGAAGGTACGGGGCTAGGAAACTAGCTCAAGCTGGCAATAATGCGAATCCGTCCTTGGGGCTCACTCGCCGCCTGCCCTGTCATTGATCGCGGGTTGCACGGCGAAATCGACTACAGTACTTCTCTCAATTACACCCTTCATCGTCTGGATGGCTCGCAGCGCATACCAAGAGATGCTGGCTCGTGCGGTATCCAACTGAAGCAGGTGGCGACAGCGCTAAATCTGCACCATCTGCAGTTCAGCGTGGCTTTAATCGTTCTTGAGAGGCTTCCTCCGCAATTAGAGCTAACATGTTTTTTTCATCGTGAGCTTTTTTTGAGCACCCCACTCAGCTGCGCCTGTTTGGCACGTTTTGCGTTTCGGCTACTCCTTCACTGCCGCTGTGCGTAAGGCACTCAGTTCCTTGATGCAAGACGTCGGGTTCGATTATATTTCCTGGAGGCCGTACATCGACGGTGTGGTATGCACTAATATCCGTGTTCGAAAATGGATGTGCGCTTTCTGGCAGCTAAGTCGGCCAAGGGAGTTTCAGAGCATGGGAGTAGAATATATTTATTAGGACTCACAAATGGTCTATAATTTTTATTGAGATCAATCGGGACGACGTTTCGGCAAACAGCACACAAACTTTTCCTTTACACCCGCGCGCTCACTTAGCTGCAGCTCTTATGTATCAAAGATAGCATCTTGCATTTGCATAATTGTCTTCCGGTGAAGTTCCTTTGAACAGCTGGCTGGGTGTTGTACTTTGTTACTTTTGTCGTTGGTGTGATGGTCTGCAATGACCTTATTATGGATTTTCATCTAAACGCGTTTCGAATCGACCGCTATACTTGCTATGTGTTCTTCCACTTTTTTCGCCTTATCAGCTAGAAAGTGTTGAACACTCCGAATCCTGCACTAAATTTACCCGAGAGTGGCACTTGTCGCATGCGAAGGCACATTGTATAAGCTCAGTCGCTATCATGCACTGAATACTGAAAGTAGAATAAAGGCTTAATGTGCGTTTGCTGCGGCGAGTCGGTCTTGCATTTTTGATTGAGCCACTCCCGCCACATCGTGCGTGCATATACTACGTGACCTTTCGCACTTTCATCAAGAAAGGCCGTTGACCCCCGACGCCCTGTTTCTGCAGAGAAGAGCAGCAGACTTCGTCCAAGGCACACCGCGCTCCGTGGAAAAGCGTCGTTTCCTCTCAATGCGGCAAGAGGGAAATTATCTCCACTGACGCCAGGCGTGCGTCAAAGATCCTGTTGAGCATGATGCGCGTTGCTCTAGTTTCCTCCCCGCCACTGTCTGCACAAACAACGCATGTGCGCGCAAACAGCCACGTCGGTTAACGAAGCCGTTCCGTGGTTCCACTCACCAGAGAGCTCCTGAAACTTCCGTTGATGTTTCATTATTTCTGCTGTCTCGGCTGCGATATCGCGAACGCCTCTAATCGGTCGAGATACTCTTACTAAAGCGAGATTCTTCTCTAGCTGTCAGCGGCAGACATCAGCAGCTCACTGGAGTGATCATGCGTGTTTCTCGCTCCATATGCAACGACCTAAGCCATCTCGAGTGCGTATCAGGAACGCAGGCGAGTGCGCGCTTCGGGAAAGTCCAGCGTTCCCTGTTGCGCCGCAGCCGCTCCCCACATGCATATCGTGCGATGCTGGTTTCGAACTGGTTGCACTTGCCAGCGGCCTTTAAAGCCCTGGCCGCGTAGTTGTTTTTCCATTTTGTTGTGCGTTATGTAACTGCTAGCGCTCGCCCAATATGTAGAAGGATACGTAAAAAATTGAAAGGAAGTCAGGAATATTCAAATCAATCAGATAGATTACGAGGACCATTGTAGTGAAGGTTGATCCCCCTGGGGATCTTTAACGCATACCGTAATTTCAGCACACAAGCTTTTTGGATTTCGCATCCGCCCCAAGTGCGGCATCTGCGGCCGACATCGAGCCAGCAACCGCGCGCCCATTCCCAGAATGCCACAGCCACTGAGCCACCACCGCGGATAGACCATTCATCGCCAAAATCACAACAGACACCTTATTGGTTTGGTTTATTGGGTTTAACGTCTCAAAGCGACTAAGGCTATGAGAGACGCCGCAGTGGAGGGCTCCGGAAATTTCGGTCGAAATTTCCGGAGACACCTTATTGTACAGCCCAAGTAAAGCCCTGGAGGCTTCTGTTCCATATTGGCAAAGCTTCACTCCGAGGCACTTATAAACCAATTATAAACCAAAAGCAAAAGTAAATGACGATACAAAAGTTCAGTTGGTAGTTTGCAATGAGTTTCGATACTTGCCCCGATCGGGATCCAGAAAATAGAGGCGGGCTGAGGGAGACATAAGGGGACAGAAGGAAAAAAAAGGCAGGGGGTGTAGCCAGTTGGCCACCCTACATGTGGATAGGGGGATGGAGAGAGAGGAAGAAACGAAACTTCAGGTCAGTTCCAGACTGTAGGCTCACTGGGCGCCCTTTGATGCTGCAGAAGAAGGGACGTCATGAATACGTTTCAGAATACGAAGATGGGCCAATATTCAAGTAAAAACATGGCATGCAACAATAACAAAATAAATATTGATTGGCTGCTGAAATGAATGCAGGCTCAGCGATAAATAGGGCAGAGGATTAACCTCGAAACTAAAACACAATGAGAAATACATCGAACATGGGCAGAAACACTAGCATGCGGTGACTCTTAGGAGAGAAACAAAGCATAACAGCTCGTTTGAACAAATGCCACACATCTGTAATATTTCGAAAATAAATATACCGAAAATTTGTAAGAACATTTCATACTGAATGATGGAATTATTACAATGGCGATAAAACAAATAACGTTAGATGGCTGGAAATGGCCAGTGCGCGTATGCTGCCTTAGTTTTTATCTAAGGCTATTACCCATACCTTATATATTCTTGAATGCAGTCACCACGGGATTAGCTTTAAACTTATTGAAGTAAACATGGACTGAGAGTACCGGAAAGGTTCACGCCAAGAGGTATTTGTAAGGACTAAATTTCTTATTAACCACTCCCTTGGCCCATCCAATGGTTTTTGCTGAGGTTCAAAAGAGCAGTAGTAGTGTCTGCGGTGAATTGCACTTTACTTTTATTTCTTGATTTTTCTTTTAACGGCTTGAATAGCAAGATATGTCGTTTCGCTTTTATCCTCCGATCGCCAACACGCAAACACTTCAGACTAAGCATAAATTACCGGCGTGTCCGCAAAGCCACCGTTTTCCTCCTGATAAACGTTGCAAATAGGTTTTCACTAAAGAAATGGTCTCAGAAAGAGAAAGCCATGCTTTTGATAATTTACGTCGGCTGACCTCGCGTCTGATGCTTCGACTTCGTGGAAATGAAAGCAGAGTGTGTGTAGCGGCTTTGATATTATTGGCAGGTCTAAGGGCGGTCAGACTGGATATAGTTTGGTATCAGCTTTGGGGACGGTGTAGAAACGCACCGGCTGTCATACCGCTGTTCACGTGCGGAGTGGGCTTCAAGGAGGAACCGCAGCGTACGTGACCAGACTGCGGGCGCTACAACCCGCCCAGCGCCGCTGTAATCTGTGCGCTGCACGCGTTTCTGCAGCGCGCACGCAACAAAAGGTTGCATGGCGAGTTGAAATGAGCCCTATCTTGCTCGGAAAAGACGTGCGAATGTGAAGCACGGGAACAGGAGTAATAGCCTGGTAATCGGGACTTCGCTGATAGGCCGTCCTTTGTGCGTCGCTGATGTAGGTAAACAGGAGTGCGGCGGACCGCCCGTATTCGACGGAATTCGCGCAGTCACGACCCCACTTTGACGGTAAACCATACAAACAGCAAAAAAAAAAAAAAATCATGAAGCGATATCGACAAATTCTAAGCACAGCAAGAGCCAGAGTAAAATCGGTGCAACAATAAAAAGAGCCGACAGGGAATCACTGAAGAACTTATGCCGTGATAGACAGAAATGTCAAATAAATGTGATCCCCTTCGTCTCTCAGTCGCTATGCTGACAGGCTGATTCCCGGAGTTACCTGCGCGTAGCGACATTTACTAGCGCAGTGGCATCGCTGCCGTGACTACAAGCTGTTCATTGTGTCCTCGAGTCAAGCTTCGTTCTCGCCAGTAGAGATTCGACAGTGAAAAATTCCGTAATGGGGAAGAAAACGGGTAGGCAGCTGCCGACACCTTTCGCGTTTCACAATAACCCTTGCGCTGGAAGTGGTATGCACGAAAGTTCTCACATTCAAACGTTACAGAGCTGCTGCCACGTGGCTTAAGGGCCGCACAGTTCAACACCGTCATGAGATGAAAGAGCGTGATTTATTGCTATAGCAAAAGGTGACGCCCCAAATTTTCACCAGGTTTTCAATTGGTCTCAGGTTATCGTATGTTTCTCACCCGTTATCGACTCCGCGCTCCTGTTATCATCAATGGGTCCTCGTCGGCCTCAAGAGCCTGTTTCACTGGGTTGCTCTGCCAAGTGCGACAGGGAATAAGTAAAACCCGTCTGTACTCGTGCAGGTTTCACAACGACCACGAGGTTCTTCGGCGAAGTCGGAAGACGCATTTACGGCGCGCTCGTATGGTGCACTTCCAACAGACTGGATAGTGAAGGAGGTCCGCCCCTTGAGAAGAAGTGTTTTTTTTTTTTCGACAGCCTACCTTCTGCGTTGGTCAAGAAACAAAAGCACAGCATTCGATGCTTGATTTGGATAACTAAAGAAACATAACGTATGGTGGTTAGTTTGCGGTAACTTGACGACAAATTGCTCGTATCACCGTTGCCGTCGTGATGCGCAAGGTCTTCACAGTAGTTGCGACGGAACCTGCCGCCTTTTTCCTCTTCTTACACCATTAAACGCAAAACTGAGAACTGTGCTTGCGGCGGCTAAGCGCGATTGCACGCGCCGGCTTCTACCCCCATCAGCGCATTCATGACGTCTGATGGTCATTAAGCGTGACCCATCATGCTAAAATAACGCGCGTGTGTCTGCATCTGTCGTCGCGTACGGAAATCACCAGGAGCATGCAGGCGTCTCTAACGCTTGTTTGGTTCGCCTTTCTGATTATCACCCTAACGTTCTATCTTTCCTGTCCTTTTTTCTTTTAGCCCTCAGTGCGCCACTTGTACCAGACTTCGTGGTTCCCTTTGTTTCATTAAACTTAAGCGAGGGATAACAATAAGACAACAAAGAGCAGTTTCACCATAACATTTTGCTCTTCAGGTCTTTCAGATTGCCGCTAAAGCGGGTTTACCTGTAAGTGCTTACTGTCGCATAGCGCCCGCTTCGGGGAAGTGATTTTCTTATAAAACGAATGCAATGCTCACAGATGGAAGTGCTACATGTACAAAAATAAAAGGAAGAAATCGGCTCTTTCAATGTATGAGCGTTGTAATGAATTCGGGTAATCCTCCTTTGCACTAAAATAAAACCAAGGCAAGTCATGAAGGCCAGCTATATTCTTATGCACACTTTAGCTTAAGTACTAGTGTTTCAGTGTAATCCATGAAGTAAGTAAAAAGAGCTTTACGTTTTCCTTTGGCTGCCAATATATTTTGCATAAGCCGCGTCCCTGTTTGAAAGGAATGAATGGCCCTTTATCGAAGGTACACACTCTAATCACTCTGGAAGCCATTCAACCTAGTGGTGGTGTATCTATTCTCAAAAAGAAACATTAAGGAAGTGCAAGAAGGGGTCGGCCGGCGAAGAGGATGATGAAGGGGCATTATTACTCTAGTAGAATTAAGCGTCTACTGAATGAGGGGGAGGAATGGAGAAAGATGCAGAAGGCGGGAGGGGGGTGCTATTTACAGTATATGTTGTACAGATGTGCAAACATATGTAGTACACAACTCCATGGGTGTGTGTGCCCGTCTCAGCGCAGTGATACCCGGCAGTGAAATGTCATTGAGAGCAGGCGGAGTGAGATGCCTGGCTGCTCTGCTGTCCGAGCGCATCACCCGCGTAAGCGTCCTATCGCAGTCCAGCGTGGCTACGAAGCCAGTCTTGACAGCGCTGGCGCTCCTCTCATGTGTAAATAATCTCCGCCAGCAGCGAATGAAGTGATCCGCTGGTTTACCGTTACAAGCGCAACACTTCTCTCCGCGAGTCGGCGGGGACGGTTGATTCATCGCGCACACAGGCGGGTCCCAGAAGTCGCGCGCGCACTGCGGCCAAGTGTTCTGCGGAGACGCACGCACGCGGAAAATTGCGCAACCCAGCGGCCACCCCCGTTCGTCGTCGTGGGCCCCGTGTCGCCGCACCGCGCAACCATGGCCGGTGGCGCCGCTTTCTCCGAAGGCACGCCAAAAGGTGCAGCCGCCAAGGTGCCAGAGAAGTCGTCGACTGTGCCTGCCCGGCCGCCATCGTTCGGCGAACTCTAATTTTAGAGGAAGGCAGGCCACCCCCCCTCCCTCGAAAAACAGCCGCTCAACGAAAGTGCAGCAACTCCCAGATGCGCACTTGTCTGAGCCGCCGCAGCCGTCGCTCTCCTCTGCGCTCGCCTGCGTGTGCGTAGTTTACACACGACGGGGCTACCGCGGCTCGGACCGGCGCTCCTCTCAAAGCCCCTGCGCGCAGACAAGGCTTCGCTCAAACCACCACGGCTGCACAGTGTGCCCCGCGCTGCACGAGAGACACCGAGAAATCCAGCGGTGGGTCTGGTCGTGAGCTGGGACCGGTCGCGAGTTGTTGCAAGCGATCCAGCGAGACCAGCGGACTTGTTCAGGGTCGCGAAGGCTGCGCAGGACGGACCCGCGAGAGCGTCAACAGGAGAAGAACGAGAGACAAGGAAATCCTGCTTGAAACGCTTTTCAACTATTCGTATACCGAAGCTGCAGCGAGGAGTTCGTATATGCCAGAATAAAATGCAAACGCTCCCACCGTCTGAGGTGTCTGTGACTGCTTTTAAACTGCGGCATTTAAACGAATCCAAAGTGCTCGCATGCAGCCCTTCTCGTGTTATCTCCTTTGATAAACAAAAAGTGCGGGCACCCGTTTTGCATAAGACCTGCGCTGCCGCAGAGACGTATGTGGGCGCGGCAAGATAAAAAGCTGACTTCGCTTGCTTCTATTTCTGTTCTCATTGCGCTGAGCTTTACATGCAGGAGCTTTCTTTTAACGGTGCAAACGTATGCGATTTTCGACGCATTTCCAGCCACCTCACAGCAGTTATCCCGCTTAAGTTAACAGTTGTTTGAATAATAAAAAAAAAGTGTCTTTACAAGACGCTTTCGGCGCCTATCTTGAGACCTTAAAGCTACCAAATGCTACCTCGCGCTGTCTGCGCTAATCTCGAAGGCGGTCGTCACGAAAAAAAAAAACGCCTCGGAACGTGCCGCCCGGCAACAGGGCGACACGGAAAGGTCCCGGTTCGTGCGTTGGCCGCTGACTCTGATCGAACGGAGAGTGCCAGAAAGGGCAGACAAACGGAGAGAAAGGAGAGATGCGACAGCGCGCGCTCCTTCTTCCGCAAAGGGCCGCTGCCGGTAACCGATATAAATCCGCGTCGCGCTTTCCCAACACCGCCACCCACTTGCTCGTACGACCGCCGGTATAGTTGCGCTTCCTCTCGCACCTCCTTTTTGCTATTCGCGTAGCCACCAAGGTATTTCCCTGAATTCTTTGTCTTCGGAAACAATTCCTTTCGAAATCGTCGGGTGCAGGCGTGGGCTGCCGACAGGAACGGAGTTGCGTAGGCACACCCCTTTCTGCGCGTGCGCGGAGCTTGGCGTTCATTCCGATCCTGCGGCTCTTCATTAATTTGTGATCGCGTGAAATACGCGTATAAACCCTGTTTCCGGGCGAGAAGCGTCCTCCCCCAACACGAGCGGGTCTGAGGAATCCAACTGTTAATTCGCATCGTAAGCCGCGCCGGAAAGCCCCTAGTTCCTCTTGTGTCATGGCGGGAACTAGTTACGATTAAATGAGTTCATCAACGGCGAACGCGTCAACCTCGTTTACGCGAAGCGGAATCACTACAGTTATTCACTGTGTCGCAAGTTGATACACCTACATATTGCGTCAGTTTTACGAGATCCAGAGGAGGAGGGGGGGGGGGGGGGGGCGAAGAAATGTTCGGCTCTGCCCCCCCCGCAACAGGATATCCCTCTTCAAGGTACTCGCGGTACGGCTCTCATGCTGGAGCAAGCATCTATCATTTCCCTGTGTCGGCCTCTCTGCTGCCCTTTAGAAGCGCTATACGTGGGCGTAATTGGGAGAGGCCTGAAACAGCTTCCTTGCAATTCTTTTTTTTTTATGTGCCCGTAACAGCGGTACAGTTCGTGGAAATGACTGATCGATGTTCATCTTTTTTTCGCAATTGCAATACCATCACCTACAAAGAAAAAAAAATGTGAACGAAGCTGCTGTTCTTCGATGAATGTGGTGGGCACGTTATGAGCTGATACGATACACTGCAGCATACTGCGGCAAAGTTCGTCGTGTCGCGTCACGTATTTGACGCAATGGTCGTGTTGAATATTCACTTTTTACTAAAAACGCGCAAAAACACTAGGCGCATTCAATCATTTACGAAAGCGGAGGAAGGGCAAAGCGAAAACGAAAAACGCGAGAACAGGGGATGAAACGGCGAGAGACGTGAGCGCCACCGCTGCTCGTACCCACGCGCCCCCAGCGCCGATCAATCACGCGCGAGATAGCGCCGCACGCGCGCTCACGGGGAAGAGATAAGGGAGGGCCAGTCGAACCGACGTCACCGCGTCGTGTCCGGGGCAACCACGAAGAGCAATGAACAGGCGGCGTGCCGCGTGAAGGCATGCAGGGGATCGGGAGAAGCATATTGCACGCGGCTTGTCGTGTTAGTAGCCGAGTAAGGCAAGGTACGGGGCACCTCACGAGATGTTGCTTCACTTCGCGTACGGCCCTCCTTCTTCTCTGCCTTCTTTCGCTAAAGCCGTGCAGCGTAACGACTGCAAGAGTTGGCGCCATTGAATCGGGGCTGGAGTTCGCAGAGCTGTTCGCTCCTCTGAACAGATCGTAATTTGCCTAGTGTCTCTGCCACTGAAATGCCCCTGTTTGGCATTTCGCGTACCCCGGCCATCCCCGAGCCGCCCACGCTTGCGAACAGCTTCTTGAATTCGACCCCTGTTAGCCAGTGGTTTTAGTACGAGACAACAGAAGGTCGGCTGACAGTAAACGTTGAACACCTGTTTTCATCTCGTGCAGGTGTCCATGCCCTTATGACTACAATACGGCGCTCTCGACTGACATGAGATGTAAGTATTTCCTGCGGTTTTGAATACTACCTAATAAAGGACCAACGCATGCCCAAGCATGCAGACGTGTTTTTCTACTCAGCACGGAGTCGCAGGTTCTATCCGGAACGCTGCGGACGCGTGTCAATGTAGGCTAAATGCAAAAGCGCCCGTCGTCGTGTAATGAAATGTTTCATTTACTCATTGCTGTACCGAGACTTCGGCGCATGATAAAGAACTCAAAACGGTTGAAAATACTGGCACCTTCCACTCCGGCACGCCTTATATTCCTGGTGTAGCTTTTGCGAGTAAACATTATTAAAATTCAACTACACTTGTATATGAAGAAGGCTCGCGTTCAGCGCTTAACGAACGACGCTTTTTGCACGAATATAAATTGGAGGACGAAATATTAGCGGCCTCTTTCTCACAACAAAGGCGGGAACCAAGCTCACTCGCGCGCAGACCCCGTGGTTCGCGCCCACGCCTTTCTTGCCAGCGATAGTTAAGTCTCGCTCGCGGTCGTCTTGCGGAGCACGAAAAAGGGCTCGCACGGAGGAGACGGCAGCGAGGCGAGTGTTTGCACAAGTCCGCCGGCTCCATTCGTCGTTCTCGGCCGCGCGGGGCGTTGAGAGACGCGGAACACGTGTGCAGCGATCGCTGAACCGTCGTCGTGCGTCTCAATCGATGTCTCCCGCCACAATGGCTCGTCGTCGGGCCGTCATGCTGTCAGCGAAAAGTTTAATTACTCCGTCGTGGCCGGTGATTGACGCAGGGCCACGCGCACACACGCTGCAGCGCCGCGTATTGGGCGTCGCCTTTGTTTCTGCCCGCGTCCTGCGGGCAACGGAGCCCCCGTGTAGATGATCAATTTGTAATGCGTCTGGCCGACCAAGATGGAACGTTTTGCTGGGGCGGACGTAAGGGGCGGGGCGTAATGCAGAAAAAAAGGCTATTCTTCTCTTGCATAGGAAAACACTGCCAGTCGGCTACCGACACTGAGCTGGGTTCGAACAGTCCCTTTATTTTTACGAAACTGTCTTCCACCAAACATGGTGTTTGCTTTTGCCACCCGAACATACTGACTACGGACAGTTTTCTCGGTGGGTGGCGTCTTCTAGAACGCTGTGTTGCCATCATGAAAACTTTTTCATTGCACCGCCCAGCATACGGTCTAACGGCCAATGCAAAACCATGAAGCAAAAGAGTTTTAATAATATAAAACTACGTCCCAAAGCCGACGGCGTAGCTATGAGACTCGCCGTAGTGGCAGAAGGGTCCGATTAATTTCGACCACGTGGATTTCTTTAGATTGTGCTAACAGTGCACAGAACACGGGCGCCTTTCCATTTCGTCGCCATCTAAATGCGGTCGCCGCGGAAGGTTTGCAACCGTCCTCAGTACCTCAATGCCATAGCCACTTTCGCAGCAGGTCCCAGAAAAGTTTTATTAGAGGCTTTTTTGCGGGCATTTGTGTGCATGTGTGCAACAACGAGATCGTTAAGTTGTGGGCAGCGGGCGTTACACAAGAAGGAGGTGGCAACACAGCGTCAATATGGCAGCAACCACTGACCGGAGCTAATATGGTTGGTTGGTTTTGCGGGGATTAACGTCCCAAAGCGACTAAGGCTATGAGAGACGCCGTAGTGAAGGGCTCCGGAAATTTCGACCACCTTGGGTTCTTTAACGTGCACTGACATCGCACAGCACACGGGCCTCTAGAATTTCTCCTCCAAAGAAATTCTAGCCGCCGCGGCCGGGATCGAATCCGCGTCTTTTGGGCCAGCAGCCGAGCACCATAGCCACTGAGCCACCGCGGCGGCGGAGCTAATATGGTTTACACTGTTTGAGGTATGAAGTGAAGGACGGTCATCGAAAATTTTTATATGCTCGTCAATGTTATTGGGCGGTTATGTGCTGCGGTACGTATCCGATCAGTGACAAATAATTTCATCTCCAAACTTTTAATGCAGGCGTCTAGTCTTAACTTACGCAAAGAATCTGGTGGAGTATGTAGCCAGCGCTCATGCGAAGAGGAGACCCATGAAAAAAGCCCCAAGTTTAAATGCGCGTTCACTTGGAAATGGTGAACACGATAAGCTGGTAGGAGAACTGAAGGCTTACATAATACAAAAGGCATGGCCACGGCATTGCACGGACAGCATGCGAACAATTTTCAATTGAACACAACATAAAATAAAGCACGTCATTCATTGCCACCGTGCATCTCACCATAGAATGGCGGTAAGGTGCATGGTGATTCTACTGACGTGTTCTGCAAAAAGAACACAAAAGTTGACCAGCACGAGCCGCTCCTGGACGTTAAAAACCTGCGGGTGCATTCACAAAGCTAACGTAAGTTTGATTTGCGACGGGTCGGTGCCCGCGTATAGGCCCATCAGATAGCCAACGAGAGGCGCCGGCCAATCGCGAGCCGAATTCGCGTACGAACAAGTCGCTGGCGGAAGCCCGCTGACGTGCTTGTGTGCTCGCATTTCTTTTCACCGCTTCTTACGGCTTGCTTGCACGAATGGAACGGTTATGAACGACGCGCTGCAGGAGTAAATTTTATTCGTGTGAAAGTACCGGTTGAGTTTGCGTCACATGTCGATTGAGAGAAGATGCTTCTCTGGCGCTCTCTGCGATCACTTAAGTGCGCCTTAAGCTTCCTCTCCTCGCAGAGAAACGAAAGCGCCACGGCGCTGGCGGGACGAGGCGCAGTCCCACGGTCCGCTGTGACACATCTGACAGCGCCATTCTGGCACTGAGAGAGAGAGAGAAAAAAAACAAGATATAAAACGAACACACGGCGTCTTGCCGCTTGAGTCTTTCGCGGTATACACCAAATCGCACTCTGCGTCCGAGCGTTAAAAGTCCCTTGGCTGGGAGCCGGGCAGACTGCCAAGAAACCGCCCGCCGAGCGGCTCCCCTCACCCTCGCTGCACTTCGTGACGGAGTCACGCGCGCGCCTCGCCGTCCCAGCGCCGCCCCTTCGCTCCAGCGGTCCACCGTTCCAGTCTGACACGCAATGGCAATGGACGCAACTGGAGGAACAGGCGGACGCCAAAGACGGCAAGGTGCGCGCGCGCCCAAGCAGTTCACCGACGTCGTCGCTGGTTATAAGGTGCAGCTTTCCTCGCACGAGGTGTGTGCGCACGCAGCCGCGAGCGCACACCGGCGGCCGACCGACGATCGACCGGGCCAGTTACGGCGCGCTGCGTGGCCAATCAGACCTGTTTCGTCACTTAGCGTCACCGCGGCAACGCTCACGAGCGCGCCAAAGGTTTCACCCATACCGTGCGCGCCGGCGGGAGTGAAACCGAGAAAGAGAAGCCGCGGAGAACAGACGCGCGAAATTAGATGGGCGGCCGTGAAGAGCCGCGGTCCGAGCGATCGAAGTCCCATGACAGTGGGGCGCCATTGTGAGACGAAAGGCACACCGCCGAGCGCGCGGCACGCCAAGGGCAACGGGTTATTGGCGTGAGCAACGCCTTCGCGATCGCAGTGCCGCGGCAACACCTTTTCGTGCAGCGGGCGGCGCTCGGCGATCTCGGTCCTGTCTGGGAACCTTCTTTTCTTTCTGTTCGAGGAATGGCTTGCCGCCGCCGTCGTTTCGGTTCTGCTGCCTCAGACGACGTGGCGCCGCGTAGAATCCATCGCCTAATCGCGTCACCTGTCAGCCAGCGCAACACCTCCTTTGCTTCGTAACCCTTCATTCTCTGCTTTCTTTTCAGTTGCCGGGTTTCTTCGCGTCTCTCTTTTTACTTCTCCCATCTTTCATGTTCACTTCGTTGTCCCGTACATGTTTGGCACCTCTGTAGATTCGTGGGAAAGAGCTGCATTACAAAATTATATCGTCGGGCAGCTCGTGATCTCACTTAATTCCCTGCCCATTGCAGACGTCAAAAAGAAAATAATTCTGCGCGGTCTGTTTTTATTTTTATCATCATTATTGAGCTGCACGCTAATGGAGGCCCTCAAGAGGATCATCAAGGCTACGCAGAACTCTCTCTTGCTGCACTTTTCAGTGAACGGCGTCACTCCGTGCCTCTTCACCGCTCTCCTCTCCCCCTTTGAAGCCTCAGCGTGCGGACCACGGCACCGTCTCTTCCTCCCGCCGCTGCTCTTGCCGCAGTTGCTCTTGCCGCTGCTCTTGCCGCAGATGCTCTTGCGCGCGCCTCGTGGTGCCCCGGATGCTCCGGCGGTGGTGGTGGCGCATGGTGGTGGTGACCGCCGGCGGAAGCGCACCCAGAGTTTCCGCCGCCGTTCCCACAGAGTTTACGCCCCGGGCGGGAAACGGGGCCTTCGTCATCTCGCACGTGCGCTGCCCGCTGCCTTGGCCTGTTTATTATTGCGAGCGTCCCCAGACGACTGTGGCTTTCGAGCACCATGTAAGCAGCGCCAGAATCGTGTAAACAAACCCCTCATGTCGCGGCCCCAGTCGCCGTCTTGGGGGTGGATTGCTGAGAACGAGGCTGCGGAGGCTCCCCTCTTCTTTATTTTAAGGCAGGGCTGCAGAGTCGACTGCGATGCCAGCGAAGTTTAAAGCTTGGACCTTGCGCAATTTTTCGCCTTTTTTTTCTGCTTTCTTTAGAGCAGCTATCGGGAGAAAAAAAGAAGCAAGTTTTTACACTATATGCCCGTTGCATTAAATGTGATGCATGTGCGCTCTGAAGCCATCAAAATCAGCGGGGTCGCAGCTGCGACCACTGGTTTTTCAAGTTTCAACACATGGGTGACACATTTAGTCAATTTCGTTGCAGCTAGCCTGCACTTCTGGTTCGACCGTCGAGAAATGAAGATTCATGTTCTTTCGAAGGAAAAGTAACAACACAGAGGTTGAGTACTGTATACCCTTTCAAGTTCCGGTCGCAGAGTACCTCTGCGAAGACTCTGAGTTGATCAAATCATCTTAATGAACGAAACATTCAACTGCACGCCAAGAAAGCAGAGGGCAGCCAGTCACGTGACAACGTAACGATGGAGCAGAGGCTACATGTTGCTGCCGAGAGGCCCCTCAGCGGCAACCACTTCGCTTCAACCAACAAAATTTGCCCACTTGCGCTATCACCCTCGAAAGCTTCAAAAGCAGCGGTGCGTCACATTTTCACGCAAAGAAGGCGGAGAAGGGAGGCAAACAAGCGCGCTGCGGCTCTCGCAGTGTGTTAAACAAGCCAGACATGACCTAATCGAGTTATACTGCGATAGTCCCTAACGCGCTGTTTCTCAGAACCTGCAGTTGTTCTGGGCCGTGAGACAACAGACGCTACCCAGGGCACAGTCCCCGACCAAGGCTGCAGCCGGAACGGGCCGAGTCCAGCCTCGAGGTTGCGATTTTCGGTGCGGACAATACGCGGAAGCGAGCTCGAACTGACATTAGCGCGTGCGTCAAGCACCACCATGTGCTTTTTGAGTTGATTCCGGGAGATCCCATCACTAGCGTAATGAAGGCCATTTACCGCCATTTTGGTGCCACAAAGCGGGAGCTGTCGCTAAGTGGCGCTGCGGACGGCGCAATATGCAGTCTTTCGCAACTGCGTTTGCGATTTGGGAACCACTGCGACTAAGAAGCTCCATTTCGACACGGGTATTGCAATGAGCTGAATCTTCCATTTTGCTCCACTTTCTCCATCATTCTGTAATGGGGACATCGGATTTTTTTTTCTTTTGCTTCATTTTACTAGAGTAAATAACGTTTTATCACATGGAGTTTATAAAGCCGGTGTCAGTCATTCAGTCTTATTTGGGCTGATAGGTAATTGTTTGCAGTGCGACTGTGCAGTACGCATGCTGCTTCTGCTCGTCACGCACTGGCCAGTGTTGCCGTACTGGCAACGCGGAGAAGGTGGGGGCGCCGAGCGGGGTCGTCTTGCGTTTCGGGGCAGAGGCGCGTGGCCTCCGCGTTACGCGCGGCGCACGCGACTGCGGGGGCGAATTAAAATTGAGACGACGGCGCCCAGAGCCCTTCGGCGGGGCGCGCGCCCGTACACTTCCGCAAGCAAGGGTCGCCGCCGCAAGGCAACCCCGTTCGCCTTTGGGATGCGGCCAATTCGGCGCGGAAGCCGAGCATGCCCGGTCCACGCCGGCGCCTCTTTCTGCTTGGCACTGCACCCGTGAAAGGTGGCGAAGTGCGCCGCCGCGGGTCGAGCGTCCTGGGTATTTTCGCGCGCGCGGAATACCTGTGTTTTTGGACGCTTGCGTCGCTGAATTATAGGCTTTGTTTTTAATCACAGACACTGAGACATCTGCGATGTCCCGTGGTGGTGGGCGGACCAGTGCACACTGTAGGTTGCGCTATCCGAAAAGTGTAGTCGAAGGTTCTTCCTTTCATTTCCACCAGTTTGTTTGAATACAGAAGAAACGAAATAACGTGAAAGCAACGTAAGGTCGAGTAGACTGATTCCCTACCTTGTAGATAGGAGGGTGCGTAATTTGACGGACTGATTCTCGAGTTATTTCTGTAAGTTCTCACATTTTCTCATAGGCAGTTTAGCCGCGTGCTTCGGTTAATGTTTATGCAGCTTGTCAGAGTTCTCAAAGAGCAATGCGATCTTAAAGACTTCATCAGTTTCCCTACTGTTCAAAGTGCAATTTCAAGATAATTTTTATCGCGAATTTTTCATTGCATTTCTCCTCCTTAGTATTGATAAGAACTCGAAACTAGAGAGAAATTACCGCGCATGCTTTTAAGCCTCACACGTTCGCAGTGCGGCGGACGGTTGCACCGAGACCCGCAACAGAAGATGACACGTGCAGTTCCGTCCACGCCTGCTTGGTCGCACGCAGCTTGTCATTGCGCAAACCGTGAATCAACGCACGCGGCGCCAGCTAGCTTCCGTGGAACTGTTTTCGCTCGCGTTCTCCGCCCTCCTCCTTTCAAATGTCCATCCTTCGCTGTCTCCTGCGCCGCCGGAGCGGTCCGCGCAAGACGCGCACCGCGTGTCGGTCGCAGCCGGCGAAACGCGAGAAAACGCCTCGATATGCAAAAAGGGAGCCCCGCGCGCGCGTACACGCCGCGGGCTGCTCGGTTCGCAGAACGACGGCGGCGCTTGTGAAATTAGGCGTGGACCGACTGCCTTGGCATCTCGCGCACGAGTCGCGTCCCGACGCCAGCGAGATATGCGCGCGCACGGCCGCCAAGGGAAGCCGACTCGAGTGTCGTAATTGCTCTTGGACGCGAGCATCTGCCGGCTGATCCGCGGCGCAGAGAGCGGAAAGCAAAAAAACAACGAGGGCCTCCAAAATAATGGACGAGAGAGAGGGGCAATCGTCGTAACAAGGGAACGGCGCTCTAATAAGCCGCGCGAGGAGACAGCCTCCGCGCGCAGACCCTCGCAGAGCGGCGGAGCGTGTGACGCACTTCGCGCGCCGCTCGGCCTGCGGGCGCAGTCGCCGCTGCTGCTTCCGCCGCGGTGAGTGAGTGAATGAATGGAAGGGGCGACCAACACGACCTTTTTCAATAATCCGCGGCGTACGTGCGCCCGTGTCTACTGATTCCGTCGTACGAGCGGGCTTTCGCTCGCAGTCACAGGAGCCCTGATGTTTCATTCTGGACCTCCGCATTCATTAGGAATTCGTTTCGCGATAAATTGAAACTCCCCGATTTTCGCAACGGTAAAAACTTTCGTCTGCCGAAGAAATCACGACGCCACGACGGCGAATAGCGCGGCGCTTCCGTCACAGCTGAGATACAGTAATGGCTGAGTTGGGTGAAAGCTATGTTCGTCCTGGAATTCGTAAACTCCCCTTGCAAACTACTGACATTTGATGTAAATCAGCTGAGATGAAAACGCCGGCCCAGAAGCCCGTCCCTTGTAAAGCGTAGCGGCTCTTCAAGCATCTTTCATACGCATATTGGGGACACGATGCATATCTTTCATAATCTCGTGCAATCTCCTTTCAATCTCGAAATTATCGCAGACACCGCATCAAACGTCCCAAAACAATTTGGTGGGGGAAAACATCGGAAGGACATGTTCGGAAAGCAAGGGCGATGCCTCGTGAGGAAGAAAAGGGCAGCAGGTCGGTTTGTTGGTCAGTCAGTATGGGGTAAAGCCCTGAGCTAGGCTGCTCCCGCACACAGCGAATCTTAGCTGACCACTTACATCAGCCGCAGGTGACGCGTAATTGCGTATTTCAGCTCCTTAGAAGAAGTTTTATGGAGACTTTAGTATACAAATCTAGTCCGCTCCTCGTACGATTTGACTGCGATAGTTTTTCTGAATTTGTGTGCGCCTTATTCAGAGTTCCATATGTGTGGAGAATGGGCGAAACCTACGCCAATCCCGCCATTGTGTAACCTTCTGTTTCCGTTGCTCTTTCGGCAGAGGACTATTCTTAACCAGCCTTCGGGTCTGCTCCGCGAAAGCGACCGAGCCACCGCGCATGGCGAATGACAATGCGCACGTGGCGAGTACACAACTGGCGAACGCAGGAAGTACGGAGTTTGCGGTTCCCCGCAACCATAGATCACGTTTCGCTCGCGCTAGCAAACATTTGCAAGGCTGGCCTGGCGCCGAGTTTTCTCCGCTTGTCTTTCCTTTTTCTCGCGCGCGCGGCCGCAAACAGCAGCGAAAGGGGTTAAGCACCGCGTTTAACGCATCACCCGAAAGGCACTTGGTGGCACGGAGCGGGCGCCCGCTCTTTCGTCATTGATTCCGCGTAGGCGCGCGCCTCTGAAAAACACTGACCCACTGGCGCGAGGAACCAATTGGAGCGCGGCCGGGCCACGCGCCCCCGGAGAGACAAAAAAGAAAGGGTGAAAGGTAGGGCGAAACAAAGGAAAGAATAAAAAAGTCAAGAACGCGCTGGGTCTGCTACGCCACCACATAGTCCCGGCGGCTGCGGCGGCGAGTCGATTCGCGAGCGGAAAGGTCACGCATTTCAGTGGAAGACCTCTTTCGCAACCGGGGCCCTCCGCCTATGGGTATAAATACGCGGCTTCTCGTCCGCTCCGCTGCTGATTTATTTCGTCCCTGGGGGAAGCAGTGGGTAAAACTTTTGGGCTTCCGTGCAAGGCGTACAAAAACTACGAAAGAACACAGCTGCGGACCTCCCGTACCGAGACTAAAAAGAGAAATAATGCCCGCTGTTTGGCGTATCGAAATGCAATCTGCGGGAGGCGCTGCCGAGCGCACCATTACGAGCGCTGCTGTATGGGAACGAACTCGCGACCTTGGGATGCTGTTGACGTGACGCAAACATCCTGATTTTTTGCGTGCGTACTGCACGAGTCATTATGCCTTCCAGTGCTTCGCGTTCCTTTCAGAAGCATCTTGTATGTCATCGGCTATATCCGCCAGAGAAAAAACAAAAAGTGAGGTTGTGAGCCGATATTCGTGAGAGCTGGTATAGCTATAAAGCGGTGACACATTATGCCCAAAGAACTCCAAATTGTTCTTTTAGGAACCAATAACGTTGAATATCATGTGCTCGCTTATGCTCAGCTTTAAAAAATCAATAAGGAAGGGGAACGGAGGGAAAAGAAAAATCCTTACGAGGCAACGTTTGAGGATAAGTTTTTATTTCTGTTCAGGTCGACCTTTTCAAATCTTGCTTTTAGGTTGAAATTCCCTAACTTTCAGGATCGGATAACAAGTACAAAGATCCCTGTGTGTGTTTTTTTTCTCTGAGACCTCTTCCAAGCTTTAGGCCGTCCGGAGTATAGTCTAGCCAGAAGCGTGCTGGATCATTCCCGTCAGTACTGGCGTTCCCGCACACGGCGCCTTCGCAACACACGAAACAAAACGTGGGCCCCTTTACTTAGCTGGCTTAGTCTGAGGCCCGCAGAAGTAAATTACCTTTATTATATTTTGTGAGGCTGCTGTTCTAAAGCTCTGCGTCCCCAGACCAACTCTGAAATGAGGAAATATAAGCCCTCGCTTTCTTAACTCGAATGGCTTTCTACTTGTGTGTTTAGTGCGTACACCACCAAACTGAGGAAAATGAAAAAAAAATCGCGTTTTGTGGTTCTCATTGCTTTCTTTCTATTTTTTTTGCTTGATTGCCAGACTCGCTCAGTGCTTGCACTCAACGAAAACGTAAACGCTTTGAATTCATGTATGCAGTCCTGTAATGTTTCGAAAGTCCGCAGTCATCTGGAGCTGACACACCTGGTTCCAGCTAGTTTTCAAGATGTCGCGTGTCTCCATTACGCACTGCTGTAATTGTGAGGTTGGAGTTCCCATGCATTTCGAAATCTGGCGACGAGTGGGCCGCCACATATAATATAATCTACGCGTTGCGCCACGTTTGCCCGGACAGGCCCAGTCTTCGCAGGCGAAAAATAAATAACAATAAAAATCGCGGCACTTTCATGTGCAGCGTCATAATAATAGTCATCAAGAATACGAACATTACTGTATTACTTATATTCTTTGTTCTGAATTCCAAGGCAGCTTAATGGAATGACTTGAGGTTAATTAGTACCACCTTGCCTTTCCTGAGAAATCGCAGAAATGTGTGTATAAGGACATATGCGCATTTTCGCCGAGACGGTAAGGTATACCAGAAGGGTACTTAACCAGCAGCTTTGTGGTTAGAGGTGTGTCGTGACCAGGCCGGTATTTACTAGTGGTAATAACTCGCAAACCAAAAGCCCGTAGTGCTGTTTTGGAAGCGTTCCTTCCTTGACTGTCACCACCGTGGATCCTGAACGTTAATCTAAATAAGAAGGCAATTAGGAATACTTTAAAACGAGGCTCCTGGGGATTTTATCGATTGAAAAGAGGCGCGCCGTCTCGCCTTAATTTCTGCGAATTTCTCTTCTTGAAGGCAGAACAGCAAGAACATGGAATGAGCCTTTATTAGACATTTTTTCAATGAATAGCAGCGGCATATTTTGTGAGTAAAGCGCATGAATGCAACAAGCACAGCCTACCAGGATTCGTTTGGCAAAAAATTACATGTTGCTTACGAGATGTTATTATCGGCTTAATAATAATATTTTTAAAAATCAGGTGGGGTATCGCGTGTCAAGCGAGCTCGTGAAAAATTTTGGAAACACGACGGGGGGTCTTGGGAGTGCAATCCTTTTTGCCAGCTGAACGAAACCGACCATCCGCAAAATTCTGTGGTGTAGCTCTCTGCTCCTGGAGCGCAGATTCCCATTACCAGAACTGCGAAGTTTTGAAGTTCACAAGTGTGGTGGATCGGGCTATAGTCGGTGCTCAGTCGTCATTTCGGGAGCGCTGAAATTCGCCACGGACACATGGAGACGAGCACTTCCCACGAGGTGGACGAGATGGCGGTGCGTCTGCGCACTAAATTGTTAGGAGAGCGCAAAGCCAATCTCGGGAGTAGATGCAATACGTCCGGTCTCCAAACCGTTAAAACAGCCAACGCGGCCGCCTCATCTTCGGCTACAAGTAAAATTTAGCGAAACCTCGGAAAGGCTGGCCCGATGGAGAAGTAATGAGAGATCAGAGATGAAGTTATCATGGCTGATGATGATGATAATCGGACGGCATTGGGTAAGAGTATTGTAATCTGGGTGAAGATCAAAATACAGGCGCATCTAGAACGTCTCGTGCGATAGCGCATGGCACCCCCGCTTGAAATCGCGGCCACGAGACGCTGCATATCGCCGAACGCAAACACAACGCGGAGGTGCTGACCTGCGCAAGATCTGCAGCGTGTGATACCTGCTTACTTTACGTGGCCGTCAAAGTCGCTTTCACTACTGACGTGAAATGCCACGTTCCTATGACTGTGCAGAGCACGCGGGGAGTGCTTGTCCGCTCGACGTTTCTTTCTTCACATCCTGTTGATTCTCCAAAGTCGGTTTTTGTCTCCTTCATATCCTGTTTGTTTTATTTATTTCTCGCACACATAGAGCAGTAGCTAGTTCGAAAGCCTGCCTTGCTTTAACAGTGTCCACCAAGGACCAATACTTCGCCCCATGCGAAGCCTATTGGAAACGCACCTGCGCCTTTTCAAGAACAGCCTCATGGCTCTCACTGCAAAACGAACACTGTACGCGTGGCGAACAGCGCGTGTTTCAGGATGAAGCTGTTGACTACAGCACGAGGCTTTCACGATGGATTCAGATTCCAGATTCCACGGCAGGAAGTAATAGTAATAAGCTAATAGTAATGAGTAATAGTAACAAATAATAATAGTAATAGTAGTAAGCTCAAGGCAAAAAGTTAGACGCGATTCGAAGATAGGATGAATCTTTCGTGCCCTATTCCAGATACTGGGTGTCCCGATAAGCTCTTTCATTTCATGGCCTCATCCTGGGCTAGCGCCTGTTCCGCTTTCAGGACTGACGTGTCGCACGAGGACGACGGGAAAGCTGCACAGGAAAGCGCGCGTGTTCGCACACCTGTTGACAAAGCAGTGCAGTAGAGGTCACTATTCCTGAGCGCGAGCTGGGAAGCATGCGCGGGGCCTGGCTGCTTGACCTCAGCATGTTCCGGGAGGAGGAGATAACAGAGCTATTAGCGCGACGTTTCATGCAAAGTGGGCAAGCAGCGAACGGCCCCTTCCAACAATAACCGCGTTTTGCGTATGCGTGTGTTGCGGCCCGGAGCTTCGGAGCGTGTTTTGACGGTCCCGAAGCAAGATAATTCTCCTCCAGTGATCAGCACAAACGCCTCAGCGGGGCTTTATTTTTATCTTCGGCACAGAACAATGGCGTTGAAACAGCACGGCGCGAAACACAACAACGTGCGTCGTTTGTGAAGTGTATAAGCATGCCGCCTGAAAAATGGACGGCAGCAAGAGGCCGTGCATGAGAGCTTCTTGTTTGACCTTCGCAGTGACTCTTCAACCCATATCTGTGTGAGCAAGGAAGAAAAAACAAAAAAAGTTTCTGGACATACGATGCAAAGATAGCTATCACTTTTGTTGCAGCTAAGAAGCGGGTTGCACAAAGTAATCAATAGGAAGTATACGCATTGTCCCATTCATTAATTCTGTCTCAAGGATCATGTGCCTACCTCTTGGTTTAGGCAGATATAAAACTGGTATATAAAACTGGAGCCCGTAGGGACCCCTTCAGGCAACCTATGCTTATAAGCGGCCACTGTGGGGTCCGGTGTCCTGTTGCCGAAGGAACTATGGAGGTCGAAAAGTTTTCCTTCATAAGCCCGGGTCATATTCAGGAGGCGGACATTGGTGGAAGGTATACGGATCGGATACGCTTCGGGCGTAGGAGGTAAAACTCGAGGAAACATGCACAGCCGCTGGCAATAGTTCATGATCTTAAATCGCCGTTTACAGGCAATTAATTTGGGTCTTTCTAGGCCCCACAAGTTTGGCAGCGTTCGCGTTCTCATGCCACTCATATTTCCGTCCTTTCTCTTAGTGCGAGAGTTGGACGAGGCGTTAATTATAAGTGCTGCATCCGCTTCTTATGCTTTACGGTCCGCAATAAGAGGTGCGAAGGAAGGTCACTAACCTGCCTATCTGCTGTCGAACATAAATATGTATTGAGGATGACGTAGATGAAAAAGCAAAGAAAAGAAACGCGAAAAGCGATCAGGAGAAAGTCAGCAGTGTCTCTGTCTGGTTATATACTTTAAAGCAAGTCATGCGAAAGAAGATGGACTGCGCTGGTCGACGGCCACACTTCCTACCCCCGGGTAATTGCCGGCCCCGTCAAGGTTAAGAGTGTGCTCCGCGACCCATCAATTAGGCAGCGACAACGACAAACACCGTCATTAACCACTGCTGCGCTTGTCATTCCTCCGCGCGCCCAGCCACCGAGAGCCGGCTCCTGCACCGCGGCTCGGAGGAAGCCATCTTTGATTTGAGATTACGCACGCGGGACTGCCTGTCTTGTGCCTCCTTCTTTTCGGTGTTTTTATTTTCTACCGCCTCCGTCGCGCCTCTTCTCCTAAGGAGTCCACGTCACTCCCGCCGGCGTGCCACGCTTGCGCGTTACTACTACGCCGCTCTCGGGAGTGAGAATCGAGGGTCGCGAGCGGTATGCAACACGAGAGGCCGAGCAGCCAAGCGTCATACCAATGCGCGCCGCCTTACGTCACGCAGTGCGTCACGTCATGCGGCGCCTGTCTCCCAGGGTCACAGTGCAATAGCATGGAGCAAAACAGGCTGACGGGTCGCGATCTGAGGGATGTGTCGTTTTTAATGCGAAAGCATGTTTTGTCTCATGAGTGGCCTGTCGGCAGAGCGTGTCCGCACGAAAGTGACCATTCGAGAAGAGGAATTCGCCGGCATTGCGGTTCGAACCCAGGCCCTCTGTGTGCCAAGCGGGCACGCAACGCATAAGCCACGAAGGGTTTTTTTTTTTCAACATGATATTTATTACAATGATGCGATGTTTTACATGACCTATCTACAAACATTAAGAAGACAGTGGCACATCAACACACGTAAGCAACAAAGCACGAGAAAAGAGTCAATTAGGAGCACACAGCTAATGCGTCATAACACGACACATCTAAGCAACAAAGAACTAGAAAAAAGGCAATGAACAACGCAGCACTAAGAGTGAGTACCACTCAGGTTCATACTCGGTCTGGGCATACAACTATTTGAGGTGTACAATCATTCTACAGAAATGGTCTTTAGCAGAAACAACAGATACACAATGTCGGTCCATCATGCGTGTTTTCCACAAGCTGTGTAGTCCAATTAAAAATAACATATCTAAGGGTTAATCAACAAATGGTAGTGCAGTGAGAAATCGTACAAAGACATGAAGGGTGGTTGGTTGAAGCGTGTTGGAGAGGAAGGAAGTGAACGCATTTCGGTGTGTAGTAAAGAGTGTTGGGGACGTGTACTGACGTTAGTCAACGATGACTCGCAAAAAAGAAAAGTTGCTGACATTCAAACGCAAATGTTTTAGCATTTCTCCAATGCAGCAGACTGCAGTGCTCTCCAATTTTTCTCTCTGATGTCGATAATATGGCGTAGTTTACTGCACATTTCGCTTCTATGACGGGCACCGTAGTCCTGCTCAAGGATCACCGTGACCTCGAACTCCAGGATGGAGTGAAAAAATTAGCTGTCTAATAAGAGCTGCGCCTGGATTAACCCAGGGCAGGAGTGCATGCGTGCTGTTAAATGTTTTCATATCATGCATAAACAAGGAGAAACAGCCTCCGCGGTGGTTCAGTGGTTTTAGCATTCGGCTGCTGACCCAAAAGACGCGGGTTCGATCCCGGCCGCGGCGGCTGGAATTTCTTTGGAGGAGAAATTCTAGAGGCCCGTGTACTGTGCGATGTCAGTGCACGTTAAAGAACCCTAGGTGGTCGAAATTTCCGGAGCCTTTCACTACGGCGTCCCTCAGATCTTGAGTTTTGTGGCACCTATTTCTATCAACTCCCTTCTGTCTGTACGCGGCAGCGATAGTGGCGTAGTTGGAGATAATAATTTTCTCGTGGTGTAGACGGACGGACGGACAAAAATTTGCGGACAAAGGGAGGTGAAAATGTAGCCGTTAAATGCATTCGACATTAAAACTGTATTACTTTGACGGGGCCCACCCAAAACGAGTAGTGTCTGTTGACTTGCATGCAACTCGTGCGCCGAAACTGATTCGTAACTTCCCTAGTTTGGCTTCGGCAGAGTACTTCGGGTTTCAGCTTGAACTGAGTGTCCTTTCTTTTTATCTGTTTATTTTGTGTGAGAGGGTTTCGTTGTAGTGTAAGGCTCTCTAAAGGAATCAAGCTTCTGGCACGCTAGATCCGTTCTGGTTAAATTGGAATGGCAAGGAAGTGACAAGCGCAACGGAGTGTTGGCCTCCACTGACTGTGCAGTGAGAACGGCACGTAAATGTTTCTCTTCGAGCGTTCTGATCGCCATGGATGACCGGGAAGCCTGCTCACAGAATTGCGCTCCGTACCACTCGCGTCTGTCGGAGGGATAGCTTGACCGAAAGGATAGAACAATAGGAGATTAGAGAAAGACACGCTGAACGCTTGAGAGGCAGTAACCGTTCTTTTCCGATTCTCCAAAGTGTGCGGCCCTTGTTTTCCTTCATCGCTGTGTGCGAGTGGCCTAACACGAGGAAAAAAAAACTTATACGCTGGCTTTATGTAGCAGAATAAGCATGCTTATAAATGATGAAAAGTTACAGGCTCACAACACCACCTTTCTTTTTTTTCCCACACGTGTTCTGCGAAGGAAATTTCAGAGATTATAAATGTACAGCTCCGCGAATTTCTTTCGCAAATGACAGCCTATCGACTAAGGCTCTTCCGCGTGGAACGGGGCGTTTTCCATCGATATACGAGGAAGAAGGCAAACGTCATCAGCGTCGGTTCGAGCAGCGTGTTGTGTACCACTCGGGCCGCCCTGTGGCGTGACGCGGAAGAGCGGCACACCTGCGCCGACAGAGGCACCACAGCGTGTACGATAGGAGACGCGCGCGTCCGTGAGCGGACCGCAAATGGCATCATCAAGCTCCGCTACGCGACCGCGGACGCATTGGCAAGGTATTATTCACCGTCGGGGTCAGGGGGCAGTGAGTCTATCGGGGAGAGGAAGGAGAGGGGAGGGGAGGGGGGAGGGGGTAATCGAAATTTCAGTTTGTCCGCCGACCCACCGGCGCCGCGGGGCCTTACGCAAGCAGCGCGCCGCCTCCTGAAAGGGCTCCCGGTCATTTGGCACGGCCATAAATTCCCGCTTAAAAACACACCGAAAAATGAGGCAGTTCTTTTTCTTTTTGCGCCGGGCCTCCCGATCGCACGGCGAACCGGCCAGCGGAACGCGGGCCTACGCAATGCGGCTCTAAGCAGTCGGACGGCACGTGACTTATGGGAAAGGTACGACGACAATTTCATCCCATTTAGCCACGTCTCGCACTGTCACATCCCTCGTCGCCGCGATCAGAGAAGCGTGCCGGACCGGTGCGGACTGAAAGGGACGGGTGCATGGCCCATCCGTTGAACGGAAGCCAGGGCGGAGGGCTTCATGCGAGGGAATCTGGCTCATCTGCAACTTTAAGCGCATTCCGTGTAATTCAAACAAGCTCCAGCCGCGGATTTTTAATTTTTGCCTCCGGGTGCCTCAAGGTAACTTCAGGACATTTGAAGTATAATCAACGCGAATGAATCGAGCATCATACGTGCATGCGCAGGAAGGTCCTAACACGACACCAGAGAGAATGCGCAAGAATTCTCGTGTTCTACCTACCCCCAAAGACACACAGCAGCTGATCAGTTTCGTTCTCCACGGAGAAGTAAGACAAAAGGTTTGGTGACCCAAGGCTATGCTTAAACGCATTCGCGCAGCTAGCTGCGTCCAGTAAACGAAAGCGAGGAACAAGTCGCTTAGTCTTGGCGGTTAGGTCAGCTGGGTTCACGAGGGCGCTGTTTACTGACGGCAGGGTGTCAGATACGCTAACCAAACTGGGCCAAGTGTCGAACGGTCATCGCTGGCTCAGCCCAAGGAGCAGCGCTGTTTTCGCCGTCGCGTCGTCCCCCCTCCCGGGTGTCAATTTCGGCTTCGATTGGGCAGCGCCGTGCGCATCAGCGTTGCCCAGCAAACACGGCCCACTTGTCGCCAGTTGGCCTCGACGTCATCGGCAAGGACGATCCAATCGCCACGGGGTCGCTGCCTCGGAGGGACACGTGGTGCGTCCCGCAGAGGGAGCAACAAATCCGTTCTCCACACACGGCCCCTATCTCCTGTAGCCCGCTGATCGGCCCAAAGTCGGGGATGCCTCGCATGCGCACGTCCAGCCGTGCCGCACGCGAGTTTGGGGAGATGCTTCCACTCGGAATCAAATTAGGGGGCGCAAAGACACGATCGCGAAATAACGACTTCTCCGATCAGATCAGAGCTGGGCGAATGGCGGAATAATATTAATAGTTTTGAAAATAACTGCGCACACGCACAAGACAGAACGAGAAAAGGGACACACACAGGCGCAAACTTTAGTTCAATTTTATTGAGATCGCCAGAAATATATATGCTTTCACAATCAGGATGATCATTCGGACATGACAAATGCAAAACCTTCAGTGCCACACGTGCCGATATTTACAGTGTGGGTGCGCCAGTCAAGGTTATATGTTCATACTGGTGAACAGCGCAAAAAGGCGGGACAACGACAAGACAAGCGCTGACTATCAACTGGGTTTATTGAAGGACGGAAGGGTGTATATATCTTCTTACTTCTTTGTGTTGTGTTTTTGTATATATACCCTTCCGTCCTTCAATAAACCCAGTTGATAGTCAGCGCTTGTCTTGTCGTTGTCCCGCCTTTTTGCGCTGTTCTCCAGTATGAATGCATACCAACTCGCCCAGATCTCAGATTTACTAAGGTTATATGTTGCTGTCACTCCCAAGAACCTGAATCTGGGCACCTCATCTAAGGCATTCTCACTGATATTATACTGATACTGCATGACATTATTCTTTCGTACGCTTTGCCCAGACGAAGACAAGTCCCCTTGTCGAAACGTTGGCTCTAGCAACCTGAGGTTTTCCCCTCCCTTGTTCATTTTTGTGATCGCAAAGGACCATCAACCACACCCTCTCTCTACCATTATTCTTTCTTGTTATATACGAGTACGTGAATTTTTGGTAGTTGATTTCTTTACCCCATTTCAGGCACCACAAGTTTAATGACTGAGGACACCTATTTATTTTAATGTTATCTTCAGGGCACGCTAACGGGCAATGAATTAAACAACCATCAGCGAAAACTTTGATCCTCACTGGCGATGGCCAAGAATGGTGAGACAGCGCACAAGAAGAGGAGATCCAACGCAGGGCGCTGCCGCGTCATGTTGGCCTCTTGTTGCTTACCGTGTCTACGCGCTCCTCATCATGCTCTCGAATCTGCGCCAACTGTCCCAACTGCAAGCTGTTTCCATGCGGGTCGGAATGGAAGCAGGTTCCTCCACTGCCCACTCACATGAAGCACAGCGTTGTCTGGCCTTGAACTAAACGTAGCGAATAGCGGAACACGAAACCCTTTTTATAAAAGCGCTCGCACTCCGTCAGAACGTCTCTTAAACTGTACATCAGTACAGCTCCGTTTCGCTCCTATTTTACCATAAATGTCAGGCTCAACTAAACAGAAGAGTTGAGATCTGGGCCAGTTGGTACATAGGCGACGAGGGACAAGGAGGAGGAATGCACACGACGACTGCACTTTATTAAACAAGGCACCTTCCCAGTAAGGCTTACAGGACATGCGCAGCAGAACCAAACCCATCACCGGACAATGACATCAGACAGATAAGCAGCACAATTATCGCCCGCACCAAAAAACGTTCTCTTTCAAGCAGGCGTACCGAAGTTGTGCTAATGCAATCTTCACCATGCAACCTGATGTAGTAGGCTTTCGCGTTCTTTTCCCCTGCCTCTGCCAAGAATGCTTACGTTGCTAAACAGCAGGTAGCAGCCACACTCGCGACAATGGCGGGGCAAGTTTTGTCCGTTCCAATGAGCTGTGGTGTTCGCGCAGCCGGTCATTCATACACCGCCCTGTTTGGTCGATGTAAACTTTTTCGCATGTGAGGGGAAACTTATACACCAGGCCTGCGGAACATTTCGTGAAAATATTTTAATGCTTTGTCGTACAAGTAGGAATTCTCGATTTGCCTCGTGATATAAACGAGCATAGGTCCGAGAGCTTGCAGGGGACATCGGAAACAACGTATAATGATGTGGGCTAGCCCGTGCTCATAAGGCATAAATTCAAATCTTTTTTGTTCAGCTGCAACAACATCAATCAGCCTTGCATTCTCTTTTTTCTTCTTAATCCTCTGAAGCAGGGATTCAGCAACCGCTTTCAGGCGGACGCGAGAAGTCTTGAAGCCCGAAGCCTAAGCGTCAGCCAGCGCCATGCGCCCGGTAACGCGTCCTTCACTCCAACTTGAGTTCAAACGCGGAGCGTATGAATATTAGCGGCTGCGTCGCCGTGTTTGACTGGCGGCGTTCGCGCTTCCTGCTGTCACCCGAATCGGCGTGCGGCTAGAAGCACCAACGAGCATCCGGGTGACCATGTTAAGGAAAGCGGGGTCACTCCAAGGAGGGGGAGGGGCGAGGAGCTGGCTTCCTGGCCGGTCCCCCCGGACCCCCCGTGCTGGGCTCACGCGCGCTAACCGGAGGCAGGCCGCTCGTGCATGGCTTCGCAGGGACACAAGAGGCGTCTCTTGTGCGTAGCCAGGCGAACGGAAGCGCCGGCCGCGCCACAGGGCGTCCCATTGAGGCCGACTCATTTGGGAGCCACATGTCGCCACGGACGGTGCGCTGGCGCCGCCCGAGCCCCGCACGCCGTATTCACGTTCGTCTCCCTGTTCGCGCATAGCCGTGGTGCTCACGAAGCAGCGTGTTCTCTGCGCTTTTGCGACACCGCATATCCCGACGTCAGCTGGAAACTATGAAGCAATGCACCAGGCTGACTAGTAATGTGGCATTAGGAGATGGACACTGTGGAAAGGGGACGAGAGAGAAGTGATAGGCAGCTCAAGCGCTTGTCTCGCCTGTCTCTTTTCTCGTACTCAGTAGGGTCTACGTCACGCGAATGTACTACTGCTCCACGGCGGTTGCTGCTAGCAATCAGTAGAGTCGCCGAATAAGTGAAAAATTAACCTGCCAGAACTTCAGGCTCAGCTCTTGCAGATGCCACTGTTCGTGACTTCGCCGGAAGGGACGCGATACGGGGGACACGCATGGTATTGCAGTTGACACGGAAAGCACCGGGATGCGAGGGACTGCCATCTTCCTTCTATACGTTGACGTGAAACCAAACAACACTTTGCCGCTAAGAATTCGAGGTTAGGAAGGGAAAATAGAAGGAGACGCACCAAACATGAGAGAAAAGGAGCTAAAAAAGAAAGAAGGGGAGGCGATGCCCAAAGCCGAAGGAGACACGAGATGGGGAACCTTCCTCCCTCTCCAGAGGGGTGCCGTGGTGCAGGGTCAGCCGACGCAGGACTGGTGCACAGCCGGTCGCTGCTCGAGAAAGCCATAAAGCGCGCGAGCAGACCGTGGGAGGACCGTTTCCATCAGCAGCGGCCCGCCAAGGCCGCCCTCGCCAGAGGGAAGACGCATGGCTGCCGCCAGCAGCTGCGCATAATTGGACACTTGCTGCAGTCCACCGCTTCGGCCGGACCCCGGCAGGAGTCTGCGTGCAGTGCGGACGCTGTGCTCGCGCTCGAGTTTCCCGAGAGGGGCGAAGCACAGCGTGCCCCCGAGGCTGTCAGCGCGGTCCACACAAAGCCATCGGCACGGCAGCAGGGCGCGGACAGTGCGGAAGCCAGGGACGGCGGCCTGCTAGTCATCTTGTTCCAGGCGCCGCTGAGCTGTGCTGGGCTTGAGTGTCGCCACATCCTCCTCACCCCCGCTTTCCTACCATCCCTGCTTGGCGTCTCAAGCTTCTTTAGAGCGGATGCTGCTGCTTGTTTTGGTTCTCCCTCTTTCTTTTTTTTCGTTTTTTCTCTCTTTTTTGCCAAGCTGCTTCGAATTTGAAACTGGACTTTTCGGTGCATGGCTTCTTCGTTCGCAGTGTCAGTCTTTTCGACCCGCGAACATACCGGTATAGGAATACTCCAGAACGACGGTTCGGAATTTTCGTCTAGATGCTCTAGACGCGAAAATTTAAAAGGGCACATAACATGACTCGGGTAACCTGGGTATCAAGTTATGTTGATCCTGCGTCAACGTAGGGCTTATAATGTGGCGCGTACTCTACTAGACGTCTCGGTGTTTTCCTTAACTGCTCGTAACGGCAATGGAAACTGTACTGCATTTTAAGAGTTCCTGCAGCTCAGGCAAACGTGTGGAGCGTGTAGCGGAGATGTTCTTGCGCTGTAGAATATAGTGTGAGTATACTCAAACTAAAAGTCTCCTTCTGATTGCAGCATCATGAAATGCGCAAGTGCCATTTATAGTGGCGCTAGTAGGCTTTACGTGAGCGAATAAAACGAATTTTAATGCGATTTGACATTTCTTTTCCAATATATTTTTTCTCTGAAGAGCAGCAAAATTAAAAAAAGTCCTGTACTTTCCTTCCTATATGCCAAAAAAAAAACGACCCAAAAATACGTCATCACTAACATATATTTCAGCCCAGTGTTTAGGCATCATTGCAATATAATTTGTCCCAAGGTAGAACATAATTGTTCCAGTAAATATCCGAACCACAGCGGATGAACAACCTATTTCTACCCCTGCAGCTTTTCATCTCCGTATAGTTGCGTATAGTTACATAGTGCTGATAGACGATAGAAAACCGCTACTGTTGCCCTAATGTTTAAGTGCATTCTTATGGCTCGTAGACAGCGCTTTTTATACGTTATTCCGATGGCCACGTTTCTGAAAACGCCGCGTCATTTGTAGAGACGGCTTCTGCAGAAACGCCGCGAGCAGCGGAGGGACACCTTTATGACCAGCGCGCTCTCCTGATTGATTGAGGAGGTCTGTAACTTCCACAGTGGCGCAGGGAAGTGTTGAGATGGAGTATACAGATTATTACGTTCCGATTCCTCTTCAAATTTTACCGAAAATACCACTGAGGGCCAAGTGTTTCGCCATGCGCTAGTTAAAGTACACAGGAAGTGAAGTGGACAACGTCGACGGAAAAGGATGCACATAAAAATAACTTTAGGTTTGAGACTTCGCAGCGTAGGGCGCGTCGACACGCATCCTCACTCGTCGGCCGCCCCTCCGGCGTGCGCCTCCGCGCGAGCAGAGAACTCGGGTTTCGGCAGGTGGCCGACAAGCGCCCGAGTCAAACTAGCCTAGCAGGCGGCGCCCCAGCGACCGAGCCAGAGGAGGACGTTTGTGAGAAGGAACCCGCCATCAGGCAATTTTTGTCATTTTCAGCCTGAACACAAATTAAGTTGGCCTGTATCGATTGGCTACGGCATTCTAACGACAAAGAGACCACTTTCACCGAAAACATAGCTTTTATTACCCAGAAAAGACCAAAAGGCAAAATGCAGGTGTCGCCGTCTCTGGACGATTTCGCATGTAAATTGCACGCGCCGATCCCAGAGGCAACGCTACACCCATGGCTACAAAACGGTGGCAATCAGTCCTCGGTGTAGGCGTCACTAATTTGAATCGAGTGGCGGGAAATTTTTCGTACCCACGAATGCGTCTTTTGCTGCTGTACAAAACGCCAAAGTACCCAGAAAGAGCCAGAGAATAAATTTTTACCTGGAACAATTATTTCATGGAATTGATCCCCTGTGTATCTTGAAACAGCCGTCAACTTATCGGTGTTTATTTCAGAGAAAAATGAGCGAATGTTTTCCGGCGTTTATTTCTTTTTGGGGAAATAGGTGTTTTTGTGCTAGTTGCTTGGTGCAATCATTTAAATCGGTGATTATCAGCTGTAATGGTTAACAAAGTGTCAAAGGAAGTGATAGAATCAAAGTGCACCAGTTTTTTATCTCATGCACAGTCTGTTGTAGTAGTACCCTTGTTGACATTTTTAAGTTGATTGTGTTAGCATGCTTGTGTTCACAGCACCCAATTTTGAAAATATTCATCCAGCATTTTCTAGTACTCGATATGTTAAAAGGCGTTCGGGACAATACGGGCTAGTAGAGATGTGTCAGCGCATGTGTCTGTCTCCTCTTCTTCCGTCCCGTCCGTCAGCGCTGTTTCGTCGTACCATTCAACGGTGCTAGCAGCTTGAATTTATTTTATAAAACAACACAGCGACGAATACAGCACTGACCAGATACGGCGGTAACTTCATGAGTGTGTGTGGTCTGTTCGTAGTGCGTGACTTCATCTGCAAATCTGTTTTTGAGCGTCGATCCAGGTGTCACCTGCTAACAGCAAGTTATAGTGGATATTCCGCTGGATATTATTAAGCAACTTGTCTGAGCACTTTGCAGAATGTTTTAGAAATGCTAAAGTCAAGATTCTTAACTTCTCATCAGCTGGCCGACAAGTTTCACGCTTAGGAGAGGACACACCTCATTTGCGAGGTTTTTTTTTCCCCCGACTGAAGCGTCTTCATAACCTTGAATAACAAGGCAGATGTCTGGAATTAAAAGACCATTATAAGAAGTTGTTTTTTTCTTTCGAATATTGTAGATTTTAGACAAGCGCGTTGCGCTTTTCGATCCTCTCTCTGACGGTGTCAGGGTCCATGTGGCAGGGCTATTTGTTCGAGACATAACTACTGATAGTGAGCGTTGAACTTAACGCCCCAATTTCTGAAAGATCTTCGCCAGAGTCGTGATTTAGAACTGTCCGCTAAGACGGCTCATCCGTTTGGCCATGAGCTCAGACAAATCCGAGCTTTCTTCGCCGTAGATAAAAAAAAAAAAGCTACAGGGAAAAAACGGTGACATTCTGACCACAGTCTCTCGAGAAAACCGACGTTTCGGTGCCAGCGAGACACCTTCTTCAGGGTTAACTGGGTGGAAGTAGTCCGCCCTGAAGGTGTCTGTAGCTGGCACCGAAACGGTACTCTCATGAGGTTTTGGTCGGAGTTTCACACTTTTAGCGGGAAAGCACTGCTTCGCGAGGTCTAACCGCCTCTCAGAGTTTGTGCTAAGTTTGACCTCGAAGGTAACCATCGCAAAACCTAGCATATCAACACGCCATGCGGAAATAACATAAACATTGCCGAGACTGAGTTGCGAACTCGTGGCGGCGTGTACAAATCAGCTTCGCTGGCCACTGCTCGAGAGCAATATATATGCTATCGCCGCAGTCGATCACGCCTCGTGTTAAACAGCAAAACGCTCTCGCGCTGTGCATTTAACATCGCTGTCCTCATCAACTTTCATCTGCGGCGCGAACAGATCAGATCAGTTTAACCTCGATCAGAGCGTAACCTGAGTCTTAATATCGTCGCCAGACGTGCCGACGATCCAGCAAAGCAAAACCATGAGCCAACCAGGCTATACACGCTTTCGCATGTCTACACGGTTTCATCATCATCAGCCCGACTGCGCCCACTGCAGGGCAAAGGCCTCTCCCATGTCTCCCTAATTAACCCTGTCATTTGCCAGCTGCGGCCACCGTATCCCCGCAAACATCTTAATCTCATCCGCCCACCTAACTTTCTGCCGCCCCCTGCTACGCTTGCCTTCTCTTGGAATCCACTCCTTTACCTTTAAGGACCAGCGGTTATTTTGCCTTCGCATTACATGGCCTACCCAAGCCCATTTCTTCCTCTTGATTTCGACTAGGATGTCATCAACCCGCGTTTGTTCCCTCACCCCCTCTTCCCGCTTCCGGTCTCTTAACGTTACGCCTGTCATTTTTCTTTCCATAGTTCGTTGTGTTGTCTTTACCCTCCACGTTTCTGCGCCATACTCGGTTTACTATTCGGTTTAGCTACGTTAAAAGCCTACCACTTTTTTCCCTCTGTAATTCGCCTCCCGACCGGGTAAATATCTGTCGAAATGTTCACGTTCCAATAAAAAAAAAAAACCGTTGCATGCATCGACCAGTAAAATTCGCCACTAATCAATAATAACAACAAAAATATTACTACCATGGATTCGACTGTCCGCGCTTAGGTGCTCGCGGCCAAGGAGGAAACGAAGCCTCATGACAATATTATTGTCGACGTGGGTTTAAAATATTGGTGGTAACTGCCTTCTAAGCATTTCCGTGCATGCTTTGAAAAGGAATGGAGTAGGAATGTTTCTTGGCGGTCGTCGCTAGACTCAACGAGTCCGTAAGCTGGTGCTTTACGGTTTAACAGACGACGTATGTTTTTGACCGGCTGATGTTAATCGGTGTTAATCACGGCCTACTTTAAATTCACTCTCCTCACGCTGGCGGCAGCGACACGTGCGGTAACGACAAGGGCGAATGTCATTGGGGAAGGGGCCCCATTCCTAGCGCAGAAATTATCCGTGGGAAAAACGCATTCGCCAACATTTCTTGCTCAAGAAAGTTCCATTAGTGCATTGTTCCGTTAGCACAACTACCTCCCAGAGCAAATGGAATGTTTTCTCTACTGCGACGAAGCAGCGGCAGCGGCCAGTGGCGTGTCTTGCTCGACACCCATCTCGCACTCCGGGTGCGCCCGCCCTACAGCCCGTTTCAAATGTTGTTACCGACAAGCGGATTGTTCTCCCTTTTTTTTTTTTTTTTTGCGGCTCTGTCTCTACGGCGGCAGTGCAGCTGCAGCCGCGATGACCAAGCCGGTGTGTTGCTGAGGCAAAGACGGGGAGGAACATATATAAACCCCAAGCTCAGAAGCCTTTACGGTATGGTCTGATGGTCTAACCGCGCGTGCATCTCCGCACGACGGGCGAAGTTTTCTGCGGATGCTGAACTGAGTGAAGAGGCAAGCGACACGGGCAAAACATTTTGCGCGACGGCGCCGCTCGTCGCTTGCTGCCGTCGCTTGTGCCTTCGCGTGAAATTTCGTGTAAGCCTTAACGGCGCGCATAATAACGTTAACCGTTAGCCACTATGGGATACCTTCAAGGAGAAGGGCTTAGATAATATCCTTTGAAAGGCAAGAAGTTTTTGTTACGTATGCCGACAGCAGCGACAACAGGCACTGCTCGCAATACAGAGTTCATTGTATCAGCATCCTCACCTTAATATTTTGTTAGTCATAACGCACGCCAAACAATTCTATCTGAACAGTTTCAGTGCATTCTTATTCAAACGACCCCGAACCTTCGGTTTACTGCGTAAAATTGCACGCACTTTGTTGCGAAATGCTAGAGTTACCCAGGTAGCACCGAGCTTCGGAATAATATTATAAAAATTGTATGTAAGCTGCAGTAGCCATATACGATATGTTACATTGCAACGTTATTTATTTCAGATACCCTAAGGGCCCTGCAGGGTATTACACAGGGGGGGGGGGGGGGGGGGACTGATTAAAACATGAACATGAACACAGAAGACGAAAAAGAAAGAAAGAAAGAAAGAGAGAAAAAAAGAAAGAAAGAAAGAAAGAAAGAAAGAAAGAAAGAAAGAAAGAAAGAAAGAAAGAAAGAAAGAAAGAAAGAAAGAAAGAAAGAAAGAAAGAAAGAAAGAAAGAAAGAAAGAAAGAAAGAATTCTTATAAATGAACAAATAACGATGATAGAAAACATTATAAAAATGCTGTTGGTTAAGTGATACTGTATGGTTAGAAATCAACAAGTAACGTTGTACGTTGTATCACAAACATTCAATATCAACATTATTTTAATGTAGTCTTCTAAACGTTATTTATTACAATGTTCAAATGTTAACTATAAAACAACATTCTAAATATATTTCAAGCACTGGGTCGCAGAAATTTTCCCGCTGTTCTTAGAGTAAATTAAGATGTTTTGCAACTAGCAGTACTTTGCAACTAAACCACACTTAGTACATTGTGCCTGCCACAGATTGTAGGCAGAGCCCCATTAGAAGAGGGCTTTGTTTATCGCCCATTCGCCGTACTATCACCCATGAAACACCCCTCCGTTGTATTCGTACGGAGGTGAGGGTGCGAGCTGCACGTTGTGCTGTATTGTGGAGCTCAAGTGTCGCTATCGTTTCTGGTCCTTGCAAAGCGTTGGTTAAGTTGGGTACTTGCACAACTGGCGGGCCTGCATTCCGTGCAGGGCTGCTTCACCATTTCCGAGAATGTTGTATTTATTTTGTTGATTTGTTTTTAATATTCAGGAATGGTTTTATTTGATGAAATTCACTGGTCACTGACCATGGTCCAACACAAATGACGTTTCGAGAGCGCTAAGGCTCCCTTGTTCACAATGAGCAACCGGCCGTAGCGCTCCCGAAACGTCATTTGTGTTTGACCATGGTCAGTGACCAGTGAATCTCATCAAACCATGATTCCTGGCCAGACGGTATGCCGTCGAATCCTCGACTACAATGGTATTATTTGTAACATCGCAAAAAGGTAAGAAAAAAAATGACATTCAGAACATTTAATTAATGCCTCACTAAAGTGAAAATGTAACTTTGTTATGTTTCGGTGCTGGGGAATTCGTGTTTCAACTTTTCTCCCTCTCTTAAAGGTGTCCTTAGCACGGAAGTTTCAGCATGACGTAGTTTTTATTATGGTTCTGAGCAAGGTTGGATCATAAACAATAGAAGACTCCAGACTGCTGGCTTCCGCCATTGTCTCAAAGAAGCGCACCTAGGCTCAATCCTATAAAGAAAACGAAAAAAAAAAAAACTTCCACCATGCGCCGGCGTTGATTCGAGCCCCGCAAGCGTTCAAAGTCATCTCCGGCGGTCGACCACGGTTCTTTGGGGGGACCTGCCGAGCCGTCCTCGCCCAGACTGGCGCCTCTTGCGCGGCGCAGCGCTGCAGCGAGCAGCCGCATTGTGTCTGGCCCGATCATTAGGTGTGCCGCTGCCAGGATCCGGAAGCAGCGGGCGACGGCTCTCCGGGAGGCGTCCGGGCTGACGCCGAGGCCGCCCCGCGAGGAAGGCCCGCCCGCGGCCGCGATTAGGAAGACGTCTGGGCCGAAACAATGGACCCGACGCGCCCGGTTCGAGCAGTGTCAGAAGCGGCTGCACCGGTCCATGAATGAAAACGCTTCCAACGGTTCGGACGATGCAAGACAAAGGCAAAAAAGAACGAACAGCGTTGCCGTTCAGAAGATCATGGGTCTGAGGGGCCGGCGAAACGTTCCCGTGACAGATCAAGGTCACGGCACGGTGCCCAAGCTGGCCACTGACCCGATTCGCTTGATTTCCTCGCTGTGCGTACAGGTGGAGTTTGAGCAACCACTACATCCTCTACTCGCACAGCTGCTCACAGTTCGTGTGATCACGAGTTCGTGTGACCACAGATCGTGTGATCACATATCGTGCAATCATAGATCGTGTGATCACGAGTGATCGCATGCGATCCCGTTTGTAAGTAGTTTCGGTATCACTGTTGCATTACGATCAATATCTGCACAAAAAAGAAAAAACAAGCCCTGCCAGCGTGAGACCATGCTATTTCCAAATGTTCTTTACAAACGCCAACTCCATTGCTGTCAACACTCGGTGTTGGTCTTGTCGAAAACAGCGTTAGCGGGGACTTCTGCATGGCCAAGCTCATATGCAGTGAAAAAAAAAAAAATGGCTGGCGGTTTAGCATTGCTAAACACGAAATATTGTGCGAAAACAGTTTTTTGCTGGTGGGCACCACCGCCACATTCCTCAAAGCGCGATTGAGGTGTCCACTATAGTTATGCACCTTTCATTTCCTTAAATCAACGGAGTCTAAAGCTTCCGCTGATTTTTAGAAAAGGAAAGGCGAATAACTGTCGAATTTGTAGGTGGACACCGCCGCCTACTCACAGAGCGATTGAAGTGTTCACTGACCGAGTGAGCCAGTTACACTTGCTACTCAGAGGCTTCACACGCAGAGACACACACCGGTGACACCCGCGGAGCGCGGCTAGAAGTGATTTCGCGCTAAAAAGCGTTGCCACCTGACTAACGACAGCGGCCTTCTTCTCCATTCAGCTGCTTTACAGAACTAGCCCGACAGTGAGCACTGGCGGCCTGCTGGAGAGAGAGAGAATAAATTTTATCTCATTTTCTGTAGCTGTTGGGCATCGCGGCTGTCTGTACTCGAGGCCCCGGCTCCCAAGCGAGCCCCATTCTAACTATGGGCCCAGCCTTTATACGTCGGATCCGGCGGCTCACGCTGACGGACAGCTTTCTCCTCCACGGATATGAAGGCGGCTGGCTCATTGTTAAGCTCGATCGAGCAGCTTGGCAAAAAAGAAAAAAACAAAAACGAAAGAAGGAAAGCTATGCGCGAGAAACTCGAGTGCGAGGTGCCAATGACGGGCAAATTGTTTCCGCGTATTTCTCCCGTGCCCTTTTATTGGCGTAATCCGTAAAGCAGGTGTTCTTACACCGAACGCACGCAGCCCTCCAGGTCTGCACATGCGGGAAGCGGCAGCTTGGCGACGCTTGGAAAGGTAAGCATGCTGAGTACATCTAGCTATTACGTAAAAATCCCCGCTATTGGAGAGGGGCATTTTACCCTCTACGGCCGGTTGGATATCAGCAAGAATCGAAAAGGCAAGACTGCGGAGTAAGTGACGAGGGAACGGCGTTTTTCTCTCTCCTCCGGCAGATACCTCTGCGCTATTGCACATCCTCGAGCGCGCTTTCTACGCCGCTGAAGACGCAAACGTGCTAACAAAAAGCGTCGACGCGTTTCTGAGAAATCGGTGAAGCCAGGTCCGTTTCCCTCGCCGAGTTCCAAATGCGTTTCTGATACCCCTCGGTTCCCGTCCGCGCACGGCACGGCGCCCCGCAGCCACCGGGTCCGTGTTCATCAGCCAGCGGCCGCCCCGCCGTCAGCTCGCGACCGCATGCTCTGGGTGCCCGCGACGACGCCGCGGCGCCCGTGAATCAGCGGAATACGGCGCGCCGGTGGCTCCTTCCAGCGCGTCGCGAAATCGGATCCGTTCCTTTCGGCGCGGCCCGCGTTCTCAGAAAACGTTCCTCGGCGGGAGAGAGAGCCTCGACGCGGAACGGTCCCGGCTCGAACTCCGCCGCCTGGACCCGGCAGCCGGCTGCGAGCGGCTACGAACGGCCGCTGTGGCGCACCGCTGTGCGCGCCGTAGCGAATAGCTGCGCGGGCGAGGAGGAAGTTGGACGCGAGATAACGGCATGGCAGCCGCCTGACACGCCCCTGAGCCCCGTCGTTTGTACTGCGGGTCGCTTTCAACCCACGAAAACGCCGTACGCAGCGGGCCCGAGTACACGACGCGGCGGAAATGAGCGATACGATGGCTAGTGTTGTAACCGCGGTTCTTGAGGCTCCTCTTAGCGAGCATCTGCAGCTATCGCGATGCGAAACGTCAGGCCCGAATTCTAGTCGTCTGTAGGTATACTACATATGATAATGACGCTTTAGATATAAGAACTCATAATTTCGCCCTAAACACATCGCAAGAGCACTCTGTATATCAAATTTCAAACCGGACCTGCACTCCCAGTTTCCCCTATGCTCTTTAGGGTGTGCGAAGTGAGATAAGTGTGTTTACATGCGCGAGGAATAGGTGACGCTTGAAGTGCACCTTCTATTTGTGGAGGGGGCGAATAGACGCGCGCAAACGTAAAGAGAAAAAAATGTCTCGTGTCTCACGTGGATGTCAGTCGCACGCCCTTCGGAGAGAGTCCGAGTAGCCTCATCAGGACTACGTGGAACGGCGAGCACCGAGCGGCTGGTCTCGCCTTTCTCGCGCCGTGATGGATGAAAGGGGCGCAGACATGGCTTCCCGCTGGCGCGGCGCTCGCCTTCGCGTCCAGTTTCCCACCAATGTTCGCGCCCGCGCCAGATGACCAAGAACGTAGGCATCTGAGGCCACGAGTAGTTGAAACGGCGTGCGCCCGTTGCAGCCAACCGGCCAAGATTAAGTGGAGCCAGATCCCGACGCGAAGTTGGCTTTTCCGCGCAGCGCTTCGCGCGTGATACGCGTGAACAGACGGCGCTGTAAAGCGAGGGCTATCACTGATCTGGCTGTGCTTTGCTGCAGCGGTGACGCCAACACCGGTCACGATTGCCATTCCTTGCGGGTTTAGTGCGGCTGAGGCATTGTCGGAGGCGAACGCTCGATCATGGCAGACCGGCTCGCATTTCAGCCGCGGAGTGCGCACAGGCTCGTGAACAAGTGAATAATGAGGAGTCTGCTTAAAAGCGTTTAATTTATTCCTCATAGATTTTTTTCATCTCGTTATTTCTGCGTAGGAATAAGTTTTTGCGTTGTCGCTAGATGTTTTTGGTATACATGCTGTTTCACCTAAGACTTCTTGCAATTTTTAAAAATAGGCTTTTTGGGTTAGAAGAGCGCCTTTTTCGTCGCAGCATTGTCAGCGGCGTAATGCATGAGTATGCAGCTAAGACGTGCTAACTATCAGCATGCTAACACGGATGTTAGTTGGTTGATCTGCTTCCGAAACGTATGCGCTACTTAAAAAAACTCGAGGACAAAATGATATACGATACGAGCGGTGCCCACCGCACCCCGCCACTTAGCTGCTCCATAGCGCGCATGGGGCAGAGATTGTCACGTGACACGTGCGCCACGGGGTGACACGATTTGATGGACGTCGATGTTCGCTCTCCGCAGGCGCACGATTTTCGAATGGCGCCAGAAATGGCGTTTTCGAAATTCTAGAAACAGATATGCGAATTACTTGAGGTTGGCTACACGTCTCTCAATAAAAAAGCAGCGTACCGGTAACAGTTAAAACTGAACTATACAATATTAGTTAGCCAGCCTGCTAGTTAGCATGTTTTACCTGTCTGATGCACTGCGTTGCTGATTGTGCTATGCAGAAAAAAAACGCTCTAACTGAAAAAGCCTATTTTTAAAAACTGCGGAAAGTTTTAGATGAAACACCCTGTACGTGAGAAGCAGCGTTCACACGCTCTCCCACGGTGAAGAGAGCGGTCGCCGTCGGGAGGAGTGACGCGTTGCAGAATATAGGCGTGAGCCCGTGGCGGAAACGTTTGTGGGCGAAAAATCCAACGCAACTCAGCGCAATGTTCAAATATTCCTCATGGTGTTGTGCGCACGCTTTTGCAAGCACCATCGCTTCTCAGCGCATCCCATTTCCGTTGCAACCAAGCGATGCTATATACTATCAAATACAAACTGCCTGCAACCGGCGCCTTGCACTCCCCAGTTACTTCACAGTTCTATTTCCGCTTTCGCGAGTCATGCGCAAGTACGTCCACCGCGGAACTCAAGAACACTACTTCCGCTGGCGTCACGTATCCCACGGTGCAGTGAGATGATTGAGTTTTCGTTGATCTGCATGCCTTCCTATTTTCTCGGAATTCATGTGCGAGGAAGGGACGGGAATGCCGGCATATTGTTGCCCCATCCTCTCAGTCACGGCGTACATAGATGTGTACACAATTTGTTTTGCGTTGGCTTCTGTTAGTGCAGGGACATAATGCGCCATGAATGGCTGGAGCTTATATTCTGAACCCTGTAGAATCAATATAAGCCAGGATTGAGAAATGAACGCTGAAATTATTCTTTAAGATGGACGCCTTCGCGTTTAGCGTTTCACGGAACGTAGAGGTTCGTACGTAAGTAAACGGAACACGCATTCCGTTCTAAGTATACAATCACGCCTTTTCTACCTGGAATGAAGAAACACTGTTGGTGAAAAAGCGCGCTAGCGTCCACTACCAACGTGCACGTATCATAGCTGCCAGTTTCAATCAGGCAACGCGTGAAAAACGTTAGACGGCAGTAGCGTGCTCACTGTACCTTTGTCCTCACGTGTATACGTGTATATGCGTTCGCTTGTTTTTCACGCCTCAGCTTTTACAAAAGCCCTGATATAATACAAGTTGCTTATATAAGGATTTTTTATGACAGGAATGAGTTTAAAAGGTATAATTGACATCCTGAAAACAGCTTAGGGTCATGACGTGGAGACATCAGGACGCGACAGAAATTAATTAATCAACAGCGACGGAAATTTTGTGTGTGCTATCTCGACATGTTTCTTATGAAAACTTGAAAATTTGAAAGTTTTCTTCCGAACGGATCTATTTCCTGACTGAAAGGAATAAATGCGGAAAAAAGCACAATACGCCTGAAATTGCGGTTAGCTCAAACAAGCAAGAAAAATAAAATAACAGCTACAGTATGAATAAAAAAGAAAGAGAAACAGCAGGGAACAATAAACGTGCGTGGAAAAGTACGGTGTGGTGATCCTGGCTGTTCTTTTCCATTCGCAGTGAATTTATGGTGGGATTACAACATGTTCGATTTTCGCTAGGAAACTCCGCAGTACAAATGAAAGACTTGAATGAAAAAAAAAAAAAGAATAGCAAGAGAGGTGCTAGCTGCGCTCCATTTGTTGAAACATGAGCAGACTTCCTTGGAAAGGGTGTCTGCCAGGCCGCTCATATACAGAGAGTGTCATCGCCGCAGTCAGGGATATATGCAGTGATCGATGGAAGCTGAAAAAAAAAAAAAACAATTCAAAAGGGCTACCGTTATGGGCCGCTCTCTGAAAGGGTGGCTACGGGAGGTGGGCGGCACGTCCTATGTGCGCAATGAATTCCCTGAACTTTTTCGCCGAAAAAACAGACAAAATTGGGGAAGCCAATGCGGTTTTCCCATGGAAATTCTTCTTGCTCGAAAGCGGCGACGGGGAGGGCGGCTTCAGTCGGCTGCCGCCTACCTTCCGTTGATCTTGCAGCATACTGGCTGAGTCCGAAGCTTTGTCTTACGCATTCGCGCCGCGTCGAAACGAGCCAGCGGCACAAAGCCTTTTCTTCTCGGGGCCATTTTTCAAAGCAGTGCAGGTTTGCTGCGGCTAGCGGTGCAGATATATCCGGATCTGGACCATTGTGCGTCCTAACACCCCGGCCTCCCGTTCTGTTTTTTGTTTACTGTTTCGGCACTCGCTGTCTTGCCGAACTGAGCGCGTGCACTGCGCTATCGCCGAAAATGCGTGCCCGAACGAACGATGATGCAAGGCCGCTCGGCCGCCGTCGTCAGCGCGCTCCCGACAACAAAAGCTGGGAGGTCCGGCACGTCGTCTGATAGGCGTGCACAATTCGCGCACGCGCCGCTAAACAATTCCCTGGACGGCCGTTTGCCGAAGACTGAAAACACGGTTACGCCGCGGAGGCTCCCCGAAGGCCAGGGTCCTTTCTCGGCTGAGTGCCGTGCAGGAGGGCGGGCGAGGTGGGTGCACTTGGTGGCGAAGAAGACGTGCGCTGGCTTTGCATCGCGAGCTGGAACGGCTTGACGCGACTACCAACTCAACCCTTGCAGGTGCGCGTGAAAATACCAACATCAAGCGTCTCCATTCAAAGATGGATGGCAGCTATGCAGACTCTCTGTGTTTTTGCTCACGTGAAAAATTAAAATGCACGAAAACAGGACGCTAAGAAAAAGCCGCTGACATTGGGCCGTCATGGCAGCATACTAAACAGAGTCTAAGGGGAGGCTTATTTAAATTAATGGTGTCAAATGCGCAGTCACGAAGACGAAAAATGGACCTAAGTTAGCACTGAACGTTTGGAGAGCGGCTTGTGAGTCCAGCCAATTGGCCATTAATAGCATGCTTTTCATGACCAAGGGCATGGGGCTTCGTTGACTTCTGTCGCTTTTACGTGGACATGGGCCTTCAAACAGACGGGCGCCACGGTGAGTTGATCTGCGTCTGCTGAAATTGCCTCGTTCGTTATGAAAGCAGCTTGAGGAGCGCAGTGTTCATATACTTCCTTTATGGAGCGTATACAGCCTACAATTATGACCAGTTAGGATGTCCAAATGGTGCATTTCTCTTGAAGAGGTAAACGTTAGGCAGTGAAGGCAACTCTTATAAGGCTGTCAGTTCTCTTTTGGTCCGTACAAAAGAATGCTGAAGGTAAATATTCAAACATGTGTTAATAAAAAGAAACAAACAAACGAGGAAACGAAGTGCATTTTTTGAGCGGTTGATAGGCGGGAGAACTCGACCAAATTTTGATGCAGGGACAATAGGTACACTGTAATCCTACAGAGAAATAAGAAAAGGCACACTTTATAAAGCTCAAGATGTTGCCGGAGAGGTGACGGATGGGGAGAAAGAAGGTCTTCACAAATCGCTTTCTTGCGGCTTTCGGGGGTCGGAATCATACCACGTGTCTGGCGGCCATCTTGGGCGCTCGGTTTCGACTCCGCTGTATGCTGTACGCAAGTAGCAACGCGATGTGCGAGCCAGCGCCCAAGGACTTCGTGACCCATGGAAACCGCTTTGCCACGCACACTGCGACCAGCGGGCGAGACTCGGCGGACGATCCCGCCTGGCGGGCCTTTCTGCGAGACGCGGCGGCGCTATTTTTGGGAGGCCTACAGCGCGGCGCTCACGAGACCGCCCCGTGGTCTACGGAGCCGGATAAGAGACCCATCCCTACAGAGGGTGCACTCGCCATCTGGACCTCCGGACCACACGTCTTCCAAGCACCAAGGTGCAGCAGCCCCTCCACGCCTTCCCCCTTTCCACGCGACCTCGCCTGGTGCGCTCTGTTCAGCCAAGCTGAATAAAAAGGGGGTGCAAAACAGTTTACTTCGTCAGGCAACAACTGCCGCTGCCAGTCAGGTCACCTTTTTATTTATTTCTTGCTCTAACCCCCTCACCCTATGACGTTTCTTCTCAACGTAAGAGTGCCCAGATTTTATTGTACTGCGAGCTCTTAATAAGTAATTGCCGTTCAGCCCTCGAAGATCTGTCAAACCTCTGGGTAAAGCCACGTCAAGTTGACACGACCTCAATGGCGCAGCTATGCCCCTTACTACAACAGACGTGTGCTCATACAACATGCCAACATGCGCCTTCGTAGATGCTCTGTGGCGGCAGAATTTCGATGGACTGGAGCGAGGTTCATCGTGGCGAGATGAGAGATCAGCCGCAACGTTCTGCTGCGGGCGGTCGTCGTTCAACTCGGTGTCGATTCATGCTATACAGCAAGGATCGCTTTCGCTTTCGGCATTGTGCCGAAAATTTTCTTTTTATGCGAAGCATATTGCTAGAGCTACCACTCACACCGTCGGCGTGGGACCCCTAGACGTCACACCACGTGACACCGTGACGTCACACCACGTGACACCTTGACGTCACACCTCGTGACACCGTGACGTCACACCACGTGACATCGGATGAGAGAGGCGGCCTCCACCTCGCGCCGTCGCCGTGGGACCCCTAGCCGTTACGCCACGTGACACCGTGACGTCGTCTTGACGATGCCATCGCACAGACGCCGGAATGTCCTCGAGCGGCATTCCCGCGCATTTCGAACGCGCGTTCACACTCGGTGTAGGTGAAACGCTCGCTCCACCGGGCAGGCAGACGCGGCTTCCGTGGCAATCCAGGCGCTCACCCAACGCGCGTCTCGGGGTTAGTCGGCGTTCCGCTGTAGCCATGCCGTTGTCTTCCCCCACGACGAAGGCTTCTAGTGGTTGTATTAAAATGACCAAGTATGCAACCAAGGAAAGCCATGTATTGCCAAGCCTAGCCACCAATATGCTTCGCATCTGACTAGGCTTAACCTTAGCTAAGCCTCAGCCATAATTTTTTTTTTTAATTCGCTTACTTCAATCGTTTTTACTTCGACTGACGCCCTTTGCTGACACTTGAAAAACTCTGCGAGAAGAAAACGAACATTGTGCATAGCAGCAAGCTGCACAGAGCGACAGTACATAAATCACCTGCTACCGCCATATGGAGGGTCTCCACAGTTGTAAAACGCGTAAAGATGAAGATCTTTACGCGAAGATCTAAGATCTTAACGCGTAAAGATGAAGAAATTAAGGAATAATGAAGGCAATTCCGCGATTTTAATTTGCTGGCGTTCTATAGAAATAAGGTTAAGCTATCAGCTGCCACAAATTAAACTGCTTGAAGGAAAAAAAAAACTTGCAATAACTCCTGTTGTCCGTAAACGGTGGGTTAGGCACAGTGTACATGGTAGAAATCTCGAGACGCCAACAGCACATGATGTGGACGCGTGGCCCGTTTCGTGCCGAAAGGGGCGGCGATGAATTAAGTTCTATCGGTCGCACGCCCTCAATGAGAACGTGACCCTAATGTGATGGCGACGGTGGATGCCTTCGCTGGCATGTGGTCCACACACCGCCTACACGGATTGCTCGCAACGGGACTGCTCGCAAGGGACATCATCTTGAGCGGGCCAGAATTAGCGGACCAAAACGGAGTTTTCACAGTTCGCTCTTTTTTCAAGTTTGCCTTCGTCCTGGGCCTTTTCTCCAAGTGCGGCATAGGCGAGCAGCAGTGCAGGTTATGGCACAGAGGATTTGTTTACGAATAGTGAAGCAGAGCTTGCTAGCGGCTCTGCGCAGAGATTATTGAGCCCATCACGATTATTCGTCTTTGAAAAAAGACGGTTACTTGAGCAGTGTCTCGCCGTCAAATTTCATGTGGCTCGTTTTTCGTGGCATTCTTGGGAAAATATTTTGAAATTTCTGCGCTTAATGAAATTCTGTGGGGCCATTGTTGCCAACCGGCTCACACTGCGGGATGACTTTTGTTCTTTTGCCGCTAAAAGATTGCGAGCTGGTTCGCATGCTCAAAAAGGCAGGGCACCGGGAATCGCTTGCGCGTAACCAAGTTGAAAGCACAGCTATTAAACTAGCTGTCCGCCTTTAACGCACCGGGAGTTTCTCTTGCCGCTTTGCTTGGGTCAGATGAGTTTTGTCTGCAGTGCCGTGATGGTGTCCTGAGTACCGCAGGTGGTCCTCTAGCTTAGCGCCTCTCGTCTGGGCGCGCCTGGCTTCCAAGGCTTGTCGGAACTTGGCAGCGCCATCAAGAAGGCGCCGCGCAGACTTGTTGGTTTCCGCGAGCCCCGCTAAATGGCCGCTCCATTTCGTTCGGCGCGAAGGCAGGGCCGTGAGTGGCGCTCGCGAAGGGAGTCGACGGCGGCGGCGGTGCGGGCGGCGTCCGAAGACAATTGCGGCTCTCGCTAGGAGCAGAGGAGCGATTCCATGCAGCAGTGGCCCAGTCTACGCCGCGCTTCACGTCCATCTTATTCGCGTCTGAGGGGAAGGAAAAGGGATGCGTCCCGTTGTCTTCAACGCCAACTTAAGTGCTCGCTCTTCGTTGCACCGGCAGCGCAAGACACATGCATCTACCGCTGCTGGGCTCGCACAGAAGGGTGTCTCCACAACGCAAGAGCTTGAAGGCCAGAACATGCTTGCTTGAAATGCCTGCTTTGATTAAGCGAATGTCTGAGCACCGTAGGTGTTCTGTACGAATTTCAACGAGGAGTGGAAGAGTAGTAGCCTTGGCAGGTGGAGGCTACCGCTTCTGTAGCTTTCGGATGCACGAGGCACCAAGCGCGGGCTGGAGCCACAGTTGGCTGCAAGCTAGACTGTCTCGGCTGCGCTGCATGAAACTGCGGGACCAGCGCTGCCCTAGCGTCGTCGTCATGGTCGCGGTGGCCTTCGTCACCCCGTCGGCAGGGCGGCGGCGGCGGCCGGGCGAAGACGGCGCCTCGGCACTCCGAAGCACGCCACCTCACCGCAGTATCGCTCTGTCGATGGATGCTCGCGAGCGGGCGCTGACAGCTCCCTAGGTTCCATTATGCAGCTCCGGGAACGAGAGGCAGGCGCCCAGAGCGCGGGAGATAACGTGCCACCCCGAGAGGCGCCCTGCGATCCCTATCGGCGCCCGTGTTTGTTTCCCCGGTGCTTCTCGGACTAGCGAGCGGTGGACGCTCGCCAGCTTCACGTAGCACCATCGTTTTGCCGCGCGAGCGATTTATCCCGTCACCTCGGCCAGCAATCCGGTTGGCGCGTCGAGTGTGAGTGCCGCGGCGCTGCGAACCGTCTTCGTGCAGTTGAGAAAACATCAGATGCTATCGGATGCTGCCGAATACGCTTGGCTCGGAATATGCTTGCATTTTTCGTTATATTCTGTCAAGTCTCGGAGAGTGCACACGCGCCCTTGCACTCGTTGAACACAGTTATGAGTTCCTGCCAAATCCTTCTGGCACGACGCACAAAGAGTGACCAGGCTGCGTGAACTCAGTCCATGTATTTTCTCAACAAATGACAACAGGACAGCCGCGGTGCCTCAGTGGTTATGGCGCTCGGCTGCTGACGCGAAAGATGCGGGTTCGATCCCGGCCGCTGTGGTAGAATTTCGATGGAGGCGAAAATTCGAGAGGCCCGTGTACTATGCGATGTCAGTGCACGCTAAAGAACCCCAGGTGGTAGAAATTTCCGGAGCCCTTCACTACGGCGTCACTCATAGCCTGAGTCGCTGTGGGACGTTAAACACCCATAAACTAAACCAGTGATTGCAGCACGTGACACAAGCGAGGATGAGGGAGCACATACACGCGTTCTCGTTAAGTCAACCCTCTCCTTACCGCCAAAGATAGTTGACGTTGTTCTCGTGCGAGAGTGTCTTACTGTGGTGCAGTGGTTTCCTCCCTTGGGACACATTGCCTGGGATGCACTGATCTTTGATTATGTACCGAAAATTCCGAATGATCCAAAATATATCAGCTTGCGCTGGTTGAGCGGGCCGAGGAGGCAGCAAGAACCAATGGGATCCTGTACCTATAGGAACACCACCTGCTGGTCAAGACCCCAACCCCTAAACCCCGTCCCATTTTGCGGAATAAAGTTTTGTACTACTTGTACTACAACCAAAATATATCAAGGCGCAGCGCGACGATCAGATTCTTTTTATACGTATATGTGTGAAAAATTTGACACCCGCTCGAACCAGCTGTCCATTTACGACACGATCACCTTTCAATATGCTGTTTCCTTCTGATAATTGAACGAATTTTAGGAAACTGCCCATAGTTGGCCGAATATCGTGCGCACGGTCATCTTTCAGTGCGCATTTTGAGAAACCGCTGCGCTCAGGTGTGATGGTCGGGAACGGACTCCAATTTTAAAGCTGCTCTGGCTCCGTCCTTTGCGATGGTGCGCTGATATGGAATGATTTTGGTGCCGTCCATTGCTTGTTTCCTATACTGACCTTTACTTTTATTGTTCTCTCTTGCTCTTCGCAGAAACCGAGGACATGATCAGCTGAGCGAGGAGCCTGTTTCCAACGGACCATGTGTCACTTCCGCCTAAGAGTCCTCACTTTCATCAGCCTGTTCTGTTGTTGTTTCGCTGCGTCAGAAGGTACGTTACCTCTTCAGGATCTTGTGAGGCCTGCTGTTTCCTATGAGCACGACTCTACCCTTAGAACGACAAGAAATGATGTGTGGTTCTTTGCAAACTTTGTACCGCATTTACTCAAGTGTAACGCGAGTTCTTTTTTTTCCAGTTTTTTTTTTGTTTTTACCAAAAATAGAAGCGAAAAGTTGCCCTCGCTTTCTATATCACGCGGAGGCACGGACACACTACGCCGTATTTACTCGCATATTGGTTGATGCGCCGTGCAGGTCGGCCCCCAACTTCGGGAAAGGGAAGAAAAAAAAAGACAGAATGCTGCATTTGTTGACCAATGAAAGCACCGAGCCATAAATACCGACCAACTAATTAGCGCGCATGGCGCATCACATATCGGAGCAGCTGCGGAGTAGTCAGACGGCGCACTTACGTAACGAGCTCGGATTCGATGCATCGTCCAGAGGAAATGCAATAGAATATACGCGAGAATCCGCCGCGGTGGCTCAGTGGTTACGGCGCTCGGCTGCTGACCCCATAGAGTTTCTTACTACTACCTAGAGGGAAAGCTGGCGGCGCTGCACTTCAGCCACCATGGACGCCCAAAGCATCATGGGGCGGTGAGCTACTTGTTGCGAGACAGTCGTAGTTTTTTGGGAACATATAGTGGCACTACTAAGACGTTTCATTCCGAAAACGCTGTTCATGTGTGCGCAGACGACTTCCGCGCGAACGCAGTGGGCAAAACCCATAGTAGTGAGAACACTACGACACACGACGCCAATAAAAGGTTTCACTTTTTCGAAATGCCATTAAAAAACCTCTTATAGTATTTAAGCAACAACATCTTTTTTGAAAACATATTTACTTTTAAAAATGCGCCTGTTAATTACGAAATATTAGTTTTTTAGTGTTAATCACTTGGCCAATAGGAGAGCGAGCCGTCTCTTATTTTGGGCAAACTTTGCACTTAAATGCTTTTCTGCTCGTTTGTTGCAATCATTAGACAAGATATTGAATGTTAGGACGTTTGTAGTTATCAAACAACTTTATTTTTTTATTATTTTTTGGCCAAAAGTTGCAGTTCCGCAACAAGTAGCTCACCGCCCCATGATGCTTTGAGCGCCCATGGTGGCTGAAGTGGTCTCGAGGGGTCGCCATGCAAACTCCCATAGACGGGCTGCCAGCTTTCCCTCTAGGTAATAGTAAGAAACTCTATGGCTGACCCGAAAGACGCGGGTTCGATCCCGGCCGCGGCGGCCGAATTTCGATGGAGGCGAAATTCTAGAGGCCCATGTGCTGTGCGATGTCAGTGCACGTTAAAGAACCCCAGGTGGTCGAAATTTCCGGAGCCCTTCACTACGGCATCCCTCATAGTCTAAGTTGCTTCGGGACGTTAAACCCCAACACATCAAACCAGAATATACGCGAGACGTGCAGGCGTATAGTTTCACCCTCTGGAAGTTAGGAAGACTCTCTCAACTTCGCAGTGGCATGTGTGTCGCACGTTAATGGCACTCATCCGCTTCGAGTGCACGGAAAGCCAGACGCTGTTATTGCACGCGAAACTGCGCTCTCGCCGCATTCCTCGGTATCGGTACCTGACGCATTTTTGGCGACATCGAACTCGCGCCATTTTCTGACGGCTCCGCGCAAGACGACTACTACTTTAAATGTTGCCGATAATGGCCACCGACATTCCGGAGGCACAACTAGCCGCGTGGTTGAGCGACTGGAAGTTTTGTTTTTACGACAAGGTGACTTAGGCGCACGGTCGACGCGGTGACGACGACACAGGGGGATTTGTTGGAGCTCATATCTTATTATCGGCCTTATCTGATAACCTTTTGCGCGGCTGTGTTAAAACAGAATGGGGGGCGTGAAAGCCATGTGCTGAGGTAATTTTGTTCGTAAACTTCGAACAACCTTTCCGTATACTTAGGGGCCTCGTTCCTCGCATTGCTTTCGTGTTCTTTCGTTTTTACCTATACGAGCACGCAAAGCAGACCCTCGCTTTACAATTGGGTGAATACGTATAATACTGAGGTGTCCGAAACACGCAGAGTGGCCAAATGCCGCATCTAATCAGCCAAGTAGTCATTGACACGAAGGAAAAAATGAACCTGACTTCTCTCCTTTTCGGTTCTTAATTTGTGAAAAGCGAGGGTGTTAATTCCGAAATAGGCAGGTTTTGGTAATAGGCTAGGATTTTAAAAATTGGTCATGACCATGCCTCAGTGGCCGTTAGCTATGCAATCCTGCTGGCAAAGAGTCCATCGCTTGCGCTTTTTATTCGGTATGCACAGTTCGTGGCAGAGGCCTCAAAGCGACGCAGCTGCGAGGTCGTTTTAGTCACGCGATAAAGGTGCCCTGTCCAGTACGTAGAGAGCTGCATTGCAGAGCGTCGTTTAAAGGCAGTTTCACTCAGCCAAATTGCTTGTACATTGTGTAGGAAGTCTGAGACCTATTCGGTGTACATTTTGAACTACTTCTATGTTCACCTGGTCAGGCATGGAAGCTTATTTCAGTCAATAGAAAAACTCCTGACTTCAAACATCGATCCTGCACAACATGTGGGGTTAAACGTGGGTGGAAAACGTGAGGCAAAGTTTTACATTCCCAAAGATTGCTTTCTGGTCGTTGTTATTTCGCCTTCTGTTGATTATTTTCGGGTCTTGACGCCTCACCCGTGCTCGATTTGCTGTCTTTTCAACCGCGAAGGTTTCGATCAAGAAGTCGTCTGTTATAAAACTTCTGACTGATTTTCTTTCTAGTACGCTGCTGTGTTACATATTTTTGGAGAGTTATAAGTGTAGTTATTTCTCTTTTCTTCTCACAGTTTTCGACCGCGTAAAAACCAGCAGCATGTTTTCCAGACGATGCCTGAAATGTGGTGAAAGTCTATATGAAGAAAGCCCCGGCTAAATTCTTATCTCTGCTGAGCGAAAATTTAATTTCCCTGGGGTATTTCGGACAAGGACTTGTTCTGCGCTCGGTTCCCCGAAAAACGTTATTTGCTCTCGCTTCCGACAGGTGTCAGCGTCCGGACGTTTGCCGTTTTCGCTCCGTGTCGATCCCTTTTCGCAATTTCGTCCCTTCAGCAGCGCATGCAGCGAAAAGACAGTGCGCTTCGCACGCGAAAAGGAATCGGCTTTCCTTGTCTCTCAGGCGAGTGCGGCCCGTCAGAGCGCACCTGCTAGCTGCTGCTTGCAGCCGTCCCACGCCCGTGGCTTCGATCCCGTGGTCTCTTCAAAGCCGTGATCAGCGGTCCTCGCCGTGGAGGAGAGCTGAAATTAATTATAACGGCGGGGCCAAAATAGGCGGCGGGAAGACGAGAGGCGCGGTGGCCCCGCTGACGAAGCTGCGTCGTCCGCAGACTGAGGCGACGCGCCGAGGCGAGACGCCTAAAGGGCGCGCCGAGTAATCCCGGAAAAGGGCTTTGTGCCCGCCGCGGGGCCAAAATTAACCCGCCTCTCGACTCGAGCCGAGCGCACGCCGTCAAATGGCCGCGCCTCCGCGGACCGACAACAGACCCCATTCGGTCCACGCGCCGGCGTAAATCCCGAAACGGTGTAAAGGAGCCCGGCGCTTTTATGCGCGCTCCTCTCGCCATTGACGAGCGGCGAATTACTGCTGCCGGGCCCTGATTCATGGTCGCCGAGACACGCGCCCCGAGGCAGAAGCAGCTTGGCGGTGTCGCGCGCAGGCCTGTGCTAAACGGCGATGCCGGTGCCGTAACTCTTCCGGCGCTGTCACGTCACGCCAGGCGGCGGTCACGTTGCCCGCTTGGGTCTCTGCGGTCGCAGAAACGGGTGCCTCTCTCTCCGAGACTTCGGCGCAGGGATCACCTTCGACACCGACGGTGACCCTCGACAAGACACGGGAGCAGAGGCGCCCGGAGATCAAGTCCGACCCCGCACATGTAAACACGTGCAGCTCATAAGTTAGAGCGAGCTTGCGGTGGAATTCCCGTCCAGCTCTTGGCAATGCACAGCCCATCAACAGCTGAGCCGAGTCAGCCGAGACCGCGTTCATTTCTGCTTCAGGGAACCTCGCAGGCCCTGCGTCTTTAGTGACACAAGGAAGTGTCGCGCGCTACGCGAAAACCTTTTGATGCGTTGTGACTGGCGGCAACAGAGACAGATGAGACTGGCGACCGTGAAAACCAATGACACTCAGCTAGCTACTCTCCGATGCCTCTTCGCCTAATTTTATTACAATTCATTGTTGCTGACGCCGTTCTAACGGCGTAAGAAATGGCGAGGTCAATGCAGAAGCAGCACGTAATGACCGAAAACGGTGTCTACAGGGCGGCGGGTAACTATTCTGCAGCCTCTTAGTGATAGAAAGGGTTTTGTCTCCGACCGTTTCGCTGACAGTGCCTTCTAAAAGCTTTTACCTCCTTCGCAATGAGAATGGCCATTTGCCGCATGAGCGTACTAGCTGGCAGAGAGTGCGCCATATATGGTCATCCTAAGTCATCTTGTCATGTTGCGTCATCTAATCGTCATAATGCGCAGTTTAAGCGTTGCATGCATGTGTGGAATTTCAAAGCTATTTCTGACTTCGCTGGCGTTCAGTCAGCACTAAATTATTTTCACTTGGCATCCGGACAAGATGTGCACGCCCTGCTCAAACTCTTGACCTGATGGTCTGGGCTCGCCAATGAGTATCAAAGGGTTCTTTTGATGCCCAGGACTTCTCCCAGCCAGCCTCTGTTCCAATGTCGCGCTATACATGTCGCTCGGCACATACAAGAGAGTGATGTATCGCAAGCAGCATATCAGGTCCCTCTGAAGGTACCCGAACGACTTGGGAGGTTGAAGCCGGTCTCCTTTTGCCCTGCAACGACCTCTCCTTATGAGGCAGCTTTTATCATTCTGTATCAATGGAATATACACGGCTTCTTTTTGTCTGCGGCATAGCGCACGCGCGTTTTATTTTATTTTTTTCCCTCTCTTATCTAAGAACGCGACTCTCGGCTTCCTTGCCGAATATGTGCATTTCCAGCGAATCGTGGAAGGGATAACAGCGTCGGGTCGCGCGAACGACGCCATTTCAGGAACTGGCTGATCATACCAACTCGCACCTTTCCTTCTAGTTTTTTTTCCTCCGCTGCCTTCTCGCTGCGCACACCTATCATTACTCTCTCCGCTGAGGCGGTGCCCATTTTTGTCTTTTCCTTGGCGCCATCGCAAATTCTGCGCTCCGCCCGAAAACCTTGCCGGCAGGTCGCAGCAGCGGGTCCCTGGACCGCAGGATGCAACTCGGAATACATGCATTCGGAATAAACGCTGGGGCGCGCGCACTTCCTGCCTTGGTGCGACACGCCCCGTGTTTGGCCCCGCATGGGCGAAAGGCGAGCAGATTTACATTACGCAACCCAGGGATGGACTCGACGAATTACAACCGCGGCCCGGGCTGTCAGCGTGGCTCGCCGAGAACGACGCGCGCGTGCGCTGCTGATGTGTGGACTCAGCGGGCTGGAACAAACGCTGATGGGCGCGGCGAGGCTTTGGCGGATAAGCAGCGGGGCTGCAGGGCGCCTGTTCTCCAGGGAGGAGGAGGAGGAGGAGGGGAGGATCGCTGCAACAAGTAAAGAACTGAAAGAGAAGACGAATTCTGCCGTTAGGGCTATAGTCCCTGGAAGTGGTAGCCGCTTAAGGAGAAACGGGGATCCCCGAGTCAGAATGTCGTTCAGGTAAAAGTCGATACCTGAGTAAAACGCTTTTAGCTACTCTATTTATGCACCGCGGTGCAAACGCCATGGCGAATCCGATTAGGTTTAAGTGTTAGTGAAAAAGTACCAGTCTTATGTGGAATTTGTGCCAGTGCGGCGTCGCGCACGGTAATCGATCAGCGCGGTGCAGTCCACCGTTTGCCAATAGTTACGGCAGGCGCCTTTGAAATGTTTGCAAATGGAATTCACAATGTTCAGCCTTCTCACTGCCTCTTCAGCGAAGAAACCGTAGATACGGCGGAGTGAGGACGGTCTGCTATTCGCGCACATGCAGGGAGGTGTCTGAAGTGAGCACTACAGTGCAGTCATAAGCTAGAGGTACCTTTTTAACCGAGACTGGCTGACTGGTTGCATCCGCAGGCCCTCCGGTCTTCAAGAAGGATAATGAGAAGACAGTGTACGAGGTGATGCCCGGCGACACGGTGCGGCTGCGCTGCTCCGTCTCGGGCCAGCCGCGGCCCTCTCTGGCCTGGTACCACGGCGAGAGCGAAGTGACGCCCGCGCGCGACAACGTCCGCCAGTCTCGCCACATGCTGGTCATCCAGAATGCGCAGCCGCGCGATGCTGGACGCTACTTCTGCAAGGCCTCGAACGGCAACGGCGTGGCCTGGAAGAACTTCACCGTGCTAGTGGGTAAGCCTATACTGCGAGGTGCACCCTCCTCGGCTGATTTGTTTTACGATACAGTTCTGATTCGTTCCTTTTCGGTGCTGCCACTGTTTCGTTTCTTTCTTGTCGTTCCGTCGTTTCTTCGTCAGTCAGCATGACAGCGCTTACACGCTGTTATGCAATTATGGACGATGACGTAGTTGCGGTTACAGAAAATAGCCTAGTGCAATCGCTAGTAGTGGGACGTCACAGTAAATGTGGAGAACAACGATTCTCGTTTTCCTATTGAGCAGAGGACTGGCGCACATGGCAGCACAAATGAGTTAATTAAATAGGCTAACAGTTATTTACGTCTCAAGCCTACACTGTACAAGCTACGGATCTACGGAGGGCTACGGATCTACGGAGGGCTACGGATCAGTTTCTACCCCATAGAGCTGGAACATGTGTTTGAACATCTTTCATGTGTAGGATTAGAGTTAAACCATGACCACGGTGCAAGATATACAGGGTGTTTCACCTTAGACTTTCCGCTATTTTTAAAAATAGGCTTTTTGAGTTAGAACAGCTCTTTTTTCGGCATAGACAGCTAAGGCGTACAACACTAGCAGGCTGGTTAACCAGCATTGAATAGGTCACTTTTTATCTTTTTATTGTTAGGCTCCTTAAATGTTGAGAGGCATGTAGCCCACCGTTATTAATATCCATATCAGTTTATACAATTCCGAAAACGCGATTACCCTCGGCTCTGTGGCCCAGCAGATTTCGGCTATATACTCTCGGCTCTGTGGCCCAACAAATTTCGGCTACATCGCGCCAAAATGCATGCGCTTTCGAGAAGCTTGCAGGCAAAGCATATCTCCAGTGCAAGTAAATCGTCGAAAGAGCCAAAATTTGTTGGGCCACAGAGCCGAGGGTAACCGAGTTTTCGAAATTCAAAATCTTGGCTTAGCAGTCCATTTTCGCGCGGTATTTAAACCTGTTACGCGTGTAAGAACCAGCGTCTTGATAAAAGAAATAACTCTGGCCTGCGGTTCTTTCTCCTGTTCACTCGATCGTTGGTTCGTTCTTTCGTCGCCGCTCCTTGCGTTCGTCACTGCGCGCCCGGTCCAGTGTTCGTTTCACTTCCCCTTAACCAAAAAAAGAAAAAAGAAAAACTAAATGCGCTTACCGCACGTGTATGGCTTAGATGCGCTGACCGGTGGCCGGCTGGCAAAACGCCAGAAACAAGCGCAGGGCAATAGCATCCGGCTTTTATGGCAGCGGTGTAGTTCATGGATGTTTTTGTTTCTGCCGGCCAAGTTTCACCCCCCGGCCGATAGAAGACGCTGCGTTTGCAGGCCCGGTTTGGAGGTGCTACAGTCGTACGTTATCTGGCAGCTGGCGTCCAGTGCATTTAGCATGTTGTGTCTCCACCTAATATCTTGTGCAGTGCTCGTGACTAAAGATCCCATCCTATGGCTGATGCTTGCAAACCTGGTCATTCGAATTAGCGCAGATATGTGTATGCGGTACCAGAGTCGAATCGAAATCGAAATTATTTGCAGTCTGTACTGTGCAGCAGTCTCGTGAACTAAACAGCTAAAGGGGACGAGAGCAAGCACGTCGCTTCGAAAGGCTAAAGGCGGCAACAGATGTGGAGCCGTTCTGGCCCGCGCTCTCGACAGGGCGCGTGCCTCGGCCGCCAGCACTGCGTCAGCGATGACGCGTTCGCGCTGCCGCGGGCGGGCTGCACTGCTTCGGCATCATGGCGGCTCCTTCATCGCCGGCGCTATTTCGGGGCCGCCGCCAGTTTAAAAAGTGAATGTTGCGGCGCGCTCGAACTGCGCTCAGTTTATTTCCAGTGGCGCAGGCTTTCTCCTGACAGTGGCACAGCAGCGGCGTCGCAACTGCTCTTCCACTGAAGGAGCGGAGAACTGAGACTAAACATCGTCATCGCCACTTTTTTTGAGGTTCCTCCGCCCCACCAAAAGATGCGGTGGCGGCCACAGCAAATCAGATATGCCAGTGTTTCAAGGAAGCCCGCGACTCATTTTCAGAAATAGGCTGCTTGAGTTATGAAGATTGCTTCTGCGGCACAGTAATGTTGGCGCACATCAGAAAGCAGGTGAATATCGTTAACTGGTAAGCTGGTTAACTATAAGTTTTCGTGCGCAGCTCTTAGAGACCCGTTCGTGGATACCGCGTGTCAGCGTTGTCGGCGTAGTCGTTGCAACACGTCACCTGACAACCATGGCATGTAGTAGCAAAGCGAAACGCCACCTGTCACGGTGAGAGCGGAGGAATGGACAACCGGTAGGTGGCTGCCACGGGAAGATATCTCGGAGGGTGGCTAGCAGCGTATCACGCCACATGTGGCAGGTGGCCTGTGAAGAGCTGCTAGCCACATTTCGCATTACCGAGTATCGCCATTTTTTTTAGCTATTACAGTTAAGCGTCTGTTTGCAATTATAGATAGTAATAGCTATATCAGTTTCTAGAATTTCGAAAACGCGGTTACCCTCGGCGCTATGGCTCAACAAATTTTGGCTACATCACGCCAGAAGAAGCGCGCTTTCTAAAAGCCCGTGCGCTAAGCAACGCCTTCCAGCTCCCATCACTCCATGGCGCAAGTGCCCTGTGAGCTAGCTTCTCTGTCCCGCCTGCGCTGCGTTGCTCGCCGCTGCTAGCTGCTCCAGCCCACACGGGAAAGAGCACGTCACGTGACAAACGTGCCACGAAGTGACGTGAGGTGGAGTCGTTGCACTGCGCTCGACAAAGCCGCTCGCTTTTCGAAAGCGGGTGTCTTTTGGCGCGAGATAGACAAAATTTGTTGAGTCACAGCGCCGAGGGTAATCGCGCTTTCGGAATTCTAAAAACTGATATGGCTATCACTAACGACCGGCTAGAGGACTCTAATAGCAACAAGGCGCCAAACTGTAATCGTTAAAAAGTTAATAATTAGAAATTAGTTAACCAGCTTACTAGATAACATTATTCCGCCAACACTGGCATTATAGTGACGCAGAAGAGCGGTATTTATACCTCAAAAAGACTCTTCTAATTGGACTCCTGGACCTAAATTACTGCAGTGCCAGGCTGGCAGCGAAAACGTTTGCCCGCCGAAACGCTCGCAGCCCACTACACTGCAGCGCAGCTCGTGTGCGCTTTTTCTTTTGGTTCGTAAAGCTCGAAGCGGAATCGCCGTCTCTCGGAGGCTTTTGCTTCCAACGGTGTTGAGGCGACTTGATCATGGGAGGCTTCCGCACCCCTGCCGCCTTGTAGACGTCATTGTTTCCACGAACCTGCTAGCAGCAAAATGACTGCGTCTGATAGAGCGCTAGCCCCATCAGGCAGTAATATATATGTAGGGACAGCTACTTAGAGTGCCGGACTTATTTAAATCGACGATAACCAGGTTTTTGATGGGAGCGAACCTGTGATTTGATGCTACTGATATAGAAAGGCGCCTGTTGCGCTGTAGCTGTCGCCCTATTACGATGCAACTGTAGGCAACCCTTCTCACTGACTTTTGCGATAGGCGAGCGCTGAGCGCCCATATAGAGAGATAAGAAGAATTCGCGCTCAAGGAAGTGAAAAAAACGAGACGAGTGCTGGAAAAAATACATAAGAAGTGGCGATGTAGACACGTTAGCACGGTGTTCGCTGGTAGCGGTTGGTGAATACTCCACGTACATGAAGAGAATGGCACAACAGGAACAGGCTGAAAGAAGGAACCGAAGCAATCGCGTAGCCTATGCTTCCGTTTTTCGTCATGTCCTTCCTCGCAAGCTGCCGCAGAGGTTTGTGAAACTGAAAGATCACCATTCCCTTTTCTTCAGAAGCTGTTTCTGGAGACCAAGCGAGGGGCCCAGACAACATCCTGCACACGAGAAACGCAAGCGCGGTCACCGTGCCCTCCATCGATGAAACAGAGGAGCTCACGGAGAGGCTAGGTAAACGACTCCCTCTTGCTCATCTGTGCGGATGCGCTGCAGTTGAGGCACATGAGCAAGGCGCAGTTTAATGACGCACCTGCTGAAACTCTGTGAACGTGGAACAGGAACGCTTTCATAGAGCTTTATTGAGTCTGGAAATGAATGGCGTGCATTTCACCCCCTTTGCAATATCCGCGACGGAAGTAGTGAAGCCCCAAGTTGCGTTTGAGCTTCTTCCAACTGCAGGGTTAATCTAACATCGAACAATACCGGCGCCAGCGTTGCTTGGACTCGCATTACATGCGGTAAGATCGCCCAAGCAAATTTTGGCACAAAAGAAAGTCAATATTCGGGTTCAAATCGAATGGAAACGAAAGAGCCAGTACAGGGACCCTTGATTTGCCCATAGATTAGATCTAGTGGGAATTACTCTGCAAATTAAAACAGATAAATGAAAGAAATTCGAGTCAGGATGCTTTCCGAGAAAGATATAAGCCACGATCGATGAATCAATGCCAATTTTCCGGAATGGAAGTTGGCAAGTTCGCCCCGCGTTCTGCTGCAGCTCTCGACTTACTGGTCTTGCAGAGCCGCCTAAGCTCGTGAAGGTGAACCCTCATCTGGTGGTGCAGCCGGCTGGAAGCAACCTGGTGCTGCCGTGCAGCGTCAAAAGCAACCCCCCGGCGAACATCACGTGGCTCAAGAACGATCAGCCGCCGACACGGCTGCTGGGAAAAAAGGTACACTTTTTACAGGGAGCTGCCTTCTGGCCCGCCGGAAGCTGAACGGTGTAGCTCAGAGCCCACCGCAAACAGGAGTGTTTGAAAACGTTAGTGTGACTTTCAGGAGGAACAATACTGAGCAAATAACATTCACAGAATATTTGAAGCATGAAAGTGGGAAGCCGCCAGAGCTTTCAGTCGGTCGTAGCCTTTTGAAGCGACAGGGAAGGTGACTATGGCGGACCGCGTTGACCGGTGATGGCTAAAAAAGAAAAATACATCTGAAATATGGCAGCAAGAGTGAGCAGTTTTATGGAGCGCAAGGGCACGAGGCAGGCCTCACGAAATTGTGCCTGCCTGCTTGCTATTCGGCACTGTCGCTTAACGGTTTTTACCTTTGTTTCATATTAATGGCTCTGTGAAGCAGTCGCCCACCGCTTAGTACAGTACATGTGACGTTGCGTGGCCGACAGGTGACATGTCGAGGAAACGGCTCCGAGTAATTTCTATTTTCACGCTCTTGTAGCTCGCTTTTGGCAGCTATATATTTCGTGCAGAGCACACATTTAAGCCACTGAAACAAAACAAAAATGCCGAGAAATGCAACATATTTAAACGCAGCGCTGAAAAGTATTCCGTACAGCCAGAACACAGTGCCTAAAATATCATTAAATAAAGGCGAATTAATGAAATGAAGAGTAGCTGTCAGTATCAGCATGCCACTAAAGGCAGTGCTTGTTTCGTCCGCGACGCGAGCCGGAACGCTTGCATGAGAGTTCTGAAGCCTTGCCGGGCTCAGTCTAACTTCTTTTTAGTTCGGAGTGGGAATGAGAATCTAATTGAAAAACTCTGCTTAGATCACCTACAAGAAACAGAAGCTGTCGATGAATGACGTCATGGTATCGGATGCTGGCAACTACACCTGCATAGCCGTCAATTCTCTCGGCAACGTCAGCTACACCTATACAGTTGAAATCAAAGGTTAGTATATAACTTGCCTCTCTCTGTGATGACCCATAGCAAAGCAAACTTTTTCAGTTTTTTTTTTTTTTTTCCGGTCATCAAAGTGTCTTCTCCGTAAGCCGACGAGTACGTGTGTCAGAATACACTTCAGCAGCAATTCAAGAACGTTCTTTCACCTACAAGTGTTGCCAGTTGCAGAAGGGTAACGCACTTGCCTAAGTGGCCGCTGGAGTGACGTTGGCCTGCGCTTTAAAAAGCGACAGACGTTGCTTCTTTGTGTGATTTTCAATAGGCAGAGGTGCTTTTTATCTCTATTTTGTGCTCGATATAAAAGCGAATACCTGCAGGAAATACCAGAGCCTTATGCCGTCATGCCTCGCTGCATGTGCAGACCTTGAGCTTAGCACCGCCTTGGCACTTACAGAACGGATCCCTCTCCGGCCAATCTTTTACGAACACTCCTTCGAGAACCAGACCGTATACGTTGGACAGCAGGCGCGCTTCGAATGCCGCTTCATAAGCGACCTGCAACCGCACGTCAGCTGGCTGCGACACTACTCCGTCAACGGCTCGTGGTTCCAGGATGACGACGAGACGACGCCGTACGTCAACGTCGTCCAGGTGAGCTGGATGCGCATTTCGCACCACTTGACATGGAGCGTTCGAGTGCATGACATGACTGTTTGTCTTTTCCTGCTCACTCTTTCTTTGGAAAAAAAAAAAAAAAAAGGAGTCGGTGAGTACAGTAGATGTAAATGGGGCGCCTTGGGCATACGTGTGTGCGTGTGGGAACAACAATTTGAAAGCATGTTCTCTGCTTGTGTTCTTACGAAGTGATTTCTTGCCTTCCCCCCGCAGAGTGCGAATGAAAGCATAGATCCTCGAATCCTCGTGATCGAAAACGTGACCTTGGACGACGAAGGCTGGTACACTTGTCTGGTTGGCAATAGCGTTGGCATCAGCAACAAGAGCGTCTATTTGAGTGTTGAGCCATGTGAGTACCACAAGCCCCCATGCCTGCAATGTTCGATTTCTTGCATGTTCACCGTAGGCCCCGATAGCAGTTGTCAAAGCCCCAAAAGATCAGTTCCGGCGCACGCTTTGGTAGCAATTGTGGAACAGACTGTTTCTTTACTTTCAGGCATTTAGTTTTAAGTATTCAAAATGTCCGCGCTTTCTTTTCAGTATAATAAGAGACACGCTAGATGTTACATAGCTTTGAGACGTCGCATGAGTTTCTTCCCAAGTTCAAAATGTTAGCGCTATGTTTTGTACTAAGATACCAGGGTACCCTACCTTGCTGTCGTGGCTCCAGGCTTACGTGGAAAGAGCCGAGTGACGAGCTGCTTAGCCCTTTGAAACGCGCTGGGAATGTATGAAATGCGCGTACAGTGCAAAAGTACACTCATTGGCTCAGCCGCTTATGAATTCGGCATTATCTCGACCGTTAAGACTTCATTCCTGGCGCCAGACGAAGCCGGTACGTGCGGAGGGATGAACGTGCTAAATTATGGGAAATGGGAAGGCCAGACGTAATTACTAATTTATCCATGAACTGCTGACAACTTAATGGTGCGTTCCCACATTCGAAACGAAGCAACGAAAACCTTCATACACAGAAATTCTGGACAAGCGCATTTTTCAACGGGACGTCAAATTTTTATGAACGCAATTTTTTTTCTCATATCGTCAGATTGCACCATAATAATCAATATATCAGCAGATCGCGCTCGGGATGCTTGTAGTTTTCAGTTATTTATTGCCAAAAACTCACCCCATTTGTTTTGTATGGCAGTCTTAACCACATTGTGCGAGCGCAGGACAAACTTGCTCGGCAGCGGAAGGTTAGACCATTCCAATCAATATGTTCATAACAGTACCTTATAATATGCTGCAGTTGCTCACAATTAAAAGTGGTGTTCAAGAAATCTGGGTTTGTCCTTGCTGCTGCCGGTTCTAGCCGCGCCGTTTGTGCAAAGCGCGTACTCGTTTGGAACTTGCTGATTCCAACTGGTTCCAAATGGTCTGCAGCTGATTCCAATTGTGTTTTTGGAAGGTTATTTTTGAGTGAGCAGAAAAAGCAATTTAGACAAGCGGGACACCGTGAACTTGGCGACGGTCCCATATACTATAAAAGACCAATGGCTCACGCAGTGCCACAACCGGAGAAGTCCAGCTTCACGCTCACGCTGCTCAAGCACCCGTGGATGCTGGCGCTGGCCTCCGTGCTGGCCGTGAGCGCCGTGCTGGGCGTGGTCATGGTACTCATCTGCCGCTCCGCCATGCTGTCGCTGCAGCAGAAAAAGCTCGACCTGGCCCAGAAGCAGCACATGGTCGTCCGCAAGAAGGTCATCCTCGAACGTCAGATTTCGGTGAGTTGGGCCCTCCAGAGCCTGGATTTCCCACGTTACTTAGCTCTCGGAGGCAAACTCCGACCTACTTGTAAGCTTCAATTTGACTCAAGTCGCCGAAGCTCATTTTGCGCCAAAATCAGTAATGCGTGTGAAGGACATATTGTTCTTGTCCTATGGTACTAAGGAACGGATGCTCCGTGCGCTCACGTGGAACCTGTGACGATGTAGGGCCCTACGTTCTCGCTTATAGCCGCAAGCCATAGACGCAACTGCAAGAAAGCAAACCTGAACTACGCTCCTATTCCCGCAGGATTCTGGACACTACGAAGACTCATCCATTGCACCACTTGTCAAGATCGACCACCAGAGGGGCTTCCTGCCGTCGGAGCTGAACACCGTATGCGAATACGAGTTGCCTTTGGACCCTAACTGGGAATTTCCTAGGGAAAGGTACGTGGTAATAACCATTATTCGATCCGAAGGCGCGCAGAACGGTCCAATTTCCACGTGTGTGGGGTACTCTTAACTCTGCCCAAATTGGCCTGACGTATAATTACGCTATGCCGCCTACAGAGCTGCATTAAGATGCGAATATATTCACGGTGTCATTGCTCCGCTATACCGCGTGCTCTGCCTCGCGGGCGTGCCTAAAGCTTCATGGTTGACACGCGCACAAATAACTAATAATTGCTAGAAACATCAGTACTTTTATCGCGAAGGTAACTTGATGCGGCAAAAAGAGGCGCACGAGAAATACAGAAAAAAAATTAAAACATATTTTCAAGCAATATTTCGCCACATATTTCCAACCACAGAAAGCAACAAATTTATCATATACATAATAATGAATTTTTTTGTCGCCCTTGTGCGTCTACCTTTTAATTTTTACAAAGCAGTCGTGCGAAGCGCTAAAAGGCAGAACCATGGACAATCTTACCTGCCCAACCGTGTCAGTTTCAAACCTCTTCAGCGGGTTGCTCTTTTCTGTCTGTGTCAGCTCACGATGAATGAAATTTGTCAATGAGCCCGATTTGGAGATGCGCGTACACAGAAACACCCCAAGTGGTTACAGCGTTCGGCTGCTGCGCAGGAGTTCACGGTGGCCGCGTGTCGGCGAAATTCAAAAGACGCTCGCATGCTGTGCGATGCCATTGCATGTGAAAGAGCCGTTCACTTCGGCGCCTCTTTCTGTCTCCCTTCTTTCACTTTCCCCCATGGCGTGGTTCGGATGTCCACCCTGAATGGGAGAGTTGCTGCCCCTTTCCTTTTACAATAACCACTTATTACTGTCATCATTACTAAGTTACAACTTGTGGCTCTACAGGTTGATCCTCGGCAAGCCTTTGGGAGAAGGAGCTTTCGGCCAAGTGGTCAAGGCGGAGGCCTACGGCCTCGGCGACAAGGAAGGACCCACAATTGTGGCCGTCAAAATGCTCAAAGGTGGGAACACTTCCTGTGTCTGGAAGGCGGAATGCGAGCCCAATTAACGCACAACGAGAAGTGTATTATTTGGCTCAGGTTTTCACGACGACACAGTGCAGTGAATGAGCGAGTTGAGGTGCTCTCCTCGGAAGGTGTTTCAGAGCCCCTTTAATGTTGTTAGCGCTGTCACATAAGCTACAATGAACCACCTAGCCCCACAAGCAACCATACACAGGTAAGCACACCAACACAAGCACTGACATGGCACTTGCGTCTGCCTGAATCCCTTTGCCCCTGCGTTAGCTGTGCAAAGTGCTTTCCGCCAACAATATGAAACCAACTGGAACAAACTACACTGCTTTACAAATTCTGGTTTCGTGAAGACTGTAGCCGCTATGTAGGTGATGTACACCAGCCTATATAAAAGAAAAAGCTCCGATTTCCTAGCCCGAACAACGAACAACCCACTACCCACAGCTTTTTCTTTGTTAGGGCTAGGGGTGCAGAAGGGTTAAGGGGGGAAGTTGAAAAGAGGATAAGGACAGAGGCCCGTGTCTTGGACAACGCCATTAGCTGGAGAGCCCCCTTTGAGGGTCATTGGCTGCTGCATTCTTGAGTTGTAACTGACTGTAGTAAACGCTAGCTTTTTATCTTTTTTTCCCTACAAACCGTGTGTTTCGTTTCGCAGATGGGCATACTGACAGCGAAATGGCCAACCTCGTTTCCGAGATGGAAGTGATGAAGACCATCGGAAAGCACATCAACATCATCAACTTGCTTGGATGCTGCACGCAAGACGGCAAGTATAACTACGTCTTAAACGCTACCGACGAGTCGTTGTTGCGGACTCGTCACCAAACCGGCTAATCGAGTGGAGAATGGGAGATAGTGCAACCATGACAACAGTGCAGTCTGCCAGCCTTGTTATGAGCTCATGTAGACGCCGAACTTGCTCTGCCAGCAATCAGTCTTGTTTGATACGCAGCGATGAAACCTCGGCAGGGTGTCAGAGCGTTAATTGTAACAGGCTGAGGTGCTTGGCGCTTGGAGCTTTTCACTCGTTAAACATCAGCCGATTAGAAAATAATCATAGACCTCCCATATACGTATTTCGCTAATCGCCTTGGAGCACCGCCATTGACAACTGCGCAAGATGTTACGAGCAACTGGAGTTTATGCCTGTATTTTGCATGTTATGCGCAGAGTCACAGTGTAGAGATGCTACATGAACTTGACAATCACTGTGGCCCGTCTGGCGTTGTCCCTTCTGCAGGCCCGCTTCACGTGATCGTCGAGTACGCCGCCCACGGAAACCTCCGCGACTTCTTGCGCACCCACCGTCCGAGCTCTGGTTACGAGCAAGCCATTGGGGCTGACTTGAAACCAAAGTCGTTGACGCACAAGGACCTGGTCTCGTTCGCGTACCAAGTCGCTCGTGGGATGGAATACCTCGCCTCTAAAAAGGCAAGCCACACGGGTTGAGCTACGCCCCTTGGAATGTCATCGCATCCACAAATACGTGTTGAAAGATAAGCAAGGTCGTCGCGTTCCACAGCGCCTACCATGGCTGCTGTCCTGAAACCACGCTGCTTAACTGAATAACGGTGTCATTGATAAAAGAGCAGCTCGCTCCACGCGTTGAGATTAAAGCCTTCGTTGTGATATCGCCTAATCAAGACCTCGCTCGTATTTCACGCGCCATTCACATAAAACGGCCATCCTGCACGTTGGACTTCACTTCACCCCGTCTGAATTTCGATTCTTGTTCGCGCAGTGCATCCACCGTGACCTGGCAGCAAGGAACGTGCTCGTCGTGGAGAACAACGTGATGAAAATCGCCGACTTCGGTCTCGCACGTGACCTGCACAATATTGACTACTACAAGAAAAAATCGGACGTAAGTGTCATTGTCCGTGTGCTCATCCGATCGACATGGAGGGCGCAGTGGTCCTGGCGTCACTGATGTGTCTTATGCGCCTTCTCGTTGCGCAGGGACGTCTGCCTGTCAAATGGATGGCTCCGGAAGCCCTCTTTGACAGGGTCTACACCACACAGAGCGATGTGTAAGTATATGTAACCTCAACCGGCCCGGTAGAAAACTTCCATGAACGCGCGAACGCGGTGGTTTCCAGATCTGTACATAATCAACGCCTCAAAAGTGTCATTCTATCCTCGGCTTATAATGTCCAGGTGGCTTCAGAGTTACAGCCCTAAGTTAACTACAACATTGAATTAAACAGAACAGACAAGTGAATGAATGAATGAATGAATGGATGAATGAATGAATGAATGAATGAATGAATGAATGAATGAATGAATGAATGAATGAATGCAGAGTGATCCTGTCAGCCCTTCTCCTAAACCCTAACCCTAAACAGTCTTTGTTTTTTATATCCTTTTACGTGTACACAAGCCAAGCGGTGACAACATCAGGATTGCAATGCAGTTGGCGTTGGCTATTCTCACGCTAGTGGGAGGGGTCAGTGCAGGCTTTCGTTGTGAGTTGAACGTGCAAGATGTTTGCGCATGTCAGCCCAAACGCACTTTCTCTGCTTCCGCTGATGCATCTGCAGGTGGTCTTACGGCATCCTTCTGTGGGAAATCATGACGCTTGGCGGCACGCCGTATCCGTCTGTGCCCATTGAAAAGCTCTTCCAGTTGCTGCGAGACGGACACAGAATGGAGAAACCTCAGGGCTGCTCGCTGGAAGTGTAAGTAATACTGAGGTTCCACTGAAAGGGAACGAGCGCAGCGGTAAATGGCCCTTCCGGCGAAGCAGTGGCAGCAGTATGATAAAACAAGATTTTACTCGGCAATGACACGACAAGGTGCTTCGCGTAGCTTCTGCGTATAGGTACGCGCTAGCGAAAGCGCGCGGATTCGAGTGATGATGATGATGATGATGTCCTCGGGCTGAATGGCACATACCCACGGCGGGGGATTGGCCAGGGTGCATAGCGGATACAAACGCACTCATGTACAGGGAATGGAGTATAATTAAATCTAAAATTTGGGACGCAGAGCTAGAATTTGTACAATACAAAAAATACGGAGAAAGAAAAGTTGTGAATTCACATTCTAGCAGAGGAATCTACCAGATGAAATTATATAATCGTGAATAGAATCGAACACTGGTTTCAGGGCATATCCCTTGGCGCTTGCCCCGAAGGATAAGAGAATCGGAATAGAGAGAAGAAGCCCAAGCCGAGCGAAGGGGATCTCCGAGCAAATTCTACGGAGAGCAGCGAGCCGCCGGCAGGAGAGGACAAAATGTTCTATAGACTCAATTTCGCCACAAGACTCACAAAGGTTGGATATCGAAAGCCCCGATCGGCATAAATAAAGATTTAGCCGCGGTATCCTGCAGCGCAAAAGGGTCATGGACACCTCACATTGCCTCGAACTGCACATCCGCACACTCCAAGGAAATGCCAGGTGTTGAAAATCCGCGTGTCTTCCAGAACAATCTTTTCTTTCTTCGGCGGGCGCGCCGCAAACTCCCAGCAAACGCCCAGCAGCTGTTGTAATTAGCCTGAAATTAATAATATAAAGCGCCCGGATGCGCACAAAAATGCGGTGGTAGCTATGGATACCGAACACCGCAGTACTACACGCATGTTCGCACGAAGAAGTGTTTACGGCGAAAAATTCGTTTCATAGTTATTATCATACAGTGCTCTACTCGTCAAATTTGGCTGCTTTCAAAGCTATAGCATCGCATTAAGGTCCTAGCTTTCATGACAATAACCTTTGACCTAGCAGAGAGAGATGCAATTTCTCCAAGTTCACCTCTTGCAAATGACGGTTGCCCGAGGTTTAGACATGGAGTACCCAAGGGTGACCAGGATACTCTTCCGGACTTGGTAATCCTATCAGTTAACCCACTGCTGTAACCTCCATGGATCTTCAGCGGGAGGGATAGGATTTACGAAGCGCTGACGCGGTGCCCTTGAACCGAAAAATGAAGCGTGCCTATACCTTTCACGCATGAAGCAACGATTAGCGTTCGGTACTGGGCATCAGGCATCTGTGCCCTCGGACACTATTTGGTCACATTGCTCAGTAATACGCCGACTACGCTGTACGCGCAGCATTTTGCAATGTATCGGTCGTAAACAGCGTGTTGCGCCGTTCTCGGAAAGTGTGTAGGCGCTCCCTTTGGCTCTGTCTTTCCCACGTGCGAGTGATATATGTGCGCACGATCGCAACAGCGCACGTGTGTACCATTGCGCTAAACAAATTGAGTACCTCTCTTGCGAAAAGGCCCGAACACAATGTACAGCCGAGGAGCCACGCGCTCAAAACGAAAAACACGCATTTCGCAGTCGCTGTGCAAGCAGGTCGTCCTCGCCGCATTGTGCACGGCAGCAATTGTCAACATGTGCTCGAAAACACGACTACGTTTAAAAAAATAAGTGTTTCCGAGCGCCGTTGTTTGAATTAGAAAAGTGAAGCATCATCGGCAGAATTCACGGCGCGAACACAAGCAGCGCGAACCTGTTTCTGTCCCTCGCACCGAGTCTGCATATGACGTCCGAATCACTGCACGCATACTGCGCAAGCAGAATTCTGTCAGGTTCAAGGCATACGATTCGTGTTTTAGGGCTCAGAAGTTATGTAGTTGATCACAGTTTATGCATTTAGTATCATTTGTTATTCTCTGATGATCACTCGAATAGCAAACAGTTATTCATTATCACCTTTACATGAGCCAAATATTTCGATTGTGAATTGATAGGCTGTTAGGAGAAAATCCGTCTTCGTATTTTTTAACCGGTTTGTTGACTTTGAGATACAGTTTTATTGTTTTCTCACAGCCATCGGGATTGCAATACTCTCGCCACGCGGGCACATTTAATATCATTAAGTGTTATGTGCCTTAATTTGCATGCCATTAGCGCGGTCCCGCATGCTCAAATTTAGTGGCATTGGCCTTACTGCCATCCACAAGCTACACAGCTCTCCACAACTCATTCGCCTATAGAATGAGTACTTTCGTCCCCATTCCTCGTGCAGAACAGCATGCAACGTCCCTGAAAACAACCTCCTGTCAAGTGTCAAATAATTTATTCATAGCTTGCAGTCAAACGAGGCCTCACCGCTATATGTTTATTGCGATCTGTGTCGTTTTTACCGGCTCTTCTGACTTACATTTTTGGGTTGTGTGCTGACACGTGAGTTTATAGCTTCTTTTAGAGCGCACCTCTAGCAGCGTTAGGAGGGCTAGCAGCGTGACACGCCACCTGCCAGCCGTGAAGAGCTGCACTCAAATTTCGCACTACCGGTTATCGTAACCCTCTGTCAATTTTTTTTTTCGACTTTCCAATCAAGCACAGCTGCATTTTCATAACTTTGATATCACATTTCAACAATATTGATAAGTTTTTGTGTTCATGAGTACAGTTATGGTCAGCTGAAATTTTTTAACAACTTTAGTCCTCTTTAGACAACTTTAGTCCTCAAAACCCACCGTTAGTCCCTAACTTTGCACACGGCATATCTCTTGCCAGAAACGCGTGCCGTGCGCAAACTCAACGGACTAACTGTTGAGAAAGAGGCTAACGGGGGACCAATAGTAATAGATTTTTCGAAGCGCCGGGTGTAGTCTAAGGCCAGTGAGAGCACCGCCGCTGTGTGTAGCGAAGCGGATAGACACTTCTGCCCGAAAAAAAAAAAAAGGCTTCGTAGAACCGAAGCAACCGGTAGCTGATAAAGTGCATAAACTTTATTAAGCGTTTCAGTACCTGCCGAATGTGAGTTGTAAGCGTTATCGCAAAGCAATTATACAGAATTTAATTCTGTTGCCATTTGTTTGCGAGCTTCTGCGAAAATCACCTCAGTGCTATTTAATTATTTATTAGTTTTTCTGGCCCAATTTTTGACCAAGAAGTCTCCGAAAAAGGGATAATTCCCCCGAACCGAACATCACTGTAACCGCTCTGTAGTCCATGGTTTGAAGTGTAAACTTGTGGGGTGTTCAAAACTGCTGAAGTTAATCAAATTAGCGATTATCTTTTCAACGCAGAAAACATCTCATTTACGCAGCATTTGCCGTCTATCTGGACTGACGGGATATGTCTCATTTTAACATGTGTCCCACGAGGCGGCATACCGTTGAACACTACAAAAGACAACAAAGGGTGGTCAGTTGCTTTATTTTGTGAGCAAACAGATATGTTACCGAAAGAGCTGTGCATGATAGGCAGGCTCCATCTTGTTGCCGTGTTGCTCGGCTGTGTTGAAGAAATTACGAACAAAAGCACTTTTTATGAATACAAAAATATAACTGCAGTTAATATAAAACGGAGAGTTGAGCTAACTGGGAGAATGTTTGACTACAAGTACAGCGTCGCGACAAGGGCAAGGGCAACGTCCTTTGTCGAGGCGCTGTATTTGCAGTCAAAAATACTTTGTCTTAAATATTTCGTTCAGAATTTTATTTGGACTATTGCTTTACGTTTTCAAAGTATGGTACATTTTAATCCTTTAAAGTTCCTTTATTACCTTCAATAAATTTAATTTCAGGGTATTTCACATTTTATTTTAAAGTCATGTTATTTTGATTAAAGCTGTGTTATGCTATGCAAATGACAAAATATACGCGGAGCTTATTGCGGCGTTGGAGGTTTTTGCTGCATTTTAGCGCAGTGCCCACTATGGTTAAAAAGGCACACACTGTGAACGAGAACACGAATAAAAATTTTAAATGGGCCTACTATGGACTCCTTGTCTAATCTAATCGGATCATAAATATGGTTAGACCGCAGCGCTGTGCTTGTTTACATTTTGTGTCAGTTGTGTATCACGCGTGCGATTAATTGTGGTAAGAATGTGACTAAATGGATGAAGCTTTTGTTGAAGTCTCGAAGCAAATAGGAGCTCCGAGATGTTCAGAGTTCAAACTCAAGCTCAGTCGCCTCACTGCGCCTCAGAGCGCCGCGGCCTGCAGTTCCTCCGAGACCACCTTTAAGTCGACAAATGAGTATAGGTGTGGCTCGACTGTAAAGTCAATCAAATGGACGTGGACCCCCAGAGAGGGCTTTGAGCCCTCGAATGCGCAGAAAGCCAGTGCAGAGTGTACGTTGCCAGTGGGGCAAATCTGCCGCTCGAGACGCCAGCTGTAGGGCGGTTCGTGGTCGTTACGGTTGCGCTTCTGTGTTGCAGGTATGTGATAATGAGGGAGTGCTGGAACCAGTCGCCATACCAGCGACCTACCTTCACAGAGCTCGTGGAAGACCTCGACCGGATCCTGACTTTCGCCACGGACCAGGTTAGTCTGACATTTTCCCAGAGCAGGCTTGTCACTCATCATTTCAGTTGCTACTTCTGTCTTTTTAAATAATAATAATAATAATAATAATAATAATAATAATAATAATAATAATAATAATAATAATAATAATAATAATAATAGCGTCACAAAAGGCTCAAAGGCATCTCTGTGCAGGCTGGCCAGCTTGCTGCAAAGAGAAAAGGGGCTAGTTGGGGTTTGGTAGATAGCTGCGACACGGTTACTAGCGCGAAAAAAAAATACAACAGACAGCGACAAGGAACTGACAGGATCCAACTCCAGCTAGTGCAGTGTCCCGTCTGTTCCTTCTCTATTACGGCCATAGAGGGTACAAACACCTTCATGCATACAACGTACAAGAAAAAAAATCTAACCAATGTTTACGCTTTTGTGAGGAATGCGCTAAAATCAGCGGAAGCTCACAGGACTACTTGGTAACCCGTCATTACAGTACAGCTGTTATGGGGGATTACTGCTGTTGAATGAGGAAGTTTTTGTTATTTTTTTTAATGCCGAGTGAAGTATTCAACACAATTTATTTAATCATTTTACATATCTTCTCGGTCCCTTTAAAAACGTTCATGCTTTTCAGTCATGAATTTTATGAAGCATATTCTCGTTTCGAGTGATGTTTCTCAGAGTGACGAGGAGCTGCCGTGTGGTCTGTGACATAACCACTTATGTATTCTAACTGTCCTATACAACGTTCGATCCAGCTCTTCAGATCTAAGCCAGGTTCGCAAAATGAGTGGCCTACGCTCTCGGTCTCTCTCTCTATATATATATATATATACCGTATTGTGCGTTTTTATCGTAAAGACTTTCAAAATTTTTCTTACCTCAACCGCTGGCTCGTTTGCGGTGAAACTGCACACAGAGCTTGCGTATTATGGTAACTTTTGTATCGTAGCAAGTTTTACAACGGTACTTACTTAGTTCAGTCGTACAAGATGCAAAAGCGTAATCGTCTGCGTCGAGATCGGCGTACCGAAACCCAAAACACCGAGTTTTTGCTGAAGGGCGGCAGTAGCGCCATCTGTCTTCTGCAGTGGAAAGCGTCACAAGGCGCCAAGGCGAGCGTTGCAAGGAGCGCGGACCCTTTGATTACGCCGTTCCGGCCTTTTCGTCTGTTTCAACTGAAGCGCTTCGAACATTTTCGGCCAACTGAGCGGAAAAAAAGCCTGAAACAACTATTTTAACGAGGCGGTGCCGTTAAAAGAATATTGTTTGGCTTCTTTTTTTCGTCCAATGTCTTTATCCAATTCAGCTGATATCGTCTGCTTTCGTGGCTCTCCTAAAGCGTCGGAGGACGACGTCGCGAAGTCCCGAGCTGTGTTTTTCTTGTTTAATTTCGTTGTGGAAGACAGATGGCGCTACTGCCGCTCTTCAGCAAAAACTCGGTGTTTTGGGTTTCGGTTAGCCGATCTCGACGCAGACGATTACGCTTTTGCTTCAAGCACGGCTCAACTAAGTAAGTACCGTTGTAAAACTTGCTACGATACAAAAGTTACCATAATACGCAAGCTCTGTGTGCAGTTTCACAGCAAACGAGCCAGCGGTGAAGGAAGAAAAATTTTGAAAGTCTTTACGATAAAAACGCACAATACGGTATATATATATATATATATATATATATATATATATATATATATATATATATATATATATATATATATATATATATATATATATATATATATATGACTGACATGCGCTTAAGAACATACGGGTTTACTGACGTTTCGGGTCGGTAAAGAGATGTTTTTTGCGTCGCAGTAATGCCAGTGTTGGCTGATACCCGGAAACAAGGGAATCATTTTAACTAGTAAAGTGATTAACTAAAGTCTAATAGTTACCTTTGCAACTATTTTCGTTCGGCACCTGATTCCAATTAGACATTTGTAGCCGGCCGTTAGTAACAGCCATATCAGTTTTAGGAATTTCGAGAAAGCCATTACCTTTGCCACTGTGGCCCAGCAAATTTGGGATATTTTTCGCGGCTTTCGAAAACCGCGCGCTTGCAGAGAGCGCAAAGCAACGTCACTCCGTGACGCGCGTACCACTTGACAACCTCTTCGCTGAGGCGCTCCCCGCTCCTCACCAGTTCGCTGCTCCTGCATTAAATGTTCAAGGTATTTAATACATGAGATATAGCTTAGTGGAGTGCAAAACACGGATCAGAGTTTGATGTAGGCAAAATTAAAGAACTGTCGAGTGCAACTTTCTTTAAATTAATACAGAAACTTATCAGTTGTGTTTTACATGCATTAACATTGATAATATTTTGTGCAAACCAATCGATACCTTTCACAGAAGCATTCAGAAGACCATTGATGGCATGGGGGAGGTGTTTTACACATGAACGGATGACCATACGGAGGTTATACTTAGAAATAAAAGGTAGAAAGGCCGAGTAAGTCAAAGTGTGGCAGTGACAAAGTGTGACATACTGACAGATTTGCCTGTCTGGTTGGGTTTGAAGACTTAGTTTATTATAAACCAAAGTGTACTGTAACGAAATGCCCGTTACGATGTCCTTGCAGGAGTACCTGGACCTGTCGATTCCTGTGCTTGACACGCCGCCCAGCTCGTCCGAGAGCGAGTCGTCGCTCTCGTTCGCCGCGCCTCACGTGGTCGTCTGAAGACGCTGCCAGCCCACTAGTCGCGCGACTGCTGCCCCGTCCCGCCTTCGACGACGATGCGCAGCCCGTCCCACGAAGCGGCGCATGCTAGTGGCGCGAAGCAGCGCCTCTTCCTTTGTAAAAAGCTGTGTATAGCTGGATGTATAATGTAAAATGGATGTTATTTATTGTGGAAGTATCGCTCATTTCAGGGATGTGAACTCATGCACATTGTGGTCGACACGAAGCAAGCGAACTCACGCTGGGTCGTGTTTAAGCGGCACTGTATGCAGGATATGCGAACCGATCTTTAGCTTAGCTTCGAGCGAGCTTATAGAGACGGCAGCAGAGAATAGCTGTTTTCTCTCGTGTGTGCAATGGCCGCGTAAGACGCGTTCTACTAAAGGTTAAGAGTGTATATGCTGTTCTGTCATGTCACAGCGAACTGACTCCCACCTTTTCTGCGGGGCTCCGCCACTCACTGAAACGTAGTAATCCACTGCGCAACGCTCCAGATAGCTCCCCCGTTGTTATCGTTGTACAAGGCCCTTGTCAAGCATTGCGCTTCGAAACGGGCCGTCCAGCTTCTGTAGCCCTCAGCGTTGCAGTCGGCACTTGCGCGCGCCCAGCTCCAAAGCAGCGATGAGCCTTATTCATAAGCGGAATGGGTGCCTGCTACATGCGCGTGCCTTTGAAAATGCGAAACGTCCAGGTTTAAACTATCGTGCCCGCCCCGTAAAGCGCACCCTCGGTGTATACAAGAGACCGGCACCGTACAGTTTTAGCGGTCACCGATACACTCGGGAAGCGCTACAAAGGTAGCTTCAGAGGTGGACAGGGAGCCAGCGCGTTATTTTGCGCTGACGGGAGCCCAGCACAGGGGCGTCGCAAGCGCACGGAGCGCGGACTCCAGCAGAAGCCAATCTGGCAGTCTCCCGCGGCCGTTTCCAGGCGCGCTTTTCTCAGCCGCGTACATGTGTGGCTATCACCTAGAGGCCCGTGTGCCGCTCTTCCATTGTATCAGGTTGCGCGAATAGGGCCGTGCAAAACGCGAAAGGCTGGCATGCCTTATGCTGCCTTCATTGCAACTCCCCGAGAAAAAGGGCTCGAAAAAAGGTTTTCCACAGCTTTCCAGTGGCCTTCACCAGAAGCGAGAGCACTTGTCGGAGAGTAAGGAAGGATACATGTGGCATGTTGTGGCACGCCTCGGGTTCGAGTGTGGCCAGATGTGACGCTGTGATGGTTTTTGCCCCGAGCATCCGACAGGCAAAGGAGTGTCAAAGTGAATTTAATTTGCAGGTGACTAAATGCTAAATAAAATATTAACATCTCACGAGTGCCCACTGTATGTGTCCTTAGGCGCTCATTCAATACGTGGTAAAAAAAAAGGTTAAGCCCATAAAATGACTAATCCCTGACAGCTTGCTCATGCTGCCAGAGAGATTTCAAGCAGTTACGCATCTAACCCCTAAATTCATGCTGTGATAAAGAATAGATGATTGACTCACACCCACCAGAACAGCACTTCCCGCTGACAGACAAGAAAACGTAAGCAAAGTAGGCTTCTCTCTGGCGTAGTTTCGCTGCGCAGGTCGAGCCGCCTTATTTTGCACGGTCTTGCCTCCTACAATGTTCTCAACAATGCTTAAGCATGTATAAGTGCAATGCATAAATACATATTTACCACTGTTGCAAAATGTGTTTCTGCAGACCCAGCACACACTGGGTAAACATGCTCCTCGTCAGCGTCTGTGTGTCGTAAACTGTGTAAACACTGTGACTCTGGAAGTACACGCAGGCAGTTAGTAGCCAAGACACTATCAGATTTTCCCAAGCTGGCATCTGCTGAGAGAGAGAGTACAAACAATGTTGTCATGCTCATTATGTGTTGGCATTTATGTAAATAGTATTACTTTGCTGTCCACACTTGTTTTGTTTTCTGTAAAATAAAATCTGAGTCACAAATCCACTTGTTGAATTAAGATTCTTCCCTTCAAAGCAGAGAAAGCATCTTGTGGAAGCTGAAGCCATGTACTTTAGTATTTTTTTTTGTCGGCTTTTGCATCTGATCGCCAGATGTACTATGAAGTTCGTAAGAATAATCATGCTACACGAAACAGGCCATGCGCTGGCGCGTTCTAGTTTATACTTTACTGAACTGCATAAAAAGCACGTAGTACTAGGGAAAAAGCACGATTTCATAAACAGGACAAATATCAATGAGGTAACTTGTATGACAAAAAAAGCAACGCGGGACAACCGGACGCACCAGCCGCGGTGGCACAGTGGTTAGGGCGCTCGGCTACTGAGCCGGAGTACCCGGGTTCGAACCCGACGGCGGCGGCCGCTTTTTGATAGAGGCGAAAGCAAAAGGCGCCTATGTGCTGTGCGGTGTCAGTGCCCGTTAAAAATCCCCAGGTGGTCGAAATTATTCAGGACACCTCCACTACGGAACCTCTTTCTTCTCTCAGTCCTTCCTTCCTCCCTTCCCTTACGCCGCGGTTCAGGTGTCCACCGAGGTGTGCGAGACAGATACTACGCCATTTACTTCCCCAAAAACCAATTTTCCCTCTTCAACGGGACGCGGACTAGAAAGGGGTGACACGAGTGCTGACTCTCAACCGAATTTTATTGCAAATAAACACCAGATTATAAGCCGTCCCACGAAAAGGAAGAGTAAAAACACACACGCATGTAGTAGAGTACATGCGCATTGAACAGAACCAGTCACTAGTAAACGCCATCTAATAACGAATTTGACTCACTACATGACGGATGCCATGGCTGATACTTTTGAAAATGCGATTCGCTTCAAAAATCTCACGAGGGAATTGATCTTTGCTGGTATTGAGAACGCACTTCAAGTAACATGGCAGCGGTACAATATTGTCGCGTAGTGGCGACGGCTGTCTGGCAGGCCGTAAAGGTCTCCGAAAGAAACTCTTCATTTGGGCTGACTTGCGCCAACAAAGAAATGAACAACTCGGCGACGGCAATAGCAACAAGCGTGCTCGGTGGTGGTTGAAAAACAGATTCACCGCCGCTCTCACTTTAAAGCTGGCGAGTAACTTCCGAGATAAGGCGCGATAATCGTCTACGACGATCTCGAACAACGTACAGCCAATTGAGCGTGGCTACAAACAATCTAGATAAATATGGTGGCATCTCGTCTCAAACAAATAGTTACACCGCGTGCTGGCGGCTTTGAGCATAAACAAAAAAAGCATTACAAAGCTTGGCGCCAACATGAAAGGCAGTGAGATGACAAACGAAAATGGAGTGAACACACTCAGTTCTCTTAACCCTAATATTATTACAACGCCCGGTTTGGCCAATACACAAAGTTTGCAATACGACTACGTAAGTTGAGCAGCAGCTGTCTTGCATGGCACAAATCGCACAGAATGAATGACGGAGAAGCCCTCTCTCAAACTGCCTGCGCGCAACCGCAGCGCTGACAAAGTACAGCCGAGCCTAATCGGAGTCGCTTCTGTTCTCTTCGGCAGTGATGACCGTTATTGGTTATTGATTTCCCACATATTTTCAGTTCAGCTCAACTGGCCTTATTTCCCATAAAGTTATGGGCGGCCGCCTGGGCAAAAAGCTGTAAATAAACGGCTTGACGAAGCCCAGGCTGCCATAATAGAAGAATAATAGAAGAAATATTCGCACATATCGAAAAGGAAGTAGAGTTTCAACATGTTCACAATGTAAAAAAAAAAACATAGGGCCACTAATCAGAATAAATGCAATGCAGAAGTATGTCCGCTACCTGCATTAACATCAAATACATAAAATGGTCAATAATCCCTAAATAGCTAGAATATGCGTACAATAAACTGATCAATCACAAACAACTCATTTAGTTTAATGAAGTATTGAAATGAGAACTTCAAAAAATTGCCAACAAGACCAGAATAAATGTGTAGGCGGAGAGGAAGGACACCAGACTACAAAAAACCGCTTCAGTGAAGTTTCATATTGCTGTAATGCTATTGCCCCACGGCATGGGTTGTCTTTGGCTTCGCGCTTGGTGCGAACAAAAAGCATGGCCATCGCCAACTTCGTGGCTGCCATTTTTTAGAGCGACATAACAAAAGGAAGTACATACCGCGGTACATGAGCGAAGGCAGTTCGAATTGGGCGCCATAAGCACTGAAACGCGTCACTAAGGGACGCATGTTATTGAAGTGAGCTTCTTGCGCGCTTCATGCGCTCAGTTTCGGTTTCGTGCGGAAAAAAACCCGGGATTTCGTCGCACTGCACAGCTTCAGAGAACAGGTTTTTCTTCGTTTTAAAAACTGATATCCAATTATCTTGTCCGTGGATACGAACTCACAATTGGCACTGACAACCAGACTGCGTTAATTAAAAAATTAGTTAGCTGACCTCAGCAAATTAGCTAGATAACGAATAAAACCTTTAACATAACTCACGTCCGCCCCGGCTAAAAGTTGATTCCTGAAAACTCTTTCTATTTTCGACAAAAATATCTGTTGGGATTTTTTAAAGTGCATGCTGTAATACTAGGTACTTTTATAAGCCGCGGTGCAGTGTACACGGGCCTCTAGAATTTCGCCTCCATCGAAATTCAACCACCGCGGCCGGGATCGAACCCGCTTCTTTGGGGTCAGCTGTTGAGCGCCACAACCACTGGGCCACCGCGGCGGCTCTCTTGGGAAAGGGGTGCAACAGCTAGTCCCCGGGGGTAGCCGTTTAAAGGGACACTAAGAAATTGAAGCTGGCTGGTATCAATAGAATACCAGATCATTAAAGCCTCTCTCCCTCTCCTCCCCAGATACTAACAATAGAAAGACAATTCTTACTGAAAACAAAGCTCTTGTAAGGCAGAAAAGAGCAAGAACTAAAATACAGGTATCGCCGCCTCAGGTTTATCTCGCAAGTACGCGCGATGAAGAAATACATGCAAAAAACTGCAGATGTCTGAGGCTGGCAAACGTAGTACATGAACTATAGCTCAGTAAGGCATGTTGACGGGCTAGTTGGTTTTGCATCTTGAAACTTGCAAAAAAACGAGGAGACAGGAGTGGCGCCTGTCCGTTGCCTCCTGGCCTCTTTTTGTCCTTGTGAAAGTATTTGCGCCTTGTTTTTTTTTTTTTTAAGTTTCAAGTAGTACATGAAGGTTACGCGTTTGGATGGTGAAGTATATAAGTTTGTTTTGAAACTGCTAATGCAGTTTTATAACACGACGAAGACGAAAAGAAAAAAGACAACCTGAATGGCGGCCAGCTGAGTTTCGATTGTTTCGATACATTTTGGTGTTTCGCGGCTATGCGTTTTGCGTGCCCGCGTGGTTTCGTTTTGACACGCCTCGATTTACAAGTGCGAAGCAGCAGAGGAACTCCAAGTGTCCTCTCGGGCGAAGTTCATGCCGCGGCACGCACCTGCGGCGAGGCGACCATCTGTGGCAAGCTAATTTTTATTTTATTTGAAAATACTGTTGGCCGTGGGGCCGTTACAGTGGTGGGGCGTGACACTTCAAAAGCAAAAAGGTTTCGTCGATTATACAAAAATACAAAGTGAATCTTCATCTATACAATCATTTCTTACCGCATAATGTTTCACTTTTTATACAGAAGCAGTGTTAATAAATATTAACTTGAAAAACAGTTATTTCACACAGAAAAGGAAAAAATAACAAAAATTTCTACATTCCCGGCCTTCACCTTAGGTGAGTTGATTAGGCGTATGACACACACACAAAAAAAAGAAGAAAAAAAACTTTTTAGTGCGAAGTTGAGATAGCTTTTTCGAAAGTTGTTAATGTACTGGACTGTAAGAGAGATGCTGGTAAATTATTCCATTCTGCTATCGTCTTCGGAAAATAAGAATTAGCATACACATTAATGCGTGGGTTCGGGGTTTGGTAACAGTATTCATTGCTTGCTCTGAGATGTGTAAGTTGTTTTGGGACCAAGTAATGGGAGCTATTGATATTGAAGGAATTTCTTGAGAGCTGAAATAAAAATTTTAGTCTGGTTACTCGGCGACGTTCGGCTAGAGGTGGTAAATTGAGAACACACATCATCTCTGTTACAGAATCAGTACGCGCATATCTGGACAGTATGAATCGAGCTGCTCTTCTTTGCACACTTTCAAGTTTTTTTATTAAGACACTTTCTACAGGATCCCATATAATGCAGGTATATTCTAATGTTGGTCGTACATAAGTTAAATAGGCAGCTAGCTTGGCAGACTGTGAGGCCAGTTTCAATCTTCGGCGCAAAAACCAGAGTTTCTTTTCAGCGGCTGAACAGATTTTTAGTACATGATTTTTCCAGCTTAGATCTCTAGAAATGAGGACTCCCAGGTATTTAAGTGTTTCCACTGTGGTAAGTGCGGTAGATCCTAGCGTATAACAGTACTCATGGACATGTTTGGTCCTGTTCGTGACGCGCAAAACTACTGTTTTCTCTTTGTTGATTTTCATTGTCCAGCATTGGCACCATTTTTCGACAGCTACGAGAGCATCATTAAGCGCTTTTTGATTATCTGTATTATTTATACCACAGTAGAGCAGGCAGTCGTCAGCGAAAAGTCTCACTGTAACATCTTTATCAATATGGGAAGCAATGTCGTTAATATAGATTAAAAATAAAACGGGACCCAAGACGGACCCCTGAGGTACACCGGAGGTTACGTTTAATAATTCTGATTTACTACCATTGATTTCGACAAATTGAGTTCTTCCGCTTAGATAAGCTGATATCCAGTGCACGATTTTATGATTAATACCCATTAATAGTAATTTGTTAATTAAATCACTATGTTGGACCCTGTCGAAAGCCTTCGAAAGGTCAAGGCATATTGCATCGATTTGTTGCTTGTCGTTCAGAGCCTTCGCGAAGTCATTAACTGTCTCTACTAGTTGTGTTACAGTAGACAACTGTTGCCGAAAACCATGCTGATTTGAAAAAAAAGCTTTTGTTGATTCAAGATGTGTATAGATTGCCTTTGATATTATGTGCTCCAGAAGTTTGCAACAAACGCAAGTTAAAGAGATTGGCCTGTAATTTTCAACTGTCTGCCGGTTCCCAGTTTTGTGTACTGGGATCACTTTAGCGGTAAGCCAGTCATTTGGGATCTGTTTCTGTTCGAGTGAGGTTTTGAATATAATAATCAGATAATGGGTTACCCATTCCGCATACCTGCGTAAAAAGGTGTTTGGTATGCTGTCCGGTCGAACAGACTTTTTTTCGTTTATATTTAGTACAAGAGATAACACGCCTTCATAAGTGAGCTCAATATTGGGCATTGTTGATTCTTGTGTTTGTGACGACAAATTCGATGACACAGTGTTTGTTGCTGGGGTGGTAAACACAGACTGAAAAAACTTATTATGAGCGGTCGCAATCACAGAAGAATCGGTAATCACCTGATCGCCGATAACAATGCTATATGAGTTGTTATCCCGCTGGGACAAGTGACGCCAAAATCGATGGGGAGAAGATTTCATGTCATTAGTTAATGTCACATCATAATACTTTGTTTTGGCTTCTCTCAGCATTTTTCGTAAAAGGCTTGATAAATGAGAGATTAAGCTATAATTTTTTGGCACTTTCTTTCTTTGTCGATTAATTCTTCGTTTTAAATGGATGATATCACGCGAAATCCATGGATTATGTTTGTTTCTTTTCTTTCGTTTTGTTGGAATGTATGAGCTAACACAGTGGAAGACTATGTCCTTGAATCTTAACCACATGGTATTGACGTCACCTTCTTCTTTAAAACTGTCCAAGGAAAAAGATAGGTGGTCAATAATACTGGTATCATCCGCTTTATCAAAATCAGGTACATGAATGACTCTCTCTTTTAGCCTTTCAAATCCAGGCTGCGTATTTATCTGTATAAAAACAAGTTTGTGATCGGACACACCTTCATCAACATTTACTCCATAGTTGTCGATCCGCCCGTCTAGGAACACCAAGTCCAACGTTGATTTAAGTGCCTGCTACACGTGTATTCTCAGTCACCACCTGTGTTAAGTCGTTGTTAAAGGCAATATCCAGGAGCAAGTCACTGCTTTCGGTTTCTCTTGAGTTATTTGTCAAAGTATTCCAGTCAATGCCTACTAGATTAAAATCTCCGGAAAGGATCAGCTTATGCTTTCTCGGCTTCACGTGTTCTAGGTAACACTGCAAATTTTCTATGTACGAAACTGGTGCATTTGGAGGCCTATAGAGCGCTGCTACAAGATAAGAAGTTTTATCTAAATTTATCTGGCACCAAACACTTTCGTGATCTGGGATACCGTGGATGGGTGTGAATTGAATGCCTTCTTTTATGATTATCACGACGCCCCCGCCTCGAGTTTCCCGGTCGTTACGAACTATGCTGTAGCCTGGAGGTACCAGCTCGCTATCTGCTATTTCCGGGCGTAACCAGGTTTCACTGACGGTAACTACGTGTGGATCATAATTAACTAATAAGTACTCTAAATCACCAGTTTTATTGACCAGGCTCCTAGCGTTCAGATTTATTAGCCGAAAGGACGGTAATTGCTGGTTTGCCTGAGTTCATTCCTGTTCCCGCACAGGTGGACGTTTTCTGGTACCATGAATTTTAACTCGGCGCTCATTGGACTCATCCCAGAAGAAAACCTCGCCGTTTATAACCAGTTTATCATATTCAAGTCGCACTTTTTGTCCTTCATCTCGATCTTTCTTGGCAGAATCCCACAGCTGTTTGCGTTTATGTTGTGTTTCTTTGCAAAAGTTGTCGCCAATGGAAATACCAGTTCCTTTTAGTTTCTTACAGTTCCTGTAGAGCTCTTGCTTTTCCCGATAGTCGCACAGCTTTAGAATAACCGGTCGGGGCTTCTTTGTTTGTTCCCCTCCGATTCTGTGGATTCTTTCCACAGTTTCCACTGTGACGCCTAATTTATCTAAAAAGACATCTGCAATAACTTTGGTTTTGAGCTCCTCAATAGTTTCTTCTTCGCTTTCTTTAATTCCAAACACCATTAGATTACTTCTTCTGCTTCTATCTTCTAAAGCAATTATTTTTGCATTTTGTTTCTGGACGGTGTCATCAAGGTAATTCACTGTCTTTGTCAGCTGTTCAATACAATGACAGCCTTTGACAGCCTTTAAGCTGTTTTCAACCTCTAGAAGTCGTTTGCCCAAATCGACTAGTTCGGCCTGAATTGCCTTTTGGCCATCACACAACTCTTTCAAAATTGCATTGGTATCAGGGCCAGGATTCAGCTCCACATCTCCAGACAACAAGAGAGACATTGATGCAAAAGCAGCAAAAATCACTTTGGGGCACGGCAGCACTACTACAAAACGATTGTCATTCTTGTAGCCATAACAATAATAGCAGTAATAACCAACCTGCTCGAGAAGCAACAGTCGTAGGTTTATACGCATTGCCTTTGCCGTGCCGCCGCGCCCACTGAAGCTGGCTGCCGGTGGGTCGATGTTTATAAGCCCAGCGGAGGTTTCGCTAGATCCCACGTGGTGGCCATGTGTGATAGTGTCGATGATCCGTGATGATGCGTTGATTGCGTTTGAAGCCGGGTCAACGAGGCACTTGTTCCATGTTTCTTGGCTCCGGACACAGACCAGCAGCACCTGCTCGAGAAGCAACAGTCGTAGGTTTATACGCATTGCCTCTGCCGTGCCGCTGCGCCCACTGAAGCTGGCTGCCGGTGGGTCGATGTTTATAAGCCCAGCCGAGGTTTCGCTTGATCCCACGTGGTGGCCATGTGCGATAGTGTCGATAATCCGTGATGATGCGTTGATTGCGTTTGAAGCCGGGTCAACGAGGCACTTGTTCCATGTTTCTTGGCTCCGGACACAGACCAGCAGCACCTGCTCGAGAAGCAACAGTCGTAGGTTTATACGCATTGCCTCTGCCGCGCCGCCGCGCCCACTCGTTGCACGAGCGGCACCGTTAGCAAACGCACTGCTTGGCGTGTTCACTTCGTCAATGTACCAAGCAGCTTGGCTGCATAACCAGCGCTATGAGGACTATTACTGCAGAATTTAAATACGTTCGTACGTACTGCAGTCTCTACTCAACAGACGTGACGATGGTCTGGCGATGACAGCTGCCGCACCGACTCCTCGGCACTCGGACTTCCTGCCAGACCCACCGCCTCAGCCCTCGGATCACCGCACGCTGTGTGGGGTTGAGGCGGCTGAAGTGCAGAACGCAGTTCTTTGCGAAAACTTCGTTGTCGGGAATGGGATCCATCGTAACGCTGGTGCGGACGTAAAAGAAGCGACGACCGATACAGGCCTTCAACGTCCGGCCGGCGAGAGTTATCATTTCTGCTGCTGCAACATTGCACCGCTCACAACCAGCAACGACAGAGTCCACGCTTACGTCAGTTCACGTCACTTTCCGGATATTTCATCATCAGAGAGTCCCGAATTTGAATTCGAATCTTTTAGCAATAAATGCATATTTCGCCGTCGGACAAGCGACAACAAAGCTACCAAATGCCGGACTATCGGATTGTGTTAAGAAAAAAATTTGATACAGTTGTCCTCGGCGTCCCTTTAAGCTGACGGTGTTAGAACGGACGGTGGTAGCCGCACAGGGCATTACCCCCTTACCTTGAGACCAGCGGGCGCCGAACGCACCGAACCTCCCCGCACGACGACCTCGGATGGGATTATATGCCCTTTCTGGGAAAGGGGTCGGGACGGTCGCGGTGGGGACGGAGAGACGGGTTGTCAGGCAGGATGGTCAGCGAGTCGGTCGAGTGTCAGTGTGTGTTAGGAATGTGTGCTGTGTTGTGGACTTGCCGTGGTCGGTGATGTAGTGTGCCGCCTTTTCTCATCCATGTAAATAAATGGTGGTCGTTGTGTTGTAGAAAAAGAATGTGTGTGGTGGCGAGTGGTTATAATAACGCCTAACGGATCACTTCGTTACTACACTAATTTCTGGTGCCGAAACCCGGGAAAACGATTCTTCAACATCAACGGACCACCAAGATCGATTCCTCGAAAGACATGGAGAACTCGAAGAGAAAGAGGAAGGCCCTGCGAACTCAAGCAACGCGTCTGGTTGGTGAGGCAGAAGCATTGCTGAAGTCTACCGCACCGAACGCCGAGGATCTGGAGGTAATTATCGAACGTCTGCAATTGACTCAACGTCAACTGAACGATCTAGACGCCACGATCGAGCCTTTGATCACCGAACAGGAAGCCGACGCAGAGTTTGAAACCGTCATCGAATACGGCGACAAGATCGTGACTTCCCTAACCAAGCTGAAGTCTGCAGCGAAACGCACAGAAGGAACGAACGTGGGCAGCACTAAATCAAACGAAGATCGAAGCCCAACGACAAGAACGACTGCCAAGACAAGACTCCCCAAATTGGAACTCTTGAAATTTAACGGCGAAAGAAGGAATTGGCAGCCATTTTGGGAGCTATTTGAAACAGCGATCCACAAGAATTCGGACCTATCACCAGCAGAGAAATTTCAGTATTTGCGATCTGTACTGACAGGAGACGGAGCATCTGCCATCGAGGGGTTGCAGCTGACGGCGGTGTGCTACAACCACGCCATTGACATCCTCAAGCAGCGATTCGCTAATCAAGCCATCCTCATCCAGGACCAGATGGAGAGCCTCATGGCTGTCGCACAGGTGTCATCGACCGGCAGTGCCCACACTCTCCGGCGCTGGTATGACAGCCTTCAGGCTCACATGCGAGGCCTAAAGGCGTTGGGTGTGGGCGAAGAATCGTACTGCGCAATGCTCTACCCTCTTGTGCTCCGGGCGCTTCCGACCGACCTGAGCCTGCTGTACAACAGGATGATGGTATCGAAGGACGTAGAGGGCTCCAACAACGGCAACGCCTCAACCACCGACACCAGCTCTGAGACAGGAACAGAATCGGTGCATAAGAAAGAGCTGCGCGCACTTATGGAATTTCTTCGGATCGAAGTTGATTGCCGAGAAAGAGCGGGCAGGGAGCAACACAACGACGCAACTCGTAAGTCCAGGTCCCAAAGTCATGCGCATGAAATGGTGAAGAGTGCAGCATATCCTGGCAAGCCTCGACACTCGTCGGCGGCAGCCTTGCATGGCACAATGAAGGACCTGGAATGCTTCCTGTGCAAGTCAAAACAGCATGCAACGGAGGATTGCACCACCGCAAGGGAGCTGTCGGAGAAGAAGCGCATGCTACGGGAGCACGGCCGATGTTTCCGATGTACGAGGCCAAAACATACGGCAAGAAGGTGCAAGCGCATGCTATCTTGCAGCAAGTGTCGCGGCAGGCATGCCTCAACGATGTGTGACCCGAACTTCATTCCCGACCGGCGAGACGCTCAATCGCATGAGACTCAGAAGGGCTTAAACGAAAGCTCTAGTCCAGTCAGCCTACAAGCAACGCAGTGTGGCGCGACACCGGCGGTCCTGCTTCAAACAGTGACAGCATGGGCGGAGAGCCAGAAGAAGAGAAAACTGGCTAGAATTATGTTTGACACTGGTAGCCAGCGCTCCTTTATTACAGAACAGCTATCAAAGGAGCTGAACTGCAAGCTGCTCGGTACCGAAATCCTAACAGTCGGCGTGTTTGGAGGCGGTAAACAAGAACGCACCTTTCGAAGGGTTCAGCTGACTTTGCAAAGCAGGCGGAATAACAGAAGGTACGAGATCGACGCTCTCGAAACACCGACTATCTGTCAACAGGATCTCCCAAGCCCAAAAGAAAGTATCATGGAAGAATTAGACTACCTTGGCTGCCATTTAGGCGATGACCTGAACGAGCTAGAACACCGCTCAATTGATATTCTGATCGGATCGGACCATTACTGGGGAGCGGTGACAGGACAAATTCGTCGTCTAAAGGGCAGCCTGACCGCTTTGGAGACGATGTTCGGATGGGCGGTGCACGGAAAGAGCAGTTCGTCTTTCCCAGTACTGAGTAGCGCCCAGGCGATCGTTCTGCGAGCCACATTAGAGGAAAACGACACACCGGCAGAAAACCCAAGCAAGAACGAAGCAGGACGAAGGTTAGATAACCTACGGAAAGAGCCCCATCGTCCTGCAGAAAGACCATCGGTATTCCTCTCTCCTGTCAATCAACGCACACCGAAAAATGCTGCACGCCGGAGCAAGGGACACACTCGTGCAACTACACGAGAGGTGTTGGGTCCCCCTCGGCAGAGATTTCGTGAAAATGGTGGTGCGTGCTTGTGCCACTTGTCAAAGGTTCAGTTCTCCACCGTAAAGTGCTCCGACGGGACCGTTACCAAACGCGCAGACCTTCAAGCGAGCAGCAAACGAACTGACCGAACTGTGGAATACGCTGCGCCATCCAGATGTCGTGGACCATTTTGCGTGTGCAGAAGTTGAGGGGCGCTTTATTGTTGACCGGGTGCCATGGTGGGGTTGTTTCTATGAAAGGATGGTGTGTTAAGTGAAGACGGCATTAAGAAAAGTGATCAGAAAGAAATGCCTAGAAGCTGAAAACTTAGCCACCATCCTTTGCGAAGTTGAAGCCGTTGTAAATTCTCGGCCATTGACTTATGTGTACAACAAGGTCGGAGAGGGCGACCCCCTAGCCCAGCCTAGGTTCTTCTTGGGAGAGGGCTAACGACTCTTCCGACGGCGGATGGGGAGCCGCCCGCTTCGACCCCTGAGATGCTTGGTTCGTTTTGGCGGCAGTTGACAGAATTGTAGAATGCGCTCCACGCATTCTGGGGGGGAGTGTTAGAACGGACGGTGGTAGCCGCACAGGGCATTACCCCCTTACCTTGAGACCAGCGGGCGCCGAACGCACCGAACCTCCCCGCACGACGACCTCGGATGGGATTATATGCCCTTTCTGGGAAAGGGGTCGGGACGGTCGCGGTGGGGACGGAGAGACGGGTTGTCAGGCAGGATGGTCAGCGAGTCGGTCGAGTGTCAGTGTGTGTTAGGAATGTGTGCTGTGTTGTGGACTTGCCGTGGTCGGTGATGTAGTGTGCCGCCTTTTCTCATCCATGTAAATAAATGGTGGTCGTTGTGTTGTAGAAAAAGAATGTGTGTGGTGGCGAGTGGTTATAATAACGCCTAACGGATCTCTTCGTTACTACAGACGGTTAGGAGTGTCTTACACACCCACTCTGCAAATACACACCCTTTTTTACTTTTGTTACAACCGAGGTTTCTCCGCACACTGGGAAGGGACGATGCAGAAAGGCTTGGATCCTATATTGTGGTTACTCCGGAGCGCAAAGGGCACTAAGCACCGTGGATTCAATCTTAGCAAAAGCCGGAGGGTTTCCAGTCTGCTGTCGTCCACACTGGTGAACATTCAACATCCTAAAGAAAGAGTGCGGTACCAGAGCAAACAGCAGATTTCACATGCGCACGATGTCGAGACGTTTACTGACGCCGTCCTGCAACCACTCTGACAGCAATCATCCTGTTCTGTGCGATGCGCGAGGGGAAAATAGCATGCACAATAGCATGCGAAGGCTCCTCGCGGCTACGCTGTGGACTCCGCAATGACTCCAGGGCCGAGACACGAGAAAGTGGGGACACGTACAGTCTTTGTCAAAAGTAACCAGGCTCCATGGTTTGCTTCTCATTCATATAACAGAGCCCCCACGGCTTCCCTAAAGATCAGAAAGTTCTTTGAAGGTGAGGACAGGGGTTCTTCTTACCATACAGAGATTTACATTACAGCATTAGAGATTGTGCATTACAGCTTGAGAGCTGTCATAACAGCTTTAATATACGACTGAGAAGAAAAAAACGTGCAGCCTGGTTACTTTTGACAAAGACTGTACATCCACCTCTAGCATTTCAAAATCGTGCCGCTAGGCGTATAGTACGACCACGTGCAAGACGAGGCACCGTTCGATGGCCCTGTTTTCGGGGGGCAAGATGAACGCAAAGCAGAACACGTCCAGGCGAGCTCTAGACAACAGGTCCACAGGGATTGCTGCACAAGATCATGTTTCTACCGGCAATGGGGCCTCTCCATGTAACCATGGACCGCGCTCGGTCGGTTGGAGTGGCCGTGTTGTGCGCGCCCTCAAGAGCAGCTCTAGAATACCTCTAAAATGGGCCAGTAGAACCGTTACAAAGCCTTTCTGTAGTAGACTCTATTTATTAAAACTTCATAATACTCAGTTTTTGCAATGCACGCCACATCAGTGTGGGTTTGGTCGAGTTGGCTTGAATGGATCAAACAGTTTTGGATCCTTCAAGAACTTTGGCATTTTCAAATAGTGTGGCATCATACCTGCAACGATAAAATGTGACTGTGTAACACCAAACGGATGTGCACAAAAGATAACAGAACACTTACCGCATTTTTTCGCTTTCATGATTTCATGCAGGACTTTCTTCTGCTGGCTTTCACACAGCCCCGTGATGTGTTTCTCATAGAGTTTTCCGGTATAAGGCGACACAAACTGGCTGAGGAGTTTCACATTCTGGAAGAATGATGTGGTACTCAATTTTTTTAGCACTTTCAGACGTCATTTATCATTTCAATTCAAATAAAACGTTTTTCGGCCTAATTAGCATACCCAGGACAAAAAAGCCAATTCATTAGTTTTCCAATGGAAAACAATAATCATTTTTTTTACACACAGATTTTTTACAAGCTCTCAAAATAGTTGGAAACTAATATTACAACAGCAGGATTCATGAAAGCAACACCCTAGGGATCATGGAATCATTTTGTGCTTCAAATATGCACATTACAGAGAAATCTAGAGAAACAGAAGAGACATCAGTACTCATGGCAAGAACTTAGTTATATGGAGTTTTATGGCGCATAAGCAACTGTGGCTATCATGCGCCAAACACAAGGTTAGATGATGCTATTTTAAGTGTATAGATGGTACATTGTATTAGATTTAAAACATTGGCTTTCTTTAGAAACTTGCAAACACGTGTCATTGCAAGAACTGTCCGCATGAAAATAGTGGAAGATGTGCCACCCATAGGGATAATATACTGACACTAGAGGGAAAGCTGAGCATTCAGCCCATGCATTCCAGTGGGAAACGAATGAGCACGGCAATGTTCCAACTGTTTTGTCACATGACTGCACGCTCTCGTCTTGCAAAACTACTATCCCACCGGCTGCACAGCTGTAAGCAGCATGTAAACGGAAGCGTTGTGTTTGGGACATTTCAGACAGTACGTGCATATCCACCGTAAGGTTGTTGGCCAATATTTTTTTTAGTCACATAGGGATATGAAGGAAAATATTCGAGAAATCTCCGCGTTCAACAGTCTGCACAGAGCGCTAGTCGTGCATCAAAGTAGTTGAACCGTCAAAGAATATCGCTGTTTGGTGTACGGCACGAGGGTGTTATCGAAAGAACATCGCGGCAGCTACCTGAGCAATGGATACAGCTTACAGTGTGTGCACTATCTATAACATCGCGATGGTGAAAAGAGCCGAAATACTGCAGCAAGCCGCATGCATGGATATTTTATTTTGTGTACGCAAAAAAAGCACGGTGTTTTTTTGGTAGTGTAAGACGAGCCTGCAATACAGTAGTTTAGTAACAGCAGCAATCTGAACTTTTTGCAGACTGGGTACGCTTTTGCACATCTAAGCTTTATTATCAACTCTTGAAGATTGGTTTTGGTTTCTTGGGGTTTAACGTCCCAAAGGGAATCAGGCTATGAGAGAAGCCGTAGTGAAGGGCTCCGGAAATTTCGACCACCTGGGGTTCTTTAACGTGCACTGACATCGCACACAGTACACGGGCCTCTAGAATTTCGCCTTCATCGAAATTCGGCCGCCATGGCCAGGATTGACCTGCGTCTTTTGGGTCAACAGCCGAGCGCCGTAACCACTGAGCCACCGGGGCGGGGCAACTCTTGAAGAGGAAAAATGTGTGAAGCAGTCGCATGTATGACACGCTTGAGGAAATATTATGGAGAAGAATTCAAAACGTCAGCGTTAGGCAGAACTCAAAACCTCTAAGTGCTGTCATTTTCCCTGTGTAAAAGTTTTCGGCACGACATTAGGTATGAACGCTGGTGCTAGGTATTGGAACAGAACGATTGAATCGGCACGTCCTTCCAATAAGTCTGGTACACTGATAGACGCTTTGCACTCAGCCACTTGCTGAGTAATTTCCTCTAAAAAACGCACAAATATAAACGTTGCTCAGAGTGTGTGTTATCATGTCTCTCTCTTGCGAATGCTGGCTAACGTGGTCCGGGAAAGTAACTGTTGCATTGATGTTACCTTTCTTAGAACTGCGCTTCGGTTAGCTTTATAGTTACGAAAGGTAAGGAGTCGTCTGTTGCGATATTTTAAGAATGAAGATGCAGCATTGTGCAACTCACGATCATAAATGACTGGGAATGTAACCCAAGAAAAATGCTACACTGAGAACAAAACAACAACCGAAACTGCAACAGTGCCCGACCAAACATTACAGTAATTATGCTCTGAATACAGTTAGAAATCCAATTCTTAGGTACCATGAGCATATAAATATGCTTCAAAATGGTTTTTAACTCATAATAGTGACAGATACTCATTTTCTGCGCAATATTTTCAGTAGCCACCATATCAATTTCGACCGTTCTGAAAAAGTATTCAGGCCACAGTGAGACAGGGTTCGTAGCAGTTTTAGAGGAAAAAATTCAAGGGTTTTCAAGGACTTTAAAGGCCCTGGCATAGCAATTTCAAGGACCCAAAGCAATGTTTAGTTGCTTGGACAGAAAATAAATTTAAGAACACAATCATTCATTCTATTGAAAAAGAAAGACATACACTGCCTTGAAACACACATTAATAAACACATAAACTGCCTTGAAGTGCACACTGGCTAAGATTAACAAGAATGTACTTGAAGTTTTTCAGCGATTGCACAATAAATTGCTTGAACCTCCTGAATCTTTTCTTTTGCAGTTTTTCTAAGACTGTTTGATTTCACAGTATATGTGATGTCATTAGCCGCCTCAGCTTTTACGGCATAACTGCCTGCAGCTGCCAACAAGTTCGCAACAGTTTTTGTAGCGTGAGCTACACTGGCCGTGGATGAGCAGTTTCGCGTGAGCTAGGATGAGCCAAGCTGCGCATGCGCGAGGAGCGAGTGACAACACAGCTGCGCAGCTGGTGCGCCGGAGCCGACAAGAAGAAGGAGAGGATGATGAGGAACGACAGCCAGGCCACAGCCATGGAGAAGGAAAGCAAAGCCGCTGCTGAGCAGCGCAGAAGAGCGGAAAAGTTGAATTCGCCGGATCCCGAAGTGGTAGCCTGGCAGTTAGCGGTTAACCAGAGGAAGAACGAACAGGCTAAGGGCCAAGCGCGCAGCGGAGACGCCAGAGCAACGAGAGGAACACTTAGCAAAGTGACGTCGCCAGGAGGCTGAGCGGCGTGCTGCACAATCAGGGCATGGTCTGGGCTAGAGAGCGGACACAAGCAATACATGCGACTACAGCAATATCTTTCTCTCTGACTACAGTGGCTAACGCGACATTGGATTGACTTGGATTAGGACTTGCCAGATGTAGCCAGACGTTTACTCGAATCCGCTAAGCCTAGTCCAGCCCAAAATTCAAGGACTTTCCAGCACCTTTACAAGATTCCAGGGTTTTCAGGGCCTTGAATATGGAGCTTTAGAAATCAAGGGTTTTCAAGGGTTTCAAGGACCGCTACCAACCCTGTGAGATTTACCCCTCTGGTGCTACCAAGCTCATTGTTGTGTGAAATATTTCTTGCTGCATTCGGTCCGTGGCATAAAAAAAGCGCCCTATTTGCGAGGTGAAAGACACTAACTTTACCCACAACAAAGAAATTAGTGCTAGCTCGAGCGCACTCTGAGAAAATGCTGCGAGTTTGCAATGCCCAAAAATGAGGATGGATGTCCTCAGGCATTTCAGGCACAGGGAAAGTGTGGCTGAGGAGTTCCAGGGCTGTTTTTCACACCCCCTCCTAATGTAAAATGGGGGTTTATTCAGAAGTCCTGTGGCGCCGGAAGCAGCGGCAAAAACTGTCCCATGGTCAGCCAAGTCGATCACAGACACGCGTCAACAGTAATGCCGGTAAGTGCGTGTTCATCATCATCATTGAGCAGAAAAAAAGGGGATGAATGTTATAAAAAAACCAATGTTGCAAGCACAGAATTGAAAAAATAAAAAAAGATATAAAGGAAATCATTCTAGGCATGCTTCAAATGCTGACAACAAATGTTGCATTACATTATTAGTTCATTCCAGCCAGAGACAGTTCTTCAGAAAAAAGGAATACTTGAAACACTTCTCTCTTAGAACCAGCGGTGTTTACGTTAATGGATGATGCTTTCTAGAGGCATAGCCAGATGAATATGTGGCCATACCTGATCCGTCGATACTGTAGCTACTGTTAACTGAGAGAAGTATTGCAAGTAGTATAGACTGAGAGCCAATTGTTGCTAAGCCACTTAATCTAATACTCCTGTCACACAGATGATCTCAATGCCCATTGACTCAATGGGCATTGAACGTTTCGAGGACCATACAGATGTACCACTGCAGCAATGGGGGCAGAAACATTGAAAAAAAAAAATACGAAGTGAAGCTGAGTAAAATGAGCTGAATGTTAGAGTGAGTGCTATTGACTGAAATTTTTTTCAGAAAAATCTATTGAAGTACTTCACAGTTAGGCACAATCTAAAGACAGCGATGGCGGGGCAACGATGAGCAGCGATTCTTGCTTTGTTTCAGAAGCATTCACTGTTCGCCGACGAAGCAGCTACAGATCAGTGACCGTCTCGGTCAAGTTCATTGCCACTATTGTTGCAGCATTTGTGGGGCACTTTTGGTCTTGGTTATCACAAAGAGCACTAAGAGGTGAAACAAAGAAATTAAGTGGGACGCCAGGACGGCTCACAAGAAGAACAGCAGTGATTTGTTTACATCTGACGACAGGCCTTTTGTGGAGCTGTAATTCTGACCACCGAATAAAAATTAGTACGAACTCGCTACGTTTAAAATTTTGCCACTAAATCAAAAAGATATTCTTGTTTATGTGTTGTTTTTTCAACACATGGTGAGTGGAACGCAATGGCCCTTGAGATTCCAATGGCCATTCGTGAACCTGCATTGAGTTGATGTCCATCAAGTTCAATGGTCATTGAAAACTACTATGTGGCACTGGCCAATCCCCACTGAGTTCAATGTCCATTGACTCAATGGCCATTGAACCTGCCCACGTGACAGGGGTATAAGTTGCTAAGAGAACTATGGCCCTAAAAGCTAAAACTGAAGCATGTATCCATTATTTTACACCTCCCCAAGTTTACTCACATTAGTTTTCGTGTACCAGTATCAGGTAATTATGGCATATTCTAACAACTAACAAACATCGTTATGTATAGACCATTTCATCCAGGGCGCCGCCATATTGGGAAGGTGGCGCCGCCTATGTTCTGTTCTTGTCCCTAGCGCCATGCTGGTATGCGCGCGCGCATTTGCGCTGCGCCCACGATGCAGTACGGCGGCGTCTTAAATTGGCGTTTCGGAGCTTCTGATTTTTTTTGTGCGTGTGTGTGTATGCTAGAAAATCGCCTGGGTGACGGGAAAAGCTTTTCGAGCAAGACTGCCGCTGTTTGGTTTAGTGATGGCCGGAACTTGATCGGATTATGGGGCGGGAAGCACTTCCACCGTCGTTCCGACGATTGACCTAGGCAAACGAAATTTGTTTACGAGTTGTTTGTTTGCTCTAGTGCATAGCAACGGTCGCACCGCTATCTACGACGGCGGCCGAAGAAGCGACACTGGCAGCCGCCAAGCTTCTTTTATGCTATCTGATTGAGTTCGATAGACTACGATTACCGCCAGCATAACAAAGTCACTTCATGAGTGTTTACGTTAGCCGCACTTTGCTTAAGTGTGCGATGACGCGAACTGCATTGTTGGACCACTCACGGTGATGAACTTCTTTCGTGAAAGCTGACCCGTATACACTTCACAATTTCAGGCAGGTACTACAGTGCACTTCTCAGCGAGATACGCGTCGTGCCAGATTCAGGCGTCTGATGCCTGGTGTCCTCTCTGCCTTTCAGCTGGTTATCACTTCGAGATAAATGCTCGACGACGTCTAGGTGGTAGGTGCGAGAATGTTTACTAAGCCAGAGCGTGCAGGCACCGAACGAAAGCACTGTCTATGCTAGTTGACATCGCGTCTGTCACCTGCTTGCTCGAGGGCTTGGTCACCGAGCGAGCGCGATCTCGCTGCCTCGCCACTTTTTTTTTCGCGTACGTGTCTACTCTTCACTCGTCGAAAGAAAAGTGTTGCGGCCCTAAATAAATGTCCGCACTAAACAGAGAAAGTTAGATGAGAGGTTGCATGGGTATTTGCAACGCGGCAGTGGAAATTCGCCACGCTACCCGCAGCTCGATTGTGCTTTGGTGAGCAAGCGCGTTTGCGGTGTCGTTAAGCACGCTATGCGTCTTCACACAAATTTTTGGTATCTTGACGACTGGTGCAGTCAGCACGCTCTTTTGCTACTGCCAAGGCCCAGTTGTTCGCGGTAACAACACTGCTGCAATAACATTGCTTACTCGGCAGTGCTGTAATATCGCATATCATTTGCTGTCATATTTAGCATGCAACAAAAACTTTGGAGAGGTCTTTTTTCTGCTTATCTGAGCTATCTACTTCTATTGCTCTGATTTTGTGACCTTCATACTTGTCTGCAGGTCACAAAAGCTGTACAGGCATTCAAGTGTTGTCACTGACTGAAGTTGCCAAAAGTCCGGATGCCACACATTTTTTACTTGCTAGAGAAGAAAGCATGTGACATCAAGGAAGCACAAAATCCTCTCTGTTAACGCTAGCCAGCCAAAGACATCGCTCGTCTTCATCTTACGGAAAGCGATGCAGGTGGAACAGGTCGCAGCCGCACTGACGCCGCGGCTGTTGATGCTGTGCACGTGGCTCTGCGGCTAGTTTTTTCCGCTTGCGATAGTTGTTGGTGCAGCCAAAAACAGCGCAGTGGTATCCTGATGACCTCGGCTCACCATTCATGTTCACAGTCACCGTCAGAACATGTAGGAGCTGTTTTCTTGTGCAAAAGGCAGCAGGACACGAACGTCGCTCAACGCGTACTTCGCCGCCCGCGCATACCAGGAGGAGAGGAGGAGGAGAAGCGGCGGCGCGCGCGCCGGTTCGAGGCTATTTTCCTCCTCGCGCCGAAAATGGTCTATATGTATGGTCCTTAATATATCAAATACAAATTCCTATTAAAACCAATGCTCAAGTAGGGCAGAGTCCTACTGATACATGATTAAAAGCACCCATTAAAAGCACCTCTAAAAACCACCACCTGCCAGGTTGAATGAGGATGCCATCTTTTATGGGTATCATCGAGTGTTATCACACATGCACACATGCACGCACACGAGTTTTCGCTCAATGGCGCAAGTAAGGCCTTACCACTTCCTGAGAAGACTGAAGCAATCACTGAGACAGCTTTCAAATTCTTTGACGGATTTATTGCTCATGCAAGCTGGCTGCAAGGTGCAAAAGCCAACAAGCAATAAAATGGGGGATTTGTGATTCTTGCACCAAAACCCACAAACTTAGGCAGTTAAGCAGTCTAACAATGTGACCCAAACAACAATTCATAAAAAGAAATGTAGAGTCTAGGGCTACAAAGCACATTGCAAAGTGCTATGGCTGAACATTTCCTTGCCATTCTGCACACCACTGGAAAAATTTTACACAGATACACAAAAAGTATCAAGCAAAGAAGCAAGTTTTGGGAGCACTCATAAATCATGTAAAGTGCGGCAGCCAGTACAGCTATCATCAGGTTCTCTAACCATCCTGATACACAATTTCATTACTACTGCTTATTATTATGAAATCTCAAAACTTTAGTTTAGTTCATGGGGGTTTAATCAATACCTTAACGCCCCAAAGTGACTCAGGCTACGAGGGACGCCGCAGTGAAGGGCTCCAGAAATTTCTATCGCCTGGGGTTTTTTAACGTGCTCTGACATCGCACAGCACATGGGCCTCTAGAATTTCGCCTCCATCAAAATTCGACTGCCGCAGCCGGGATCAAACCCGCGTATTTCGAGTCAGCAGCCGAGCGCCATAACTGAGTCACCGTGGCGGCCAAGAAGTCTTAAAAGTCAAATAAAACTTTAGGAAGCAATGTTTTACAATTAACAGTAACCTCACTGTGAATACGACTCACAGAAGCGTATATTGAGAGCCACACGTGCACGGGTATTCCTCAAGATGCAAAGCTTCTTGACCCGCCGTAGCAACGCGGCTGACTGGTCACAGCCGTGGTAGCTGTGTGATGTCTGAAAGAATCTAATTAATAGCGACCTCTTAACTGACATACAGAGGAGCATGAAATAGACGAGGGAATGAGTATGAAAAAGTCGCCGGAAAGGGCTCACCAACTTTTATGCGTAACTGTGGGTTCTCTGCTGCATGTAGAAGTGTACTGTTTGGCTCACGTGCTCGTGACAACACAATGTAGTGATAGAAAGTTCATGTACTCTCCACAGAAGGTGTTTACCCTTTAGGCACCAGTTGCAGTAGGCGACAGATGAAAATTTAGGAAGTGCTGGAACCAGGCACAATGTGAGATAAAGGTATTCTTAGAATTCAGTAGCCTGGTTGTGAGCTTTTAGGTATGAATCTGCGAACTCAGACACGCTGTTGCAGATGGGGAGGCTCCGCCTCCTAGTTAAGCACAGTCTGCTCAGATTTATCACCGGCAACAGCCGTCGCTTGGTTATGTAGATTCTTCCACTGCATGAAAAGGACACTGACAATGTTTGAGATCGTAACAATCAACCATAAACGTGAAACCATGCATTAATGGCAAGAGAGTGTTATGTTCTAACTTCCAAAACGGTCAGGTGGTAGTTATCCTGCTGTCGTCATCACGTGGCTTATATGATAAGCAGTTCTTTCCTTCAGCGTAAAGTGGAACCAGAAGATGACAACCAAGTTTCAGGACCATAACTTCCACTCATGTTTTTGTCTCACTGTCTGGTCATTTAACTTCAGCATTTTTGCTTTTTGTTAGAACTGTACGACTTCCTTCTGCAAGGATAGCTCTTAATATACAACCATTCGCATGTTAATCACTGCTACATGAGCTGCTGTTTGTGAAAAAAAAAAGCCAAAATAAACTCTAGGCCATTTCTGACCGCACAGAGACATCATATATTTCGCAAAAAAGAAAAAAGAAAGTCTACAGCAGAACATAATATTCACTGAAAAAAAAAAAAACTGTGTTCAAATAAACACCGAAAAGAGTTAACCGAACTTTCAAAACATAGCAACAGATCAGTCCAACCCCTACCTACGAGGGACGCTGTAGTGGAGGCCTCCGGATTCACTTGGACCACCTAGCGTTCTTTAATCTGCACTGACATCGCACAGCACACAGGTGCCTTTTTGAGTTTCACCTCCATTGAAACATGGCTGCCACAGCCAGGACTGACCATGGGTCCTCAGGAACAGTAGCCAAGCGCCTTAACCCCCTCTACTCTGCTTCATACATAGCAGGCAATGCTGCCAAAGCTAGCACGCCTGTTCGCACAAGTTAAGTCCGCGTCCAAAAAGTAGTTCGCTATGCAACTAAAGTGAACACCGTCATATTTCGTTGCGACAAATCTGAAGCGCTGTGACTGCCAAGAACTTGGACTTCATTTTGCCTCTTGCCACCCTTTCGTCCTGCAACTCATCGAGACTTCAAGAAGTAAGAATGACGTGTGGCAGTGTGATACGGAGCTGGCTGAATCCCTCTGACTACATATCCGCGCATAAGTAGTAGTTCACACTCGATGACAATTACAGCCAGAGGTCCCGAACACTGAGTGCTTCACAGCTTCAACCGTGACTTTCAATCCTTGCACATAGTTTTATACAGATCTTTGTTTTCATACAAACACTCAATCGTTCTTCAAGAAGAACGAATATTATGTGATGGAGTAGTCTGGTTTCGAGGACACACTACTTCTGCAATCTTTGCAGCGTGACTGCTACATATGAAATGGAGTATAATGGACTGTGACGAACCACTCTCGTCACAAGCCGGCAGCCATTTTTTCATTGTTAGCTTATGACTAGTCCAATTTGTCATGTGTTTTCTGGCACTCTGTGTCTGGTTTAAGGCAAGTAGAGGTCGTCCAACACAGTTTCTTTGTTTTGCTGACAGATGGCAGCATGGGTACTCTTTGAAAGGCTGCTTTTTGTTTTGCCTGAATGGTATAACTTTTAACTGTGCACAATGGCCCAACAAAAAGGGTGACTGCGGAGAACCGTGTCTGCGAAGAGAATGATGGAGCGGCACCTTTCATCGTATATTCTGTCTACGAAAAAAATGCAACAACCAACATGGCGCAGCATGGTATGGTGTCATAAGAGGGACAGTAATGGGAAGTGTGTCCGGAAGCAAATGTGCACCCGATGTAAGTGGTGTCAGAAAGCCCTGTGTGCAGTCCGCTGCTATAAGCACTGAAACCCTCATGATAAACTAGAAAGATTGAATTATTTGTTGTCACAGTACATAGATATTTATTGGTCATATCTTTGAAGAAGTCCTTCCTATGTTTTGTTTCTTCGCAATACCCATGTTTTCAAATAACAGAAATGTTCAAAAAAAAAAAGATTTTTGTATCGAAGAAGGATAATTTTTATGGTATTTTTTGTGCTTTACACATTTCCTGCAAAGCATATTACCCGTTTCCTGAATTAAAAATAGATGGTCATTTTGTTGCAAATTCTGAAAAATAACGTCCTTTAGGATGTTATTTTGAACCACTGAATATATAAGACTGTTCCACTACCGATGTGCGCATAACTTTAGATGCATACAAAACGTGTGAATACAAATGAAAATGAAAGCAGTAGTCGCAGAAAAGAATGCCACCTCACCTTGTAGTCAACGTCTATTTTATGCTTGCAGAGAACGCACTGGCGACGCTCCTTTTTGAACGGGTTTTCCATGTTGAAATGTGGCTGTTTGAGAGAGAAAATGCGCAAGAGTCCTCCGGCAGAAGCCTGAGCTATATATCAGTGACATACCATGTCTTCATCTACAGCCGCTTCTTGTTCATTTGTGGCAAGGCTGGAAGATGTGCTGTAGCGGTTACTTTTCAGCGCTGGTTTAGAGAGAGGAGAGGCAACAGTCACCAATCAGCAGTGAGCGCTTCGAACTGAAACTGCGGCAGTCAGACTTTGCATAGTAATGAACGCACTCGAACCTTTGTTGGGCTCGACCAACTTGTATGTATAACGCAGAATTTCACATTTTGTGCCCTCGAGCAGTATAGTCTACACCAACTGCTCACATGCACTACATCAGTGACCAAGATTCCCGTCAGGCGGATAACAAATACAACAAAACTAAGCGGAACACAAGATGCCTGCACCGCCTGCACAAACGGCGAGTTCAGAACTCAATCGTGCTTGAAAGCAGATGATAGTCAGCAGTGGCACTTCCTTACATTTGCCGACGCTAGTAAAGCACGTGAATACAACACAAGACAAGAAGCGGAAAAAGACAGTTTCAAGAGTAACGCAATCACTAACGTGTGGTATGCGGAGAGAAGTGCATCAGTTAAGTGCCGAGCACGTCCTGGAAACTCACCTGAAAGAGCAGGGGTCCGGACTTGAAATGTTACAGGCCAAATGCGCAACACGTTCATAATGCTCAGTGTTTGCACTAATTAAGTGCGCTTTGTTTAAATTAATTTACAACCGCTGACTCAAGCTGCAAGAAAGACTCGACTACTCGCAATTAACGCTCCAAACTCATCAAACGCGAAAAGCACATGCCCCTCGCGCGCGACCGGCGACTCGGCCAACCTTCACTTGGCTACGAATGGCTATGAAGCGGCAGAGAAGCAGAAAAAGCACAGATGGCGATGATAGCAGAAATCTTACATTTTAATTGCCAATTTTTTGACATTCTGATAGTATTTCTCACTCTGAAAGCAAAATGCATTTCATTTAGAACTTACTGGTTGGCGGAACGAAGTAAGGTAAAGCTCACTTTAGTCAAGGTGTCAATGTTCATCAAGGTTGAGGCAGAGGCGGCGCCTATGAACTGCAAAGCGAATTATTGGTGCAACGTACAGGGTTCGTCAAAAGTTCCCAGGCCACATGGTCCGCTTTTCATCGGTAGATAGAGCTATCGAGGTTCTCAGATGGTAGAACGATCCTTCTTCTATTCTCTACAGATATTTTGAGCTTCGAGGGTATCTCAACAGCCCGACTATGCTGCTCAAAAGCAAACCCTGTGGCCTTGGAACTTTTGACGGACCCTGTACCTCTGAGTAAAAATCATCTAATCTGGCAATGCCCCGAATCTCCGGGAGCTATACAGACTGATCCCCTTGGGGACTCTATGTATCTAAGCAGCCCGTCGTCACTGCTATGGTCACCACTGTTGTGTCTGCAAAGCCATACGCGCGACCCTTGGAAGCAGAAAACTCCACTCTCGCGCTTTCCCACTCGCTCAACGCGGAGCATGCGCAAAAAACCAGTGAGTGTAACGTTGGTGGGAGGAGGCAACGGTATGAGGCATGGGTATGAGTATGGACACCATAGGCAACCTGCAATAGCCAGGCGGCGCCGCTGTCGCGCTGCTTACAGCGCCGCCACCATATGTTTTTTTGGTACTGGGTAGGCGGTCGTTCTTTTCGGCGTGCATGCCCAGTACGAATTTGAAAATGTCGGTTGTTTTATATTGCGGATTCAAGCCTCTTGATGCCATCGGTGTGTATTTTCGGCGACCGGCGCTCTAAAAAGGATGTCGCCTTTACGAGAGCAACCATGTGCACTCAGTGAAGGAAACAGATGGCGCTGAAATTTCGGCGAAGTGTCAGCCTCAGCGGGGCAAACACGTGTACGACGTTCAACTTGTGCATGTACAGTGCATGTGTAAGCAACCGTCTCGTCGCTTTGCATTGGTAACTGATATGGAAAATAGATTTTGAAAAACATAAAGGGACAAAGTTTAGATGCACGGGACCCGTGAATATGTGAATTTTTCCCGTAGCGTGTAATTGAAAGCACAGTAAACAGTGGTGGGTGTACAGAAAGAATTGCATCTATCGAGCCCAGACTGAACGTCCAAGCAACCACACAGTGAGCCTCTTTATGACTCCCGCGGTATCCAGGTGTTTACAGCTGAATTCGGGTTGTTAATAATGTTAGGGCAGTTTCATGCATGACCTTGCTTGTCGGGAGATAACCGGGATGCGTTTCAATGGTACTCTTTTCACCACGGACAAAGTGCTTTAAACATATTTTTGTGTTGTCATTTGGGCTGCAGTTGAAGAAGTCTTCACCACTCAAATATAATGCAGCCAAATTTGTATGACACACAGCACTGCAAAATCAATTCACCCCTTAGGCAAAGCATGTAAATCTGCGCGAGACGGGCAAACACATAAGCGAACGACATACGGGAGTGGGACCTGAATTAATCACCTGCGACTCACCCCGCGAGGCATGCTGCCTTTAATTCATGGTACCTCGACACGTACGCGCTAACGTTGAGCGCACGTACTTGAGTACCAGTATAGGACAAAACCACGACCAAGAGCCCTGCTTTCGAACGCGACGAATCCTGATTTGAAGACCGTTGTTCTGACAGAACCAGAAAAACGGCTTCTTAACGCGAGAGCGCGACCGCAATTCGACGATACCAAGCAAGAGAACTACTAGCGGAGAATTTAATGAACGCTCAATATTATAGCTTCATTCAGCCGCTCCACATTTATACTTTTTTTCTCCTCTTAGCTTCGCGTGAATTATAACACCAATGCAACTTCCTTGACACGACGCACTGCGACGATCCACTTCAGTCGCCGGGTTGACCCGTACGGCCTTGCAGGGAAACGAAACAGCTTCACGTCTCCGTTCCCTTCTCGTCTATGACAGTCCTTCACGCAACAGTATCTCCGGTTGGTTTTTTTTCCGAGTGCGACCGACATCCATGGCGTAATATGGCCGAGGTAAAGCTTCCAGAAAATCCTCAAAGCTGCACTACCTCGCTGTTTGCGCCTTCCTCGGGAAGCGGAGCCGGTCGGGCCGCGCCGAGCTGCCTACTCAGTGTTTGTCTCTTCGGCCGCGAGACGGCGCCACATGTACCTGCAAACTACACTGCAGGTTGCCTATAGTATGAGGCCTGGTATAAAGAAGGCAATGAGGCCAAGTGCCCAGAACTAAAGTCCATGGAGGAAGGAAAGAATTCTCTCCCCCCTTTCTACCGCTCTCCCCGAAACACGCCGAGAAGACTGACAACCGGTGGCTTGTTGAATGCTCTATTTCTTGGTCGTTCAGTTTCGCTTTTGTGCACTTTGTGGTGTAGTTATGTAGCTACGCAGGCAGTTCATCTGAGATCTGAAGCATCCGAACGCGCTTGACTCGAAATGAGCTGAGCAGTGTCTTGTGCTTGCAGTGTCTTGTGCCTGCAGCGCCTTTAGTCCGTTTGCCCCATCGCTTGGAGCCATTTACTCGGCAAGTAACACCTGGACATTGAAAGGTGAAAGAAGGGAACAAAGGTTTTTAGTGAATTTAAAACTCAGCAGCCTGCTGTGACCACTCTGCGCATTTCTCGTAGGAGCGCCAAGTGCTTCGACAAGCATCACTTACGTTAACTTACGCTGACGTTAACTCGCATTGACGATTGAAAAATTGTAAAATTGGTTTTTGAGGAAAGAAAATGGCGCATTCACTGTCTCACATCTCGATGGACACCTGAACGATCGCATTTGCTTGATTTCGAAGTCTAGCGGCGGCCGTGCATTGCATGCAGAAGTGACTTCTGCGTCATCAATTAATTTACGGAAATACCCGCGTGTTGCACTTGTCAGCATGAACACGGCAGTTAATCTAGTGGTAGTTTTCTCTTCCTGGTTCATGTTTTTTTGCATGTTTTTTTACATGCAAAATGTCGTAATTTCCGGAGCCCTTCACTACGGCGTCTCCGACAGCCTGAGTCGCTTTTGGGACGTTAAACCCCATAAACCAAGCCAAACCAAGCAGACGACACCAATGACGTTTTTATTTTTCATAGTGCCAAAACGGAAAGCTTATGAAGTGTACTATTTTAAACGCGACTAGAAGATATAGGAGCAGCTGTCAGGGGACCTATGAGGATGAACAATTTCGATTTCCCGACAATGTGGATGTTGACATGCTTCATCCGTAAACGGCTTGTAAGAACTTCGGGAAATTAGTGACGATTTTTCATCCGCGAAGGTGGGCTTTACATGACGGAATTAGAGTGGCAAGCCATAGGAAAAGCGGTGGCCGCACTGGCGTCAACTAGAAGAGCGACGGCTGAAAGTTAGAATGTTCAGAAGTTCAAAGAGGGCGATTTTTACTGTAAAGCATGTGCCAGAAATTTTGCAAAAAGGTGCCAAAAAAGAACGCCTCGATCGCGATCAACTTGGCTGCTGCTGTGAAAGGTCGGAGAAGCTCTTTATGGGAAACGACCTATTCTTATTTGGTTGCGATTTCTGATTAGGGGATGCGGATGTAAAGTAGAGAAAGACATTCTGCAAATATAAGAATTAACCCATTACGCTATCGCGTCACACCTTAAAGGCGGAATTTATAAGCTTCCGCTCAAATTTTTTGGAGACTGTAGAGGATGGAGGGTGGTGGATGAAGGTTCGCAGTTGAGAAATGCATTTTTAACTGTGGGTCACTACGAAAACTTATTTACATGCTGAAAAGTCTGTAGAGCATAGGATCAGGAATTAAAAGTTCATAGCGACAAGCGACTGGATGAGCCTTTTGGCCAGAGCCTGCAGAGTGTCCCTCTACCGACGTTGTCATTTAATTCCCTCAGGTCAGCCCATCTCTCAGACTGCGGCCAGTCATACACAGGACACATCCCTCCTATGTTGGGAGCCATTCAAAACAGCACAGCACTGCTGCAGAAGAAAGGAAGCACGTGCTTGCAGAGCACTGTTTTAGCGAGCGAAGACGCTCGCTGCCTGAGTCAGACCGTGGGAGCGGGTGAGGCGGTAGCAATTCCGCTGCTAACTGCTGTAGTGTAGCAACGGTGGTACAGGCGGCTTTCTCTCCTCAAAAACACATGTGGCTCGTGCGACGCCGCGGGCGTCAATTGAAACCAACGCCGAGCTGTCCATATTGAGCCCCCGTCCCGTCGTTCCTCCGAACGGCCACCCTTTCTCCCGCCACTGTCCCGTGGAGTCCATCGCCGGGAAGTCATCCTCACCCAGAGAAGCGTAAGAAGATCCCGCAGGCTCTTTCACAGGCTTCGGTGGTCAGACGGCACGTTGCCAGCAGTAGTCATAACAACCAGCAACTTTTTAACGCTTAAAGGGTCAGTCTACTCACCGAGATGAGTATATAGATAATGGCATATTCTGGTAGTTGGCACCCTATAACATCAATAACGAGGGATCTGCGCCCGGTTTAGGCGGGAATTTATATTTTATTTCGGCGTTAAAAGTCGCGTAAAAATGCATGGTGGCGACCCCAAACGTTCATTTTGTTCAAGAAAGTGGTAGTCTTTTTTTGTAGAAGCATAAATGAATATACTACGCACGATTTGTATGCCCCAATGTCAGAGAAATGCACGTTTTGTTCTAGTAAACTGTAGAAGGCGTACCGCTCGCTTTTTCTGTAAGTCACACGAAATTTATAGTTACACGTAAGCAAAACGCAGGCACATTCCCACTTTTAGTTCAGCGTATGCTAGCAGAGACGCAAAAATAAACTCAGCCTATAGTGGCGCCATCTGGTCGTCAGGACGGGAACCATTGCTGTAAACAAACCGTCTCTCCACTTAAGCCTAGGAGCGGCAGAATCGTCACTCTAATTATTTAAATAGAGCAAATTTATCTCTTATATGTTTTCTTATAGGCGAGATGAGACGAAGCGAAAGACAGGCGCCCCATTTATGGCCAGTGAACGCACTGAAAAAGGCAGCAACACCGATAATTCAGTCCGAAGCGAGAGGTCCGTCTTCGACGGGCGCCGCCATGTTTGTCGCCCCGCGGCGGAAATCCAGATGGTTGCCAGATGAGACTACCATCTCATACAGATGTGTTCCCACATCAATAAATTCTATTTTAAAATGTTCTACCGCACTTCTTGGCACCACACCTGGCTAAACGGTAATTTGAGTAAAGAGCTATCGGTTGCCGCAAAGAAAATATGATCGATAAAATTCAGTAGACTCACATGTGGTGTAAAAAAGGTTTTTCCGCTGGACACGCTTTAATGCACTGGGGTCAAGAAAGACTAGGTAAGGCTGCCAGCACATGGGTAGATGAAGTAATGACCGAGCAGCCCTGCTCAGAAGTACAACCGCACCCCGCTAAAATCCCCACCGGCAAGGACTTCGCTGTTCCCCAGTCAACGAAGATTACCCGGAGCATTGCTGGCTTTCATTCGCTTTCCGCCATTTCGTTAAACAATTCGTCGTCACATGTAGCCCCTCCACTGAGAGGACTCAAGAAAGATGTTCCTTTTACTTGGGGCCCTGTCCAAGCAGTAGTATTTCGTTGCTCATCACGTTGCTGCTTTTGCCACCAATTTTAGCCCATTTCGATGCATCAACCATTCTAACTTCGTAATTCCTGAGCCGTGTACGCTTCGCTGCCTTGCCTTTTGGAAAGCATGCTGTTACTCTTGCGCTCTGTAAGTGGTATAGTGTTCTGCTGCAACTTTAATCAAGGTAGAGTTTTTTTGTTGTCCAGTCTGCCGTGTACGCCCTGCGTCTTCGGTCAGCGGCTAATCAGGCGTGAACCCTGAAACCGGTCAGCTGTTTGCATCTTCTTCACGTGGGGTGGAGTAGTTTGTCGCTCCGTCCCATATGTATCGAATGTGCTGCGGTGAGTAAGTCGGCCCGATTAATTATGGTAATGTCTATTCTACCGGCAACCGAGAGGATTTCCTGGCTGAAATTCCTCCTCTCATCTCTCCTCTGATACTGCTGAGGCCTCCGTGAGAATTTTTCCGTGCTTTTCTCGGCCCAGGTTCTCCCGACACAACAGTTCATTTTAACCGCTGCCGAAAGTACCAGGGTCACCCAACTCTCACCAGTGATCGATCGGCTACAGTATAGAGTAGCCCCTGTGTTATTTATTGCGGCCATTCGTGGCTACTGAGAACTTCGGAGTGCTAAGCAAGACCCACGCTCTTTGGCACAGCTGAAAGCGGCCTAGTAAGACAGTAACATCGGCGCAGATCTACAGCAAGGAAAACTAACTCGAATGTCACAAGTGCTGATTGTAAGCGCAAACGTGAGGCAGAGCCGATGAAGTGAGGGTGAAGGCGAGAGAGAGGGCCAGGGAATTTTTCGAATTGAGGGTGAGGGAGGGCCAATCATTTAAAAATGATGGTGAAGGGGGAAAGCAAAAACGAAGGCATTTGCCCTTCTCTGATCGTGTCTAACAACTGTGCTTTTTGCTGGCTTTCTTTGCTAAAAGTACGCCACGAGCCGACTTGGCCTTCTGGCTTTGTACAGTGCAAAAGTATTCGTTCACCGTCTCGTACAAGTCCGGGCGTCTGCACCACGAAGTGGACTACTTTTCTCTTCACCCTGTGGTGCCACCTGATTAGAGTGAGAACGATGTTTTTTCCTGTCTTTTCTGCGCTTCAGAATTCCTCAACATTGCCCACGAACATCGCTAATCACGATCGCTGACTAAAGGTCTCGGCTCAGTGAACCAGAATTCCTCTCTGCCAGTATTTATTTTTCGCGAGAGCACTCCGTATCGCCGCATTTTCCACTCCGACGGGCCTGAGTTGCTGCTAGTGCTTAACGAGAAGTTTCTCGTTAAGCATGCCCCCCCCCCCGCTCTCGGAAGTACAGTAAATTACCTTGGACCTCTGCCGAAAAAATTTCTGGCTACGTGTCCGGCGGCCTGTATGCATCGATACTATCTGCTAGCGCCTCAGCCACACGCACAGTATACACGAGATGTCATTGCATGCAAGCGGGGCTCGCGCGCCAACTCACCCGCGCCCGCCTCTACTCGTTACGAACCAATGAGAAGCCAGTTTACGACATCGGAAAGCCCACGTCTCTCCGGGGTAGTTCGTCCTCCTGTGATGTCCATCTCGTCGGGTCAGACTCGCTAAAAGAAGCTGTTCTCCCCATACATTGGCCATTCCCGCGTGCTCCGTCAGGTGACCGATGTGACCTAAGAAATACCCGCCTAGCGACTGACGTTGCTCATGCTGTTCGGTTCAAGCCGTACCACGCAGTTGACCCGCTTTTAGCCTAGCACCGGCGGGTCGTGTAACGATGATAAGTGCAGACAAAGAGGAATACAAAGAGCGGCTCTCGTGCTGGGCGCCGCTTCCCACTAGCTGGTCGGCTGCGCCTGTGTTTTGTAAGTACGCCACGCTATTATTTTCACTGAATAGGTTTTTCATGTGATGCTTCGGTGAGATATGTTATAGTACAGAGAGGGTTCAGCGATGGCGTAGAGGTAGAGCATCCGCCTCGCGTGCAAGAGGACCGGGGTTCGAATCCCGGTGCCACGCAATTCTCCAACGGATTAAAAAAAAAAAAACTCCGCGTGTCGATGGAATTGCATACCCAGGCTTGGAGTGCGGCCTGATTTCGGTGACCAGAACCGACAACGCACTTCCTCACCAGAACAGGATTTGGCCACCTTGGTGTAGTACTTGGCCACAACCTTCTATGAACAAACCAATTAACCCTCGGCCCTTAGTCCCCAGCGGCTGCGGAGCAACTGACCAAGGCGGCGGTCAGATCTGTGACGCAGCGGAGGGTGCTAAGAATCTCTGGCTCCGGACAGGCCGCCATTGGAAACTGAACCTGGCAACGTTTAACGCAAGAACCTTATCAAGTGAGGCTAGCTTAGCAGTGCTATTGGAGGAATTAGCCGGTATTAAATGGGATGTCATAGGGCTTAGTGAGGTTAGGAGGACAGATGAGGCGTATACAGTACTAAAGGGCGGGCATGTACTGTGCTATCGTGGATTAGCAGATAGGCGAGAACTAGGTGTGGGATTCCTCATTAATCAGGATATAGCTGGCAACATCGAGGAGTTTTACAGTATTAACGAGAGAGTGGCAGCTATCGTAATCAGGCTTAATAAGAGGTACAAGCTGAAGGTGGTGCAGGCCTATGCGCCTACATCAAGCCATGATGACCAGGTAGTTGAAAGCTTCTATGAGGATGTGGAATCGGCAATGACCAAAGTAAAATCACAGTACACTGTACTGATGGGCGACTTTAATGCAAAGGTAGGTAAAAAGCAGGCTGGAGACAAGGCGGTAGGTGACTATGGCATAGGTTGTAGGAACAGTAGGGGAGAGTTATTAGTAGAGTTCGCAGATAGAAATAATTTACGGATTATGAATACCTTCTTCCGCAAACGAGCAAACAGGAAGTGGACGTGGAAGAGCCCCAATGGTGAGACTAAAAATAAAATAGACTTCATACTGTGTGCACACCCTGGCATCGTAGAGGATGTGAAGGTCCTCGGTAAGGTCCGTTGTAGCGACCACAGAATGGTAAGATCTCGTGTTAGCTTTGATTTCAAGAGGGAACGGAGGAAACTGGTGAAGCGAAAGGCTATTAACGAGTTAGCATTAAGAGGGAAGGTAGAGAAATTCAGAATGTCGCTGCAGAACAGATTTTCCGCTTTAACTGAAGAAGACGACCGTAGTGTTGAAACAATGAATGATAATCTTACAGCTATCGTTACAGAGTGCGCCGCAGAAGTAGGTGGTAGGATGGTTCGACAGGATACCAGCAAGCTATCTCGGGAGACTATAGATCTGATTAAGAAACGCCAAAGCATGAGGACGTCTAACTCAACAGACAGGATAGAACTAGCAGAACTATCGAAGTTAATAAATAAGCGCAAGGTAGCCGACATAAGAAAGTTTAACATGGAGAAAATCGAGCATGCTCTAAGGAACGGAGGTAGCCTAAAATCAGTGAGGAGAAAACTGGGCATAGGTAAAAACCAGATGTATGCGCTAAAAGGCAAACAGGGCAATGTCATCAGGAATATGGATAAGATAGTTGAATTAGCCGAAGAGTTCTACACAAATCTATACAGTAGCGAATGTAATCAAGTTACTGAGGGAGGCAGTCGAGCACAGCAATGGGACATCCTGCCAGTAACGAAAGAGGAAGTAAAGAAAGCCTTAGGAGCAATGCAAAGAGGGAAAGCAGCTGGTGAGGATCAGGTAACAGCAGATTTGTTGAAGGACGGAGGAGAGATTGTGCTACAAAAACTAGCCACCCTGTATACGCAATGCCTTGTGACCTCGACAGTACCAGAAGCTTGGAAGAACGCTAACATTATCTTAATTCATAAGAAAGGAGACGTCAAGGACTTGAAGAATTACAGACCAATCAGCTTATTGTCCGTTGCCTACAAGGTATTTACTAAGGTAATCGCTAATAGAAGCAGGACAACCTTGGACTTTAGTCAACCAAATGATCAGGCAGGCTTTCGTAAAGGATACTCGACAATAGACCACATTCACACTATCAATCAGGTGATAGCGAAATGCGCAGAATATAACCAACCCCTATTTATAGCTTTCATTGATTACGAGAAAGCATTTGACTCAGTGGAAACCTCAGCTGTCATGCAGGCATTGCGGAATCAGGGTGTAGAAGAGTGTTATGTGAAAATATTGGAAGATATTTATAACGATTGCACAGCTAATATAGTTCTCCATAAAGTCAGCAATAAAATTCCAATACGGAAAGGTGTCAGGCAGGGAGACACAATCTCGCCAATGCTCTTCACTGCCTGCTTACAGGAGGTATTTCGGGGACTGTAATGGGAACAGTTGGGGATAAGAGTTAATGGAGAATACCTGAGTAATTTGCGATTCGCTGATGACATTGCCTTGCTAAGCCACTCAGGACAAGAACTGCAAAGCATGGTCAATCAGTTAGACAGACAGAGCAGAACGGTGGGGCTAAGAATTGACATGCAGAAAACCAAAGTAATGTTCAACAGCCTAGCAAGGGAACAGCAGTTCGCAATTGGTAGCGAGGTGCTCATGGGCGTCCGGAAGGGGGGGCAAGGGGGTGCGGTTGCCCCCCTTGGAATTACGGATATTATTTATGCACTAGTAGAAAACAACTACACATCTGCCGCCTCGCCCAGTGGCCATCGGGTGCACCCCCCTGGAAAAAGTTCTGCGGACGCCCTTGGAGGTGCTGGAAGTAGTAAGAGAATATGTCTACTTAGGGCAGGTAGTGACCGCAGATCCGGATCATGAGAGGGAAATAACTAGAAGAATAAGAATGGGGTGGAGCGCATATGGCAGGTTCTCTCAGATCATGAATGGTAGCTTACCAATATCCCTGAAGAGAAAAGTATACAACAGCTGTATCCTACCGGTACTCACCTATGGGGCAGAAACGTGGAGGCTAACAAAGAGGGTTCAGCTTAAGTTAAGAACAACGCAGCGAGCTATGGAAAGGAAAATGATAGGTGTAACGTTAAGAGATTGGAAGAGGGCGGAGTGGGTGAGGGAACAAACGCGGGTTAATGACATCTTAGTTGAAATCAAGAGGAAGAAATGGGCTTGGGCAGGGCATGTAATGCGAAGGCAAGATAACCGCTGGTCCTTAAGGGTAACGGAGTGGATTCCAAGAGAAAGCAAACGTAGCAGAGGACGGCCGAAAGTTAGGTGGGCGGACGAGATTAAGAAGTTTGCGGGGATACAGTGGCGGCAACTGACAAAGGACAGGGTTAATTGGAGAGACATGGGAGAGGCCTTTGCCCTGCAGTGGGTGTAGTCAGGCTGATGATGATGATGTTATAGTACAGAGAGGCTTACGCAGCCAAGCAGGGCATCAGCATTAGGTGTGTGTGTGTGTGCGTGTGTGTGTGTGTGTGTGTGTGTGTGTGTGTGTGTGTGTGTGTGTGTGTGTGTGTGTGTGTGTGTGTGTGTGTGTGTGTGTGTGTGTGTGTGTGTGTGTGTGTGTGTGTGTGTGTGTGTGTGTGTGTGTGTTGGGGGGGGGGGTGCACTGCAAGGCTATCGCACCGGGTGCCGTTCACACTAGCTAGTGGCGCCACTGTCCGTAGTGCAGCCTGCTTTTGAAAAGATATATTTATTGGGTACACGTCATCTCCCAGGAACATTCGATGGCGGTTTCGACAGTTCGAGAGCACGCAGTGTCTCTGCAAAGGAAAAAGTCCGAGACGATTGCGAGTTTCCGAGGGAAACAGGGAGAATCCAGGAGGCATTTCAGCAGGGCGCACGGAAGCTTCCATACCTCGAGCTAGCCGTGAGATTTCGATGCTATAATCTACTATCTGTCGTGTTCTGAGAAGACATATGCACATCAACCATATATCGACTCAGTGAATCGTGATATACTGAAATGCGTTTGAGAAGAATTTTCATATCGATCTGATGTAGCACGGTAGTGGCCACATTCGCTGGCCTCATTGAGCACTTATAGCATAGGAAATAAACCTTGAGTATCAGTAGGCTACGTGTCACTTGGTTGGAATTGTGTGATACTTTTAGTAAACAAAATACACCTTCGTGAAATTGGGTCATTTTTTTTTTATAACTGTATAATCATCGAGCTCCAGTCGGAGGCTGTTGGCAACAGCACGCTCGACAAAACGCCATGAGCAGGCTGGTACGTACAAGCTAGGTCAATGGCTGGTGGGCCAAGCGTGCGTGCGACTGACGTGATACGCGAATAACACGCACAATAAATTCTCCTTTTACTTGAAATAACAAATTAGGAACATCACGCATCTCATAAAGTTGGATACTGCCGAGGTGTCATCACTGGTGCTTCTGGTCGTGGGTGGCAGACTTTTCATAATGGTCGGGTGTTTTTTCTTTTTGCTTTCCAGGCTGCTTCATTGGTTGTCAAGTGCTGCAAGGTTCGTAAACACTTGCGAAGTCACCATGGGACACTGTTCCTCGTGATATTCCCTCAGATTTCGAAGAACGTACGCGGGTTTTTTCTTTGCGAAAAACGATGTCTCTGTAAAGAAGGCAGAAAAGAAACAACAATTTGTGAACGTTGCAATGCAATATTTTGTGTGTGTGTGTGTGTGTGTGTGTGTGTGTGTGTGTGTGTGTGTGTGTGTGTGTGTGTGTGTGTGTGTGTGTGTGTGTGTGTGTGTGTGTGTGTGTGTGTGTGTGTGTGTGTGTGTGTGTGTGTGTGTGTGTGTGTGTGTGTGTGTGTGTGTGTGTGTGTGTGTGTGTGTGTGTGTGTGTGTGTGTGTGTGTGTGTGTGTGTGTGTGTGTGTGTGTGTGTGTGTGTGTGTGTGTGTGTGTGTGTGTGTGTGTGTGTGTGTGTGTGTGTGTGTGTGTGTGTGTGTGTGTGTGTGTGTGTGTGTGTGTGTGTGTGTGTGTGTGTGTGTGTGTGTGTGTGTGTGTGTGTGTGTGTGTGTGTGTGTGTGTGTGTGTGTGTGTGTGTGTGTGTGTGTGTGTGTGTGTGTGTGTGTGTGTGTGTGTGTGTGTGTGTGTGTGTGTGTGTGTGTGTGTGTGTGTGTGTGTGTGTGTGTGTGTGTGTGTGTGTGTGTGTGTGTGTGTGTGTGTGTGTGTGTGTGTGTGTGTGTGTGTGTGTGTGTGTGTGTGTGTGTGTGTGTGTGTGTGTGTGTGTGTGTGTGTGTGTGTGTGTGTGTGTGTGTGTGTGTGTGTGTGTGTGTGTGTGTGTGTGTGTGTGTGTGTGTGTGTGTGTGTGTGTGTGTGTGTGTGTGTGTGTGTGTGTGTGTGTGTGTGTGTGTGTGTGTGTGTGTGTGTGTGTGTGTGTGTGTGTGTGTGTGTGTGTGTGTGTGTGTGTGTGTGTGTGTGTGTGTGTGTGTGTGTGTGTGTGTGTGTGTGTGTGTGTGTGTGTGTGTGTGTAGGGGAGGCTAGTTTCTTCACACTGAAAAAGCCTAGTGAAGCAGCTCGGATGGACGGGAGAGGGTGCGCCCCAAGTACCATCCATATGTTAACCTGTGCAGCACTGCACTTTTCAGTAATGAATTGTCACATGCACCGAAGTACGTGCAATAGCCAGTCAGCAAGCGCCTAGTACCTTTCAAGACGAATCCAGAATCCTTAATCGTCAGCTTCTTGTTCTTCCAAGAGAGGTACAGCAGCAAGAATGTGCCGGCGTAAAACTCGTTCACAACGTCCGTGATGTCATTCCTTTCATTGCAGTGTCTGCATCGCAGTTAGGTGCAAGTTAGTTCTGCTGATTTCCTTCACGTGCGCGAGCGGTGTCAAGCGTACGCTGCTCTGGGTTCGCGTGCAAATGCATTGCCTTGCAAGGTTTATTGACCTGTGAGCAAGACTGCTCCCCAGTCTCTCCATCCTAACGAAGAACAAAGTGGACAGTACGCATGCACAAGCAATAGTGATTCCTACTTAAAGCGGCTGTAAACTTTTTTTGATATCTTCATTTCTTCACTGCGGTGGAATAATCAGGCCGTTAGCAGTTATTTTCCTGTTTATACAGCGCAAAAGGTGCTTCATTTTTTAGCCGAGGAACTCGCAGTTGAAGGAGCGAATTCGCATTTTGCGTCGGAGCGATAGCACTCGCGACCTCCATGCCAATGTCGCATTTAAAGGATTGGGTAGCATCCCCCTTCCTTCCCTAAAGAAGAAATTTTTCGGGGAAAGCCGCACTTACCCCTTATTTTCAACTCCTCCCACCCTCTCGACTTGCATTCCTATTTTCGACAACGAAGTTCAAGAAATGCATTGCACAAATATATGAGCCCCCTCCTTGTCGTGTAAGCGATAATTTTTTGGGGGTAAAACCACACTTAGTGCCCTCTTTTTGCTAGGAAGTTAAAAAAATGCACTGCCAGCGCGCATGCAGTACGAACCTATTCAGTACCTCCTCCCTCAGGGCCTCTATGGACACTCTAGTGATGTTGAGGCTCATCACAGCAAAAGGGAAGTTCTGAAAGGACATATGAGAGCACAATTTGATTTTTTTTTTTTGTAGACGCAACAACAAGTGCGCGACTCTGCTGCGTGCACAAAGTCAGCTATACTATTCTCAAATAGGCAGTGCAAGTCGCACTTCTCTACAGGGTTCTTATCGATGGAAGACTAGATAAAACTGCTAGTTGGTTGCTTCAGTTGTCGCTGTTCTTTTCAACTGGACATTTCGTTAGTTTAATAAACAAAAGGGGAGAGTTGCGCGACCGGGCCACTGCTTACTGCGGCCGCGTGACCCAGGATGCAGGATAAATATGTAATGCTTTATTTGAAAAAATTCGTCTCGAATGTGGCTCCGCACTTCATGGGTAGTGCGCTTCCTCTCATTGATCGTCAGTTTCAGCTGTACTTCAAAATAAGGCTTCAAAATAATAAGCACAATGGCGATATTTTCTTTTAAATTTCAGGCATTATTTTTTACTGACAAACTTTCAGAAAGACCATTTTGCAGTCCCTAATGCGGCTCTCAGCGTTTGCTCTTCTTTGTTTCTGCGCCCACTTTACTCATAGACCTAATAGTAATACATTAATAGGCACATAGACACATGGGCACTACAGATTGTTACGAACTATGCGTGCTGCACTTTATTCATCAATTTGCAACGCCTGAGATCCTGTACACGGACTAACTGACAACGGCTGTGCCCCAATGGAATTGTACCGTGTAGTTCTTCCAGGTGGTGCGAAAACCGTAGAGAGGAAGCATGTAAGCCGTACTTCAGATAAATTGTTGGTTGCAAGGTATACCACCGCCACGAAGGGCGAGAGAACGCGACCAGGTCGTAGGGGTAACTCTCGAAAACTCCATTTATTGTCCGAGTGCTGAGCTGGCATCTCCCGCCTCGCACCTCGTGTTTCGCTGTTGTCAGATCGGGTGGCGCGCCGCAACAAGGCACAGTCATTTCCTTTTTAATCTTTTTAATGCCGACATGACGAGTGCCAAGGGTGTATGCGGTAAGCATGAAACACATTATGGAAGGATCAAACAAACAAAAAAAACATTGGGTTATCGCGTTGTGATTGTTCGAAGATGGCGGTTGGGCACCTCCTCGCGGAATTTCGCATGAGCTCCAGGCCTCCGAATGTGGCCGGTCCACGCAATAAAGGACGCAAATAAAGCGGAGATGACGTCTTTATACAATTTTCCGGACACTTTAAACTTCATATTCGGATAATTTGCCCATTACATTGGGGTTTCGCGATGGACTGATTTTGTAAGTCGACGGTATTCGGTGGCTGCTGAATATTCGGATATTTTCGAATATCCTTTTCTCAAATCAAATAACCGAATAACAAACATATTCGATTCGTATTCTAAATTTAAAATATTCGCACACCCCTAAACAACAAAACAACGAGGGGGGGGGGGGGGGGGTAGGCATAGCTGCTCTCACTTAGTCTCGGCAGAGGCGCGCTGTGGCTAAATTTCGAAAGGCGCATCACTGTGAACGAATCGCACCTCTTTCTCAAACTGGTTCCATTACTCATAGTCACAACCTACTATCGTGATCAAAAGTTTACGGGAGGCGTGGCCTCAAAAGAAAAAAAAAAGTTTAATGTAGCTCTGCCTCGCGACCCAGGCGTGATATTCTTACCAGCGGATACAGCTCGCAAGTCCCGCCATACCTTGACACATTTCAGGCGACTGGATTACGTGACTGCGCCGAATTTTTGTTTTGTCCACACACTGGCGTCCCGCACACTTTTGATCGCGATAGTATACACCCGTGTGTGCGCCGATCGAAGGAGAATTTTAGGGGTAATAAATATGGATTCAGGGCGATAAATTACAGGAACAGAAAGGCGAGGGAAAATCTTTATCTGTTTCCTGCAATTTAGCGCTTATGACATCTTTATTTGCGATGAAAAGGCAAAAAGTAGCGCACAGTAACAGACCTGTTCTCGATCTCGGGACAAACTGTAAATGTCGTTTACGAGTTCTATGTTGCCGAAGCCTGTAGTCAAGAAGAGAAGGTGCAGGACGCCAAGTAGTCCCACGCCCCTCAAGTCAGTGGCTGGATCGTTTCCTGCGCAGCAAGAACATAACTGCAGAATCTGGCCGTCATGAGAGGACTGGCTACCTTGAAATCCGATTCTCTCCCAGTGACTGCCGTACCGCGGGCAATCGTACACGGTGTTCGTGAGCTTCCTGTAAATGGTCTGCAGAATCTCCAAATGCAGCGTGTTGTTGTTATCAAATGGACCTGAGGGGAGAAAAGGAAAGGAGCAGGCGTCATGTCCAGTTCGCACGCCGCCTGAGTCGACGCTTTAGCAGCGCTCAGTGTGAAACTTGGGCATACACTGGGCCAAGGCGAAAGTGAAGTCTCTGGCCGGAACCAGCCCCAACTTCAAGCGCGGCGGCCCGAAAAGGTAGTGCAAGATCAGTTTGATACCGCTGCGCTGGATAACAGGCCTGATGGCAGACTGCGTGGTGCGAAGGGCGGTTTTTAGTCACTGAACCAGGCCGAGCGCTGCTCTCGAGAACAGAGTGTGAATCAACCGCGCTTACCATGTACGGACTTAGGTCCTTTTCTTTGAAGTAGCAAAGCGCCTCTTCGTATGTGATAATTCGAGAGCAATACGTTACGGTCCCTATGCCTTGAGGAGTAAACAGAGGATGACAGGTACGCGCGTGCCCTAGTGCAAAACAATCCTATGCTCTTACCGACAACATTTGTGACCTTGTCCCACTCGTCCTGAGCCGCGCGCTGTTCCTCTTGCGCTCTCAGGACATCTTCAAGAAAAAGTAATTGCTGAAAATACCAAGCGGCCTCAGCCATGCTAATATACTTACCGTCTTCTTCTATGCGCTTAAAGAATGCAGGAGTGCTGAGCTCAACTGTGTCCTGAAACAAGAGCAACGCACGATCAGCCGCAGGCCGCTGAACTCGAGCACGTTTCTTTTATCGCGTGCATGTCAGCAGTCACGTCCGAAACTCAGCTTCAATTCACACGAGCGCATTCTGCGCAGCCGATCAGCTGGCCCTTATCCTCTCAGTGGAGTCTTGATTTGAGTGCAATTAAGATCTTTCTTCTGCGCGGTTCCGCGCTTTCGCAAGCGTAGCTGTGCAAAGCTGCGCCGCTGTTTCCAACCCGAACCGCGCTGCATTCGCTGTGGAAGCCACGCACGGTCTCCCTCTCTACGTTAATGCTGCAACATTATCTAGTCAACCGGGGACGAGATATGCAGCGTCCATACCGTTTCATCGCTCTCTTCCGGTTCCAGTGGCCATGTGTCCATTTCGGCCCGCCGGAGACTGTTTGGACGTCGCCTTGGCAACGCGTTCGCCGACACGCCGGTCGTGAAGGCCATGCGTGAGCGTCAGAAAATGGTTTGCGAAGGCGCCACCTCTCGTGAGTCCAGTGTTCCAATGCTCCTTGCCAGTGAGTGGTGACGGTGCGTCGATTTTCCTCTTTTCCGAATCGCTTCACTGTTCTCCCCGATCTCCCGTCCGGCCATCGGAGGACGCCTCACGGGAGGAAGGCTGAGAAATGGTGAGGCCGCATCGATCGCGTACTGTTCATCGCCGTGCGCTGGATCCGACATTGAGGCGCGGGTGCGTACTGAATACCTGCAGCCGCTGAATGCGAGCTATAGCTGGAACGAGCGCCTCAAAATTCGTTCTTTATTCCCTACTTTTTCTCTGAGCTCCGAGAAAATCTGCAACGAGATGCGCAACACAACGGAAGACAAATTTGCCGCGAGAAACACACATGCTTCGTCTTAAACAGCGCCCAATGTGATCATGCGTCATATAGTTGCGCAAGTATCATATAGTATACAGTATGCTACTTATGTCATGCTATGGTCCTGTATTGTTGTATGTTACCGTGAGGTAAAAACGCAATAATGTTAGGTGTTTCGTGCCGTGGTATCGTGTGGAATGGTGTGGAAGCAAAGATGCTACGGGTGGTGTTTATAGGGTAGGTACGTTTCTCCGAAGCTGGCGTACCACAGTGCGTATTTCACACGAAGCTGCATTCACAGCAGGGACTAACAGAGAATGATCCGTACGCTTATTTCATTTCTTCCGCACAGTCGCATCCGGGGGTCGAACCTGGAAGGCAATGGCCGCGCTTCATCAATGTGCGTTCGTCCGCAGGGACTGCTGGCCCTGCTGAGGAAGCTCAAGTCGACACCCGACCGCGAGCTGCGGATTCTGTTGCTAGGGCTGGACAACGCCGGCAAGACAACCATCCTGAAGAAGCTGGCGTCCGAAGACATCACTCACATCACGCCGACTCAGGTGCGGAGTTCGCGTCTCCCTCACGAACTCCCTATTTAGCTCAAGCAGTCTCATTGCAGCGGTAGAGGGGCAAATGCCACACTACTAAACGACATTTTCATTAGTACATTTTAAAAGATTACATTTAGTATATAGCCGAGAGTGCAATTCACGTAGCTCTTTCGTAAGCAAGGCCAACACTCATTGGCCATTTTTTTTTTTTTTTTTGCTCCTAGTTCCAGTCGCCAAACACTCGCGAACGCCAGGCGACCCCGAAATATAGTGTAGCATGTGCGCATACGTGCTCTGTCCCGGCTCTTCGTGCTCGCATCAACCTGACTGCCAGAAAAGCGAGCCAGTCGAGCCTGGCCGAACGATGATGTAACGCGACTTTCTGCTACTGCTTCAGGGATTCAACATCAAGAGTGTTCAAGCCGAGGGCTTTAAGCTCAACGTGTGGGACATCGGCGGCCAGCGAAAGATTCGTCCCTACTGGCAAAACTACTTCGAGAACACCGATGTACTGGTCAGTAAAACTCTTCACTACTTATTAGAAATCCCCTCGCTATACAGAAGGAAGCTCAGATTGTTAAGAACAGGGTTGTAGGCGTTACCGAAAAAAAGTAACTAAATACGTTACTCGTTACACTAAAAGAAAAAGAACGCGTTACCGCCCTACGTTACCTACAAAAAAAGGTAACGCGTTATCGTTACCGTTACCGAAAAAAAGTATCGCGCGTTACTTTGCCGTTACTCCATGGCCATAATTTTAGCCACTGCGTCTTCGCTGTAAGAACTCAAGATAACAATTTTAAAAAACTCATACTTCATATAATTCCAACTTCACCAAGAAAATATAGCTGAACTCAACAAATTTACACTAAATCTGGTGTGCTTCTGCTTACGAAATTACGCGGAAATTGTGTAGCAATAAAGAAATGCTTAAATGTCATATTTCCGGAAAAAAAAAATATATTTGCGCACATAAACTTTTTTTTACTTGAACCTGCGTAATCATCGCAAAAATGCGAGTGTTTACGTCAAGGTGTTCAAGGTCAGCTTCACTCGCTTAGGAACTCAATAACCTGAAACGTAGCCGCAGTTGTAGATAGAAACAGCCGGTTTACTGCAATCCCCTTTCCTGTGCAGTACCATTGTACTCTTTCGACGGCTCTCTTGGGGCCATCTTGAAGTAAACTGGCGACGTTCCTGAGTTTGCTCAGAAGAGGGAACTGCTTCCACAAAGAATGTGAGAGTGTCGCCTGGGAACGGAGAGACTGACTTACAGATTTCTGAAAATGGTCCATTGGTAGCTCGGCATGCGTCCACTCTTTAGAGATTTGTGTGTGTGAGTGGTTTGGGGGTGAAGACAAGTGTGTGACTGCGTGTTCGTGCTTTTTTTTAGTTGAGTGCGTCGTCGAGTGCAGGTGTTTTTTGGCATGCATGCGAGCCGCAACGAGGGTCGTCGAGAGCACCGGTAGATTTTGTTTATTTGCAACATCATTTTCGGCGTTTTTCTTTTTTGAAAAAGAGGCGGAGGGGGGCAATTGAAATGAAAAGTAACTAGTAACGTGACACCTCAAGTTATCGAAAAATGTTAACGTAAGTACGTTAGCAGTTACAGTTCCGAAATGGTAACGAGTACGTTACTAAGTTACCGAAAAAAGTAATGCGTTACCGGTAACGCCGTTACTTGTAACGCGTTACCGACAACACTGAACTTAAGAAACACTGTCTTTGCATATCCTTTGCAGACACATGTCTTTGCAGCCACTGGCGAATCAGATTCGTTTCGCCTTTCTGCGGTATACTTTAATAAAACCCGGAATTCCCTTCATGGTCGTGTTACCTGAGACTTGACGGCCTGATCTTTTATGAGCTGTGCAAAAGACAGATTTTCTCCACACATCACTGCCAGTTATATCATTTATATAGTAGTCCTCTAAATTGGCGATTCACGCCTCCCGACATCTTCCGCATTTCTACTGGAATGGATTGTAAACGCAGCGCTGAGCAAAGTACAGAACATATGTGGGCGAGGTATTTATTTTGTCTCAGCTATATAAACGTACATATAATGCACAGTTTTGTGTTATGGCGTTCTTTTGATTTGCCTGCCAATGGAGAAAAAAAAAGGGGGGGGGGGGGGGGGGGAGTGTAGGAGAATTAATCGTTTGGTGAGCACACAACCTTCGAAGTGGATTTACGAGAGAATTTTGTGATAGCTTTTGGATTACATTTTCGATAAACAAGAAGTCGACGGTATTCAGCGAGTTAAAAAAAAAAAAACGATATTCACTCGTAAAATTCTATGCGTAGTCGTAGCGCTTTAATTCTAAAATATTCGCCTTATAGTACACGTCGGACCTGTTTATTAGAGCGATGTCTGAAAGCAGCGCTGAAGGCTGAACTGGCGGCCATGTAAAACGATTTTGTTCGCTACAAAAATCAACGCGGTTCGTTGAACTTGCTCTACGGAAGCGGCAGAGCACAGACAATGGCCCTCCTGTTGGTCACGGCTGGCTAGTGTGCCACGATGCCCAACATCGCCGCTCACGACGACTATCGCATCGAGGCAACCTAGCTGACGAGGTGGTGAGAAAAAGGTCGCGCCTACCAGCCTGGCGATTTCACCACTCAGATGTGGATGCTGCGACAATTTCCCTACACATCGGCGGCGCCAGGTGAAGAAGAAAAGGCTATCAGAAGTTGTGGACAAAGTTTTATCCCAAGCCTCGAATCGGAGACGGCTGGTTCGCCATTTTTAAGTTATTTAACAGCGTTTTAAAGGGCCACTGAAGGCAACTCCATCTAGTAATTGTCCTTAGTAAAAATTGCTTCTCAGGCTATGTGACCGTTTTTCTTGCAAGAAAAGATGCATTTGACGCCGATAAAATTGGATTTAAAAATCTTCCCGCCAATCGATTCAAACTCGTGACACCCTTACCGGAAAGGACGGGTTGCCACCGTTTTGAAGTGAATGGCTGAGTATAGCGTGCGTAGCCCCCGGGAACCGGGCACAAAAATCGCTGTCGGCGCACGCATCTAACTTGCGAAATAGGTCGGTGATGGGACGCCTGTATTTGGTTTTTTGTCGCTTCTAGCCGTTTTCGGTTAGAGTGGTCCCTGTGTGATTAAAGCGCGGTACTCTATCGATACAGTCCAACTTCTATTCGCCCTCAGTGTCCCTTTAAACGCCGTTCTGCAGAGATGAATAAAGAACATATACCAAGTTCTTAGTGAACTTAAAAATCTTTCAATTCTCAAAAATCGGGACTTCGGAGAGCAAAAAAAATTCTTTTTGGGAAGAAACTGTCAACCATGGTGGGCCTCAAGTAGTATAAACGTATCTTATTAACTAAAAAACACTAAAACAAAAAGCTTATTATTGGCACATTATGGCGGTTAGTGCAAATGCGGAGTTTGTAGCCACTGACAAAACTATGCAAATCAATTTTTGAAACGAAGCTTTGCAGCGCTAGGAAATACGGCACTTTTTACCGCACAAAATCGAAACTGAGCGCACGAGGTGCGCATGACACTCGGTGTACACGCAACAATAACTGCGGCAACTACGGCGTCTAATTCGAACTTCCTACTCGGTTGTGCCAAGCATGCACTTTATTTTGCTTCGTCCCTTTTAAAATTGAAGGGTACACTTAAGCTCCACCATAAAGGTACGATGTGATAGCGTTTATGGGCTCATGCTTATATAAATGCGGAACTCGTCATTCTCTACTCTACTTTCGTAGATCGCTGGGAGTCCTCGTACCACTGCTGGCGCAATGGTGCAGCCGTTTAGCGATAGAAGCGCCACTGCCCTGCGATGGCAGGGCCTGCCACCGGTAGAGCTTGTGCGACCTAGGCTGCTCTTCCCGAGCAACCTCTCGCGACCAGTCATTAATCTAACTGCCACCTGCCACGTTGGTCAGTTCGCTCACTCTACGGTGGGCAGGTTGTGATGACGTCACAATGTCACGTGACCCAGGTGGCCCACCTATGTTGCTTCTCCGGGGATTTTTCGCTCACAACGCCGGCGACTCCAACGACGACGCCGGACATTGCGCAGAACTAACGAACAAGCGGCTGGAGATGGCCATCATTGTCCTTGCGCCCTACGGTGAAGCAGAATAATGCGCATGACATGGTACGATAGTGTAACAGTCCGAAATGGGTGCCGGAGCCGTTGCAACACGTTATTAACGGACATCGCGTTTGCACCGCGCTTCCTGTGAGCCTCTCAGTTTCGGTTTTGTGCGCTAAAAAGCGCCGGATTTCCTCGCGGTGCAGAGCTTTAGATAACGGCTTTTTCTTCGTTTCAAAAACTGATATGGCATAGTCTTACAGACGGCTTCGAAATGCCAATTGGCACTAAGCGCAAATTTTTGTTAATTACAAGTTAAGTAATGAATTTTAGTTAATTAGCTGCTCGATTAGCATTACTTTAGATAAAAACTGACGTCCACCGCAGTTAGTAGTTTGTTCCTGAAAATATTTTTTTTTCTATTTAGAAATAGAGTCGATCCCGGATATATCGAATTATTGGCTATATCGAACAGTCAGAACATCCCCTTAAATATCTCATGAAAAGTATAGCACTATTGTTCGCGTACATCGAAATCGCGTTCAGCGTAACGTTCGACATATAAGACTACGCCGCGCCCCATAACTGCCGGTTCTTCTACAGAAATTCTTTAAACCCTTTTCACACGCGGAGACGGATCGACTGCGCAGACTTGTGCAGCTCCTGGTGAACATTAGGAGCATCTGAGGGTTCGCATTTTACACGCTACAACTCTGTCATGAGGTGAAGCCAACCTAACTAATCCCTTGCGGCGGACCTCGCCTGGCATGCTTCGCTGCCGAAGTCGTTGCTGAAACCAACCGTACCTTAGTTTTAATGACATTATTTGGTTTGTTTTCTCGGTGTTTAGCGTCCTAAGGCGACTCAGGCATCTTAAGATAGACAGTGGCTAGTTCCAAAACATCTTCTGGTGCAGGTTCGATGCGAAGTAGGTTAGGCGTATAAATGTCTAGCGAGCGGTGCGCGTTGCCAGCACGTCGCAGCAAGAACACGTCAAGCGTGGGCTCAATGTATTCTTGCTTCTAGGTTGCACAAAAGCATTTCCATTTTGTATATATGGCGTTATCGATATATCAAACTATCTCGCGATCCACTTCGATTTGGATATATCCGGGTTCGACTTCATTTAGGAATCTTTTAAAGTGTTCGCTCAAACACCCATATACAATGTGGCAGGCTGCTACAGGCCCGCGTTAAAATATTTGTTTTGCATGCTTTTTTATTGTTAAGTCGCTTTCCACAGACTCCATATGCCACGCTGAAACAGGAGCAGAGTCCACTGTACTTAGAAGATGAAGCAATTAGTTATTAGCAGGGTGCGTATCTAGAACAAGAAATATATTTCAGCTAACTTGTATGGCAATTTAAGAATACGACAAGCTGATGACGCAGCTTGGCGTACATCCTAAAAGAATTACGCCTTCAAGCCAGCGTAGTGTTTTGAAAGCCTGCGTGCTACGACGCGTAGCGAACACAGATACGTGTCGGTGCTGGCGAGCGAAATCATGCAGAAGGCGTATGCGTGCAAACGCAAGCCATGGCAGAAGATGAACCTCTTCAAGAACTGCTTTGCTGACCCAGAAGTTACTATTTAGACCGAGACGCTCGGCTTGTTCATGCTCTCCAAAATAATCAATATTTGTCTAAAGATTGGAGTTTTCGTGTTTTTTTTTTGCAATATTTTTTTCTACTCGGAGAGTATTGACTTTTTTAGGTTATATAAATTTGTATTCCTGTGGTCATGGGCGTCCGGAGGGGGGGGCAAGGGGGGGCGGCTGCACCCCCCTGGAAAATCACTCACTCGAACCGTGAGTGATGGCCGCACGCCAGGGGCGGTGGTGCGCTCAGCCAAAAGGGTAAGGAAGGAAAAACTTTATTTTACTCTAGTCCTTTTTCCTGCGGTTTGGGAGCATCTTCAGAGACGTTTTCTCCTTGATTTTACCCCCAGGAGTCTTCTCTGTCGAAGTCGTCCGCCTCTAATCAGTGGTCGGTTGCCCTCAGTCCAGGGCTCCGCTGGCCACTGCCGCCCGTTGAGCTCGCTGTACCAGACCTTCTTGGTCTTCACAGCGGTCGCTGGACAGCAGAGTCTCCCACTGCTCCGCACTCGGGTTTTGTATTTTGGGGACCACGTCTATCTTTTGGCAGGCCCATGTGATGTGATAGAGAGTAGGTTTTCCGTCGCACCAGGGACATTTGTGATGAAATAACAGCGCAAGGAACGGGACGAAAACACGAAGGAAGAAGACACAGACACGGGCGCTGACTAACAACTGAAATTTTATTTCGAAGCAGGACACATATATAAAGTACAAAGAGGGGGTGTCTGTGTCTTCTTCCTTCGTGTTTTCGTCCCGTTCCTTGCGCTGTTATTTCATCATGGATTACCAACTAGCCCGGCATCTTGCACTTCTGAACTTCAGGGACATTTGTCCGCGTATATGGTAGGGTGCATTTTGTTTAGTATATGTAGGTTTGGGAAAGAGCCTGTTTGTAATTGTCTCCAAGTGACAGCTTCCTCTCTGCTGAGAGATTTGTGCGGTGGGGGATACCGCAATCTTCTGCCTCTGTAGTTTTGTAGTATGGCCGAGTAATCCCTGGGTGCTGGCGCGAGTTCCGCGGGCTCATCGGATGCTCGGAAAGTAATGTATCCTCGAGCTATCCTGTCGGCCTCTTGGTTCCCTGCCACCCCCGTGTGCCCCGGTACCCACACAATTTTGTGTGGGATCTTGTCGCTTTGTTCTTCCTGGTTTTTAATTCTGTCGCTCGCTGCGAGGAGTATACGGAGCGCGTGACGACCTATCCTGCCAGTCATGTAATTTCGGCAGGCTGTTTGAGAGTCGGTGAGTATTGTTAGCGACCGCCCGGTTCTATAGCCCTCCGCCACCGCTAGAGCAACGGCTACTTCCTCGGACTCTGCAGCTGTGCAGCCTCGGAGAGACGCGCTGGTCATTTCGCGTAAAGACGAATCGACCACCGCCGCCACAGCGATTTTGGTGTCTCCTCCTCTCCAAGACGCGTCTGCATACACGGTCGTGGCTTGAGGAGCGTATGTTCTTTCGGTGAAGTCGGCCCTCGCTTCTCTTCTGCCTCGATGGAGGTTGGGATCCATGTTTTTTGGTATTGGCGCTACCTTGAGGGTCTTGCGAAGCTCGTCGGGGATCGTTGCCGTCCTCGTCATTTCTCGCATCTGCTCGCGGTATCCGAGCCTCTGCAGGAGCGCTCTTCCAGTCGTTGTCTGCAACAGCCTGAGTTTTTGCGACTCAAGCTGCGCCTCTCGTAGCTCCTCAAAGGTGTTATGTAATCCCAGGGCCATGAGTTTTTCGGTTGACGTGTTGCGCGGAAGTCGGAGCGCTGTCTTATACGCTTTGCGTAGCAGGGCATCCGCTTGTTGTATTTAGTTTATGTTGAGGCACTGGTAGGGTAGGCTGTACGTGATTCTACTAACTACAAGGCTTCTGACTAGTTTGAGTGTGTCCTCTTCACGCATGCCATGTCGCCTGTTGGTGATGCGGGTGATCATGCGTGAGACTTGTAGTGTTGTTTCTTTGAGCAGGGTAAAAGTGTGAGTACTGCGCTGGTTGGATTGAACCCACATGCCTAAAATTCTTATTGTTGTCTTTTCGGGTATGGGTGTCCCGTCAAGGTAGACGTTGAGTTTTAGGTCCTCGTTGGTTGGGACGGTCCGGTTTTGCTTGCCTCTCCAGACTCTCAGCAGTTCCGATTTCTCGGTCGAGCATGCGAGTCCTCTTTCTGCGAGGTATTGCTCTACACAAGAGGCCGCTTGCTGTAGCCTTTCTTCCTTCTCTCCGAGACAACCCGTGTTTGTCCAGACTGTTATATCGTCAGCATACATTGCATGCCTGATGCCTTCGATGTTCTCTAGTTTTCGAGCTAGGCCTATCATAGCTATGTTGAAAAGTAAGGGGGAGATAACTGACCCTTGGGGTGTTCCCTTATTTGGAGTGCGAATTTTGTCCGATCGAAGGTCTCCTATGCCGATGGTGGCAGTTCTGTCGGACAGGAAGGCTTTGACGAAGCCGTGGATTCTGCGCCCGCAATCCAGCTTGTCTAGGCCCGTAAGGATCGCTTCGTGGCTGACGTTATCGAATGCCCCTTTGATGTCCAGGGCCATTATGACATTTTCTCCCGTCCGAGGTACGTTTCGCAGGACATCTTCTTGTATTTGGAGGAGAACGTCCTGCGTCGAGAGCTTCGCTCTGAAGCCGAACATGGTATGTGGTACACAGTCGTTGTCTTCCATGTAATTTTGCAGTCTTAAAGTTACCACCCGTTCGTAAAGTTTGCCAAGGCACGACGTGAGTGATATGGGCCTGAGGTTTTCAATTTGTAGCTTTTTACCAGGTTTAGGTATCATTATTACTTCGGCGTGTTTCCAATCTTCGGGAACCGTCTCCGCCTCCCAATGTTTGTTAAGAAAGCTGACGAGCTCTTGTATGAGGTCGTCGCTCAGGTTGCGGATTAGGGCGTTGTCGATTCTGTCCAAGGGTACGTATCGAGGAGCCGAAAACGAGAAACTCGACCGCCCCATAACTGTGGAAGAGGTTTACGCGGCCATAAGAAACACTACCAGAAACACGGCAGCCAAAAGGGTAAAAGCAGCCCCGCTTCGACGCTTGGTCACATCTGCGAAATGCCGCGTCCGGGCGCGCGTCGTTCCGCCGTTTTCAAACCACGCCACCGCCAGCTCTGCTGAAGGACGACCTGTTGCAGACATGCAGCGGCACCGGCGAGCATGTGCTTCGAGCCGTCTTGAGATGGGTGTCTGTTTCTTTGATCTCTAGAGAGATAGCGACACGGAGGCAGACAGTGCACAGGGCACAGGTACGTTCGTACGCCGGCCACCGATGAATTCTTGAGGGGGGAAGGACAAATCAGCCGTGTCCACCCCCGCTTTGTCGGGCTGCTCAGGGGCAAGCGGGCGACGAGTTGGCGCCGCCGCCGCGCGCTGTCTCCTCCGATCCACGGGAGAGCTCGGTGCGGTAGAAGCGCCGCTTTCAGAACCTTCGGCAAAGGGGATTAGCTGCTTTTGTTCACGGCGACGCAGTCTCCAGAGGCGCCCCCACACCAGCGTTCCTTGCGTCTTCTCCGAAAACCAGCGCCTTTGGTCAACGCAGCCCGATGGCGCCTGCCTGGCTCGCCTGTCACCTGTGGCTGGGCCTCAAATCACAACAGCGCCCATGTACTGTGCGTGTCAGTGCATGGTAAAGAGACCCAGGTGGTCGACATTATCCGAAACTCTGTACTACTCCGTCCCTCATAGCCTGAGTCGTTTTGGGGCTCTGAACCCCATAAAAGCACAAAAACAAATTTTCCGGCCGAATTAGTTGCGGGTGTCCCTTCCCCTCGGAAGTCGCGCGGCGTTCCTTATACCCCAAAAGTGCGCATTCGTGGATATTGTGGCAAGTAAGCCCTTGCACGTGTGCGCGCCTCTATGTTTGTGCTTCGGTGTTTTTAGTGGCGGGTTGTCAACGAAGGTGAGAACAACCAAGACAGCGGACGAGAAAACGACGAGCGGCGAGCAGTGTGTGTGCGGATGCGCGAGCAAGATGGAGCGAGGTGTATGAAGCTGCGAGCGTGCATTTATCTTGTAAATAAGTTTTCGTTGTATATATAGTCATCTTTTGTTTTCAACGTACTCGTTCAACCATTTTTCCAATCAATATATATGATGACTGTGCACTGAGAGCGTGTAATGAAGCACAGAAATGAATTTATCACCCGTGTAACTACGCAATTCGCCCAGAAAAATCCGAGGCGCCTACAGTTGCTGTTCAAGGAAGACTGACTGAGTGACTGTAGTTGCGTGTTTGTGAACATATTGCGCTGTGTGCTGGTCATCAATTCGGGTGAGTCGAGAACCCGTATGCAGTAAGACTGAGCACTTCGAGTATTGATAGTATCTTTTTGCATTTTTATTAATTTTAATTGTTTCTTTGTTGATAAACTCCAATGTATCTCTACAATCCGCGCTTTAATTTGCTGCTTGTAATTTTCTTTCATGTGTGTATTTTACTTATTTTTTATTCATATATAAATAAATAAATTTACTCCGCAAATAGTGCCTTTTCGCTAAGAATATACCCCCCCCCCCCCCCCCTCCGGCGCCAACAACCAATGGCCCCCCCCCTGCAAAAAATTCTGCGGACGCCCTTGCCTGTGGTGTCAGAAGTTGCTTAGAGTGTATCTTTTCCTCTTTGCCAGCCCGGGCGGTCAGTTTACCAGTAATTAACGCACAAATAGCAGTACTTAAATCTATAAATAAGGAAGTGCTATCGGCAATAAAGAAAAGACAATCAAGGTTAAATGATCGAACCGTCAGGCCAAAAAGCAAGCGGTAGTTTACTTCTAAAAACTTGGTTGTCGTGCTGTCGTTGAGTTGCAGCGCTGGGTTGAGCCAGGGGGCATAGAATCACATGGTCGGCGTGCCACCGGCATGGTCGGCTTGAACCGTCGCGGTAGCCAGAACTTGAGGTTTTCGCGATGCTTATGCTTGGTTTCGTGTCAGTGTCCTTACATGCAGTGAAGAAAATTACTTAACCAGGTAAATGCCCGAAGTGGGTTATCAGACGGCCAGGAGACGGAGCCTCCCGGTCTACAGAGGCGTGTAATGTAGCGGTGCAATGTCTCAAAACGGAGAACTGCGGAAATCCGACGGTACGAACGTCTTTTTACACCTCTGGCATCCGTATCCGGTTAATTTTCTTCTTCGGATGCGTGTAACTGCTACTAAACAGCTAGCCGGCACTGGCGCACATGTCAAGGATACTGACCTTTTTCGGTTCAAACCGAAATTGGAAAATTCAATTCGGCCCACCTTTACCGTTTTCTTTTTTCGGTTTGAACCGAAAAAATCCAAACCTTGGACATGTCCTTGGACAGCACTGTTATGGACATTAGCGTAAGCCGGTTATTTGCAGAAGAGACATGTTAAGTCGCCGCGGTGGATGGTCAGTGAATGCCCAGACACGTGTGCTGCAGCTGTACGTGATCGACAGCTCGGACCGGGCCCGCTTCGAGGAGACAGGAGTGGAGCTTGCCGAGTTGCTCGCCGAGGACAAGCTGCTGGGCGTGCCGCTGCTCGTGCTGGCCAACAAACAGGACCTGGTGCACAGCGCGCCAGCCGCCGAGCTGGCCGACGGCCTCAACCTGCCTGCCGTCCGCGACCGCGCCTGGCAGATACAGGCATGCAGCGCACTCTCCGGCGAGGGGCTCAAGGTGCTATTCACGGAGTTCAAGTTTCAGCCGACATGCTCTAGTTAAATAGGCGCTTGGTGTCTTGGACCGGTTTGAGCACCACCAGCAGGCCAAAAATCTATTTTTCCACGCAGTTGTCGGAAGATGTTAATCTTGCCAGTATCTGCAATATGCTCCGTCCCATTTTTTTCACGTGAGGACTGAGACACGCGAGCATGTAGCCTTCTTCCATCACATCATTAAGAAAGTGATCTAAAGCAGTCAGTTAAAACTTCACTTTCCGGGCAGTCAAATTCCACCCTTACTAATCCCTACTGGTTTCGACGGTGGGCCAGACAGCATTCGCATGCGACCGGCGGACAGCGCAGCCGCATGAAGTGAATTAGCCGTCTCAAAGGTGCGTCTATGACGAACCATGCAGGAGCACGCCTGCAGCAGCTAGACTTCCTATTCAAGCGCCATAGTTAGCGCTGTGTGGGTGGGTGCATCTCGTTCACCGTCCCTTGTCTTGCGGTGCGCTACAACTCAGAAATCGTAACTATAGGCTTCAACTTTCTCAAACGACTAGTGGTACCCGACTGATAGCTGAGCACTGCACGTCGTGAGCGTTTGTAAAAGAGACTGTCTTCGAGGTCCCACCAAGATTTCGTATCTCGGAGAAACAAGAACCGTTAAGTGAGACGCCGTTTAATATTACATGTCACCGACGTAAACAAGGCATGACAAACAAGGGCGTCCGCAGAACTTTTTCCAGGGGGGTGCACCCGATGGCCGGTTATGGGGGAGGCGGCAGCTATGTAGTTGTTTTCTACTAGTGCATAAATAATATCCGTAATTCCAAGGGGGGGCAACCGCCCCCCCTTGCCCCCCCTTCCGGACGCCCATGATGACAAAGGTGCCGTTTCTCTGCAGACAAGCGACTTGAAGAAAGGTGAAGGATGAGACGACGATAGCGCCCCGGAGAGCCCACCGCGTTACTACAGAGTGGTTTATAAATATTAGCCTGCTGTCTCCAGTCGCGTTTATGCACGCATGGGTGTATATTTTTTGAGCCCTTATTGCACCATCACAGCGTCCGCGTCTCGTCTGTGAGCAATTTACACAAGGGCAAACATTTGTGGTATGTCAGAATAATGTCGGTTGGCACGGTTAAATCAGCGAGCCCTTTCGAGAATTTTGCGGCCTAAACTTTCATTCACCCATTCAAACAAACTAACAAACATATGCCTCTCCTTCGTTTTCTGCCCTGCCTGCTTTCCTGGCATCTAAATAATCGCTTCTAACCAACATGGCAACGATAGTTCGGCGCTGCAGAGGATGGAGACTTGCACGGACCGACCAGAAGGCAGCGTTTTGCGTCAGCGTCTCGGCTATAGTGGCGTCGCCGGCGGCGAAATTCCGGTGCTTGGAGCGAGGCATTTTTCCTTCCTCCATGGAGCGAGGCGGCGTATGGAGACGCAGATATCTCAACGTCAGCACCGGAACTACCTCTTAGGTAGGGCTTGGTTGGGGACCAATGACTAGCCGCGCATTACCAGCGACTTCCGGATTAACCACGCCGCTGCTGTAGCCGCCACAGGCGCGGCCTGCGAAAGCAGCAACGTCCCTTCTGTCCCTGTGAAAATCACAAAGTAAGAGTTATCTGGTTGAGTGCCAGACCCGTGTTTTCCTACAATTCGCGCTTCTTTCACGTAGCGTTTGCTGATTTTACGCTTTTGTGTGCAAAATAGGAACGTTTTAAGAAGAATATCACTCCTCCATTGCTAAGGGCGCATTTTCTTCGGCAGAAAAACCTCCGTAAACTTGGAAGCGAACCGCAGAGCGTACGCTTAAGCGGGAGCCGGCGGCTGCCGATCCACACTAGCGGAGCGACGGTGCCGCCACCTGTAGGTCGATCTCGCGACGAATAGGACGGTTAGCTACGGACAGGGGATAATTCGGGGCTTTACCAACGATCTCGCCCCACCCCCGTCTGGAGACGTCAGTTCCTCATGTGTTTGGTCGCCCTATCCTGCAGGCGCCGAGCGACAACGCTGGTAGATGATACGCTGACGTGACACCGAAGAAGCGCTGCCTTGCGGTCGGACATTCAAGTGCTTAGCCAAGGCTTGGGCCTTTCGCAAAAAAGTTCTTCCGTTGTGCCGACCACTGCTTCCGCTGTGGCATTGTACTCTAAAGAGGAATCGAAAAATCTCATGGGATTAAACACCAATTCAACGATTAGCCAGCTTTCATTTGAACGATATACTTCACTAGTTTGCGCAATAAGCGCTCAAGTAAGAGATCTGCAAGAATTTCAGATATATCGGTGAACAGAGAAACAAACGGGCTTTTAGCACCCCAATATCCCGATATTTTGTCGTCAGTTCAATATTGCAGCTGCAATCGTAAACATAAACGCATATAATGGATTACATAAATCGTTCATTTCTTTTGATATAGAGTAATCCGGTGAGATGGGTTATACGCCCGGCCACGGCGGACGCAGTGCAAGCAGAGCAGTGGCATTTGCAGCAGATAACAAAAAATAAAACCAACCCGGTAGTGTCCTTGAGGTTCAGTTTAGGATTTAAAGATGGGTGCTGGCGTGGCACGTGCCACTCAGCATAGTTTTGTTCTGTAACTGCACTCCAGCTGTACTTCATGTATTGCAGGGTACTCAGCGCAACAGGACACCAGCCTGTGCTTACGCCAACGGTGACCGAGACATAGACGTCTGGGAAACCACGCAAGCTCGCTGTTGCCGAATGGAACATTAAGAGCGCGGATTTATTTTTAACCAAATAAGAGCACTTTGCTCGCACGCTACGTCACTGTCGTCCATCTTAACATTCCTCCTTCCGTTAGCTTTGCTTCAGAGTTGCAAACGACGTCCGAGCTGGCAGCGTTGACTGTAAAGGGTGCTCTGCCGTCTGCTCGATCTTAGCGAGGAAAAGCCAGACTCCAGGCAGACCCAACACTTCTGGGAAGTAAATGCCGCTCTTACGGAAAGAAGAAAGAAAAGATGCCTTGATCGACAAGGTTACAGTTTGGGGGGAAAAAAATAGAAAAAAAAATGGAGGAGACACTGAAGCTCTGCCTTAAGGATACGACGCGATAGCGTTGATTAGTTAATTAATGTCCATGTACAGTGTTCTGCAACTTTATCGTAGCCATCTTGGGAAATTTTCCCGCCTCGACCGGTGGGAAAATTTTCCAAGACGATTACGATAAAGTTGCAGAACACTGTATGCGGACTTGGTCATTCTCGACTTTATATTCATAGACCCGCGGTAGTCCTCATACCACGGCCCACCAGCCACCTAGGCAGTTTCTGTGGAGATTTTTCGTGCATTTCTCGCTCGCGGTCAACGACGGCGACAACAGCCGTCGGCTTTCCTGCGACACGGGCTCCTTAACGCGACAGCGTTAAGGAACCCGTGCTAAATTTGCCCGTGTTAAAAAAAAAAAAAACGTTAAATTCATGCCCCTGAGTGCGAACGCTTCTTAATGAGGCAGACGTCTCACTTAATGAGTAGATTTAACGGCGGTTTGACCAACGTCAATGAATGTGCTAGCCGCTACAGCACAATGTGGTTGATGCTTCATAGACACCCCAGTAAGATATTGGTGTGGTATGTGGGGTTCATATACCTGAATCTACACATGGGCAAAGGGGATGCCGTGCTGCCGCGGCAGTCAGGATTCGACCCCCGCAATGTCGTGCAGAGAACCATTAGATCTCAAAATAATTTGGCTGCTTCTTGAAGAGTCGTTTTTGTCAATGTAGTTGACTTTCATTCTACTGCATTTTTTCATTCAGCTGTATCAAATTTCTCAATCCTCCTTAGTCTTTTTCAGGGTACCGCCCAGTGAAGTTCGGCTTAGTTTCCCACGAATTCGATGAACTACACACTAATCTGTGTCTCTGAATTTATTTCCAGCCGATAGATGAATAAACTCAAGAACGCAGTAAGTGGCAAATGCCACTCAAAGGAGGCCCTCTGTCCAAAGAAGTCGACCGTTTGTCATGATGTTGCGGCTAATCTCATTTCAGGGAGGCATCTGCCAGCCACCTCCGACGTCACCCTACGGAATTAACTGCGACGTCATGACAAACTGTCGACCCCACTGACTGGAGGGCCTCCTCTGAGGGGCATTTGCTGCTGTGTTCTGAAGTTGTATCCGACTATACATCTATTGCATTTCATAACAATCCTTAGACAAAAGACTTCCACGAAAGCAAATTCAACTCAAAACTTCATCTCACACGTAAAATAGAGAAATGCAGATTTAGCACATCCAAATGTTTCAGCTTGCATCTCGCATGCAATGGAAGAAAACACTGATACAACTTGATGCTTGGTGCTGGTGGTTTTACTGCCATGTCAGGCAGCTTGGAAAATTTTCTTGAATTTGTGAAGCTTCTTAAAACTTGAAATCTGAGGGTGTATTGGCTATACTGTAGCCAGTGGAAACCATAATACTGTTTTCTGCTAAAGAATTTAGTTCATTGTTATTGATACATAATATGACCTTAAGTAAATCATATAAAGATCTGACCAAGAACATTGTCTGACTTGGAATTTTTTTTCATGTTTCAGGACGGGCTAGAATGGGTGTGCAAGACAATTAAAAGGAAGTAGGACAATGCCGGAGTCTGCATAAGTCAAGTCAATCACTCCCTGCACCACGAAAGCCCGGGAACTGCACAACACAGTGGCTGGTGAAATACTCTGTACAAGTCAGAAAAGATTTATTTCGCACAGAATGCAGTCAAAAGTAACAGTGAAATGCTGCATTGCCCATGTTTCCTGCGTTGCATGTTCAGACAATGTCCTTAACCTGCAAATGTGCTTCCATAAATTCTCTAAAGGGTAGACTAGCCTGGTGTCACTATAAAGAACTATGCCCATGTGTTAAGCACAATGTGAGGCTGGAGACAGAATAAGACAGGACTAGGCTAAGAGCACAGTTGCATGGACAGAAAGCATTAAAGTTCTTTCCCTCTCCTTGACTGCCAAATGCTCACAAGCAAACATTTAAAATGTATTGTCATAATTTCCATACAGCATCTAAAATGAGCCTAAAAGAGTGCAAACGAATCTCATTATGGTGTCTTTCAGCAATGTACCACTGAGTGCACAAACAGCCATGTTCTGGTATACGGCTAAATTAAAAGAATTTTTCAGGAGCCTGTGTCTGTCTTGGTACTAACAGCACTGCGTTGATAACTAGGCTTCACAAATGATAGCTGCAGTAGCAACGTGAATGCGTCTAGTGTGGGAGATTCTGGATGACGGCTGCAGTGAAGTCAGTTGTGCTGGCATAACCACCAAGATCTCGAGTACGGACCTAGAAGTAAAGAAAGAACAAGATTTCAATGTTCAATTGGACTTCTGGTGCAGATGAGCACTCAGTAAGAGCAATTTTATATGCATTTAATTATTGATATTATTCGTCACTTAGTGAAATGCGGAAAATTAATGACCTTTGCACAAGCTTGTCCCCACTCAGCCAGTGATACCTACCTTGCCGCTCTTGATGACCTTTTCCACTGCGTCCTTCACAAGAGTAGCATAGTAGTGAAGGTTTACATGACGCAGCATCTGGGCTGCACACAGGAACATTGCTGTTGGGTTTGCGATGTTCTTGCCTGTGGCCTCCCCAAAAGTGTGCCGTGCTCCCTGTACAAAAGAGCAAAAAGTACACACACAGTGAAGCAAGCAGAGCTTAACTCTTTCGTTACCAAGGGACAAAATTTTTTCCTGCAAAATATGGGAGTTGTGAAAAATGCAAAATGTATGAAAATGATGGAACCAGAATGCGCTTTCTGAAGACATTTTTTTCAACACAAATACTTGGTGTGAATAATCACAGAAAACCCCCCAAACAAAGAAAAGGTGAAACTTAAGAAAACTGACAAGATAATATCTTTTCGAGAAGAAGAAATTAAGAACATTCTGGAATGCACAATATGTTTCAAATTTGTTTAGGAACTTCCCGCTAAAAGTTTGAAATTATACCTCAGAATCTTTTTCAAGGTAGTAAAATTTTTCTGACATATGAAAAAAGGCTATTTTCAGAGCGTCCTTGATATTTTTTCACTTCCGTAAAAAATTTTCAAAAGCAATGTAATACATCAGAATATAGTTCGATAAATACACTTTTCAGACATTATAAGTCTGAGCTAAGGACACTTTTGAAAAAGCAAAAAAATTGCAGAACATAAAAAGTATATCCGCCATACCATTTATGATGATGAACTCATAGGAAAGCTTCATGACAGTAAAACATGAACTGTCATGTGATGAACGCAAACAGAACACTAGGCTTCTTAAAGCGTCATTTGCAGGACGGCCCGCCACATCTTAACTACAAGCATACACCTCGCTTATCAGAACTAAACTGGAATACACATCGGCCATAAGGAACCCTCCTCAAGCATATTTAACAAATGCCCTTGAGGCTGTACAAAACAGAGCCACCAGATTCATTCACTCCTCACACTCCCATGACATTAAGATATCCCTAAAATATCAGCCCACCAGCTTGGCCTGTTTCACAAGTTCTTTTAATCACCACTAAGACAGAAGTTATACATCTGCGCACTCCCACCATGCAGATCACCTCGCATCGGTCAGCAGCTTCAAGTTTCACGTCCACGTGCCCAAACTACTCTTTTAACCAATTAATTTTTTTTCACGAGCAGCAACGGAACGGAATGACTTTCACCAGCATATTGTCGCCATAACCTGCCCGTCAACATACGCAACCACTGTGAATGCCTGCACTATGTAAACCCACCCCTTATCAAAAAACCCATCAGGGGTCTGTAAGGAAAATTGTAATCCGACGTGATGATGTGATGTGTACAATGGCAACGAGCAAATGCAGCTGACACAACATGCCGTACTCCACATCGGTCGGTGCCCCTAAAACAGTTCATGCTTAGAGGCATCGAAAATTAACAGCACATAGCAAAGACAGAATGAGCAGTGTGTACCTATAGCTGTCACTCGTTTTTTCACATATTTAGGCGCTGACAGCTGACGCATGCTGGGCGCGGGTACGGCGGAGCGCCCCGGCGCCACAAGGCAGCTGCTGCCACAGTAATGTTGTCAGTGTAATCGTTAAATGTTTATTCACGTTCATGACTATGAGTAACAGGGGTTTATAGTGAATATTTGCAAGGTGACTCCACATACATTTATTTTTCATTTTGGTTTCTGCTCTGCACTTTCCTTCCAAACCATCATGCGAGAACTGCATGTAAAGAAACAGTGTTGAATTTTTAACTATTTATTTTTGCTTCTAAGCTCTCCAAACGTGAACTAGGCAGAGACAATTTAGAGGGTGAGATGCCACATTCACTAAACTATGTATAAAAGTTATCTGATTTGGCTGGCTAACTTAATTAGCCCACATTTAAATACAGACATAAGCTAATATTATGTAAAAGCATAAAATATGAGCATAAATTGTGACTACTAAATAGAAGCAAAAGACAATTTGTGGTAATCCTAAAGAAGGCAGAAATAAATGCAATGAAGGCACACAAATACTAACTAAAACATTTTGTAATAAACAGTCAGGATGCAAAGTGACTACTCAGTTAAAAAAAAAAGGCCGCTGGTTATGGTGGCAACACCTGCCCTGTGCAGTTTTAACATACTGCACAGCAACAATAACACAGCAACACAGCAATAACAACATACTGAGTGATCAAGTTGCAGGGCTGAAAAAAAAGCAACATATGGAAAGGAATGACGCTGGCTAAATACAGCTTGTTATGCTGCTCCCCTACCACCATCAGCTTTTACATTACACTGTTAAAAGCTTAACATGTACGATGACATGAGTGTAATTTTGCATGGCGGCAGGCCATGCAATACTAGAAAGAAGCAGGAAAGTGAGCTTACAGGCTCATAAATCACACAGTCCTGGCTATAGCTGGCGCCTGGCACCACACCTGCACCACCGACGAGACCAGCAGCCAAGTTGTCGATGATGTTACCGTACAAATTTGGCATTACCATCACATCAAACCGATGGGGATTTGCCACCAACTGAAAACAGATAAATCAGCTGCATTACAAGCTCCTCATGTCAACAACACATGCTTACAAAAGGGAAATGGCAGTATTAAAAGTTTTTATGCTGAAATGGCTAAAAGGAAAAAAACAAAACAAAATTTTGCCACTGCTTAGTAAGAATACTTATTGGTACTTCACCTATTTACTGCAATTCTATCCTTCAGTAAAGTTCACACAACAAATCGCATCCACATCAATGTCCATGCATGTTCTCTTTGATTATATATTTCTTATTTTTTAAATATTGAAAGCTCACATAACTCAGTAAAATTAAGGGGGGACGAGGGTCTTAAAACTGACCTTTTTATTTATGGCTAGAATCTCATGAAATTTTGCATACAGATGCATTTTTCTCTTCTGATTCCAAAAATGTACCCACAATTGAGCTGATGGTCTTAGATTAAAAGTTACCTTCAATTCTAAAGTGTAATTAGGTAATTTATTATGCAGCTTTAATGAATTTTCTTATTGCATTTTGTTGTTTTTAATTGCATGAATTGATAGCCAGAGAGTTCCTGTACCCGATGACATTCTTACTTTTTCTGTTTAGGCCACGTATAAATAGCAACTTACAATTAGCTTAACGAGTCGCAGTGTCAAATACTGCGACCTTTTACTCTCAACATAGTATATCGGGATGACATGCCTTTAGAGAAAAACGAAGAATGTCATCGACTATGGGAACTCTCTGGCTATCAATTCATGTAAATAAAAGCAACAAAATGCAGTGAGAAAGTTCATTAAAGCTGTGTAAGAAATTACCTAATTACATTCTAGACTTTGTAAGATTTAAGACCACCAGCTCAATTCAGCAACACGGTGCAAGAAAACAGTTTGCTGGAGCAACCTTCTATACTGGCATTAGAGCTTGCCTCCCAGGAAGTGTCGTGCATGCACTGTACAGCTGCAGGAGCTCCACTCAAAGTAATAGCATGATACAAAAGGTATCAGAGCAGCTATGATAACAAAATGAAAATAACTGAAATAAAATTTTGAAAAAAAAGTAAGAGCAGACAGGGAAGCCTACTTGAAGAATGGGGATAAAAAATTCACCTGCATGCAAGTGTTGTCGATAATCATGGACTCAAATTCAATCTGAGGGTAGAGCTCCGAAATCTCCTGACAGCAGCGTAGAAACAAGCCATCTCCAAGCTTCATTATGTTGGCCTTGTGTACCACTGTGACCTTCTTGCGGCCATGCTTGGTAGCATAGTCAAAGGCAAACTTGGCAATCTTGCGAGACTTAGTCTCAGTCACTATCTTGAGACACTCGATCACACCATGTACGCTCTGCAAAAGACGAAGTACATGACAAAATAAACAGTAAATTCTAGTTAGTACAGGACAGGCATCAATAAAGTTACCTTGGCTTACCTCATGTTCAAGGGCACTGTACTCGCCTTCTGTCTGCTCCCGAATTACAAAAAAGTCAAGGTTATTGTGTCGAGTTTTGATTCCGGGAAGACTGCGCACGTGAACAACATTAGCAAAAAGATCCAGCTGGTTCCTGAAATGCAAAAAGAAAACAGAATACAATAACTAGGAGTAATGTTAAACCATCCTGAACACAAAGTTACTTTGACAGCAAGAAAATGTGAAACATTTACCTGATTTTCATGTTCAATGTCTGGAGTTCTCCCGTGTGGGAAATGTTAGGTGAAGACAAAATTCCTTTGAGTGCAATGCCATTCTTCTGCACAGACTCTATCACAGTCTCAAGGGGTGCGCTAATTGTGTGGTGAATCTCACTGAAAATGTAAAGAAAAAACGGTGAGCTGCCATTCCCACACCGCCAACTACTAGACGTACCTCAGGAAGATCTCTTCAAACTCAACAGGAATACTGATTGCTTCAAACACTTTTTTGACAGCATCAGCAAGCTCTGGCCCAACACCATCACCAGGAATGAGTGTACATTTGATCTTGGCTTGAGGGCGGGATACTGGCTCTTGCTGAGAAAGAGATGCCAAGGGTGAAAAGAAAAAGCACACAGTCGAATGTGTTATCCAAGGCTTTCAGTAAAAAGGAAGTACACAAATATATGACATTAATTCAATATACAACAACACAAAGGACAACATATGTTGAGTAAAAGATAACCCATTTCACATAAGGAGAAACATAAGAAGAAATGGCAAACTATTTAGTGCGGTTAGGCCAAATGTGAATCAGGTGCACTAGCACTTCGGTTTTCTTTTCAGTTTCGGCTTGAGGCTCAGTTTTCATGGTCAAGCAGGCTTCAGACAAAGATCAGTGAAATCAGACTTAAGCTCTGCCTTAAGGTTTGGTTTATGGGGGGTTTGATGTCCCTAAGCAATTCAGGCTATGAGGGACACTGTAGTGAAGGGCTCCAGAAATTTCGACCATCTGAGGGTCTTTAACATGCACTGACATCGCACAGTACACAGGCCTCTAGAATTTTACCTCCACTGAAATGCAACCACTGTGGCCGGGACCGAGCCAGCATCTTTCAGGTCAGCAGCCGAGCGCCATAACCACTGAGCCACCACGGCGGCACAGACACATATTGCCACCAATAATAGCATAAAATTTTTTTTCCCAATTTCAAGTGTAATGCGCACTTTTGAAAAAGAAATTGATTCCGTGACCCCTGATGTGTTTATATGACAATTTTTGGCATTCAGATTTTGCAGTTTTAATCAATTATGCCACTTTATGCGAAATTTTGCACATCCCTGTAGAATATCAACCCCTATATTCTACACAGGAAAACTAATAAATTATCTTTCTTGAGACCTAAATTTTATATTTAAGCGGAAAAACAGTTGTTTTGGATGAAAAGAAAAAATACCACCTGAAAGGGTTAATGTTCAACACTTCTAAAAACTAAAGCTGTAACGCAGTTTTCCACTGCTCCGGCTCCTGCTGCGTGGAGTATAGCACTTTTGTGCCCGATAGTACATATGAACGAAGCCGAGAGCCACCAAAACCAAGAAAAGAAAAACGGAAAGTTCCTTTTTTTTTTAAATTTGTGGTGTTAATAAATGGGAAATTAACAACGTAAGTATTTTATGGCTAAAAGATAACTGATTGGAAAGTAGAAGAAAAACAACCACATGCTGTCGATTAGATCCGAAACCATGACTGCCAAATTTCACACATGGTGCCCTACCAACTGAGCTATAGCGTTTGCTCTCCAGACTTCTATTTTCGCGGGTATTTATGTTGCATGTAATATAACTTTGAGCGTCTTCACAAGTGCCACCCTCGTCCAAAGCGGTGGACATAGTGAGTCTTTATTACCACGAGTGTCACGTGAGACATGAAAGAACGGTTTTGGGTGACTGTTAGCTTGCTTCATATGTACATCAGCACGCCTCTCATTTTCCCAACTCCCGTCTGCTCAGTAGCTTAATGAAGGCCTAGGTTCTGGCAGTCTTAATGCAACGGGTAGCATAAGAGAGTTCTCGCACAGCTTCCGCCCTCACCAACCGATCACGTTCCATGTAACACTCGTACTAATACAGGACGTACTGCATCCGCCCCTACGGATGAGGATGGCACTGGTGAACACTCTCAAAGTTAGGTTACACGCAACATAAATACCCGTGAAAGTAGAAGATTGGACAACCGCTGCCATAGCTCAGTTGATACAGCATCATACGTGATATTCGGAGGTCGTGGGTTCGGATCCTACCGGCAGCATGCGGGTGTTTTTTCTTCTACTTTCTGATCAATCATCTCTCAGCCATAAAATAACTATACTATAAGTTTTCCATTTATTAACACCACAAATTTAAAAAAGACAAATTTTCCCCTTTGCTTTTCTTTGTTTCAGTGACTGTTGGCATCCTTCATATATAACTAGAAATGACTGCTCAAAAATGTCGATATGTAACCTTCCCAGAAGTTACTGGTTCAAACAGCCAGTTGTAATGGAAACAGACAAGACCAGTACAGACTAATAGTGGAACGAGAAAGTGCTAAATATATTTGCTGTTACACTTAAATAAATGTAAATAAAGAAATGCATGCTATGAACGTGGTGCATGCACAAAGTCCAGAAGTAATGCCGTGCTTTCCTCAGTGTTTTGCCACCATGCAGCACATACAATAAAGGGACCACGGCAGCATGACTAATTAGAATGCTTGGAGGCCAAGCTATGCAATGCACACTACCATACACAGCAGAGCCAGGGCTCTTTCTATGAAGTAAAAGCCTGTTTCCAGAAACCAAAAAAAATGAAATGCTGCTCAGTGGACATCACACTTTGATGGAAGCATCAAAACTGCTTTAAGTTACCACATGACACATAATATGTAAGACAGTAAAGAAAACAGAACCAAACTGGTACTGTCCACACAAAAATTTTGACAGTGCAGTTAAGGTCACAGAGGAAAAAAAAAAAAGGCTGCAATGCAAATTACTGAGAGCTATTGGGAAGGCACTATCAGTGAAGGCAATACCTTCCCCAAAGCTGCCTTTTAGAGGATAAGTATCAGTTATTAAATGCAAGTTTGATTAATCACCCGAACACGCAAATTCGACAGACGCATAACAATCGTCCTCGCAAATGCAAATCCTGAGAGCGTCAATGTCACTTGTGCTCATATGTTACTTGGATGCAAGACACAAGGTCTTGTAAGAAAGCATGACCAGCAGAGGTGATCATCATGCACACACGCAAGACTCATCACTGCACATATCTGCCAGTTGTCTTGCGTCAACACTGACATGCCTCATATACTAAAAGAAAGTTAAGAAACGCTTAAGTAAAAATCGCAGATCTCTAACACAAATGCATTCAACACAAGCGAAAGATGCTCCCCACAAAAGTTCCTATAAGTGCGCTTCTAAGCGCACAGGTGTGGAATATGGTAACAAACCACACATACGGTCATGTCCGAGCGTGCATGCTACCACGCTTATTTAAGTAACCAGGTTCATTCAACACGTAAACTCAGCCCAACCTTGGTGAAGACCGGTACACATGTAAAACGAAGAGGCAACAGTTCTTAGCAGGAATACCAAGGTAACAGCAAGGTCACAAACTATTTAAGGACTTTCTACCCCTCAAAAATCGTATAAAAAAACGGGAAATGTACACAACCAATGCAAAGAACAGAATTCCACGGGCGCACGCTGTTCGCACTCACCACAGCTTGCAGTTGACCGGCAGTGACCGCTAGACATCTCCGAGGCGTGTGCCCGCTCTGCGAATGGAGTACAGTTTCCAGCACCTCAAAACGGAGTTGTCAGACAGTGCAACAGGCGAAAGCTATTGCTTACAAACCTGTCCTTTAGACGTGGTTAACACTCAACCTGATAACGCTATATAATAACCGACCTGACGAAAAGCACTGGAGAAAAATGAGTCGCTCCACCAGCTTTGCCGCAAGACCTAGTGCGACATCACACAAATCGTACCGTGAGCTGATACAAAAAACTTGCAAGAAATTAAATGAATATTTTCGTTTTCTCGAGCGACGTTTAATATTTGTGGCAGACAGGTCTGTCCCATTGCCGCTTAGTACATACAAATCGGGAAATTATTAATAGACTATAGGGATTCTCAACGATCGTAAGTCATAAGAATCTTAGTGAAATACACAGTTTAGAGAAGTTTCTGAACGTACAAGGGCGCACAGCTTGCTGCAGTTCTTCAAGATTGCACGAAAACTGATCATTTTTTTGACGATCACCGCGGCTCTCACTGCTGCAAGGTGAAACCCATGTAGTTGTGAAACTTAATATAAATAAAAAATAAAATAAACGAAAAGATGGAGCGACACCGGGCCACCGGGCCATCTAGTGACGGATATGCCTAGCACATGCAATTCTACTTCGTCAAGTAGTACCACACTTCTCAAAGTTTCTACTAGATAAAATCATAATTTCTATGATCTTACCTTTCTTGACGTAATTATGGGCAGAAACAAACTTTTGAATAAAAGCAAGCACGATCATTATTTAGTTTTTGGGGTGAATCTAGCGTAATACGAGATCCAGCGTGGCAGGTAACTGGCAACACGAGCACGCAAGGCGGATCGGCGTTTCGGCGTAACGCAGCCGACAACTTGCGTGGGTCTGGGAGACTCGCGTTTTTCACCGCGAAATGCTCTATTTTTATTTATTAAGTTGGGTGGCAACGTTCGTCCAAGTATGCTTTTCTGTGCTGGCAGTGGGTAAGTTATATTAAGTGCCCCTACTGAAAGTAACTGTCATTGCAAAGGTGATTTAGAGAGCGTACGAGCTTATCCGTTCTTGTACGGCGTTCGATGAGTGGTGATATGTGATGACACTCTCGGAGAGCTTCACTGCATGCCACTAGTTTTATGCATTGCCTTTATGATAGCAAAATTACTGCTTCTAATCTACAGTACGTCATGTATGGCTTGGCGGTGTCATGATGGCGCATCTGACTGTCCGTCATCAGAATTAAATGTTTTTCTTTGCGTTTTCAGCGGCTGGCCTCTACTACTTGGCCGAACTCGTGGAAGAATTTACCGTTATGACTGAAAAGATTATTAGGATACTAATTCTGGTACCTATTCGTTTTCTTTTTTTTTTTTGTTCTGATGTTCGAATGTTGAACTTCCTACGTACTTCGCTATTTTGCAGCTGACTGTCGCCGTTTACGTCGGGCTGTTCGTTTTTGAAGATGTCCCCATGACAATGATTGGCTGCGGCATGCTCAGCCAAGTGATGCACATGCTGGTTTTGCGAACTTTCCCATTCTTCAACCTTTATTCCGTGCCTTTCTTGTCAGCCACCGGTACGTATTTTGTACTGTATAACTTACGCGAGTTGGTAGTGGAACAAAAATAGCTGCAGCAGAGAAAAAAAATAAAACTCTATTTCAGGACTACTTACACCGATAAAGCTTTGTGAGATGAGTAAAACGCTCCTGTTTCCCTCAGTGACAATGTGTTTCCACGAGTTTTCCCCTTAATATCTGCAACAGAATGGAGATATTCCAGTGAGCACAGTGATTAAAAATAAAGCAGTAAATGAAACGAATGAACGAGAGTGTGTCGATTATGGAAGCGTTTTGCTTGGTGTTACAAGCTGCCACTTCAACTTGCAGGGCAGCTGAACTGCTTTTACCACAGGATTTATTTCAGCAGTGTTGGTTGGGTACAAGCCCCGACGTATTACCCTTGTACAGGTACTATTAGCAACAGATGAAACAGGAACTAGGCATTTGAGACAAACGGCAACATAAGACGTTAGCCGAGGGAAGCGCAATACTAGCACAGGTTCATTTAATTTCGAAGGCACGAACACTGTCCTTTAGAAGTGTTAATTAACCTCTCTTGCTCTTCCTCTCCAGGAGCTATTAGTGTTTTCTGTTTTGGCCTTTCAGTTCTCTTGTTTGAGTTTCATTGCTGCTGATAGTACACACATTGCGACAATGTATTTTCCTGTCTAGTGAACTGCACTGTTACTTCACATGAAAAGTGGAAACTGCAGAATTAAAGGGACACTTGGAACAACTCCTTTAAATTTTTGTTCCCAGTAAAAATTACTTGTTGTGCTCTTTGTGGCTATGTAGATGTTTGTTCAACAGGAAAAGATGGAATTATTGGTCAGAAAATTAGATTTGAAATGAACTTTTTTTTCTCAACACTCAATTTAATCTTTTGACATCAAGACTAAGGAAGACTTCATGACCATTGTTTGGAACTGAATGGCACTGTAGCCTAGCCTCAATTATTTGGCTGAAAACAACTGCACTGACAGCATAGCCATTTGCCCATGAAAATGGTTGGTGGCGGCAATACCTGTGTTTCATTTTTCAGCCTTTTCTAGCTTTTAAAAGCTCTGCTTTCAGTTAAAGTAGCCCATGTGCTGTGCGATGTAGGCGCATAACCTTAGGTGATTTAAACTAATCTGGAGCCCTCCACTATGGCATCCCACATAGCCCATGAGGAGCTTTGGGGTATTAAATCCCACATAACATACCGTACTGTCCCCTCCCGTCCTTGTCTTTAAAACGAGTAATGTATCGGTACAAATCAACTTCAGCTTGACTTCAGTGTCTCTTTAAGAAGGCATTCGTCCAGTTACATATGTCCATATAGCCAGCAGATTAATGCCCAAAAGATGCATATGTTTGAGGTAACAGGAATGATATATGTTGCCCAGATCTTTAGAGAAGGCACCAGGGAAGCTGAGAAACCTTATTTTTGTGCAGCTTCTTTTTAATTAATAAATCTTGGCTTAGTTAGAGAATCATTTGATATTCTAGAAGGAATTAGGAACTCTGCTTCGTATTGTTAACTTCTTCCATTTGAAATTTGTTCAAATAATCTCAGTTGAGTGTTTTCTTGAAAGACCTAACTTGTGCTTGAATGCGGCATGAGAAAAAGTAGCACCAGGCTTTTACCACCCTTTTAAATAGAGAGCCCTTATTGTGTAGTACGAAGTAATACTTGCATCCAGTGCATTTTGTGATTTGGCGAAGGAAAAAGCTTGTGTTGCAAACCACTTCTATGCATGCTGAAAGCATGCATGCTCTGAGTGGGCTATCTTTGTAGGCACAAGCGTTCATGAAGTTCCCTAGTTTGGCAGATTTTCATACGTATTCAGAGAATGAAATATTAAAAGAATGCTTTAAAGAATGGGAAGAAACAAACGAGCATTAGATTAAGTGTTTAGAATTTGGCCTTTATGATTGCATGCTTCGATGAGGTTGATCTTAGGCTAGTTGAGGCTGGCATGTTCAGGTTGTACCACTGTTGTGAAGGGGGAGAGGGAATCTCTTTGTGCCATTAAATTGCATAGCCTAACCTTAGATTTCTTCCTTTCGTTTTTCAGCTCTTGTTGTCCTGAACCACTTCCTTGCATTCAATTTCTTCGCTAGCAAACCCTACACGCTTTGCGAGGCAAGTACTTTTGACCTGGTTAAAGAGTGGTTTCCGTGGATCACTGTAGTAACAGTCTATGTTTATGCAGGTGCTTGCATACTTCACTCTCTGCCTGTGGTTGGTGCCATTTGCATTTGTGGTCTCACTTAACGCCAACGACAGTGTCCTCCCAACTCTTGCCGAGCGGAGGCCACTTCTCAGTGGTGCGTATATTTATTGCATTCATAACTGCTTGAGGCAAGCATTGGATTATTATGTACAGCCAGTGGCAAAAATTTGTGGGATGTGAGTTCACCCTGCAAAATTTTATCACATGATTCTGCATAACTGTGTCATACTCGACCTAACTGTTGCTTCAAGCTTTACTTGAAATGGCATCTTTACCACAACCTTCACATTGTAAACAAAGTTCTCACTGAGACCCAGTTCATTTCCAGTAGTGCATGGCATCATTCCAGCTTAGCTGACCGAGCTTAGTCCTCTACTGGATTGTCCTGGTTCTGTATGCAGTTCAGTCGTAGCTTATATAAAACTTTACAAATTGCAGCCTAAGAATAATGTACATTAATTAAGCATTCACGAATAGTGTGCTGCAATCCAAAAATGCTATATGATTGAAATGTAGTGTATGGTTGTAATAGTCTGACACTGTGGCTATTTCTTTTAAACATTCCATAAATGAAAGTGAATGCAATAAATAACTCTTGCATAGAACATGTCTGGCTCGTTGATGATGCTGAGCTAGTAAGTGATGGTGAATGGTGATCTGAAAATGCTTGAATTTCTATCACTTGTGTGGCGTCTTAGTAAATATCCTGTGCTTTAATGACTGATTGGATGCTAGACAGAGAAAATATGATTCCAGAAAGCTATGAACTCCAAAGCTTTCTCTTCTCAGTGAGTGTACCCTGTGTAATGCCTATAAATTTAAATTTGAAGTGAGTGCAGATATGAGTTTTCAAAAATATCAGACGTGCAACCTTCAACAAAAACAAGCTTTGTTGAAAGAGAGCATCATTCAGACCAAGTACCGTCTTTGCCAAAAGTAACCAGGCTGCATGTTTTGCTTCCGACTTGTGTAGCCGAGCAATTACGCCACCCCTTACGCTTTAAATCTCTGTAAGGTACGGAGAACCCTTGTCCTCACCTTCCTAAACCTTTGATCTTTAGGGAAGCCGTGAGAGCTCTGCTATGTGAGTAAGAAGCAAACCATGCAGCCTGGTTACTTTTGGCAAGGACTGTACCTGTTGCAGTCTCTTTCACACTTTTTTGCTCTATCAGTGAAGACAATTTTGATATGAGCAAATGGTTTGGATGCTGCCCCCATAAACTGTTTACTGGAAAGAACACTTGGAGAACAACGAAGCAAGCTACTGCGTAGTTTGTAAAGGACTTAAGTTCAAGCTGTTGTATGAACAGTATGATGCAGAGCACTAAAAGCATGATGAGAAGCTCCTGGTGGTGGTATCTGTTGCACCTTTGGCTCAACCACTGTGCATACATTTGTGACATCTTGCTTAATGTCATCAGTTCACCCGTGTGCTTGGAAATAAGAATTTCCTCTTTAAATTTATGTTCACCAGTTGAAACAAGTTGTTCATTTGGAATGAACGAAATAATGCAAGGGCCCAGCTCTTCCAGTTCACTGAAGAAATTATATACTTTGAGGGTCTATAATCTTAACTTCTAAGTTTACACTACATATTATATATTTCACATTATAATGTTATTGCAGTTCTGAATTCATTCGTGCATAATTCCGCGCAATTTTCAAGAAATGATGACATTAACAAATATTTACTGGCGTGCATTGATGAAATAGGGGATGTTTGACAAAAATCATTCTTAACATGGTAAGGTTATAAATTATGGGGTTTAGTGTTTTGAAGCAACTCAAGGCCTTTGGATTAATTTAGACCACCTGGCTTGTGTTTAATCTGCGCCGCTCAACTACGGCATCCCCTGTAGCTCATAAGTCGTTTTGGAACGTGAAACCCCACAGTTCAGTTTTATTATGATGAGAGTGATATTTCGGCAAACAGTCCCCATTTTATCAAAAAATGTCGTTTCTTTAAAATTTCACATAATAATAATTGTGCATGCGTGAATTCTGAGTTATAGTAACATGTAGTGTTGTACCAGGTGTTTCGGGGAAACTTGCTGCTAATTTTTAAGAATAGGTTTTTTTGAAGCAAAGACATATAGTTATTTATACTAGTGCTGGCGGACACCAGAACAAAGGCGAATCATTTTAACTAGTCGGGTTATTAAAGGTGCGCTGAAGAGGAGTCTGAACTCGGGTCTTTTTGCTGTGGTACTCGATCTACACGTTCCGAGCATTTTTACAAACTTCGAATTATTGCCCTGTGCAGCCGATTTCCCTAATTTAAATCGGATTAATGTCCGGCACCCACCTTTTTTCTTTAATTCCCCGCAGACGGTGGGAGCAGTCAACCAATGCATGGAGTGCCTTTCAGGCAGTCGCTTGGCGGCTTTGCTTTCACTTTTATTTTGTTTTTTAGGTTTCCGTGAATAAATAGATCTAATCAGAGACTGCATAGCTGCAAATTAGGCCCACGGAAATAAAAAATTCAGGGGGCACTTTGTTGACCTAAAGTGCGGTGAGGCGAAAGCCTTAAGCGTGGTGTTGCTGCTTGTGTCACTGATGTGTGGTTAAGATGTTAAGCTTCGCCTCTAAGAGGGGGTTGCAGCCTTCGGGCTACGGCCGCTTATCTGTTTTTTCAGCCAGCGTCCGCTTCGACGGACGCAGTTGTTGCGACGCACGTCTTTACTCTCTCTGTTTTTCTCTTTCTTCTTATCTTTCAACTCTCTTCTTTCTGCACGTGGCAGCGGTGGTGGCTCGGCTTGAGCCAGTCGGCAGGCAGGTCCCGTGCACTTTCCTTTTCGTCCTTCTCTCCGTCGCAACCAACCAACCCGCCTCTAAGAGCGGAACGCGACAGCGTCTTGCAACGCTGCCAGGAAGTCCATAGAACGCCATCACCCATTCAGTTCTACGCCTTGCTCGTCGGTAAATTGGTTTTTGAGGAAAGGAAATGTATGTCTCTCATATCTCGGTGGACACCTAAACCGTAACGGGAAGGGAGGAAGATGGGAGTGAACGAAGACACCGTATTCACTAGACGCGCCTTTGTTCATTCCAAACCATCGAGCTGGCATGGCGGAGTGGTAGCGTGCTCGTCTCGCACTCCGGAGACCGGGGTTCGATTCCCGAGCTCGGCCAATTTCCTTCTCGGTTTTATTTATTTATCTGGTCTGACTAGAAAGGTTAATTAGGCTAATTGGCTAAGTAAGCAATTAACTAAACTCAGTCCCACTTACTTGGAGCATCACTATACGGTCCCTTTAATTGGTTGCATGGTTATTAGCCAAAGTACAATTGGCCCCGTTTGAAATTCGCGCACTGTGACGTCACGACCGTTTCGACCAATTGAAAAGCGTGACATTTATGTCAACAACTGCTGCTTACAATGATGAGGCTTTAAACGCTTCCGCCTTAAACTACGCATGAACTCTTTGCTTTCGCCGATCACTATGTATCACTCCGCCGATGGCATAGCGGCATGCTGCCACGGGACTGGTTGAAAGGTTGGTCGACTCCTCCCACCGTCTGCGGGGAATTAAAAAAAAAGGCGGTAGCCAAGATGTTTAATCGGATTTAAATTAGGGAAATCGGCCGCACAGGGCAATAATTCTAAGTTTCTAAGAACGCTCGGAACGTGTAGATAGAGTTCCAGCGGTAAAAATACGAGTTCAGATTCCTTTTTAGTACACCTTTAACTGAATCCTAATATTTAACTTAACTGTTACAGATAGACACCTGGTTACAATCAGTGATTTGTAACTGTTCATTAGTAGTAGTAGTCATATTAGTTTGTAGAATTTCAAATTACCCTTGCCACTGTGGTATAAAAAATTTTGACAATATACTGTGGTCTCAAAAATTTTGGTAATTTCTCGCACAATTCGAAAATTACGTGCTTGCGTTACACGCTCAGCGACATCCATCGAACCGCATCACTCTGAAGCGCGTGTCACGTGACGTTCTCTGTCCCCCGCGATGCGATGCTCACTGCTCCTCGTTGCTCCAGCCGAGGCGGGGCAGAGAATTGGTAACGTGACATGTGCACCATGGAGTGATGCAGTTTGATAAACTTCGCAGTGTGCGCACAGCATGTGTGTGGTTTTGGATTGTGTGAGAAAAGGCCAAAATTTGTTGAGCCATAGCAGCGAGGCTGATCACATTTTTAAAAGGGAGTGGCTATTCTCCCGGCAGCCGTGAGAATTCCGCTCCCACAATTCTCACGGCACTCGCCTCTGATTGGCTGTACACGGTCACATGATAACTGCAGGTAGAATAAGATTTTGTTATTCTCCCGGCAGCCGTGAAAATTTCGGCAACGCAATTTTTATGGCTGTGCGTGATCAAATGATAATTTAAGATTTTGTTGCTCTCTCCCGGCAGCCGTGAACCCTGAACATCTTTGCCTACCTTTTTTATTATTTTAATAAAACTACTACCACCGGTTGAGCGTTCCTAGACTTCTGCGGGCAGGCGCCTCTAATTATCGTTCATGGTTTCAGCGTTCCAGTAGTTTATGTGGTTGGAGGAGCAATTGCAGTGCTGGTGCAGAAGTCGACCCCGTCAGCGGAACGCTGCGGGCTTTTCACCTCTCGGTCCAGCCATACATGTTGCCTCACGTACTTTTCTTTTTGCTCCGTAAGTGCTAATAAATTGTATTATTATTAATAGCACTTTTAGGCGTTGCGCGAAGTTTTCATCTAACCAAGAACCTGAAGAACGCGTTTCAGCGGCCTTGGGCGCATCGCGCTGCAAATTATCGTCACACGCGGTAGTGCTTCCCGTTTACTATTTATAGGTCGACTGTTTAGTACTCGGTTCACAGAAAAAAACAATGACCTTGAGTAATTACGTGATATCCTGACGGAGGTACCGACACTCCAGTGAAACAAACATCCTCGATGGCACAGAATTTTATTCCAAGTAAATTACGTCGCCGTGTGCCTTGTTTAGGCAGCCTGCGTAGAAAAGAAGTATTTTGACGACCAAGAGAAGCGAGTCAGCCACTCAAAGTATTGACATTACAAGGGAGCATTACATTGATGAGGGCAGTTTTTTCAGTTTATTCACACAATTTCCAATTGCAAACATAACGACAATTACTGATATGTCGCTGTGCTGCTACAGACTGTACATTTCCATAACTTGGTCTTTCGTTGGCTGTTTAGTCCAACACAGGGCAGGTGACTCCAAGCCAGGCACCAGTCACAGCTTACTGAGTCTTCATCTTCTAAATTTGTGCTGCACTCACTACACTTCCACTCTTGCTCTTTTTTGATTTTTACAACCATCTCCACAGCTTGCCATCCATCTTCGGTAAAGTAACGCCGCACAAATTTGATGTCCACACAGTCGTTGCGAATACCACTATGGACATATTCAAGCCTTTGCTCGACTGAGTCTTCATCGAGAAGCTTCCCTTTCATAGCATCAGCTGCATTGCCTGCCCCTGTTAGCCACATCAACACTTTCAGTTTTTTCTCCCTCACAGTAAGCTGTCCATAAGGCCTGTCAGTCCTTTTTCGTTTTTTTTGGCAAGCCAATGACGGTCAAAACTTGCCCTTTTGGCCGACCACACTTTCTCATTGGAGCTGGCACTTTAATCATATCCAGTGTGTCTGCATCCTGGACGGTTTTACCTTGGCAGCCAGAAGACGCAGCAGTGTCAGCTGTGCCGTGTAGGACCTCTTCACGTGACAAATGTGTGTCCCTCGTTTCTGCTTGAGCACTTGTACACAATGAATTGGAATTTCCAACAATTCCGTGCTGACCTTGACAGGCAACCTCAGGAGTGTCAGAGCTGCCTAGTGAACCATTTTCATGCGAGAGATGCGCGCTGCTCATATCTGGCCTGGTGTTAGTGCCCAGTGCAATCGGCGTCTCAACATTTTCCTGTTGCAATTGTTCAGGCTGGATACTTTCTTCACAATTATCGAAGAACTCCTGCTGATTGCACTGTTCCGGCTGTACTACCTCATTTACGGTAACTTCATTCCCAGCATTCCAACATTCCAGAATGGTTTCTAGAACTTTCAGCCTCCTTGTGAATGTTGCTGTTGAGCCCTCTGATGCACGGTCTGCCTGCTTAGATGCAATGGCTGCTGCCTTTCTAAATTTCTGGTGCGCAGAAAGAATTTTTTTATTTTTCCGAGTGCTCACCTGCACTGGCTGTCCACCATAATCATCAGTGGCTGTCATGCCACAACCTTCCACGTACTGATCTAAACACCACCGTTAAGCACATAGGTTTCTGTCATATTTTAAACGACCTGCAGACTCTCGGAGGACAAAAATATGGCGACAAGGTAGCAACATAGCTTTCCTGAAAGGGCATGTGCAGTGCTCCACCGTAGCACAGAATTTACTTGCCTCAGCCAGTGCATCAGTACTCTTCTTTACGGCGATAGATGCAGAAAATTCCGCTTGAACGCGATCATAGGCGTACGGTGTTAACAACCTTGAATACAGTTCACTGGCCTCGTCTTCATTTGGCGCAACTATTCTCTTTTGTAGCATAACAGCTGCTTTATGCGTTTTTTTTTATTTCGTTGAGCATAGATGATTGAAAAGAACTTTTCAACAAACATCTCAAGAGAGCTGAAACGTTCAACAAGTTGCTTCAGCTTTGCATTCATGCTTTCAGCTCGGTTATTTGTTGAATTGAAGAAGTTCCCGGACTCCCATTTCATACCCATTACCCATTCTGCATGAATGGAGTGCCAGTTGGTGTCAAAGTACTCCACTACTGGAGTTGCTGTTGATGTCCGCAGCGTGGCATAAAGCTCCTCATAAGCCTCTTCATTTTTTGCATACACCATGCGTTGTAGGATATCCAGAGCTGTTTCCTGCTCTCCTCTCGTAATGCCTAATTTCTGCACGCTCACTTCCCTGCGAAAGGCCTGCAATGTGTGAAATGCACATATGTGCAGTGCAGATGATGGGAAAAGCTCTTTCACAATGGTTCTTTGTTTTACATCTTTCACGTGACAATGCACAGCCAATGAGAAGCGAGTGCCGTGAGAAATTCGCAAACACAATTCTCACGGCTGCCGGGCAGTGGTCACGTGACAATGCACAGCCAATGAGAAGCGAGTGCCGTGAGAAATTCGCAAACACAATTCTCACGGCTGCCGGGTCAGGACCTCTGTCAGGATATCACGTAATTACTTAAGGTCATTTTTTTTTCTGTGAACCGAGTACTAAACAGTCGACCTATAAATAGTAAACGGGAAGCACTACCGCGTGTGACGATAATTTGCAGCACGATGCGCCCAAGGCCGCTGAAACGCGTTCTTCAGGTTCTTGGTTAGATGAAAACTTCGCGCAACGCCTGAAAGTGCTAATAATAATAATACTATTTATTAGCACTTACGTAAAAAAAAAAGAAAAGTACGTGAGGCAACATGTATGGCTGGACCGAGAGGTGAAAAGACCGCAGCGTTCCGCTGACGGGGTCGACTTCTGCACCAACGCTGCAATTGCTCCTCCAACCACATAAACTACTGAAACGCTGAAACCATGAATGATAATTAGAGGCGCCTGCCCGCAGAAGTCTAGGAACGCTCAACCGGTGGTAGTAGTTTTATTAAAATAATAAAAAAGGTAGGAAAAGATGTTCAGGGTTCACGGCTGCCGGGAGAGAGCAACAAACTTCTTAAATTATCATTTGATCACGCACAGCCGTAAAAATTGCGTCGGCGAAATTTTCACGGCTGCCGGGAGAATAACAAAATCTTATTCTACCGGCATTTATCATGTGACCGTGTACAGCCAATCAGAGGCGAGTGCCGTGAGAATTGTGGGAGCAGAATTCTCACGGCTGCCGGGAGAATAGCCACTCCCTTTTTAAAATTCTAAAACCTAATACGGCTATTCCTAATGGCTAGCTACAGATCTCTAATTGCAACTAGGCAAATAGTCAAAATGATAACCATTAAAGTTTTCCCAATTAGTAGTTAACAAGATTCGCCGGCGGCTCTTCTGCTATCTGCCAACAGTGGTATTGCTATGACTCGAAAAGAGTCTCTCTGCCTCAAAAAACCCATTTCTAAAATTAGTGGCAGGCTTCCCTGTAACATCTGGTATAATATTCTAAAGAGCCTGTTAGAGGGTGGAGATGGGGGCAGTGAATGCTGCTTCTGAAGCAGCGTGTATGGAAGATTTTCGGTTTGTCCCTAATTAAGGGCAAAAAATGTAGATTTTCTTGCATGAATGGAGTGATCAAAGTTCAAAAATTTTCTGTTTTTAGAAAAAATGATGCATGCCTATTTCGTGTCATGCAGTTTTCTTGCTACAAAGCTGTGTCATTTATTGCAGAGCTGAGGAGGTTGATTCCTTTGCGTAGGCACTTTGCTGTCTCGTATAATTTTATTTGTTAATGTAAAAATAGTCACGAGGCCGTCACTGCTGCTTTTCTCTGACCATGTCCAGTTTGAATGCCTGAATGAATGGTTTCAGTGACTGTTGGCTTCCTTCATATCAAGCAAGCAAGATATCATGTACAGTACGGTTCACTGTTAAAGGGAACATGCAATTGCATGGCTTCCACGCTTCGCGAAGCGATGACACCTAGAACGTACGAGAATTGACAGCACAAGATGCATGCACAGTAAGCATGGCGGCTGGTCTTTCCGCGCATCTGCCTGGTGCCGCTCATTCTCGCCGCATCTAGGCAGCAGGGCTTCGCGAAGCGCGGAGGCCACGCGATCGCATGTTCCCTTTAGCAATGGACCGTACTGTACATTACTAACTTGCATAGACCTCACATACACTGACTGCCTCTGAACACAGTTGGATAAGAGGTGGCATTGCCGGAAGTGTTATAGTATTTGTGTTAGAACAAAAAGTAATGCATGTAGAAAAAGCTGCAGGGCAGTATTAGACCTTGTAACTAAAATTAATAACACTTTCAATTAGCAACAAAGATTCTGCTTGTTAGTAACTAGTAGTGACAACCCTTATTAGCTTAATTTTGTAAACAAAAATGTGGCTGTGTGGTTTGAATATGTTACTAGAGTACACATTATTTTGTTCCTTGTGTGCTGTGTATGCCGTGAACTTTTCTTCATGGTTCATTGTGTCAGTCAGTGGAGTTTGAATGCATTAAAACTTCGCTTGACATGGTTGTTTCTGGAGATAGGAGGGAGGAACTGTTTCATTGGATGTGCTCAGTGTTCATACATATTTCTACATTATCGTGCATGCTTGGTAGATTGGAACAGGGTTCATTTGAATGATGAACAGCCCAACATTGAGCCTTTCTCCGTTTATTCACCCTTTATTCGTGCATTAAAAGTGCTTCATGTCTGTGCCTAAGTGTACTTTATTTGCACTGTTTTCCAGATGACAATGATGTTGTCTCCAACTATTTTTCTCAGCGGAACAAGCGCTATAACTTGCTGTCTTTCTTCAACAAGGCCAAAGAGTCCATCCTGCCTCAGCGTGTCAAGAAAGTGTTCTGAGAACCCTAAGGACAAGGCCGAGTCATCACCTGTGGGCTCATGGGACAGGCCTGTTGTTCTTTGTGTAAATATGCACATCAAGACTGTTGATATGTGTGCTTGTGTGTGTGCAGCTTTTATTTGTAAGTAGAAAAATAAACCATGCCCTTGGCAACTCTCCTGCAGCTCTTTTTCTTTATTCAAAGACTGGGAAGAAAATGCTCAGTGGCAGACAACTAGACACCTCTTTATAATGTCTTCACGTTTCAAACCGTGGTGTTTATTTCTGAGTATTTCAAACACATTTCATGTACGCCACAATTTTGATCACATAATTAAGCTGGTCTTTCAGAGTCGGCAACTGTTTCTGCTTTTCGGAACAATCTGGAAACTGAAAAGAGAAACAAAAATTTGTGTTACTTGAGTTATATAGTTATATCGTTATATCGTTAGCGGACGCATGCTGCCTCTTAAAGGGACTATGAAACAAATTTATTGAGATTACGTAAAGATAGGCAATCCATCACTCGTCACCCCAGCGAAAGAATTTTCGAGCTAGCATGCATAACAACGAAGTTATAGACGATTAAAAATCACGCTCCTCCTCTCCCCCCTCAACTCATACGCGCGGAGCACCAAGAAAAAATAAAGAAAACAGCTCCGGGACTGGGCTCCGCCCATGAATACGTCATTCGCTGACGTTTGGTTCACGGCTTCCGGTTGTCGCACTCCCGAGGAGCAGCGTGCGTCGGCAGCGTCTCTCCGGTCTCGGCGCTTTCTTTGCTCCCGAACTCCCGGCAGAAAGAGGCGGCAGAGGTAAATTGGAAACATATGCGTGAAGGCAATGCCCTGGCCCGCGCTTGCCCGAGGGGGTCGCGCGGCGCCTCGAGCAGACGATTTTCACCGCTACCGGAAGTGTGCCCGTGACGTCGTAGCTGCCGCGGCTCGAGCGAATGACAGCGTGTGGTGGCCTACCGACGTCATGGGACTAGTGACGTCTGTTTTCCCGGTTTTGGTTTCAAAATCGCTCCCTACGAAGACACCAATCGGCCCGCGAATTTTAAAAAACGCGATTTTTAAAAAGCCATAATAAATTGCCGGCTCAGTTCCGAAGACTCATACTTGGTGTCAGTGCTTCTGAGCATAACTTCTAACATTTACAAGCGTCTTTTAATTCTTTTCATGGTCCCTTTAAGGTTGATATTTGCCAGTTTCGAAAATATGGTTGGTGGGATGTGGTAATGATCCAACCAAACCTTGTTACAGCTTCGATTTCGAAAAACATGAGTTTTTCTGTAACATTCTCTGATGCACATAAGTCGTGAGTTCATATCGGCACCCTGCGAGTTCGTCAATGTCTCTGGCCAAGGTGGTGTGAAGCCTGCAAAACTACAGCTCTAGCAGTGCCGGGTTTATCCACAGCAATGCAGAAGAGCTGACTTGTATGATATGTGGATGCTGATGGCATGCTTTGTGTATCGTAATGCCAACACCATTGTGAAACTATCTCAGCACCACAGAGCACTCAAACCAGGCCTCTCCAAGTGAGCATAGTTGCACATGCATTTTGAAGTATAGATTTGCTGAAAGTAAAAACGGATGGAGACAGTATTAGCTCAATGTTTCTTGCAGCATTCAGCGATTAGACGAAAACTGGACATTTTAGGCAGTATCTAAGATGTTAGGAAGTCTACCACCAAACTACACCAAATTAGATGCTTGAAAGAATGACACCAGCAGCTACTGCATGTAACGTCTTACAACATGCCATTGATTCTGGTCCTCTAAGGCCCGTTGTGCAGACACATAATTGGGTGTCCGGAGTGGGTGGGTGGCTGCCCCCCTCCCCCCCTTTAGAATTTCAGATATTTTTTATGCACTAGCAGAAAACAACTACACAGCCTGATTAGCACACTTAGGTGATAGTAACTTTTCGCATTTGCTTATTAAGTTTAATTCTTTGTTCATTAATAAAATCCAATGTATGTTCTCCAAGCTTAGCACTAATTTGCTGTTTCTAATTTTTGTTTCATGTGTGTTGTTTAGACCACAAATAGTTCCTTTTTGGTGCTAGCCTACCGCCTTCCATCGCTAACCTACCCCGGCCGTCGGGTGCACCCCCTCCCTGAAAAAAGTTCTGCGGACGCCCTTGGGTGTCACGACTCTTGTGATGCGTTTCTCTCTCGAATGGACTGTGAATGCGCTTTCAGGAAACTTGAAGCATTCCCAAGTAACTTGCGCTCCCTAAAAACGACTAAAGCGAGATTTCTGCTTTGCCTACGCTGTGCCACGTGCACGGCCCGCGAATTTTTGCCCGCGAAATTCAGCGTCACTTACAGATCTTCCTAAGGAACGGCAGTACGACGTAGACGAGGAAAGTCAAACTGATAACAATCATGCCGAGTAGTGCCGGTGGCCAGAGCCGTCGTAGCAGAAGTTGGATCTCGTCAGGTTCGCTGTTTTCACGTGGACATGGGAAGCTGTGGCGTAAAAATTCACGGCCGTCGTGGGTAGCACATTTGATGAACGTATGGCGTCGTGCCACTAGGCAGGAGTGCGAATGTGCTCAAAATGGCCATCGAATAACTGCTGCTTCAGGGTGAAGCGCACTTGCGAAGCAGCTCGAGCGGAACCATCCACAGATTTCGTTGCGAAACAGTCCAGGCCGCAGGGTTTACATGAGCATGAATTTCCTTGCGCGCACGGCGGGGCGCATGTCACTTCGTCGTCATTTGTGCCGCAGCGTGCGCGGATACACTAATTACCAAGCAACGACGCCGAATCTGATACGTGGCGTTTATTGCAATCGCCGAAAATATTTACTGGCTTCTTTTAATGACCAGTGGCGATAAAAAAATGCACAGAACATCAGACGATTATGAACTCAATATGTTAAAAAGAAACAAACCGGAGTTGCCCTTTAAAGACTCCAATGTTAATTATTGTAGTAACGCTACGCCTGACCCGCTAGCGTTTACATGAGCGCAACAAGAAAATTTCAGCCCGACAGACCAACTTGACCGTATCCGTTGTCGAGGAGGAGGAGGAAGAACATTTATTTCCGCCGAATATGGCGCGGCAGCCACCTCCGGGTCCGCACACAGGCGTCCGGCGAGGCAGTCTGTCGCACCGCGGAGGAGAAGAGGTCTTCAGCCTCGGCCGCCAGGCGGACGGCGAAGCGCTGAGTTTTCTCGTCGGAGCTTCTCAGCGTGGTCTCCCATTCATCGCTAGTTTTAATCGCGTTGCGCCCTGGGGCACGAACGCATCTCCAAATTATGTGATCTAATGTTGCCACGTGGCCGGTTTCTGCACCGTCCCTCTTCCGCCCTCTGGCACCCGTCCAACTCCTCCACAGGGGCGAGAAGAAATTTCGAGCTTGGAGTCTTCTCCAGTCGTACGACTCATTTTTACTCAGGGATATATCCTCCGGTCTTTCTTCAAATTTTCGGTTACATCCCTAAACGTACCAATACTTACTTTGCTTTTAGATGATGTTGTGGAGGGTTCATTTGAACGCACTGATAGTCGCGCCACCGCGCGACTTGTTGGCCGTTGGTGCAACTATAGTGTTACGATCAGCGTGCGCGAACGGCCGCAGTTAATCTCATGATTAACTGCGGCATACCCGCAAGTTTAATCTCATGAACCTCCGGGAAGTTTTTTTTTTTTTTAACTCTCGTACAGGAATGAGTATATTCTTCAGAACAAAGTTAGCCTTTCGTTAATCGAGTGTTTTGCAGTCGAACTCCCTCAGACAAATTTTCGCGCATTTTCAGCGTTTCGAAGCTTAACAAATTCTCTAATTACAAAGCCAATTAAAAATAAAGAAGGTTTACGTGGCCTAGGCGACCGCGCGCCAATAATATTTCTCGAGTTCTTTCAGTACAGTCAAAGTAACCTAGTTTGCTTTTTGGTGCGAAAGCACTGTTAGCCTCCTGCCCTGCAAAATCTCCCTGCTTGCGTGAAGCCTCTGAGAGAGTCACGAAAGGCAAGGCGCATAACCGTCTCCCTGGGTCAGTGGGCTCCTCAATCGCACTTGGAGCTACGTGGCGGTATAGTGACAGAGAGATATGTGCGCTTCATGCGTTGGCGTTGACAACGTTGTGGCAGAAATGCGGCACAGTAGCATTAGGCCGCCGGCGGTCATTGGGTTCATTCTCATTGACAAAGTCGTAGACTGGCTCCCCGAGTCAGTGGCGGCTTTGAGGTACGTGGCGCTGGTGTCACCTGCAAAAAACCGTGCTTTCTCACAATATTTCGTCCTTATTAATACTAAACTGCGAGCCATTTCTTTTTTTTTTACCAAAGGCTCATGGTATGACCCCAACGGATTACGCAACACACATCGTTTGCGCACGCTACGCTCTTAAGCGAAATTAAAATAATATCAAGGTTCGCGGAAAGGTGTCGTTCATAGCGGCCAACCATTCGACTCGGACATATCCCATCAGGAGTGGCGCATGACGCACGCGGATTGCCAAAGAGAAAAATGAAGCGCGTGCCGCCGGCTCCCGCGGGCGCTGCTGCGGCGCCCAACGGCCCTTCGCTTCGTGAGCGATGTGGTCGCACTCTAGGGCCAGACGCTGCCGTGTGGAGTGCCTCGATGTCCGCGCCTACTGCCACGCGTGGCCATGCGCCACCATCGGAAGGAGCCGGCCGGCGTGAGGAGGACGCCGAAGACCGCAGCGACGGCAGCCGGCCCATGGCCACCCGCCCGGCGGCGGTCCTCTGGCAGTGGCTGGAGGACGCGGCGCGGCTCCTGTGGAGGACCGTGGGCTACAGCGGCCGCAGTCGCGAGCCCACGTACACCGAGGTGGTGCTCGAGCAGCTGCACAACTGGACGTCCGAGCTGGGTCTCTTCGTGTTCTTCGTTGGCGCCACATTTTTATGCTACGTCAAACTTGGTGCGTACACAACTGCGCAAATCGAAAGCAGCGGCTCGGCACACACACGAAACAATGAGCTTCATCAATGTCTCCGGCACTTATCAGATGTATACCGCAGTCACGATTATAGGAAACGTTAATTATGAGCGACTAATACAAAAAAAAATGTAGAATAAAAAGAAAAAATAATAAAGCCAAGCTCTCTTAGCGCATTAATCAGTGAAAGCTGATTGGCATTTGCGGCCGAGAAGTCTGGAGTGACACGCTTGTTCTGGCTTCTCACAGGCAACTCTCTCAAAGCCCCGTTTTTGTGCCTCTCTACGCTCAAGTGCATATTCGGCCTTGTTCAGCTTGCGGGCTTCGGCTCGATCGCGCTCTGGGCACACTCCACAGACTCCAGACACGTACAGTCTTTGTCAAAAGTAACCAGGCTGCATGGTTTGCTTGTAGCTCGGACAGTGGAGCCCTTAGAGCTTCCCTGAAGCTGGTATAGTCGTTAAAGTTAAGTACTGGGGGTCTTCTTACCTGCCAACACCTTTTGATCGTTACGAAAGCCACAAGGGCTCCACTATACAAGCTAGAAGCAAACCATGCAGCCTGGTTACTTTTGACAAAGACTGTACGTCGTCGCTGCGACGCCGCACTTTCACTGTCCGGTAGCGAATCCATGGCAAACCAATTGCTAGACACTGATGAACCGACCGCTACGACACGATGCAAACGCAGAGTAGCAGTGGCGTGGGAATTCCCAGCGAGTTTTTCTCGTCGCGACTTGTCTAAAAATCGGAGGGAACTTGCCCGTATGTGCTGGATTGGTCATTCTCGACTTTAGATTCATAGATCTCCGGGAGTCGTCACGGCACTCCTGGCGCAGTGGTTGTGCCATGCGGGCCCTGTGATGGCAGGTGCTGCCACAGGTGGAGCTTGTGAGGCCCAGGTTACTCTTCCCGAGGAATCGCGACCAGTCATTAATTTAACTGCCACCTTCCACGGTGGTCAGTTTGCTCACTATCAGGTGGGCAGGTTGTGATGACACCACAAGGCCACGTGACCCAGGTGGCCCACCTATGTTGCTTCTCTGGGGATTTTTCACACACAACACCGACGACGACGTCCGATTTTCTGTGGAACGGGAGGTTTAACGCTGTCACCGTCGATCAGCGTCTGGCTTTCCCCTTTCCCAAGAAACACGCCCACCCTCTTCCGTGACCTCTTATTTGCGCCTCGGACTAGCTCTGCTGAGCGCCCTCCTTTCCCGCCCTCCCGTCGGCGCAGCTAACCGGCAGTGCAAGCGCGGCTCCGCTCCTACGCTGCGGGTAATGCTATATTGAAGTTGTGGGCACGCTGTACTTGCTGACGAAGGGGGCTTTATTAGCAGGCACAAAAGGGAAAGCCAGGCAAGCTGGGGCAACAAAAGCGACAGATTCCACTCGGCGCGAGCCCTACTTCGTCGTCGTCGCCCTACTTCGTATGCGCCACCTGGCAATACTAGGTGGCATTATTACCCCCTTATGAAAAAAAAGAGCGCTGTCGCTGTCGACGTAAGGGTGAAACAAAAAAAAACAAGCAAAGTGTCGCAACTGAAGCGCGCGAAAACATCAGCACGGTTTCGTTACCGTGCACAATGTCAGAGTCGGGCTGTCGGCGTCGCGGTTGCGCAGCACCGTCCGGAACCACTTCATAGTTAACCTCACTCACACGCCGTACCACTCTGTAAGGGCCAAAATAGCGGCAGAGCAGTTTCTCACACAAGCCTTGGCGACGAACAGGAGTCCACACCCAGACTTGGTCACCGGGTTTGTAGTCAACCTATCACATACTTAGGGCTTGCCCTAATACTCCAACTCCTCCTTTTCTGAGACTCGACGACCATGAGAGATGGGAGGCCGTGCTGCACAGCTCACAGCCGGAGGTTCAGCTCCGGATGGTGACCTGGGCCACAGAAGTCGCCAGGGCCCATGGGCTCCTGGCCACCTAGCGCGACCGCGAGGGCCCACCTGTTCCTGCAACCCCCTTATCCTTATCCCCACCCTCACTGGCTTCCTTTTAAGGGTTGCTTAATAAAAGTTTTTTTCTCCTCCTGTCGGTGGCGAAGGTTGTAACGGCGCGCATCCGAGCTCTGCTGTTGCCCGATGTGCACGCGGGCCAGCTGACGGGCTTCTTCAGCACGTTGGGCAAACTGTTGGGCGTCTGGGGTGAGTTGGTCATCCTCTGGGCACGGGAGCATGGCATCAAGCATGCTCTGGACTTCGCGTCCGTACACAAGGCGAAACGGGGAGAAGCGCGTAGTTTCCTGCAGGGCGGTGTTGTAGGCAAAGGTGACATAAGGCAGGACCTCATCCCAAGTTCTGTGTTGGACATCTACGTACATGGACAACATGTCCGCAAGGGTCCTGTTTAATCGTTCGGTCAAGCCATTGCTCTGCGGATGGTAGGCCGTGGTCTTGCGGTGTGTTGTGCAGCTCAGCCGAAAGATGTGGTCGATTAGCTGCGCTGTAAACGCCGTCCCTCTGTCTGTAATCACGTGCGAAGGAGCGCCATGTCGCAGGACGATGTTGTGCATGAAAAACTCTGCGACTTCTGAAGCTGTGCCACGAAGGATCGCCTTGGTCTCGGCGTAGCGAGTCAAATAGTCGGTAGCAACTATGATCCACTTATTGCCGCCCTGCGACAAAGGGAAAGGGCCGAGGAGGTCCATGCCGATCTGGTCGAACGGAGCGCGAGGGGCAGTAACGGGCTTGAGAAAACCCGCCGGCTTAAGTAGTGGCGTTTTCCGGCGCTGGCATTCTCGGCAGCTTTTAACGTATCGTTTGACATCAGCAGAAAGTCCAGGCCAGTAGTACATGTTTCGCACTCTGGCGAGCGTACGTGAAAAGCCCAAGTGGCCAGACGTGGGCTCATCGTGGCAGGCGAAAAGAACGTCAGATCGGAGGTCGGCTGGAATGACGAGAAGGTAAGGTCTATCGTTGCCTCTCGAGTTCTTCTTGTACAAGAGACCTTGCCGCAAACAGAACGAGCCAAGACGTCGAGAGAAGTGGCGAGGTATAGCCGTATCACTACCTTCCAGGGCGTCAATGAGAGGGCGAAGGTCCGAGTCCGCCCTCTGCCGAGTCAGTAGGTCGGAGGCGGTGAGAGTACCAAGGAAGCCGCTGTCGTCATCGGGCGCTGCGTCGGCAGGATCAACTGGTGCACGCGACAGTGTGTCAGCGTCTTCGTGTCTGCGGCCGAACTTGTAGACAATAGTAATGTCAAATTCCTGGAGCCGTAAGCTCCAGCGTGCCAGGCGTCCAGATGGGTCTCGCAAATTTGCCAGCCAGCATAGGCAGTGGTGATCGGTGACCACTTTGAATGGGCGGCCGTATAGATAAGGGCGAAACTTCATGGTGGCCCACACGACCGCAAGACATTCTTTTTCAGACGTGGAGTAATTGCTCTCGGCGCGGGAGAGATTACGGCTAGCATAGGCGATAACGCTCTCAAAGTCCTCTTGGTGTTGAACAAGGACAGCGCCAAGACCGATGTTACTGGCGTCGGTGTGGACCTCGGTATCGGCATCTTCGTCGAAGTGTGCAAGAACGGGTGGTGTTTGAAGGCGCTGGCGAAGCGTAGAGAAAGCGGTCTGTTGCTCAGTGGTCCAGACAAAGGGGGTGGTATTCCTGGTGAGGCGCGTCAACGGCTCAGCAATCGTGGAAAAGTTCGCAATAAAGCGCCGATAATACGCACAGAGACCCAAGAAGCGCTGGACAGCTTTCTTGTCGGTCGGAACGGGAAAACGTGCGACGGCGGCAGTCTTTTCGGGGTCCGGCCGCACTCCCTCAGCGCTCACAACGTGACCCAGAAATTTGAGCTCTTCGTAACCGAAATGACACTTCTGGGGCTTCAGGAAGCGGAGGGCTTCGAGGACAGCCCGCAGGCGCTGGAGACGTTGGTCAAATGTTTCCGAAAAAACTACGACGTCGTCCAAGTAAACAAGACAGCTTTGCCACTTGAGGCCTGTGAGGACGGTGTCCATCATCCGTTGGAACGTAGCCGGGGCGGAGAACAAACCGAAAGGAAGCACTTTAAATTCATAGAGGCCATCTGGAGTCACAAAGGCGGTTTTTCGCGGTCCCGTTCGTCTACTTCAATTTGCCAATAGCCGCTCTTTAAGTCAATGGATGAGAAGTACTTAGCGCGCCGCAATCTATCCAGCGAGTCGTCAATGCGCGGCAACGGGTAGACGTCCTTTTTGGTCACACTGTTCAGTTTGCGATAGTCGACACAAAACCGGAGAGTGCCGTCCTTCTTCTTAACAAGGACTGCAGGTGAAGACCACGGGCTTTGGGAAGGTTGAACAACGCCATCGTCAAACATTTCCTGAACCTGAGTTTGGATAACCGCCCGTTCTTTAGCAGAAACACGATAAGGCTGCTGTCGTATAGGGCGAGCGTCGTCATAAGTGATGATGCGGTGCTGCGTGATGGGTGTTTGACGAACCTTCGAGGAGGAAGCGAAGCACGACTTGTATTCCTTCAGCAGCTGTTCCAAAGCCAGTCGTTGCTCCCGAGACAGGTGGCAGTTTATGTCGACGTTTTCAAGGGAAGGTTCGTCAGTGCCGGCTGCCGCGGACGCAAAACAAACGGGAATATCGGTTACAGGTTCGGCAGAAGCGAAAGCAGTTCCTGCAAAAAGGTGCCGGTACTCATAAGAAAAATTAGTGACCAGGACCGCAGACCGGCCACCACGAAGCGTCAGTAGACTGTGAGCGGCGCAGATGCCTTGAGTTAGCAGGAGTGAACGGTTAGCCTCGGCGACTGCTTCTGCGTCATGCAAGTCGTTGCAGGTGACTTCAACCAAAACACTGCTCCGTGGCGGCAACGTGACACTGTCTGCAGAAACACGAAGGGCGGCACTGCGGTGGCAAGATTCGGCGAGGTGGGTCGCTTTACTGGTCGTTGGCGGAGGTCGATGACAGCACCATACTCCCGCAGAAAGTCAATGCCGATAATGAGATCGCGGGAGCAATTGCACAGAACTACACAACTGACGACGAACGTAGATCCCTGAATCTGAACGCGAGCCGTGCAAATACCCTTTGGACTAACGAGATGACCACCGGCAGTACGGAGATGCACTACAGAACAAGGCGTAAGCACTTTTTTTTAGGAGAGTCGCCAATTTATCACTCATAATTGAATAGTCGGCCCCGGTGTCCACTAATGCACTGACTCTGTGACCGTCAAGAAGAACAGGTATGTCCAAGGAAACGCAGCTGTCTTGGTCAGATGACGGTGCTATCTGTTCACGGTCGGAGCGTAGCGACGGCGGCGACGCTCCGGCGGGAGGTCTTCAGCGCAGCGACTCCCAGCGACCTCGGCCCCGAAGGTCGCTGGTCTCAGTTTTCCCGGCGAGGGCTGGGCGAGCGACCCTGTGCTGCTCGCGAGGAGCTGTGGGGGTTCGGGGAAGAGCGCCTCGGAGACGATGAGCGCGGCTGATGCGGCGCGCGGGCTGAAATTCGCTGTTCCGCTAGGAAGTCTTCAATGGCAGGGGGCCGATGGCCAAACCGGGGTCTGGGCGAATCGGCTCGAAAGCCCTGCAGACCGAGGCGCCGATAAGAGCCATGACGGTAGAGATGTCCGGGTTCTCCGCAGTGAAAGCAAAGTGGCCGGTTATCAGGTGTGCGCCAGACATCGGCCTTCCGCAAGGGCGCTCGGCGATCGTCCAAATACTGCACTGGTGGCACTGAGGACCGCGGCTCAGGAGGCATTACCGGAAACGGTGGTGGCGAAACCGCAGCCGGGCGCCTCGCAATTTCAGCATAGGTGGGGCGGTGGCAGTCTCCTGGTAGAGGAGGTGTTTCGACAGCAGGAGCCCTGAACGCCTGTTGCACCTCTTCGCGAACAAGAGCAGAAATTGAACCGAGCGCTGGCTGCGAAGGGCTGCAAAATTTCAGGACCTCTTCACGCACGATGGTGCGAATCAGTTCGCGCAGATCCTCAGGGTGGCTCCCGGAGGTAGCAAACGATGCGGTGACAGCAGCAGCATGCACGGGCCGGTCGTAGGTCGCAGAACGTTGTTGCAGCACCTTTTCCATCGTTGTGGCCTCTGTAAGGAATGCAGCAACGGTCGATGGTGGGCTGCGCACGAGGCCTGCGAAAAGCTGCTCTTTGACGCCACGCATCAAATGCCGGAGTTTCTTTTCTTCCGGCATGGCCGGGTCAGCTCTTCTGAAGAGGCGCGTCATGTCCTCGACATACATCTGAACGCTTTCGTTCGGCAGCTGGATGCGGGATTGCAGCGCACGCTCAGCTCGTTCGCGACGATCAGCGCTTGTGTAGGCCTCCAGCAGCCGACGACGGAACTCATGCCACGAGATTAAAACCTCTCGGTTCTCAAACCAGGTGCGAGCACCATCCTCGAGGCTGAAGTAAACGTTCCGGAGTTTGGCTCCGTCGTCCCATTGGTTGAACGCAGCTACGCGTTCAAAGTGAAGGAGCCAGTCCTCCACATCCTCAAAAAGTTACCCACGGAACGTCTTGGGAATCCGCGGAGTCTGCAAGGTGTAGTGGGATGGCGCGGCAGCAGCGGTTTGCAGAGGAGGGGGTGCGGCTGTCGCCATGGCGCCGCTCTCTAATGGTCCAACCTCCGATGGCAGTCCCTGGATCCTCCGGCTGAAGCGATGTACCGGGGTGTCAAGCGGTACAGGGCTGGCTCGACGGCTGCCTGGAGGGGTCTCTTGCATGGGCTCACAGGTACCCGGCACACTCCACCAGACTGTAGCGTACTTGCTGACGAAGGGGGCTTTATTAGCAGGCACAAAAGGGAAAGCCAGGCAAGCTGGGGCAACAAAAGCGACAGATTCCACTCGGCGCGAGCCCTACTTCGTCGTCGTCGCCCTACTTCGTATGCGCCACCTGGCAATACTAGGTGGCAATATAGTGAGATACAACTCAAGAACGAAGCGGCAAATGCCCCTCTCCCATACTGTCGACACCTGGCTGGACTGGCTTGGAAGCTGAAGGTGAAGAACAGCACCTGCTCGTGCAGCAGGCCATCAAAGTCTCATGCTACTACTACTGCTACCATTAAAAAAAATAAATACTGACAAGATGTGCTGTTTTAGTACCCTAGACAAACCTTGGTAGTTATTTATGCTTGTGATATTCCACTGACCAGCATTCCCAGTAGACAGGCCACCCACATGGATCCCATTCATTGGCCATGGGTTCCCACAGGGGGAGTAGCTTAGCTCGCTTCGCAACGCTGTAAACTCCACAAAATGCCCTCACCCAGTTATCACTGTGAAAATTTCCACAAGCACTAGTTTCACGCGCCCAACGTTCCATGTCCCCTCGAAATCCTGAGTACCTAACCTCTTTTAAAAATATCCTAACAAGCCGACTAGCGAACTGTTTTTGTTTTTCTTTTGTTTGTTTGTTTTTAGCTCAAATTCCGGTACAAATCGGGTTATTCAGCAAAAATTTTCATACTTCGGGTTTCGGGTTTTTTTCTGGCCTTCTTTTGCAGCAAAAGCCAATTTATTATAAGCTGTCGTTTTTATGCGTGACACAAAATGCCCTATGGTTTGCTCACTTTCACAAATGACGTGGAAATCACTGGTTGCGCCGAAAGAACTGTCCACCAAATTAGATTTTTTTTTTTCACCCATTAGAATTATTTCGCCGCGCAAACTGTCAATCTCCTACGCAGAGCTTTGCGCGTATGCCAGACCTGCCTGCATTGTGCGCTGCGAAAACAGTCATTAAATGTCACAGAGGCTATTTTAAACGCGCAAGAGCCCTGGAGCAAGACGTTGTTGGCGTGGCTCCATACATGATGCCGAATAACTGCCTGGTCAGTGCCCATGTTGGCGACTCGCTTCGAAAAGTTACTTCATTAGCATATCCTCAAATTAGGTCACGTTATGAATCAGAAGCGTTAAGAAAGGTTTAAGATCGTCAGCTGAAAAAGCACTCCTCTGAAATAAGCACGGAATATCCGCTAATTTTCGTGCGGTGTCTTTGTTCAGGAAAACATAAGTTCTCTATGCCGTTTCATAGTATAGTAGTAAAAGACTTTTAATCGACCATAATTTACAGGCCGAGCATTTCATATATACGAATATCTTAACATTGCCGTGCCCTTGTGTGTACTCTAGAAGGGTCATTTTGGGGAGCCATAGGGTTTAACCCAATTTTTAAGAAATGTGTTGGGGGTGCAAGAATCGAAGGGCTCCCTTTGTATATGCTTGCCTGTGAGATGCTCAGTTGCTCTGCTTTTTTTTTTTAGTGCGAAAAGGGCAATTTCACAATAGCAAACCTGAAAAACCCGGGTTATGTGTGAAGCCTCAACCTTTGTTTGGCCTTGACATTTGACCTTGATCCTGTATGCGGTTGCCTTTGAGGCGGTGTTGCCTCAAGTGCTTTTGCACGTCCTACTCGGTTTAACTACGTTAAAACCCCACCGTTTTTTTTTACTTGCTTTACTGAGCCTCTGGCACCTCTCAAACTATCCTCGTAGGTTTTCGTCTGAGGCCTATTTCCTGTATTTCACGCCAAAGAATAAACATTCATTTCAGTTCAAAAGCAAGCCTGCAAGGCGCCTTTTCGTGACTGCGTTGTGGCAGCGTGCACAAAGCTCGGCTGTTGCCTGTCCCAGAACCCACGGTAATGTTCAATTGTTGCTCCTTTCAGCACACGGTATTTAATGGCACCCGTAGCGGTTTTCCTTTTGTTTTTGATTCGGCTTGCAGAACGGCACCGCACCTTAGGGTCCGAAATGAAAACAGGCTAAGATGGCGGCGACCTAAAAAGAGAGAGAGAAAAAAAAACGATCGATAGCTAGTTGAGTAGAAAGGAACACGCATTCCGAAGGAGCGCTCAAACGTAAGCAGCCCGTAACCTCGTCCTTGCAGGAAACAACGGTACCCAGCCGCGCCAGAGGCTCTCTTCGACGACCAGCTCGGAGGACTCGAAGGTATACTCCGGGCAGCAGCTGCCCTGGAAACCCTGACTCAAATCTTCGCTGCGACAGAGTACAGACTTCTTGGACCCGCTGTTCACGCCTGAGTTGCTTCAGCTTTGCGGCCAGAAGGAGGCGCTCAAATTCAGCGACGTCATGAACCTCAGGTAGGTGCGCCACGCTTTCCGGGGCATTTCACCAGGAAAGTGCAACTTCTCACAGCGACACTGTGTTCCTGTTTTTGACCGAGACTCACTTCTCGGAGGTGTTCATGCTGGGTGGACCGCAAGGTGGCTGGGTGGCCAAGATAGTACCCGTGAACAAATCCAGCGTCGGCTTGGCTTCGGAGGTGACCATCGCCAGGTTGGTGCAAACTCTTCCTTGAGCAGCGGCGTATCCAGAGAATTTACTTGGGGCGGGAATAGGAAGAGGGGGCGATTTCCAAACTCTCAAATACGAAAAGCAATAAACAGGAATGACGTCCGTCACGCGCCTCTCAGAGGAAACGACGGATCCGGCAGACTGGCTGCGCGAACACCTGCTAGGCTTATCATCGGCTTCGTATACTGCATGACTCAGGAAACACATAACTGCACCGTCTTGAAGACAGCAGCTTTTTCATCCTATCCTTGGGGATCTATTGGTATTCCTCTCTTCCCTTATTCGGCTGATACTATCGGGATACTGAAGCGAAGGCGGGAGAAAACAATCTGTTTGGACGTGCTACCTTGAACACATCCCAGTAAAAAAAAAAAAATCAATTGAGTCCAATTTCTCAAATTGAATTTTTCCATTTGAAAACTGGCTCCAAACTGGACCAATTGGAATCCAACCAATTAGGCGAAAACCCCGCTGGAAGATGCTGCTTTGTACAAATAATTAAAGAAACGCTATGCCTCTGTTTCCGCAGAGAACTGAACAATCTGCGGCACCGCGAGGATTTCCGCACAGAAGTGTTTGCGAAACTGCTCGGGTAAGCACGCCGGCGTCACACGTTGCATGACTTGATTCGTAGTTCCGCGCTCTGTCCGTTCGCTTGTGACGTGAAAGTGTCACTGAACAGCAGCAGTATGCTGCAGGGCGAAATGCATCAGGGACACGTACCCGAGCGTGCTCCTCGAGAGCCGAAGGGCAGCGCGCGGTAACTGCGGCCCCCACGGTAAGTGACCGCAGGACGCGGCGCCAGTTGTCCGGCTGTCGTCTAAAGCGCATTTCTCTCTCAGGCTTCGTGCTGTGCGATACTGAACCGTTCCTGCTGATTGAGTACGCCGTTGGGGGAGTGCGTCTCTCCGATGTGATGGTGAGTTTGTTCGGCCGAGTCGTCTGCAGAGCACTTTCGAGACTGTTTTCTTCCGTCAGATTGAAAACATCGAGCAGGTGCACAGTATCGTGGCGCAAGTGATCCTGGGCGTGGCTATTGCCGAGGAAGCCTTACAGTTCGAGCACCGCGATCTACAGATGGACAACGTGCTCGTGAAGATGACCTCCTGTGAGACGGTAGTGTTTACTTACAACAAGAAGAAAATTGCCGTCCACACGCGCGGCGTCATCGCCTGTATCATCGACTTCAATCTCTCACGCGCAACAATTGGTGAGTGTATCAGTTTTGCGTAACCGACTTTCCCGACACACAAAACAGGGACTATGACCAGAACGCTGGCCCCCAAATAGGCGACAGCTAAAACGACGTCACGTGGGTAATCAATCCCGATTTATATAACTAAGCCAACTCGATGAAGTGCACTTCAGGTAATTCGTGATATCGAAACCACCCTTAAAGCTGGACAAGATGCTTAATTATCGGAGGAAGAAAGGTACTTTTTTTTGTGCGTTTATCAATATGCACCAGCGCAATTGGCCCGTTCTTGGCATACCCATCATCATCATCGTCAGCACCGTCCGCCGCAGGACAAAAACCTTTCCATTGATGCCCAGTTATAGCAGCTAGGGCAAAGGAGTGGAAGTGAAAGGAGCTCGAGACGAGACGTTCGTGCAGTTTTACTGTCTGTTTTCACTGTGCGAAGCGAGCAGCGGTGGGACAGCGCTAGGCGCGGCTTGCCGCTGCGAGGAGAAAGAGTGAAAGGAAGAAAAGGGGAGAGCGCGCGCGGGTTGTCCCCGCAAACGTCCTAATACAGCCGAGCCCACTTGTAACGGCCACAGTTATGACGAACGCTCGCTTATTTTCGAACGAGGGTGGGGCTACCGTCAGAATGTGTATACGAGCAATGGAACTTTGCGATACAAAGAACGACCGTGACAGCACAATTAGGTTAAAGCGAACGAGGAGGCGTCGTAAATTCAGAACCGCAGTAGAATAATGCGCACTTCCCTCCAGTGTGTTAGGCCTAAAACCATTTTGTTGCTTCTGTGACACCCCACCCTACTTACAAAACAACGTGGTGACCCCCCAAAAAGCAATAAAAAGTGTGCCTTGGAACCGCGTACCGAGCGGGCACCGACGGGATGCAGTGTCATCGGCACATGCACTTACGCCGGTCGCTCTAAAGTGGAAGCAGAAGCGTGCTGTGCAGGAAACTGGGGCAGCGTTGAAAGCGAAAGAACTGCTGGCAGCCGATGATCAACCAATGGCAGCTGTCCGAGAATTTTGACTGCCAGTCACAAAGCATGCCTTCTTAGCCGGTTCTCCAACTTTGCTGTTGCCGGAGGAAGCAGCGCGGGAAGTGGTACTGATACTACGCTACACAAGCTTCGTCGGCACATCCGTACTAATTTGTCGAGGGTTCGAGACCGACCTAGCAGCAGTTGCTAGTAACGCTCATACCGGATTTTGTAATACTGGGTCTCTAAAGCAGCTTGCTGGCAGAGATGGTATCGGCGAGAAGCATATCACCACACTGGAGAGCTTGGAAAGCATTGTTTATAGGATCTGCACCAAAATGAAGACCTGCATCACGGACCTTTCCGTGAAAGAAATGCCACTTTTGCCTGTCTTCACATTTTTCGAGGTAATTAGCGAAGTCCACTTAGTCCAAACCTCGGATACAACGAACGCGATTCCAGCGACCGACGAGGTCGTTATAAGTGGGCTCGACTGTATACTCGCATATGACTCTGCCCTCCCCTGCTACGCTTTCTTTCCCTTGCAGTCCGCTGCAGCGGTCCATCGGTACTCTGCGTTACAGGTTCTGCCCAATTGCATGTCCGCTACTTGGTTTTTAACTATAATTTACTGGAGTTCACTCTGTGCAGGGCGCTTTTTCGCCACTTTTATTCGAAAAACTTCGTTAAATGCGGGTTTAAGTTCAACCCATCTTGATTTTTTTTCGCTAGCAAGGTATTTTCGCTAGCAAGGGAGTTCATCTCTACTGAAGCAACCAAATTGCTGGCCTGCTGCAAAGAGTCATTGTGTCCGCCTTTGTTGTGTGTAGCAGGGTGTCCACCGAAGACTGTTGCTATTGTATTTAAAAGTTGGACTATTCGGCTACAACTAGGTTTTCTTTGACAAAATATTGCAACTGCTGGCAGACATGAGAAAACAGTGGACGAGTCAACTACAGTCGGATACAACTCAAGAATGAAGCGGCTTTTCCCCGTCAAAGGACCCGTTTCCAGCCAGTAGACAGTTTTAGTTTCACATACGTAGAAGCTTCACGTACGTAGAGCTCCCACGGCTGACCAGAGCGCGTGCGCAGAACGCAAAGGGTCTGCGTGAGTGATGGGGTAAAGCTGAGCCAGCAAAGCGGTCCACACATGGAGGAAGGAAAACTCAGGAGAGGCCCTCGCTATCCGAGCTGCACGCCAGAAAGTGTACCGGAAGTCACGCGCTTTCGCGAGGACTTACTGGGGGGTGTTCGGCCGACGGCGCTGCCAATGTTAACGCTGGGCGCTGCGGCGTCGTCTGCTGCAATGCCTCCTGCGCATGCGCGGGCGCGCTGAGACGGCGGCCAAGTAGGGGGGGGGAGCCGGCTTCAAAAATGTGACGTAACCGCCTCTCCTGAGTGCTTTCCTTCCTCCATGGGTCCACATCAGTAAGTCGCCATCTTACAACACATTATTGTGGCCAGCACAGTTTTTCTCGCAATGTCAAAGATGGATAAAGTTTTAACTTGAATCCGGAAAACTGCGTTAGATAAAATAATTATATGCCACTCTTGCGTGCACTTGCTATGTTTAAAAAAAATATTTTGTAATGTTTACATACTGATTGTGGTCCTTCGTTTTAATATCGGACCATTGTGAGCGATGTTCACGGGTAAACGATCTTGGAGTTTCGTTCTTAAAACAGCTGCTTTCGAGCCTGGTTTCGGACTGTTTAAGGGGATCGAGATATGGGACCAAGGCACTTAAAGCAAGGAGCCGCATGCGACAAAGAGCCACTCGCGCTCTCGTGCACCCCGATACCACCTTCACGTGTTGTACACAAGGCAAAAGGATCGGGCATGTCGCAACACATGTGAGTAAACGTGCCAAATGATACATCTGCACATTTCATAATAACTATGTACTGCAAAGCGTGTGAACGAAAATTTCCCGCTCTCGGAACTGTGTTTAAAGGCGAACGACACCAAGCGAATCAGCCTTACTACTGTTAACTTTTCCACGGCATTCGGCTTTCTGAAGGCCATTGCCTCAACCTTCTTGACAGAGTACACATTGGTGCTTCTTGTAAAGGACATAGGTGTTCTCGCTTAAATGCGTTTGGTGTTATGTTCGGAAGCACTAATGCACACAGTAAGTAAAGGTGAAACTGTTTAATGCATTTCTGCCTCCACCTAGCTGCTACTCATGTATGCCGGCAAACTGCTGTTTCAATCGTTCGTAATGAAGCTGTGCGCGTTGCTGTGGACGAAAAATCCCATTATGAGTTCGTCCCGCGCCAGAGAAGACACGGCACCGTCGTCCTCGGTCGGCGCAGGAGAAAGAAAAAAATGCACGAGGCCCGCGGCAGTTTCTTCAACATTTACTATAACAAAACACTGTCCATCCTAAATAAACCGGACGGAGCAGTTGCTCCAATCACTTTGGGAATTCGTTTCCTCTGGGAATGGTGTCCGTACTCTTGGGGCCAAAGCAAATTTCCGACGTGTATTTGCAATCGGAAACAGGGGGCATGCATAATCCTGTGTACTCGACGGACGAAACAAGCGCGTCACAATCGCGGTACTCGCCTTCAAATAACATTTCAGAAGAAACAAGGCACCCATTAGGTATGCAACGCTGCATACCACCAGAAATGATCAAAACGCGACGATTTTCGCGTTGTTTACAGCATGTTCAGAGCAGTTGAGAGCTACACTGCATGCCGCCATCTTTTCTGCGTATAGGTTCAGCAAGTGTCTAAACAGCTGGCAACCTGCAAACCACTGGATCTTGGAGGCATTCATGCGTTACGACACAATACACTGGCTTGTATGGGCCCAATGCGCAGCTTTCCCTCTGGAGTCGATATTTAACTCCATGGCGTGAGTCTTACGGACGTACGTGAGGTTCGGACTTTGCGTCGCTTGCGTAGGGCGGCAACGTGGCGGCGACATGCCCACCTACTTCACAGCGATAACAGCTTCGTCGCTAATCCCTTACCCTCGCATAAAGTTTCAAGTGGCAAATAGCTTTTGTTTTTCAGATAGAAGGGCGATTTTTCAGCTGTTAAGCCTGACAAAGTAGCGTTTGTCGTTGCTTCATAGCAATGCTGCAACGCAGTTCGAATGGCTTGGTTTTAACTCGTCTTGTATTAGAGTGGCTACAGCAGTGTCTGATCTGATAGTACATATCGCTAGGGGCAACGTGTGGCATGCGTCGCGTACGTGTTAACTGTAAGGGTTTCAAATGGCATGCGCGTAGGCTACGTAGACTTCTCACGCTCGCGTACGTGAACCCTGTAAGTACTATATGAAACTAAAACTGTCTAATGGCGTCGGCCGATTCTCATGAGCCTGCTAGCGCGACAATGCAGGGAGTGGTGGCTGAAGGGGGATAGTCCCCTCCTACCATAGTCGGGGGTAGTCCCCTCCCTGCGTTGTCACGCCACTCCTTACACTGTCACGCTGGCAGACTCATGAGAATTAGCCGACGCCATTGCCTGGAAGGTGGTTCTTTGACGGGGAAAAGCCGCTTCGTTCTTGAGCTGTATCCGACTAAGCTGCCTAAGTGAACTGTAATAGTTTAACTACTACAGCTAGGCGCATCTTTATAGTTAGATTTCTAGCTCGCCACCCTTAGCGAATTTCTAATATCAGAACTAGAGCCTATCTGCTTGTCGACAACTAACAAGGAATTAGTGTAATAAGAAATTTATGAAATAGAAAGCCTCACAACCTAATTGCTGCAGTTCCTATTAGCCTATACATTAGTTGTCGATAAGCAGATAGTCTTCCAGGATTTGAATCTGACCGGCTACAGATTCTCTGACGTTGGGAGGAAGCATTTGCATGTCTGTCATTATGACATAGGTCTCCATTGGAAGCATGCGTACACTAACATCATCTGGGAACACTGCGGCTGCATAAGTAGTGTTTTTCAAAAGTAACCAGGCTGCATGGTTTGTTTCTAGCTCGTACAGTGGAGCCCTTACAGCTTCCCTGAAGCTGAAATGGTCGTTAAAGGTAAGGACTGGGGGTCTTCTTACCTTCTAACACGTATTGATCTCTAGGAAAGCCACAAGGGCTCCACTATACAAGCTAGAAGCAAACTATGCAGCCTGGTTACTTTTGACAAAGACTGTACATACAGAGTCCACTACACCTACAGAATATAAATAGGCAGTCTTCACTGGGCTTTTATGGCCCCTCTGAATAGTGCAGCCACATGTTTTGGTGGAGATTTGGTGATCATCGAAGCTATATAAACAAAATATTGCGGCTAGATATTAATTATGTATCGTGTAAAACTGAGGAGGTCCTTCTGTAACGTTCTATTAACTGAAGACCGCAATATTTGCTCGGGTGTAAAGAAATTAATGCTGTTCTTGTTTCATATTGACCTTTTTACTTCCTCTTAGACTAATACAAACACGTATCAGGCTATAGGGAGCCTATGCAGAAAATACAAGAATGTATTACACCAAAGCGATCTCGTACCTGACTAATAGGGGATGTATACTGCAAATACAAGAAGGTATTAGGGGACCTTTACAGCAAATGCAAGAAAGTATTAGGCTAATGCAGATCGGTATTAGACTTCTCGCTGGGGCATTAGTAATAGCCATATCGGTTTTTATATGTTCAACGACAGGATTCTCGTCGGCGTTGCAGCGCCCGGATGAAAAGGGCACACAGGAAGCGATCAGTAAGGATCTTTATAAAGCATGCGACAAACGCGACGTCGGGTGACGTGCGCTCCTCAGAACCCTAAATATATCCTCAGCCCTGCGGTTTCGGTTTGGCGGGTAGGGTGCTCCAGAACTACTTGCGCTGAAGGACCGGCGAGAATCGTGTTCTCGGAAACGTAAAAAACAAATGATGTGGTTGTCACTATAGTGGTTCGACCCCGCCACCTTTATAGTTTTCCTCCGTGGCACCACTATTCCTACAATCACGCTTCGGGTCTTAGGCCTTCACCTCCAAGCCGACGGGCGTGCCGGCTGCTCTCTAAACCGCCTCTTTACATAGACCGCGGAGCTTCTCGGCCTTTGTCACCGATTCCTACACCGTCGAGCGGGCCTCGCGGAAGCCGCCGCTCTCCGCTTGGTCCAAGCGCTCTTCCTGAGCAGCTTCCAGCATGTTGTCCCTTACCTTGTCCTTACTCCTTCAGACCGCGACAGATTAGACATCCTCATTCGCTGAACCGACAAGACTGCCTTCGGCCTCCCACTGTCCACCCCTACCTCGGCACTTCTTGCACTCAGCCTTCGTAACACTTCGCCTGAGTTGGTCGAAGCCCATACCCACGCGCAACTACAACGCCCGACTTTGTCCTCCTCCAGTCGGGCCTTTCTGACCAGCCCCGACATTCACCCGCCGTTTGTTCACACCCGACAACCAAACTCTATCCCTCGGTCGGGCCAAACTTTTTGTAAAGTAAACCCTATCCCACGCCGTATGCACCCCAGCCTCCACACTGCTCGCCGCTCAACCCAAGCATACCATCTCCGCCGCCGTTGTGGCTCGCCCTCGTCCGCCCTCTACGTGGACGCAGCCAAATACGGCTCGCTATGGCTGCCTTCACGGCAGTCGTGGTCGACCACACGGGTCGCCTTCTCACGGCATCTTTCCTCCGTACCCACAGCGCTCAGTCGGCAGAGTAGTTGGCCATCGCTCTGACTTTCACCATCCCCGGCCCCTCCGCATTCCGTCTTGTTTTTACCGACTCTGCCTCCTCCTGTCGTGGCTATACCACGACCTAGTTGTTTACCACACCATCGCTATTCTCCTTTGGCATCCACCCCACTCTCACCCCACCGAGCACGCTCGTTTGGAACCTGGGACAAGACGTGCTCGACGGCAATCAACAGGCCCATGCCTGGGCTCGCGCTCATTCCTAGCGAGCTGACTCGCCGCCGGGTTATCCTCGACTACAACAGCGCGACCCGCAGCGCTTTTCCCCCGCCTCACCGCCGCCTGTCACGCACCCAGGCGGTCCCTCTGCGAATGCTCCAGAATTTCTCCCGACACACTCGTCTCCACCGTATATACCCAGCCCGCTATCGCCCTGAATGTCAGCTCTGTGGAGCTCTAGCAGCCCTCTACCACGCTGTCTGGGCCCGCCAAGCCATTCAAGCGGCCCCTCGTGTACCAGTGCCTATAACGAGCTCGCTTCGCAGATAACAGAGCAACTGGTTTGGCAAACTGTTTGCAAAAAGCTGCACTTCATGTTTCCGTCGAAACACCGCGACAAGACGAGACGAGAAAGGCCGCGCGCTCAAAGGGTTGGAGATACTAGGTACAAGCGATGTACTATGCCAGGTTTTTCAGCGAATATTTTTTAAATCCGCTTTTTGAAGCAAAGAGACGCTTTTTGCAGCATCCAGGAAACAGGACACCAGAAAACAGGCGAATCATGTTGACGAGTAAAGTGATTAACATAAATTCTGATAGATACAGAAGTGAACAAAAAATATGATATTTGAAAATTTTTTGCATAAATTCAAAATATCACGGATATAAATGACCTATTTGCTATTGCTGATTATTTTATGATGCAATAATGCCATCTTCTTCCGTCTGAAGTTTTTGCGGGCGTAACTGTTTGCCTTCAGTTCGTTTTCCATTTTTGTCCTTTCATGGGCACTTCTCACGCGTTCATTTTCCGTCTGTTCTAAATTATTATTGACTTGCTGTCACAATCAGGTGACATATTCTGCGGTTACATGTATTGCTGCATATTTTTACCAGCAATGGGCGGAGTGTGAGGTTAACATAACGCCATCAGGACTCCTCGAATAGCATTTATCTGCGGCATCAACTATGCGATGAAACACAAAGAGATTTACCTGGATTTCAGAGCAGCGTAGTTCACGCCTTCGTAAGTTTTGAAGAGATATAGGTTCAGAGGAGAATTGTTTCTCGATCTTCGCAGGAAACACGCCATAATGACCAACCAACTTGCCGAGAAAGACATTGTTAGCTCGAACCTAAAAAAAACTCTAGACTGACTGTTATCGACATTTGAGAAGATATGGTTTGGTTTTTATTTTATTGGGGTTTAACGTCCCAAAGCAACTCAGGCTACGAGACGCCGTAGTGGAGGGCTGCGGGTAATTTGGACCACCTGGGGTTCTTTAACGCGCACTGACATCGCACAGTACACGAGCCTGTAGAATTTCGCCTTCATCGAAATTCGGCCTCCGCGGCCGGGATCGAACCCGCGTCTTTCGGGTCAGCAGCCGAGCGCCGTAACCACTGAGCCACCGCGGCGGGGCTGAGAAGATTTGACCCTGTTATCTACAGTAACTCCATGGACTGTGAGCCCGCACATCTGTGAAAAGAATTGAGTTTACAAGATGATGTAGGTAAAGGAACACCCGGTGTGGATATGTCACGAATGGAAACAAGTGATTTAATTAGATGAATCGAAGTTCTTTTTGTGCGGGAATGATGAGGTTCCGTTGTATACATCGCCTCAAACGCAGTTTATATATGGACCTCGTTGTCAGCTTACCGCGTTAAACCACAAAAGTGGGAACGTAATGGCAAAGGACTGGTTCTCTGCTGGTGTATTTTGTCTCCTTCAGTGTATTCAAGGTACCATGAGCGAAGAGGTTGATCAGGACATTCTTTAAAAGGTTATGCTTTCAAAGGCACGCAAGTATCTAGGATTTCAATGTGTTTCAAAAGAATTACGACCTGAAGCACTTCTCTCACACTTGTGAAAATCTGGATGAAGAAGAAGACGGTGGACCTTATGGAGTGGTCATGCCATCCTACTGAGATTATTTCAATTGAATATACTTGGATAAGCATTGTGCGTCGTCTGAGCGAGAAAAAAAGCCAGCAGCGCCTAATATGAAGTGGAGAAGCTGCAGCAAAATTAGGGAGACTGACTATACGGTTCGCTGACAGCTTCTTGGACTCCATGCTTCGGTGGGATCACGCAGTGATCGCCGGAAAAGGCTTGCGTGTGAGGTATTTATGCACTTAGGTTATTGAGAAAACGCATTCTCGAAATTGTTGCCTCATGTTGTAATAAAAAGCATATAATCATCAATACCTTCACGCAGCGCAGAAAACAGTTCAATCAATTTGCTGCGGGAACAAATTGTCGCTTAATGTGAACATTGGTTGCTGTTGTGTAAAAAGTCTGATATTGTCATCCTGCCAATGTCGTGAGAAAATCTTGGTGCGCTAAAGAAAGGTAAATTCTAAAAACTTAAACATATCTTTTTGTTCACTACTGTAGCTTTTTAACTATTATGGATAGGCGCCCACTTGCAGTTAGGGAACTGTAGCTGGCCATTACTAACAGCCCTACTATAGTTCTTAGAATTTCAGAAACCCGACTCCCTCGCAGCTGTGGCTCGACAAATTTTGGGCATTTCTCGCGCAATTCGAGAACCGTGCCCCAGCGAACGCGCGCACAGCGACGGCCATCAAATCGCGTCTCTCCGGGGTGCACATCCCACGTGACCACCTCTGCACCGCCTCGGCTGGCGCAGCGCAGACGGGACAGAGAACGTTACGCGGGACGTGCGCGCCATGGAATAATGCGATTTGATGTATTTGATGGACGGTGCTGTACGCGCACCACAGGCGCGTGGTTTTCGAACTGCACGAGAAATGCCCCAAATTTGTCGAGCCACAGCGGCGAGGTTAACCGCGTTTTCGAAATTCTAAAAATTAATTTGGCTATTACTAATGACCAGCTACAAATCTCTAATTGCAGTTAGGCGCCCATTTCTAGTAGTTAAAAAGTTAGCTATTAGAATCTAGTTAATCACTATACTAGTTAGTGATTCGCTTGTTTTGTGGTGTACATCAACAGTCCCATTACTATGCCTCAAAAAGCGTCCTCTTTACCTACAAAAGCCTATTTTTAAAGATCTGGCGGGCTTACTTGAAACTCCTCGTACAACGTGGACGCGAAGCATACTTAAAATAAATTTATTCATTTCTTTATGTGGCCCGCGTATTTTTAGCAACGTTAATCGCTCGCTACAACATCACGAATTAAATAAAATACAGGATAAAGACCCATCCATCCTTTGTACTGATGCAGCTGCGGGGTACCGTACTTCCCTCGCTAGGCCTCGATCGTGGAAGGGCAGCGCTAGGAGGGCAGTGGCTTCGAGAAATTTCCAGTCCATCCGCACCGTCGTTTGCGGCGTCCGCGGACGAAATGGTGGAGCCAGTGAGGTCGGGTCGGGTGGCGCTTCCGCTCCCGGAACCGGGGAATTCGTCCGTCGTCTGGATGGGTTTCGTCGGTGTAGGTGATGATTAGTCAGCCTAACGTTTTTTTCACTCATTTCGCCGACACGACACGCAAATGTTAGTCTTCTGATGTCATGACTGCAACAAAGCAAAGGGTTCGTTGTCTCTAGCGAATGACCGGCATTTACTTGTGAAACGGGAGAGATGTTCGTAGCTACGATGAAACTCTCCGACACTGGTGTCCGGGAATGATCCCCAGCTAGAGCTTTCTGATTTTGTTCACACGAGTGGTTCAAACGCCGCCAGTGGCGGTGGCCCTGACCCTAGGCCGCCTGGCTATCTGCGACACGAGGGCAGCAATGGCAAGTCAACAATGGGACGCAAGCTTGAACTGACTGGTGGCAACCACTGTCGTCACTGGGCGAGCGCAATGTTCTTTTCAATTCCTCACCCAACTGAACCGTTATAGCGAAGTTGAAGGGGCCCGGCGAATACTTCGTTATCGCCCGTGCTTACCGAGCTTCCAGGGAGGATCGCCGTGCCTTCGTTACATCCATTATTTCGTTATAAACCGTTTCGTTATAAGGAGGTTCGACTGAAGTTTGAATTTTATCAGTGAAACAACCTACGTTCCAACTCGGAGATTTCCATGCTCATTATGTAACTGGTTTCGGGAACGTATGAAGAACCCTTCGGAGTGCAATCCTCGGCAGTAAAAAAGAGTCGCAAGGCCTCTCTAAAAACGCGTTTCATGGTGCTTCCTGTGCTGCAGCTTGGACGGCGTTTTGTAGCATGCGGTTTTTCTTTGAGCCCCGCAAGGAAACAACAGATTGCCCTGCGCAGCCATTCTGCCTTTGCTGAAGCAGAACCGAAAGCACGAGTCGATGCCAATAGGTGCCACTTCACTACTACTCAGTGACAGGTTTTCTTGGCAATGAAGGCGGTCGAATTTCTTTGGAGGAGAAATTCTAGATGCCCGCGTACTGTGCAATGTCAGTGCACGTTAAAGAACCCCGGGTGGTCGAAATTTCCGGAGCCCTCCACTACGGCGTCTCTCATAGCCTGAGTCGCTTTGGGACGTTAAACCCCATGAACTAAGCCAAACCAAACCAAGAATGGAAGGCTACAGGGTCGGAGCGTCTGTAACTGTGCCACTCCACCATAAAGATCGGCCAGAATGGCCGCACTATGGGGTGCCTGGCGCGTTGCCCTGCGCGGCGACTTCACCCTGCTGCTGGTGTAGCTGGCTCATCTACGGAAGACGTCTGTAGCCACGGCCGGTCTCGAGGGAGCCTTTCGAGACCGGTCGTGGCGTAGCAAATTCTTTGTAATCATGAAAACTTTTTCCTTCCCTTGCTATAGCACTGAAAGTTGGTATTTGCGTTGTGATTATCGGCCGTCCCTCAGCCCTACTCCGTAAGCTGGCTGTAAGTCCTCCTTGGACCGTAGCGGCGAAGGCGTCACCTTCGCTTTCCTTCCCCACTGTTCGCATAAGCCAGTACGGCTGCATATCACTGGTGCATACAGCTACGCTCACGAGTTACTCTGATTCTGCAGATGGGAGGCCAGTGTACTACGACCCGACCAGACATTTCACTACTGACTTTCTGGAAGAACGCAGCAGCATGGCTTTCGACACAATGCGAGGAGCACTACGGTAGGTGCGTACATTCCCGCCAGTTTTTAATGCTGGGCCTTTTCGATTTACCGCGCTCGGGCAGACCGTTGGCTGCCAGAAAATTCGCCCCTGACAGGAAGGCGCACCATGATCACATTGGATGGCGGCTACCAGAACCAGCCGGTCGGCAATCACGGCGGCAAGGCTAACCATGGATCACGGAGGGCAGATGCTCTCTCTAGCTTCGCGTTCTGCTGCGTCTCGTTGCTAGGCACGCGTGCGGCAGAAATAGGCTGATTGCGATCGAAAACAACGACCTGAAGTTACTGAATGCAGTCGCAGACTCCAGAACAAACAGCTGATCGCGCTCGCACCCGTTTACGTCGGCGACGACGACGCGAGCGTGTTCCTTGGGTACATCCTGTGCTGTGTAGGCTTCAGGAAATCCTCAAAATCATGCGGCGGGCAATCGCAATCTAACGGCTTTCTGTCGACTCTACATTGGAGGGAAAAACTGCGAGTGCGCTGCTCATCAAACGACGCGCCGTAAGGCTGTTTCACGTAGTGCGACGCGCACGAAAAAATAAAGCCCAGTCGCATTGTCGTTGCGACGCCAACCGCAGCCAGGCTTGCCGTTGGGCACATTTCAAAAGGAGCCAGAGCCAGAAGGTGAAAGTAGCCGAAAGTAGCCAAGCCAATAAATTTTATTGCCAAATTTGTAAACAAATAGAACAGAAGCGATATTATGAATACAATTTTTATTGATGAACATTAAATAACAGCATTTTGAATCAACGCAAGAAACAATAAGGAGCACAATTTCGCCATTTTGCTTGCTATTCAAACCACAAAAAAGTTGCAGATAAATAAATGATTAAAAGTTCAGTGCAAGTGCACATAGCTTGTCTGCTATACATAGTGCTGGTCCATTGTTTAGGTGAATCCCCCAAGGTGGAGTAGATATTTGTGATAAGTGAGTAAATGCTCATTGACATCCACCCAATCGCTGCCATACGGCTGCAACAGAAAGCCATAGAGCTTTCACAGACACTTCGTAGTGGAAGAAAAATTCGTTCTGGTCCGGGGCTCGAACCCGGGGCTACCTCTTGTCCGGGCCAGTTGCTCTATCAACAACGCTTACCAGGATGGCCAGCAGATGGTAGGGCGAGAGCTAATTGATCAACTCGAAGTGGGAGCGGTGTTGGTTCAGTTTTTAGGGGATCCCAAAAGGTGGAGTAGATTCGCAACAAGGAAGTAATTACTCATTAGCAACCAACCAATACAGCCAACGGCTTCATCCACTCGTTTCTTGTCCTTTCGTCATTTTTCTCGGAAGGTACTATCGAGGACAAAAGTGGTATACTCCACGCGGCGGTAGCCGGAGCAACGGAAAACTAGAGTCACTACGGAAAACTGCGTTGCAATGCCATCTACAGGCGGCATCAGGATCGAGACTACCAATGCGTGACCTTTATTATCAGCAGGCATGTCGCTTGGCTCGTTTCAATGTTTCGTGCTTTAGCTCGCCAAAATGCCGCAGTTTTCCGTTTCTCCGGCTCCCGCCGCGTGGAGTATAATACCACTTTTGTCCCGATAGTACGCTTTGCAGCTTGCTGCTTTCCGTGGGCAGACGCCGGTCTCGGCTACGGCAGCCGTGTAGAATCCCGCGGGCGATGGCCCTGCGATGTCCACGTAGTAGACGCCCTGTTTAGATCCATATTGTCTCAAGCGTGCGAACCCGCACTTGTCGTCTGCCTTCATGTGAAGCCATGTCCATGTTACGCGGGAGCGGAACGACCCAGAGCATATGGCGCCACAGCACCGGGATGTTCTCCGTCCCTTTGGTATGCATGTGTGTTGGATGTGTAAGCGGTTTAGCAGGCGGCGCCCAGGAGCCGTCTGCGATAGCCGCGTATATTGGTTCACGAGGTGGGCCTCCCGCAACTCCTGGCTCTGCCTCTCAGGCGCCGCGACCCGTCAATACATGTACTCAACGTATACTTCACCCCACATAAGCCGCGCGTTACTTTCAGCGAAATTTTCTATCGTGCACTCGAATTGGCTGACAAGGAACCCCTGGTGATTGTTGGGGATTTCAACTCTCCCAGCCCTCACTGGGGCTATCACTTCGAGAAAGCCAGGGACGCAAGCTGGCGGAGCTCATCTCCACCCTTCGTCTTACGTTGCTCACGGACCCGGCTTGCCCACACGTGTGGGCAACGCGGTGACCCGTGACACGTGTCCTGACTTGTCTCTGGTTAGGAACACTAGAAACGCCACCTGGGAAAACCTGGGGGATTTCCTGGGCAGCGACCACTGCCTTCTTCGCATTACGCTTTTGGCGAAGGCAGCCCGCAAAAACTGGGGACAGGCCAAAATAACCAATTGGCAGCAATTTCGAACTCCTGACATCCCTCCCGTACTATTCTCCGACGGCTATACGGAGTGGGCAACACAGGTCACCAACATACAAAAACAACACCACCAACGAGATCCCCGCGGTGGACACTCACCTCCTGCATCTGTGGGAGGCGCGCCGGAGCTTAAAAAGACGGTGAAAGAGCCAAAAGACGAGTCGCAAGCTTAGAGCTCGCATTGCACAACTTACAGAGCAGGCTGCGGCATATGCCGCACAGCTCACAGACTCCAATTGGATAAAACGCTGCAACTCGGCAGCGCGTCAGATGAGCTCGAAGGGGAATTGGCGTCTCTTACGCAGCCTCATCGACCTCTCTTAAACGAAAGGGAGGCGCAGAAACAGCTCCGGCAGGCTCTGCATGGGTACCAAGGTACGACGGCGCAACTTACGGACGCTTTGCGCGACAGGTACCTTTGCTGCACAAATGGCCCCGTTGGGCCTGAGTACACGTACTCCGGCAAGCCAAATGACGCCCCTTTAGACGCCCCTTTTGCATTGCATGACCTTAAGGCGGCCCAGGCTAAAATGTGCCGAGGTGGGGCACCGGGTCGGGATCACATAACAGTGAAACTGTTGGCGAACCTCTCGGACTCGGCCTATCTCCATTTGCTACAATACATAAATCAGATCTGGGATGGGTGTCCATCCCTTCCGAATGGAAAACATCGCTTGTAACTTACATACCCAAAGCAGGTAAAGCCGTGAGTACGGACAACTTGAGACCCATCTCACTGACCTCGTGTGCGGGAAAGCTCATGGAGACGATGGTACGGGATCGCCTCTCTCCATACATTGAGGGTAAGGGCCTCTTTGCAGACACTAAGTTCGGGTTCCGTCCGCATGTCTGCACAGGATGTCCTACTCCAACTACACAGGGACATAAGATGACCAACAGCCATGCAACAAAACGACAAGGCCATTCTCGCCCTCGATCTTAAGGGGGCGTTTGACAATGTTAAACATGGTACTATACTGTCTAACCTGAACACCACTAACTGCGGGGCGAAGGTCTTCGCCTATGTGAGAGACTTTCTCTCTGCGCGTAAGGCACTCCTCCGGATGGAGGACGAGGAATACGGCCCGTATTCTATGGGTACATGGGGTACACCACAGGGGGCGGTGTTATCACCGCGCTCCTTTTCAACATCACCATGATGCACCTGCCCGGCCAACTGGCTCAGGTGGCGGGGCATCAAACACGCGCTCTACGCAGACGATATATTACAATCTGGACCACCGAGGGGAGCCTTGGGGAGATGGAGGACCGCCTTCAGCAGGCCACCTCCATAGTCGATGCATGTGCTGCCGACTGTGGTCTCCAATGGGCGCCCGCCAAATCAGAGCTTCTACATGTCAGGACAAATAACAAGGACAACACGTCTCTACACATATCTCTGTCAGGCGCTCCCATCAGAGAAGTGGCAGAGCTCCGGATCCTGGGTCAGTTCATTAATAACAGGCTTAGGCCGGACTCTGCTATAGCGAAACTCAAGCGCATAGGTGAACAGGCGCATGATCCACCGCGTTTTCAACAAGCGGGGTGGTCTGCGGGGCAGAGACGCGCTATACGGCTCGCGCATGCCTTCGTGACCAGCCGGATCCTCTACGCCGTGTACCTACGCACCACCAAACAAGAAGACGAACGCATTGACGCTATCATCAGGAAAGCAACAAAGCGAGCACTGGGCCTCCCGGTGGCTGCCTCCAACGCCAAACTGAAGGCGTTGGGGGTGTTATATTAAACTTCTATCAGGAGTTGCGGGAGGTCCACCCTCGTGAACCAATATACGCGGCTATCGCAGACGGCTCCTGGGCGCCGCCTGCTAAACCGCTTACACATCCAACACACATGCATACCAGAAGAGACGGCGAACATTCCGGTGCTGTGGCGCCATATGCTCTGGGTTGCTCCGTTCCCGCGTACCATGGACACGACTTCACATGAAGGCAGACAAGCGCGGGTTCGCACGCTTGACAGCGTTGAAGATGTAGGGGCCTGGAGTTGACTGACTCGTTCAGCCCCGCAGGTCCCGGCTCCGAAGGACGGTGTCGAACTCCGCTATGGAGGAAACTGTACAGAAGGTTTATTTTACATATTTACAGTCGAGATGGGAGTGTTTCGGTCACAAAACAACATCCCGTTAAATAGGTTTCGGATTCCCCAGATCCCTGACTGGGGAATAAAGTTCGGAGATCGATGTCCTATAAGATGGGCATATGTGGACACTGGTGGTACCACCCACGGCAGGGGCGGTGCTGGGCTCTCTCGCTCTCTCGCAGCTCGGTCGATGGAAAGGGGTAGAGAATGACTCATCAAACTGATGTGTCAATTTGACCACTGCAGCAAGTCTTCTGTTCGCTGCCTTCATGGGAAAGAAGTTTCCCGCAGTCTCCCAGCAGGTGAATGAACGTCCTCGAACTCCCCCGCCGGACGTCCGAAACACGAGACCTCTGTCGAGGACACAGCCGCCTTTGAATCAACAGCAACCGCTTTACCTTGCGCAGCACCACTCCGTCCGGCGACCTGAGGACAGACTCGGCCACTTGTCGCCGCCGCCGCCGTCGCCTCTGCTTCCGCCGCTGCTGCCGCCGTCGCCAGCCCTCGCCGCGTCTTTGCTTCGCGATGAGTCACGTCTGGTACTAATTCTTCCCAGGCCCGTGTTCTCCGATCTTAACAGGAGGCAATATAGATCTAAACAGGGCGTCTACTACGTGGACATCACAGGGCCGTCGCCCGCGGGATTCTGCACGGCTGCCGCAGTCCACCGGGGAATTAATGTCGATGGGCTATCTTTTCGGGCCCCAAATTCAATGCGAGCGGAGGAAGTTGCAATAGCTCTTGCTGCCGCCGATCCAAAATCGAGAACGGTTATCACAGATTCTCGCCGGGCATGTGAACACAATCTTGCTGGGGAAATATCACCTCTTGCCTCCCAAATTCTAAGACTGGCTCCCGCCGATCCAACTCGTACAAACGTAATCTGGGCTCCTGGCCACCAGGAGGCAATGAGGCCGCTGATGCGGCCGCCAGGGCGCTCATACACCGGGCTTCTCATCCTAGCTCTCCTGGCTCAGAAGCTCATAAGCCGCTTCTGCGGTTCCGCGAGATCTTAATTCATTACTGCGACAGCCACCGCCTCTACCCGGCACCTGCAAAGGGGCTGAGTAAGGCGGAGGAGCGTACTCTACGGCGTCTGCAGACAGGAACTCTTCTCTGTCCTGCCATCGCCAAACACTTTGATCCGAACATAGATGGGCGCTGCCCGCACTGTGGAGAGATCTGCGATATCTTTCACATGGTGTGGGCATGTACTCAGAATCCTCACCTTCCCCCACCCCCGCCCGAGAGGCATGGGAGACTGCCCTCCTCAAATGCTCCACACTGGAGTCCCAAAGGGCTCTAGTAAAGCGGGCGCGAGACGGGACCTCGCCGTGCGGTGTCCCGGACTAAGGATACCGGCCATGTAGCGGGATCTTCTGATCCCCAACCTCTCTTTATAAAAAAAAAGGTTTTCACCACCACCGCCACGGTACGCTGAAGACATAAGAAAGAAGCTCTGTCGCTACATGCGGTTTCTCATCGGTATTGCGCTACTCGCGTTGTAGCGTTACGTAGCACTACGCCATTCACATGGCTGCACTTTCGTGCATGGCCTCGCAGGGAGGACGCGCATCGCATACTTCCACCATAACAGCAAAGCTCGCAAATAATGGTCGTCTTTATGCTTGCTTGATATTATCTATGCAATTACTAAAAAAATGGCTAGTAAATGCGTCAAAATGAAATTTCAAACTAGCCAGAAAGTAGCCAGGTAGCCAACCTGAAATTTTCATCGCCAGACGGGTTTGAAGGTTTGAAGGTTTATTAAAACGAAATACAAATGAGTTGTAAGTTTCATAAAAAAGTTAGTACAGTAGGAGGTCCCAAAGTGAAAACTGTCTGGGGGACCTCCCGGGGTCGTAAAGTAGCCAATTTTGAGCAAAGTATCCACCAACGGAAACCCTGATCGCAGCCGCTATTTTCATAGAGTTTCTAAATATTACCTAGAAGAAAAGCTGGCGCCACCGTCTATGCGAGTTTTGTTAGAGGGCAGTTCATCCACCGTGGAAATGCCCCTTCGCAAATTATGTGTTGCGTGGAGGCGCTGTTTTACAATCAATATGTCCTGTAATAAAATATGCGTACTGCACATTGCTGTAAGTGAGCAGAAAAGCAGATGGGCGTAAATGAGCACCGAATTTTTTCATGGCGACAGAGGGCTTTCTCTTCATGGCGCTAAATATAGCTAACCGTTGTTAGCGAACCTCCCGATGCAAGGGGAAACAGGCAACCGCAGCGACGCCGACTACGTGAAGACAGCAGCGGTGAGCCTCCTTCCAATACTCTGACTCCTTGAAGTGAAGCGGTCAGCTAGCAGCAACCCATAAATCATCGTCATGTCCCAAGACAGAGAAATAATCAAGTCGCTGACGACGCTCACCGAACAACTAGCCCACGTACAGCTGTTGGCAGCCCAAAACCAAAGCAATGGACTAGTTACAGCAATACCGGACTTACCGGCATCCATTCCCGCCCTCTCGGGCACCGCCATTGCGGGAGCCGGAGCGAGAGAGCAAAAGGGAGTGGATATCGAATGTCAAGATGGTGGCGGGGCAGGCCGGCTGGAGGGACGGTGTCATTTTCGCTGTTGCGGCGTCGAAGCTCAGCGGGACTGCCTTGAAGTGGCACAGAGCAAGGGGGAAGCAGCTGGAGACCTGGGAGAAATGGGCGGAGGAGCTGCAGAAGGTCTTTCCCGACGACGAGAGCAACCCGCTTGCCCTCTACGAGAGAATGCTCCGCCGTACGCAAGGTCCAAGCGAGTCCGTTGTCGACTATTTTTTAGACAGAGTTACCTCTGCACAAAGTGCGATATCAAGGAGCACACTTCGCAATGGAAGAACCTGATCATTGCAGGCCTGCAGAACGCAAACCACGCTGCGATCACTACATCCTTGGAGATGCTTGAGGCGGCAAAAAGCCTCGAAGCTGGGGAGGCAGCCTACCTTAGCTCTCATCGAAGCCACCGGCCACCCAGCCAGGGCGGAAGCGAGCATGTGTCGGCCACACCAGCAGGCGTGGAAACGAAGCCGAAGCAGATCGAGCAGCACGTTAGCGCTGAAAGAACCGCAGAACCGAACTGTTACAGATGCCGGAAATACGGTTACGTTGTCAGAGACTGCCCGATGCACGTTCACCGCAGCATCAACGAAACCATAAAGCCGGGGACTACGATGCGCTCGTCGACACCGGAAGCTCAGTTTGTACGATCAGCGCATCCGACGCCATGGGTTGTTGCTCTTGCGTCGAAAACGACAACCTGGAGCTGCATGGATTTGGCCAAAGCCCTGTCAAATGTCTTGCAAAATTCAAAACAACAATAGAGATTGATGGCGTGAAAGGCGAAGACGTCTCGCTTCATGTCGTGCCGGATACAGCCCAGTACTTCTGTTATCATTGGTCGTACCTGGACGGAGCTGCCTAACATCGCCTATGTCAAGGTCGACAATACATTAAAGATAATGGACAAAAGAGATGAAACCTTCAAGCATCTGGAACCCTTCACCCAAAATAAAGCCATCAAAATCAAGACAAAGAACGATGTAGCCCTCGAGCCACGTTCCGTGAATTTCATCACAGCAAGTGTACACCTCGAAGGCGAGATTGATGCCCTGTACCAGTGAAAGGGTACGATGACTGGAAGCGTGTTTCATGTTACCAACAAGCAGCTCCGTGTACCTGTGGCAAACACTTCCGACTGCGAGAAGGTTCTGAAGAAGGGGATCAGCCTGGGTCGAGTAGAAGTAAAAATTGACACAGCTGAGCTCAGTACAACGAGCGAAACAACGCAAGTGAAGACGACAAGCGCGGATCCGATTCATGAAAAGGATGTTGCAACAGGTAACGGTGTAACGACTGAGGAACATCAAGCCCTACTCAAACTCCTCAACCAACACCGCGAGTGCTTCGCAACGAATATTGATGAACTAGGCTGCACCAACCTCATCAAAATGGACATTGTACTGAAGGAAGGAAGCACGCCGGTTTCTTCTAGACCCTACCGAACAAGCAAAGAGGAGCGTGAGACAACACAGAAAATTGTCAGCGAGTGGAAGGCAGCAGGAATTGTGACGGAGTCACGGTCTCCTTATGCAAGCCCTGTACTTCTCGTTCGCAAGAAAAACGGCGAACCGCGGCTTGTAGTCGATTATCGGAAGCTGAATGCACAGACATTCAAGGACAAGTACCTCTTGCCACTAATTGATGACGCTGTCGAGCAGCTCGCAGGAAGCAAACTCTTCAACGCTTGACCTTGCACATGACTTTCTCCAGATCCCTTTGAAGGAATCTGCAAAAGAGAAGACCGCCTTTGTGACCCCAGACGGAACATGGAAGTTTGAAAGACTCATTTTTGAACTTTCGAAAGGACCGACAGAGTTCCAGCGCCTTATGAACACAGCCGTGGGAAATCTCCGTAACACCATAGCAGTAGGCTACTTGGATGACATCCTTGTACCTGCCAAAAATTTCGAAGAGATGCTAGAAAGGCTGACGAAAGTGTTTAGAGCTCTCCGCGACGCAGGACTGACACTCTGACTTTCCAAGTGTAGATTCGCGGATAACCAAGTCTAGTACCTTGGCTTCGTCATCGGTGAAGGCGGCGTGAGACCGGGAATTGACAAAGTAAAAGCAATCGACGAGTTCTCAGTGCCGAGGGACCTTCATGAAGCCAAGAGGTTTCTCGGACTCACCAGCTTCTTCAGACGCTTTGTCCCGCGCTACGCAGCGTTGAGCGAGCCGCTGAGTCGGTTAACTTGAAAAGGCAAGGCATTTCGCTGGGACCAGGATCAAGAGAACGCATTTCAGGCCCTGAAGAGCGCACTGACATCACATCCAGTGCTGCAGCTCTACAATCCGAAGGCGAGAACAGAGGTGCACACCGATGCCTGGGCTAACGAGTTGGCGGGCATTATTCTGGAAGCGGACGACAATAATGTCCTGCACCCCCTCTACTGCGTCAGCAAGAAGACCAGCCCAGCTGAAAGGTTCTACCATTCGAGTAAGTTGGAGCTGCTGGCAATCGTGTGGACCGTCGAGAGACTGAGACCCTTCTTGATTGGAGTCGAGTTCACCCTTGTGACTGACTGTCAAGCTCTCGTCTACCTGAATGCCACAAAGACGCTCAAGCCTCAGATAGCCAGATGGTTTGACATGCTTGAGGAGTATACCTTCGACATACGCCATCGGCCAGGTTCGAAGATGGAGCACGTCGACGCAATAAGTCGCGCTGGAGTTGGACCCAAGCGACCCGTGGGATAACGTCGTCGCCGACAAACTGGACATGTGGCTGACAATCAGCTTGCACGACCAAGCTTTAATAACTCAAAGGTCAGACGAAGAAATTCGTCGGATAGCTACCACTCTGGAAGAAGTCATGCGATCGTACTGCAGAAGAACGCGCCTTGACACAGAACTTCGTGCTGAAGGAGGGACGACTGTTTCGCGAAGCAGCGGCAAACGACAAGAAAAAGTTGTTCTACGTTATGCCTGAAAACATGCGAAAAAGCCTTTGTGTTAAATTTCACGACATGGCGAGCCTTCGGACGAAAGCGAGGGCGCTTTTGATGCCAGAATGGCCGAATGTTAGCGAACCTCCCGATGCAAGGCGAACGCGCGCAGCGGAAAAAGCGCAGTCGTCCGACAACCCTGGGCGATGGGGCGACCAGCAACCCTGGGGAGGAAGACGAAGAACGAGACGCAAGATGCACGCTGGACCGTACGCACCCATGTAACCAACCACTCTTAGCTTAGCCTTGTTAATAAACAATTTTAATAAACGTAAAAAGGCATCCTGCTGTTAATTCGCGCCCCAACGCGAGATAAAGCCTATAGCGAGGAAAATAATTTTTTGCTTTTAGTACACACTTTTTAGCGCAAATAATCTTGCAAAAAGATTGTTAGCGCTTAAAATAGTACACTATAGAAGCTTCCGTTTACGCACTGTGAAAAATATGAACATTCCACTGGTGTCGTCTGTTATTACGGGTTCGGGCCCCATGTCTGTGCATAGGCTATGGTTCGTACCATGAGAAACTTGCCCGAGCCCTCGCTTTTCTATGGGAAACTAGCTTGCACGCACAAAGTGCCGGCTCTCGCCATGTCCTGGCGCTGCGCTTACAGATCTTGCCAAGAAAAACATGAATTAGGAACCTGGCCTATCGGTAAGGGACGGCCGTGTTCATGCTGACAAGTGCAACATGCGGGTACTTGCGTGAATTAATTCGTGAAGTGGAAGTCGCCTGCATGAAATGCGCGGCCACCGCCAGCCTTCGAAATGAACCAAACGCAATCCTCGGCGAGTACGGTTAACGTAAGTTGCGCTTGTCGAAGTACTTTGCGCTGTCTCCAAGACTCCTACGAGAAATGTACAGAGTGGTCGCAGCAGCAGACTGTTGAGTTCTCATTTCACAAAAAGCTTTGTTCCCTTCTTTCACCTTTCAATGCAGAAGTAGCACAGGTTCCCGCTGAGCAAACCCAGCTTGCTGCGTAAATGGCTCCCAGCGAGGGGGCAAACGGACTTCAGGCCTAGCAGGCACAAGACACTGTGCTCAGCTCACTTCGAGTCAAGGGCCTTCGGATGCTTCGGATCTCAAATAAACTGCGTGCGTAGCTGCATTGATAGCTACACCGCCATAAAGCGCAGAAAACATCAGTAAGAACTACAGTGGTGAAAACGAAGTTGAACAAAAAAAAATCGAATTCGTAGCACAGTCAACAAGCCACCTGATGCCAATCCGAAGCGCTGTCTTCCCGGCATGCCTCGGGCGTCCATGGTGGATGAAGTGCAGAGACACCAGCTTTCCCTCTATTGAATAGTAAGAAAGTATATGGCTGTTTCACATGCTAAGCCTAACAGCAGTCGGCGGTGATCGAATCAGCACCCGCCTCGGCCGCAGTACGTACAACTGTGCGACCACACACGCCCGCACAGATGCCTCGAGCAATGTTCTCGTGAGAGATTTCAATAAAGGACATGCTTCAATGAGTCTAGAATTTCTCGAAGCATATCCTCCTTTCCACCGCGCAGAAAGCAAGGAAGCCCACACACTCGTATCGCGCTCACCTAACACCTCGACGAACACGTTCACTACATGCATGTGTGCGCGCGTCAGAGCGCGTATTCGGAGCTGGAATCGGCGGTAGCTCTCGTGAAAGTCCTCGAACATCATGGCAATCTCAGCCGGGCGCACGGAATTAACGGCCGAAATATTTTATTAATCAGAAGTATGCGATCTTAATATGAAGCGAGCATTTGTGCTTGCGAGGTGGTGAGACGATCGAAATACGATCTCTCTCTCTCTCTCTCTCTCACACACACACACACACACACACACACACACACACACACACACACACACACACACACACACACACACACAAAATAAATAAACAGTGATAACTGTCACAAAAGGCGTCATTGCAGGCGACACAGACGATGTGCTCCGCGCTCTAGTCGAAACGAGCGCCTGGGTCGCGCTAGAGATCGAACAAAACATCGCACGAAGAACCGCGGTCCTCTAGTCCATATAAAATGGCAGCGCGCGCTGCCCACTTCCATGCCACCTCTATGTCGTCTGCCAGTTGCCAGAGCCAGCCCGAGCGCTGCCAGCACAAAATCGTCCTGGCGAGGCTGGCTGCCCGCGGGCAGCCCAAACCGCCCAGCCAGAGAAGAAAAAACGCGTTCTTGGCAGCCATCGGAAGTGCGCGGAGCAACCCGAGAAAAACGAGCGCCTGGCCACCTGGCTCCGAGCTCTGGCAACCACTGGGCAGCCTGCAGGCCATGCCGCAGGCAGCCATGCGGAGGCGGATAATCGAAGAGGCCCACTAATGGCACCACTTCCATACAAGATGTCGAGTCTGAGCACGTGCGTCCGCCAGCGAAAGCATCAGCGTGAACAGCTGCGCGCGTCTAGTTTCTATACGTATGTACAAGTAGTTTCAATATGGAACAAACAGTTTGCGCCCCATAAGTAATTCTGTTGTCATTTCTGCATTGAAGTTGAGAACGCGTCGCAGCATTGTACGTTTACAGGAGAACTCTTTGGAACAAAAGTTTGTCTTTCACACGTGTACTTAATGGAGTAATCTTTGGTTTAGTGCGGGTCATGTGGTCCCTTTCATATTGGAGCTCCCTGTACAAGCTGCCAAAAAGACTACTAAGGCTTCCTCTGATAACATTACACTATAGACAGTATTGTGCATCTTTATCGCGAAAAAAATTGTTTTTGAGGAAGGGAAATGGCCACCCAGCCGAACCGCGCCGTAAGGGAAGGGAGGAAGGTGGGAGTGAAAGAGACGCAGGTACCGTTATAAAGGGGCTCCGCAATAATTTCGACCACCTGTGGATCTTTAACATGCACCGCCATCGCTCAGCATACGGGCGCCTTTGCGTTTCGCCTCCATCGAAACGCGGCCGCCGTGACCGGGTTCGAACTCTGTAACTCCGGCTCAGTAGCCGGCGCCCTAACCACTGAACCACCGCGGCGGGCTTTTAAAATTTTCCCCGCCACAACCACTGGCTTGTTTGCCGTGAAACTGCGCTCAGAACATTCGTATTGCGGTAACTTTTGTCTCGTAGAGAGTTTGACAACGGCACTTACTTGGTTCAGCCGTGCACGATGCAAACCCGTAGCTGGCTGCCCCGAGATCGAGGAACCGAAAGCCACCAACACCGGAGATGACTCCACCACTGACCTTGGGTGGCATCGTTCTATGACAACTCAAAACGTGGTGCCCTACTCTTTAAAACTAGGTCAGGGTGTCTTAGAACGCGCAGCTATAAAAAGAAATTTAACGAAGATGACGACACATGTAATGCGTGTGGCAGATCTGTAGAAACAATTGAACACCTCTTACTCTAATGTGATGGCATCCATCCGGATGTCAATGCAGGCACAGTCACTCTTCCTGACGCCCTAGGGCTTAGAGATAACAATGGTCATGCAAATAAATCTGTTGTGGAAGTTACAAAAAGCGATTGGAAGATTGGCGGCTCAAAAGCAGAGAGGTGACATAAGGTTAGAAGTGTAGAGAACCGTATTGATAGAAAATGGCTAATTTTAATAACAAAAAATAAAAAAGCCGAGCATGGTGGCAACTGCCATCACCCCGTTTCTAAGGGGACACTCCTATCTTCCATCCATCCATCCATCCACCCATCGGCGGAAGCCCGGCGTTGGCTGCTTAGATTCCTCGATCTCGGCACAGACGATTATAGGTGAGGTGCGTTTCCGAAGTTGATGCAAACGATCATGGAAAAATCGTCTGCCAGCTACTTCCGGTTCCAAATTTCTCCCACGAACTGCCTTCTGCATACCAATTAATTGCCCTGCATTCGTGCATCGTTTATTCGCTAATCTGTTTGTGCTGCGACATTGCGTATTGCACAGCATCACCGTAAGATCAGCTCGTGCTGTGCATGAACGCGACCTGAGCGCAGAAAATGACAATTACGAAAGGTACAAGTGTTTTCTCGTGGTTATAATATTGCCAGCGTATACTGGCTGTTCTGCGTATGCGCGGCAGTCGGCTGACATGTGTGCACGATTGAACTAGTTTAATTAGTTTTTTTTTTTTTTTGCTGCACCACAAGGCAACGAAGGCTGAGCTGGCACAGTTTAGCAAACGATTGATGTATTTGCCTCAAAGCGTGTAAAAGCTGCCAGTGGGCTAGCAGACTATCCATACATGCAACCGTGCGCACAGCGCGTCTCAACATTTCGCACTGCATACGCATAGAAAGCATCCGACCGTTTACATTATTTTGGTTGTACTTCATGCCAAAACACGCTACGAAGCAGAACAGAGTCGACGTCTAGTTGGTCTTGCGATGATGCAATACAATCAGCGGTGTTGCAGGGGAAATAAATTAGTGTAAGAAGCAAATTAACACAGTGACTGCCGTGAAGCAAGCCAGCAGGGAGAGAAATATGGAACCGGAAGTAGCGGTAGCAGACGACTTTCCCCTCTGCGCTGAATCTGGAAACGCACCTCACCCATTGGTTTGCACCACGGTGTGGTTTGCACTATAGTTTGCACCATGTGCGGCCGAAACGGGTAAGTACCCGTTGTCAAACTTGATATGAGACAAAAGTTACCGCAATACGGAAATTCTGTGCGCAATTTCACCGCAAACAAGCAAGCGGGTGAGGCAAGCAAATTTTTGCAGTCTTCACTATAAAGATGCACAGTACTGTACAGTATTGTACAGTCTTTGTCAAAAGTAACCAGGCTGCATGGTTTGCTTCTAGCTCGTACAGTGGAGCCCTTACAGCTCCCCTGAAGATGAAATGGGCGTTAAAGGTAAGGACTGGGCGTGTTCTTACCTTCCAACCCCTTTTTACCTTTAGGAAAATCACAAGGCCTCCACTACAGAAGCTAGAAGCAAACCATGCAGCCTGGTTACTTTTGACAAAGACTGTACATCTTTACCGTGAAGACTTAATTCTCTCGCCTCAACCGCTGGCTCGGCTACGTTGAAACTGTGCACAGAACTTGGGTGTTGCGGTAACTTTTGTCTCATAGTCAGTTTGTCAGCAGTACTTACATGGTTCAGCCACGCATGATGCAAACCCATGTCTGCATCGAAATGGACGAAACTAAAGTAGCCAACTCTGGGCTTTCGCGGAAGGGCGCGCGCGGCGCCATCTGTTTGCTCAGGAAAGCATTATGACGCGCTGGCCACAGAGGAGGCGCTGGCCACGGCCACCTGGATGCCGTGACCTGGATCGAGCGCCGCGCGCGCGTGATCGGGGCGGCGGTGTGATGGCGGCTTTCAGTTCGTCGATCTCGGCCACGGTGGAAAATATACACCGTGATCTCGGCGCAGACGATTACAGATTTACATCATTCGCGGCTGCATCAAGCATCGTTGTAAACCTTGCTACGAGACAAAAGTTACCACAGTTCGCAAGCTCTGTGCTGTTTTACCGCAAACGAGCCAACGGTTGAGGCGAGAAGTCTTCACGCGTCTCATTAAAGCCCGCCACTATTTATTTTTTAAAATAGGGTTTTAGAGGCAAAGAGAAATCTTTTTGCTTGATAGTAATACCAGTCAAGAGGTCATTTTCGCTCACAAACCACTAAGAGGCACGGATAAAGCGAAACTGCACGATATATTGTTGAATTAACAGTTTCCGTTCGTGTGATCACTAACCAGGATTGACGCAGCAGAGGAAGTACGTTAAGATTATTAACGCAGGAGGAGTGTCAAGAACGTGGAATAGAACTGGGAGCTAGTGACAGCAGCTACTACTTCGATTTTCAGCAGCAGTCGCAACTGCTTCTCCCCTCACAGAACAAATGTTCAAATATCGGATGCATAGGCGAGATCAGAGAATGAAAATTACGTACCGCAAATTTACTGGAGTTCCAACATATACTTATGTGTCATTTCAGAAAATTAATATTAAGTTAATTTCACACACTTGGAAAAGCACGGCATCAGAATACCTTTTACCATGTGCCGGAACGGTTGCAAAGTTGGCATGGAAGCAGTAGGTATAGCTCAGTGGGAATGGGTCACTAAGTACGCTGGAAAAAGCACCAGTAAGGAGCGCGCTAGCATTCTACGGGGACACTCGAACTCTGGCACCAGTTTATTTTCAGACTGGAAGTGTCAAGGAGCAATTCCACTAATGCTAGTTTGTTTGCGCGAACAAAATACCGAAGCCATCTCAGCAACATAGGTGCAAGACATTACTCCTGCCAGGGAGCTTTCGCGACGGAAGTGTATCTTTGCACCATACCCCATAGAAACACTATGCAGTTTTGTAAGAACCCCGAATAGCTGTATGTGAGCGTACGCTTGAAAACTACTACAGCGGTTCTGTCATGCAGACTTTCCGCTCAACCGAACTGCAGCTCCTTCCGTTTTTTGAAATTTGCACAGTGATCATAGCGCACATTATCAGGCGGTGTACAGCAACCGAGCAGTGCAAGGGCTCAGAAAGCTGCTCCATGCCATTGTTTTGGGTCTGAACTCATCAGCTACACCTTAAATATATACAAATCTGAATAAAACTCAAGGCACTCACGTACCACCACAGCAGCTTTTGCACCTCAACCCACTAACGGGCACTTAAGTGCTGCGCTCTAAAACCAGAAAAAACGCCTGCTGGGAACAAGACTTCAGCTCTCGTGACCACCACACTGCGGACACTTCTGCCACTGGCCATTAGGGGAAGCTGTGAAACTCTCGCAGTTCTAGTAACGTTAGCCACGCTGATGGCGCACTACAGTGCTTGCGAGAAGGCCAGTAATTCCGCATTTTTGGTGCGCACCAATGGCAATGGCAACAATGGCACATTTGATTTAGAACACGGTGCACACTGCCAGTCTTATTGCGCTCTTTTTCAAGCAGCACAGCATACTATAACGAATTCTTGTACAACTCCAGCACGAAGCAGAAGATCTCTCTCAAAGGAGACTTGCTCGCACATCGCAGGGGGCTGGCGGGTGCAAGGGGATTACCAGATTACGCATGACATCACGACAACCAGTTGGCTGGCGGGCCTCTTTTGAGAGGCATTTGCCACAAGGGTTAATCTGTTGCTAAAGACGTAGCTCCTGCTGCAACTAAGACTGTCTGCCTGGACAGCCGGTGCACAGTGCTGATTCTAGGGCAGCGAGCTGATGGAGTAACCGACAGCGTTGCAGTCTTGCCATCCATCCACGTGTGCAGAGGGCGATCAATTTCCAGAGAGCGGGTTTTGAGAGAGAGCAGTAGTACAGCTAGAGAAGGAAAGTGGCGCAATAGATTTGATGACAAGTTCACAGCTGTACTCTGCAAGAGATAAATGTGTGCATCCCCAGTGTGCAGACCTTCATGCTCAACTACCGAAGCGAGGGCTCCTCCGTTTGCTGTGCGCGTCAGCTTCTAGCACTCAGTTTAAGCACACTTCCTACTAATCGACAAAGCAGTTTTCGTGCAACGTTGTCGGTTACTCCAAACTGCTCTCAACTCGCTGCCCTAGAATTGGCACTGTGCACCGGCTGTCCAGGCAGAGTCTTAGTTAACCCCTGTAAAGTAAGTTAACAGGGGTTGTTAGATTAACCCCTGTGGCAAGTAGCCCTCGCACAATGGGCGAGAGCCCCGGGCCAGAAAGACGGTGGCAAATGCCTCTCGATAGAGGCCCTCCATTTGCTGTGTGCGTCAGCTTCTGGCACTCAGTTTAAGCACGCTTTCGACTAATAGACAAAGTGCACCTGGACTATCGTCACACCCTGTGGCCCACAAGTTGTCTTTTTATCCACAGGAACAACTGGTCAGCATTTCTGCCAGAGACAAATGTGCAAGGAACCTTGCAATTCCTGTACGAAATGGAGATTTTCCTTCGGAACCAGGACTATGATGATGGCACGCTCAAGACCATTCGCAGTCTGAAGACTGAACTGAACCAGTACAGGGCACTGTCAGCATTCGCAAGCCGCTCAACTGTACTGCCAAAACTGCTGCTTCTGGAGACCAAGCACTAGAGGGACCATGTGGCATCTGATGCCCGGCCAAAAACAAGCTCCACAATGCCAAAAGAAGGCTTTCAAATGAACACTTTAATAAGAACCGTTAACATCAGCCATACACTTTCAAATAAAAACAGTGAATTTTATATAGACTGGCATTACAGTCAATGACATTTTCAATATAAAAATATTGCTATGAAATATGTACAAGTACAAACTCAGTGCTACTGTGAGTTGCAAGATAATGTCAATCAATGGAATTTGAAACGGTTGACTATACCGATGAGATGGTGATTGTGAAAAACAATGAAAACAAATTAAACAAAGGGACAAAAAGGAACGACAGCAAATTGAAGCTCACTACTCACAACTACAATGTCATATATATATATTTATAGGTAAATATATATATATTTATGTATAAGTACAACACTATTATTTTACATGGCAACATTGCAGAAACTTTCTGCATTGTTTATTATCCTTTTCAAAGCATGCAACTCCAAAATATAGAACGCAATGGGAAAGGGGCAGAGGTGCGCCTACAACATAAATAACAGCTGTCGCACACGCACGCGCACACACATGCACACAAACATGAGCACACAATCAAGTTTGATCAGATTCAATTTACAAAACACCAAGTACTGCTGGCCCCTGGTCAAGTAACAAGAAGGGAAGCGTACTAGCAACAACTGAAATATGGCTTATATTACAGGAGAGAACACACACATCCAAATAACTCACTGCCAGACTTATGGGACGAGGAAGAAAAAATGTACAAAACCACAGTCTCAAGACAAGAAAGCGCAAAAACTGTTGGCGACAGGCTACTTGACCTGCCGGGACGACAAGAGAGACAGCTCAAAAAAAAAACACACTCGGTGGGCAAGCCGAGACCTGCCAGATGTGTCCAAGGCAGCGAGGGCCGAAGATCACTTGGGGGGGTCTCAACACATTTTGGGGTTCCTCTGCCTATGGCACACACACTTTATTTCTTGTTGGGGTTTGAAGCAGAGTTTGCCCGGAGAATCACCAGGGCATCTTTCACAGCATGGTAGATCACATTTTTAATCTGCAAAGACAACACATTACAACGAAATGTCACCACAGCACCTTGGGGAGTATGGAACAACCAGATATTGATCAAGGGAAGCCGCAGCTCAATGCTTTTTTTCTCTCGTTATTTCTGGCGAGCTAGAAGCTGAGGCTCACGAATTGCGAGGGTGGCATTCCCGCCATGAAAGCCTTGCTGCTTTTATCATCGCCTACCTCACATGATGTGAACATTGTAACTGCTGCTCACTAAAGGCATGCAGAGATTGCTTGCGATGTCACAAATCACAGGTTAATACACAAAGCTGCTTACACGTAATAAGTTGATGCCTCAGCCAGAATGAGTGGCCAGCACATGGTATGGATGCAAGTTTTTCTGCTGTTTCCTCTGCCACTGCTCTCATTAAGGCTGCTGCCATTAGCAGCTAGCATTAAATATTCATGGTGTTACAAAGAAGTCACTGTACTGTCCAAATGAGATTTAAAATGGAAGCAGCAGGAAAGAACAATCCATGTTTTGTGCTTATTACAATCCAGCTTCAGCAACCCAGAAAACCCAATGCTATACTTTAGATGGCTCTAATGTTAAATAAAGGCTAGCTAAGTATACACTTGCTTAAAACATTTCCTTCCTTTAGGAACATCTACAATTGGCATGTACAATTGCATTTGCACCTAAGAGCAGCCTAGGATGGAAAGGAATGAGAGTCATAAAATACTCAAATGTTCCTTTAGCACTAGCTGTTAAAGTGGCCGCAAATCAAGCCTGGGGTTTTCTCCTTCTGCATGCATACCGTATATACTCGTGCAAGGGCCACACCCCAAATTTGGCAGCCAGTAATTTGGGGGGCTGGAAGAACCACCGTTTCATGTGTACAGAATTTTCCCCCTTGTACGTTCTGCTGGGAGCTAATAACTGCCTGCGGCACTCGGTACAACTATGGGTGCGTCGTGCCACAGAAGTGAGAATGGGGTGCACCCATGTTTGCAGCGCATCTCCTTACGGCACCGCTGCGCCCGCCAGACTCGGGAGCCATAGTCTCGTGCAATTCGCCCGTATCACTAGGCCTAGCGTACTCTGATGAAGCAGCCGCGATAATGCATTCAATCTAGTCATAGCTAAGTATAGAAGATGTAACCAGTTTATCGTCATACAATAACCTTTCATTAAATTGAATGTATAATTGATTTCCGCAAGGCCTTCGACAATGAAGCACGCAGAAAAATGAGCCAGACAAAGGCTACCTCATGATGGCCGCGGGTCACACGCTGGGGCGCTGCTCCTAACAGTCGACCAAGGCATGCTGTCAGTCCAGCGCCTGATCTTTGTAGGATCTTTACAACTTAGAATCACATGATGTTTTACAGTAAAGTGATTCAGCAACCTGTTTTACTCCGGGCGATTAATTCGCACCTATCAGACACACGCCCTATCATCCATACTTTCAATGCATTACGCATTTGAATAATTCACCGGGGCTGCGATAATTCACCATAAAAGTGCGTATCGCAGCATAAACAGCGGGACATGTAAATTGGGGATCAGTATGAGCGGCACCCAGTCAAAACCATCGACGAAAAAGTGCGGCCTTTACCCGAGTATATACCGTATTTACTTGCATAATAGGCGCACTTTTTTTTTTTTTTTCAGAAAATCTGGCTCAAAGTTCAGGGTGAGTCTTTTACGTGGGGTAAAATTTCCAGAATTTTTTTATACTCGTGCTTTTAAAACTAAAAATACCGTATAAACGCACATGTGTAAGGGCTGCACCCTGTTTTCCTGAAGGAAATATTAAAGGGAAAGAGAGATCAGTGAAAGGGCCACACAATAACTTTCCGCAACCCAACGGGAATAGCCTTCAAAATAAATGCAGGCGCCGTGGCCTCCGCAAACAGCTCTGGCTGCGAGTAACAATGCGCTTGATCGAGGAGGCCACATGCGCAAAGGAGCTTCTAGCTGCCCCCCACTGATGGCGCCAGAGGCAGCGGTACATCATCATCGCCAAATTGTTCCTCCGTGCGAGCTTCCGCTGTCCACACCGGCATCAGTGTCATCAGCTCCAGCTTTTTGTGGCTGTCAAAGGCACGGGAGTTGTGGCAGTAGTTGTGGCGTTTGTGTGCTGCCGCCGAGCGTTGCAATTTTAGCACGACGGGCAAGCACCTTAATAGCTACACGGCTGGGAGTTTACGGCGGGCTGGAAATTCGACGTGGCCGAGAAGTGCGGTGGTTGAGACTGACGTGCCTAAATTTTCGTATGAGACTCCAAGCGCCAAGGTTTTCGTGGACCGAAGTCCGGAAGGTTTCCAGATGGAAATGAAGCTTTCCAAACAGAAGTTTTAAGTGAGCATCCCTGAAAACTGTGTGCGGAATTTGGCATGCGCGGCTGATCCCTGCAATGTCGTACGTGCTATGGGTCCGCAGCAACTGCTACGGCAACAACGGTAGTAAGGAATAGTTGTCAGTTCAGCAAAAACTTAAAATAAGCTTGGGTTGTGGAATGTGCATTTTTTTCCCCCAGAGATTGGAGGGGGGGTCTGCTTGCAATCGTGAAAAATACAGTATCGATCACAGTGCCAAGTTAGGGGTGCGCCTACTATGAGCAGAAATAAAACAAATTATTTTTTGCGACTAAACTGGGAGTGCGCATAATATGCGAGTGAATACGGTACTATACACATTGTACGGTACACCCAAAGAGATCACCGAAACCTTAACATTTGATCTGCTCCAGAAATACTCCTTTCAAGCCAAGGATGCTGAAGATTGATTTCAATGACACAAAAGCAGCTGTGGCCTAAAAACGCTATGATACAAGGCTTCTTTGTTACACTAGGATGGGGTCGCAGTGGGGTGTATGTTTCCCAAAAATTTCACCCCAGATAAGATGAGCAGCAGGCCAGGGGACAGCTTGTACGCAGTGAAATAATACATCATCGGTGAGTACCCGGCAGCCCGGCATTGAACCTTGCACCTCTCGCATGCAAGGTGGATGCTCAGCCCCATAGGGTTAGCGCGAGGGCATTTTTGCACTTCACCTCAATTGAAACGAGGCCCCTAATGTCCATGAACCGAATCGTTAAGAAGTGTGTGCATGATTTGCATGCAGGAAACAAACATAGTATAGTATCTCACCTGAAGCTTGTCCTCGTGGTTTGTGTGGGTGTCGGACAGCTCACGGAATTCATTAGTCAAACTGAAGCAGTGGCCAATGTTTTCGGGAGAGACAAAGTCTTCAGCCACCTTAATACAGCTATGCAAGTTTCGCACCTGCAACACAAAGAAATGCAAGATATTCACTTAATGCCACTGCTGCTAGATTCAAAACACCCACAGCAGGCAAGTGGAACCTCCAAAATTCCGCAGCCACTTTCCGCTTACAGTAATTGTAACGAAAAATTGTAACTGCTAGCAATTAACAAAAAAGGCTCTTTGCTACAGCCATTTCATATTGCAACTTTTACGTGCAGCTTATTTCTTTTTTGGTTTTCACCTCATATGTTCGGAAACTTTTGCAAAATTAAACTGCTCATAATATTTCTGAACCCCTCTCAACAACCTGGAATACCTTCAGAGGTACAGGCAATGGAACCATTAACTAAGTGAGGGCGACCGCGCATACGGCACACCTTCGGGTGTTGCTCCAGGTGTTTGCGCAAAGATTGGGGTTGTCATCTACTCCCCGGACACGATTGTTCCTTCCCCTTCATTATTTCCTTTCAGCAAGGCCTGAGAAACTTTTTTTAGTCTGGAAAATTACCATCTCAGCAGGAACTAGAACTGTGATTATATGGAGGCTTTGTAATGATGCTACAGTGCCGCAGTGCTGCTAAACATCCATCACCAGGAAAAAAAATGAAAAAACTTACAATGCTTGCCTGTTGTGCAAGAGCAAGAACAGAGCACTAGCAACAATGTGCTACCAAATAGCATTCCACACAGGGAAACAGCCGATTACAGTAGAATCTATGTGATATGAATTTGTAATATTCCCTCGCTGGAGTGTATTGTGTTGTTAGTGGCTATTTATTGTTTAATATATAAGTTGGTTACAAGCCAATTTGATCACAGCACACAATAAATGAACAAGGACCAGTAGAGTAGACATCACAAAGCGCTGACTGCAACTAATTTTTGGCAAGTTTTCTGCGCGAGCATATTCGTCGAATTGTATATTTGCTGGCGCTTTTTGTGTGGGAATTACTAGCTGCCGTCAGTGCTTTGTGGTGCTAACTCTGTCGGTACTTGTTCTTTTAGTCTGTGCTGTGATCAAATAGCACTTTGGATGTTCTGAACCCTCACTGTATATACGTACAGTTGTGCCTTGTTAATACGACCCCCAATAACGTGGATGTCTCAAACTACAGACAATTTGCCACAGAACCAATTTTTCTCAGTGTACCTACGTCTCGTTAATCTTGAAACTCGCTGTCCGGGTAATGGACAACAGAACAATGCACAGAGCATATTCGGGCCCATGCATTTTGTCTCAATATGCACGCTGATAAGCATAAGACCTCTACTGCCCCAACAAGACGTTTCATTTTCTGCATTTTGAGTGTAGGACACCAAAGAAACGGTGTGAAAAAGTGCAAATGACTGAGTGATGGCCCTTTTCTGTTGTCATTTCATGCTGTACAGAGCAAATCTGCCCAGTCAACGTGCCTAACCATTTTCCGAATCGCATGAATAACTGTGAAGCTCTCCGCAGCTTATGCCACGTAGAAAGCCGCATTCACTAGCTGTCAGCTGGCTGAGTGCTTATATGTAGTAGTGGTTAATGGGATGTGAGCAGTTGTAGCAGGAGTAAGGTCATTTAGCCATGGGACGCCTCAAGCGCATCATAGACCACTCGGCGCATCAAGCCACAGCACATTATTTCAAGAATAATGGCAACCATGGTAATTCTATTTGAACTATACTGGCCATCACTATGCAAAGGAGCAGACCTTAATCATACCACTTTTTCTTTTCTGAACCTATTTTTTCCTTCACGATTCATTGTTTTGGACAGTTTTGCCATGTGTGCGATGCACTATCTGGCCATTTCTGCACCATGGTAATACATGCACGATGCCGAGCCCAGCGCTGGCAAGAAATCTTCCTCTGGAGAAAGCACGTTCCCACAAGGCAGCTTCCTCACAGTTTAATGTGAAGGTGTGCGGAAGCCATTTCGTAGGGGTGCAGCACAGATGCTCCGCGAGTGCAGTTGCGTGGGGTCACCATGATTCTCAGTCACTGCAAAAGCTAGTCTACACACCTGTCACACGGGCATTTCGAAGGCCCTCGAACGGATAGTCAACCAATTCAAAGGCCACTGCGCACTGCTACATCAGCAGTTTCAATGGCCATCGAGTCAGTAATCTGAGTCAACAGGGCAGCGCTGAATTCTAGTAAGATTTCGAGGGCCTTCGAGCACTGCTTCGAAGCAGGACCAAAGCGCACTTTTGTGCATGATACGTTTATGAAAAAAAACAAGAGCGAACATTATTCTCCTGAACTGTAAAGCAAGCAGTAAAAACATTAGTCTGTACAATAATTTAAAAATTGTATCTGTCTCATTTCAGGTCCACTAAATTGATATTCGCCATTGCAGAAGATGGAAACGCCAATGGTATCAGTGCTGCCAGAAAATTACAAAACTGCAACAGCAAATCGTTCAAAAGGCAACGTCTTTCAAGACAACCCAACTGGCCTTTAATAATAGCTAAAACCTCCCATGATTCCAAAAAGTATTCCAACATTTAGTTTAGATTCATGAAAACATTTTTGTTATATACGCAACATCTAAAGTAGCGATGTGGTGCTCCACAAGGTTAGCGTAGAACACAAGTACTATTTCAATAGCCACCGAGATTTGTCATCTAGGAGCGACACTCTTTCAAGTTGAATAGCGATTGAGAACCTCTAAGACTCTCGACTAGATGGCCATTGAAACTGGCAGTGTGACAGGGTAGCAGTACTAACCTAAGGACACGAGAAACAGTTTACCTTAAGGGGGGACGCGGCCTTCGAAAGCCAAAAAATCGCGAAAAAATCGTGTTTTGGAAAACCACGTATTTGGGTAGAACGTGTTTTAAACTATCTTTCCTGTAATTATCAGCGCGTAATTCATTGTAAAAGTGCTTCAAATAAAATATATAACACGTCGCGGCAGCTGCTGAGCAGCGAGCGAGAGCTGAAAACAACTCTATTTCGCGCAAGCGCCATTCCTCAGTCGCTCAAGCGAGCGCCGCCATCTTGGCCTTGTTTTGTTTGTGAATTCTTGCGCTTTTTTTTTCCGGCATCCCCGGCGGCGGCGGCTGCACGGTATAGGCGTGGCTTGCTTGTGAATGGACGGCTCGCGAGACCTTTCGAATTTCCCGCGGCTCAAAAGCACCGCTGCGATTGGACAAAGCTTGCTCACGGGAGGTCGCGTGTCTGCTATTGGCTGCTGCGCGTGCGTCACGTGGCCACCTCCGGCTGCCGCAAGGCTCTCGTCGTCTGCAGCGTCTCCTTCGTTGCGGGCGTCTGTGTTCTTCCGGCATTTTTGCGATCGCCGATCGTTCACCGTTCTTTGTCGTGGAGTCCTAGCTTTTACGGTCCTTCGCTACGTCGTCGTCTTGAACAGTCGCGGGCTGCCGGGCACAGGACCAACGCTGCTTTCGATCCCGAGGCCGGTTTTCTTGCGCGCGTCACGCACATGGTCTGTAGTCATGGGTCGCACGTTTCAAAAGAAACGCAAGACTGAGCTTGCGTACGGAAAGCGGAAGCGCCGACCCCCTACTGCACGGAAGTCACGAAAGTCACCGAAAGTGATCGTCGATGATCCGGACTCGTCAAATGCCGATATGCGGGCGCCGGCATCGGACGTCAGTGTGCCGTGCGGTGCCCCACCAAGTCAGCCACCAAACAGTGACAGCGATGTCGCCCTGGATCCTGGAGCGTCCACAAGCTACGGCAGCGTACCGGACAATGCAACGGAGTTGCGACGCATGTCAGATTCGTCAGCAGAGGACTGTTTCCTTGATGTTGGTATTCAGCGTGAGGCTCTTCGACGCGACACTCAAGCCATTTCTGAAGTGATAAACGGCGCGTCGGCAGATGCCTTCAATCAGCGCAGCTGTGCCGATGTTCCATGCAGCGGGCGTCGTACCATTCAAGAACAGAGAGAGCCAAGTTTTGTGTCCGCGGAAACGGCACAAGTGCGCGCGTCCACTGTTCGCGAGTCGCTCGGCGCGATGTCGGCAACTGAGCGGAAGTTCACGCTGACCGCGCTGCCGGAATCCGATAATACGCCTGCATCAGAAGATGAGTACGTAGTAATGCAAATGGGCGCTCTAAATTCGCTGATTGGGGCTGCCCTATGCCCGATTTGCCGGAGGCCAAGCCTAGCAGTGGACCGGGACACCAGACTTGGACTTGCTGTGAAAATGGTGCTGAAGTGTTCTTGTGGTTTTATCAGCTCTGAGTGGTCCTCGCAAAGAAAGCAAGGTGCGAGGGCTTTCGACGTAAACCTCAGGTCTGTGCAAGCAATCAGGAGCATTGGCAAAGGGCCCACTTCTCTGAACGACTTCTGGGCAGTGATGAATGTTTCCCACCGAGGACTGCACCAGAAGACATACCAAGGGCATTTAAAGAAAGTGCTCAAGCCAGCTGCTGAAGAGGCTGCACAAACAGTTTTTGCAGGTGCTGTGGAGGCTGTCAAGGATGTTTACAAAGAAATGGACATCACCTTCACCAAGAACATCACAGTTGTTTACGACGGCACATGGCTGACGCGTGGGCACAGCTCGCACATTGGTGTAGGCTGTGTAATAGAATTTTACACAGGTCTTGTGCTTGACTGTACAGTCTTGTCAAACTTCTGCCTTGGGTGTGAGATAGGGCCAACTGAAAGCGACGCTGCGTACCACGAGTGGAAGAAGGCTCACCAGTGCCAAAAAAACATTGATGTCAGCGCAGGACGCATGGAAGTTGAAGCCGCACTGCAGCTTTTTGGGCGCTCCCTTGACAAAAACGACCTCAGATACACAAATGTAATCTGTGATGGAGACAGCCGCACCTACCTGGCCTTGTGCAATGAACAAATATATGGGTTCATACCTCTCACAAAGGAGGACTGTGTAAACCACGTCCAAAAAAGGATGGGCACAGCACTTCGCTCTCTTGTGAACAAAGCCAAGAAGGGAGAGGCACTCGGTGGGAAAGGTGGCTTGACACAGGATCTGATAAAAAGGCTGACAAGTTATTATGGCCTAGCCCTGCGCAGTAGCACCAATGTGGCAGAAATGCAGAGGGCAGTGATGGCAACGCTACATCACATCTCATCCACAGATGCTGAGCCCCATCACGGTCTGTGCCCACCTGGTGCCCACCTGGTGCCCACAGCTGGTGCAGGCACCGTGCAGCTGAGGCAGAAGGCAAGCCACAACCTCCGCACAAGTACAATCTTCCGAGCAGAGTTGTGGAAGCGCTGCTACCGGTGTACCAACGCTTGTCCGACCCTCAGTTACTGGCTCGATGCAGTGGCAACAAGACACAAAACGCTGCCGAAAGCCTTCACTCAGTGATTTGGACACTGATATCGAAGCAGCAGCATGCCTCCCTCTTCAGTGTAGAAGCAGCAGTACACGAGGCAGTTGCTAGGTATAATGCAGGCAGCTTGCGAGCTTATACTGAGCTTTGCAATACACTGGGCGTCAAACCTGGTGCCCTTGCCCTTCGGAGGGCTGCAGAAAAGGACTATCAGCGAGCAAAAAAATCATCTCGTGTGCATGAAATCAAAGGGCAAAGGCCCAAAAAGTCACCTGTGACCAAAGACAGTGAAAATTACTGTCCTGGTGCTTTTTGAGAGTCGTGAACTGCTCCAAAAACTTTGAGAGACGTTTTCTCGGAAGTGTGTTTTGGGCATTCTGCTTTGTCTGTGGAGAGGGTAGCGTGGGAATGCCTGGACCAATTTTGATCCCGTTTGTTTTTATGTATTCCCTGAAGTGTGCTTTAGGGTATGACAGTCTTCAATATCTCATTCAGGCCTTAGTTTTTTTTTCTACACCTAATTTGTGAAGGACAATTTCTGGCACAGTTAGTGAAGGTGAACATGATGTTCTCTGTAAAAAAATATAGAGGGCTTAAAAAAATTTTGGAACTGTTGTACCCTGTAGGGCTCTCTTGAGCAAAGATTAAAACTGAAGGCAGCTCCCTGGCATGTTTTGTTACAGTGCCAGTCTTCAATATCTCATTCAGGCCTTAGTTTTTTTTTCTACACCTAATTTGTGAAGGACAATTTCTGGCACAGTTAGTGAAGGTGAACATGATGTTCTCTGTAAAAAAATATAGAGGGCTTAAAAAAATTTTGGAACTGTTGTACCCTGTAGGGCTCTCTTGAGCAAAGATTAAAACTGAAGGCAGCTCCCTGGCATGTTTCGTTACAGTGCCAGGTTTTCCACAAGCGAACACATGTAACATTTTCTAACTTGAAAACTATTCAAGATATCATAATGAAACTCCATATTTCTTTATTTAAGACACTTTTGAGTGTGGCTACCAAGTTTCATTGCTCTAGGTCAAAGAATAAAAAAGTTAGCTTTGATCCCCACCTCCCCCCTTAAAACAGATTTTTTTTTTTTTTAACACTGAGTTCTATAAGCAACCAACCAAATGGTCTCATTCTGTTCCATCTTATATGACAATTAGCCTTAACAGAGTTTGCTGCCACTTATGTACAAGCACTGGCGGCACTTCGACATCGATTGTGTCTGCTGAACTCTAAAGAGCTGTCTACTGCGCATTCCTCAAGATGAAGTGCAAAATTCTGGTGATGAGCTTCTGATAGCATCACTACAGTTCTGATATATGTGATCCGCTGTGCTGGTCACCGTAAGCATGTATTGACAGCTGTTTCCATTACTCGGCCAATATGATAGATATTCCAACTCTTTTCCTGGTTTCCCAAAGCTTGGGAACGACCTTTACAATGTGTTGACTAACATAGAAGTAAATATGGCACATTATACCCGAACAAAGTTTAGTTCACTTATCTTCAAAGCAACACTTGCACCGCTGGCGACAACTGTGATGGTTACCTGCTGACAACACACACACATATGATGGAAAGCAATGGCAAGCTAGCAGAGCAGATATCAACAGTTCTTTACCACATACTAACCCACAAAGTGTACACAGTGATGCGATTGGCTGAAGTCACTTTGGAGCAGCCAAAAGTTCCTTTTTCGCTTTTGGCGCAGATATATACCGTATTTCCCAGTGTATAAGTCGCAATTTATCCTTAAATTTTTTGTTTTTACAATTTATCAATAGCGAAAAATGATGCACCACCATAAGCCATCGGTGAGTGAAAAAAAGCATTGAGTTAGTATAGTTTTAGCGCAGCACGATCCGCTACCATGATCTGCTGCTGCAGGGACCCAACTATGCCAACTACGCTCCTCAGGGCCATCTGCCCAATGCGCCGATAGCTCACCACAGATGCATTTCACAGTAGAGGAACGCGAATTGCACTACGCTAAAACTATTTTTAATATGTTATCATATGGCTAGAATCCCATAATCTCGGAACAACCAGACTGAATGCGGCGGCCGCACAAATTGCACACTGCCGCCGCATCTAGTCCAGTCATAATCGCCTAAAGTTTCATTTCAGCGCTGCATCCGCATGGCTTCGTACGCGCCGTGTGCTTGTACTCAAAACGATATTGCCTGCGAGGCGAAGCAGCTACAATGCAAAACTGAAGCTGCGTGCCACTGAATATGTGCTGGAGCACTTCAACCACGCAGCCGGGAGACAGTTCGACGCGAGTGAAAGAAATTATCCAGAACTATCCGCTCTTTGATAAGGCACCGAAGAAAGCTCTAAAATCAATACCCACTGAGGCCTTCATGGTAGCATGCCATTTCCACACTTCGGCCAAGCAAGGACGTGGAAGTCAACACCGGCGCCGTTTACAACTGCTTGTGCCATGCGCATTTTTGGCGTGCCCTCCACACCGTGGGATGACCAATAAATCCCTGTGTGCTGCAGGCCTATTTTGCTGTGTTTTCATTTTACGGGGTTACAGCGCGCCCTGCGAGTTCGCCCTAGGAATCTCAGAAAAAAAGTTTTTCCACTAGTGCTGCCTAAAGCAGAGGTATAAATAACACATGGTGCCAGAGAATTGTTTGTAAGGAAGCATGAAGTTTTGCCGCAGGCTTGGTGCAGATTACTCGTAATTTGTCTTAATGTAGCAGCATGTAGCAGGCTTTGCCCTTTGTTGCAGCAATCACATCACTGGTGTACGCGAACACAACACGAACCAAAATTGAATGAGAAAGCAGAGCACACACACCTGGTGCGGAGCCCCAGCGGGGATGAACACTGCTTCGCCAAGACACTGGGCGATTGCATAGCCCTCAACGGCATACTCGCGGTAGAGGCGTTCTCGTAGCTCTTGGTCCAGATACCAGCTCTGGTCATGAATGGGATCATGGTGGGGCTCCGGCTTCTCACCACGCTCCTGTGCCACCTGCACCATGGTACAGCAAAAGTCATGAAAAAGTGACAGACAGACACATCTGCTGTTGCAAGCAGAATACATATTGCACTGGCTGGCCCTCCCAACCACTAGTCATCATTGTCACCCCAAACAACTACGTCCAACAGGAGAGGTGTCTGACCTTCAGTTACATCAATTTAAACCTGTCGGGTGCTAGCTGCAGCCACCCTGTCACCACACCCTTCCTAACCACATCTGACATGCTGCTGGCGCCTGCAGGCTTGCAGCCGGCACGGTTTCCCTCTTCCCAGCTCCTTACATGCCCCTACTACCTATGGCCAGCTCCAGTTCGCCATACAACCAAAGTTAACACAAGCATATTTCGTTTTGGCAGATATCAAGTACCGTATTTAATTGATTGTAGTGTATCTTTTTTTAACCAAAATTAGAAGTGAAAAGTCACCCCTCACACTATACAGTCGACGACCGAAAATTCGGACGCCTGATTATTCGGACTTTTTCGCGGCACCGCAACATGGCCCATAGAGCCAATGTATAAGAGTGCCTGAAATTTCGGACGCACCGCAACTGACAACTCTATTTTTCGGACCTTGTTTGCACTTGCCGCCAATATATCAAGCTGCCATATAATGTGTACAGTGGAACCTCATTAATTAAAACTGCAGGAGAGATCAAAAACTTGATCAAACAAAACGAAATTCAAGCTTAAAGGGTGCCTCTTAACTAGCGATGCTGAAATTCTGCGCGAGTCGGCACATTGTGCTCGCATGGTTTCAAATTTGTACTGTTCTTGAATGTATTCCGCCGCACGAACTTGAACTGTAGTCTGAGCTCACGAACTCATCTGTGCAGAGTCTTACGTCCCGAATACGGAAATAGGTAGCAGCAAAGCGTGTGGGAGGTGTACGGCCTCACGGAGACTGTGAGCATGGGAGGAAACGGTGGTGCATTTCAAAGCAAGGTCAGCGTACCCACGGCAAAATGCACCGCAACCCGACACTTCTATTGTGAAACCATAAAACAACAACTGGCGTTTCGATGACAGGCAAGATGCCTCATTATACGCAAGCCACCGCAGAGTGCTTATCGCCGGATACGATGCCGATTTTGGCTCTAGTCGCTAGGCCCTAATGGCGAAGGCCAACGCGGACGGAGCGCTTGCTTCAGCCATTTCTCAGTTCTTAGTGTTTCTCTGTCTTCGCATTCCGGGCCCATCGTATTGCGGGCGCAACGCAGTTCCCGCAGCAGCGTGTTCGCTTTCTCATTTAGACTTCTGCAACCCGTGCGTCCATCAGCGACATGCTGAGGGCAGCACAGCCAGGCCGAGCTCTTGAAAGTCACCCGTCATCCGTACATACCGTATAAACGTGTGTAAGGGTCGCAAATGTGTATGGGCCACACCTGAACTTTCCATGACCCAGGCAGGAATAGCCTTCTAAATGCACGCTCCGTGGCTTCTTTGATCAGCTCCGGCTGTGAGCAACAGTGCGCTTGATCGCGGAGGCTACGCGCACGCACGGGGGGCGCATGGGAGGTGCCGCCCATGGATGGCGCCCGAGGCCATGATCATCAACAACAACTCTTTTCTCCGCTGCGATTTCCCGCTATCCACATCGGCATCAGTATTACCAACTCCAGCCTTTTGTGGCGTATTAGAGCGTTCACCGTAATAGTTGTGATTGTGGCTTTCGCGTGCTGCGGCTGAGCGTTGCAGTTTTAGCACGATGGGCAAGCTCCTTAGCTACACGGCTGGGAGTTAGCTCTCTTGGGATGAGGCTTCTTTTGGGATAAGCGTGCACCAGAGCATAGCACCAGCTCATGAGTCTAAATACTACGCGAGTGACGACTGAATGTAAAATAAATGCCGCTCATCCCTTGGTTGGTGTGCTTTTACTTGAAAATAATTGTTTTTTCGCACATCGCGTACATAGGCCGCACCCCAAAAATTGGTCCTCAAATCTGGAAAAAATAACTACGGCCCTTATACGCGCTTACACGGCATGTTGCGGGGCGAAATATATTCATGAGGTGCTTTAGAATTTATGCAATACAACTGGCCACTTCCTCCGGCATATTGGTAATAATGGTGAATACAAGCGCCTGTTGTGTTATCTTCTTGTCTTTGTCTTTTTGTGCGCAGTACCCCCCCCCCCCCCCCAACTACGGGAAACGAAAAAAGTTAGAATGCCGCAACGGTCAACCAACGGCAACTCCCGAGCTACAAATACCCTAGAGTGATTAGCAAGATCGGAGCAGCGGCGGAGCTGTCAAACTGTTTCAGTTTCCGCAGTTTTGCTATGCTGCGTTGGCAACCAGAGTATCAGAAAAGCCAAATCCGGCCAAACTTTCACCCCCTCAAAGTTAAAACTGCAGTCAAAAGTCGTTCTTTGTGTTGATCGAGATCCCGTGCATGTCATGTGTTCTTTCACAGCTTACTGCAGTCCACATCTGCTTACTGCAGTCCGCATGATGGCAACATGTGCTCAGTATGACACTTGTTTTAAGGGGGGAGGCTACCCTTGAGCATCATCTTTTTTATTTATTGAGATATCTGGATGGAATTTTCAGGGTAAGCTTGTAGCACACACATTTGAAGAACTACCAAGTTTCATGGAGCTGTGCCCACTGGGTCTCAAGTTACATGAGTATATCAAGGTGGTTTACATAGGTTCCTTGTGACATGCCTGGAGAATTTGAAAAATGTGCTGGCACTTTGAAATTCAGCATAGTCATTCCTGGATAGGTACCCCAGGGCAAGACAAGGCCCTTTTTCTAAGTTTTTTTGCAGAAAAATTTTAGCACAGCCCTGAACTTTGTGTTACTTATTAGACCCGCATTAACCAAATTTTAATTGCTTATTGCAAATTCCAGAGACAATATCTTCATAAAACGGGCTTGTCTTGCCCTCTAATTTATTCAGGTATGGTATAAAAGAAACCCCATGAAATTCTGATAAGTGGTTCCCAAGATATGGCTTTCACTAGCAGCCACACCAGGCAAAATATTGATTTTGAGAAAATGGCCTTAGAAGATTGAGAGAACACAAACTTTTTGTTTCTCGAGATATCTTGATGAAATTTTCAGGGTAGGCTCACAGCATGAAAACCTGAAGAATTACCAAGTTTCATAGAGCTGTGCCCGCTGGTTCTCAAGTTACATAAGTATATCGAGGTGGTTTACATAGGTTCTTTGGGACAGGCCAGGAGAATTTGCAGAATGTGTTGGCACTATGAAGTTAATTAAGCCGCTAGTTAGTTAAGCCGCTGCTAAGACCGGCGGCCGTTCACTTCGCCACGGTCAGCGGGCAAGCTCCGTTTGCTCGAAGTGCCGTTGAGAAGCGCTGCAATATGGTTGCGCACGAGCGCAGTCACGTGGTATTTTTTTGTATTTCGTGGGCTTTCATTAGATGCTGGAAAAAAGGACCCCATAGGAGATACGATACTGCAAAAAATTGGATCGGTTGTTTATAGACATGCTCTACAACATAACGTAAGGGTCTTGGCACTAAAATGAATATTTGAAAATTTGCACAATTCATCTTAGTTAACTAAATAAGCGCAATGAAAAGATATTCTTAGGAGCTCCACATGATGGCGAACAATGTATTGTTGGTTTCAGCAGGCTGCGGTTTACCGCTTTTTTTAAATCCTTGGTTCAAGTTACGTGAAACACCCTGTACAGTGATATGATACGCGGCTGGTAGGGTGAATTCCTCCAACTCCATCCCTGCCTACAAAAGCGTGTGCAGCACTCAGTGAAAATTATAGCCAGAGGGCCCGAATACTGAGCGCCTCACAGCTTCTACCGCGATTCCAACTGCTCGTTTTATAGAGCTTTTGTTTTCGTCCGAACACTCACCAGAGTTTCAACAAGAATGATACTTGCCGGTGTAATATGGTTTTGCTTTGCCTGCTTCATTTTAAATGGAGTATATACCCCTTTTCATACATGACAGGCAATGCTGCGGACGAACTGCGTCCGTGACACCATATTACTCTGCCCTGTATCATCCGTTCTCGAAACTTCACAGAGCAGTGTAAACCGAAGTGGTAGCACTGAAAATTATTGTCACAGCTACGAAGTACTCAGTGTTCGGGCCCTCTGGCTATAATTTCCAGCTGCAGGACGCAAATGTGGGAAGAGGTAAACGAAGTCCAGGAAGTGCTGTGACTCGCACTTAAGGTTTGTCGCGATGAAATTTGCTTGTGTTCACACTTTGGTTGTATGGCGAACTGCAGAGCGCGGCTGGAGAGGCCCTGCTTTATCCAGCTCATATGACAACGCTGATGCTTTCAGCAGGTATGATTAGTCTCCTTTCAAATGCAGCCAAGTACTGCTTTCACATTTTGCGAGGTGCCATTGTCCTGCTTCAAATATCATGGGTGTCGCGAGGTTCAAAGTTGAAATCAGAACTACCGAAACAGTAAACAGACGCCACTGAGAGATAGCACCTCCTTTTCCTGATGGAGATTGCGCTGCATATTAACGAGACTGGAACAGCGAATTTTGCCTGAAAATTGTTTGGATCTGCACATACATATAATCGCCACAGTGAGGTGTCCTTCACTACAGCAGTTTCTTCGAAAAATATCTACTATAACCAAAAAAAAAAGTACAGTCTATGGAAGGCAAAATGGGACTGCTGCTTCACTTACTATATCAGTGTTCCCCATAACAGTTTACTATGACAGGGTTCTATTCTATACTGAACTGGTCATTCTCTGCTGTCAAATACTGGAATGCTAAGAGTCCTTAACACCACTCCTGGCGCAGTGGTGCAGCAGCTCAGCAATTCGCCATTGACCTGCGATGGCAGGTTCAGCCGCCGGTGGGGACTGGCGCGAGACCCAGACTGCTGTTCCTAAGCAACTTCTTGCAACCAATCATTAATACAGTCGAACCCGGATATATCGAATTCGAAGGGGATCGGAAAATAGTTCGATATAGCGAAAATTCGATATACAGATATAGGCTAAAACTGCACTCCCGATCATAACAAATTGTGGCTTACCGTTTGGAACAGCCGCGAATCACATAGTATGGGCGCGCAATGTGAAAGCGCTTTATTTCGCGGAAAAAAAGATCACTAATTTTGGGCTGCTTTTTCCCCTGGGAAACAAAGTTCAAAACACTGGCCTCGATCTTCTCGAGACTGTCCAGGTGCGAGAGCACAGTGCCTTCCATTTCGCCGCAACAGCGCCGAATCAGGCTAACGCTGACGCCAGTTCAGTGGCTGCGCACGGACGCGTTTCTTCGACAACACAGTTGCCCTCGTCGTCGCTGGAGTCGGCGTCTTGAACGCCAGCTACCGCTTGAACTTCGCTGTCAGCGTTAAAGTCCTCAACGGTCACTTCGGACGGAACGGCGCCGAGAAAATTGGACAAGTCGCGAAACGCGTCGTCCAAGCACTCGTCATCTATATCTTCCGGACATTAATCTCCGGCCACTGTTTTGGCAAGGCCTGCCTTGCCAAAAGAGTTGGCTACTGGGGCCTGCTTCACGTCGCGCGTTGAAACACAGGCACACACACAAAAAAAAACAAGCGAGGCGCAGATGGAGCGATAAGAGCGAAGCCTATGCGAGCGGCAGTCAACGCGGCTGCGAAGGAACGACAGAGGGAAAAGAAAGAGCAGGGAGAAAGATCGGCGCTTTGGGCTTCGTTTTTTTTTTTTTTCTGAGCTCTCTCTTTTCCCCAGACCCACGATGTGCCCACGAGCGACCGTTTTCTCTCTCTCTCTTTCCCCAAGAAGCGTGGTCGCCGCGCGTCTCCATGCGGCGCTCTCTCTTCGCTGATCTCCAATGACCTTGACGGAGCACACGCCGGCGGTACAGGAGGAGAGGAGGAGTGGGAAAGCTCGCGCCGGTGGGGCGCAAAAACGGGGAACAAAAAAAAAAAAAAGGGCCCTGCGCCTGCTGACTGCGGAAATGTTCTCCGCTGAGGCGGCTGAGGACCGGACAGGAATGTCTTTGGGGAAAGCGCACCTTCCAGGGGCGCGGCGCGGCGTTCGATATATCCAATGTCCGGCGAAAATGGAATTCGATATACAACGCAACTGTCCTATACTTTCACATAGTATTTTCAAGGGGGTAATCTGTGTGTTCGATATAGCCAATAATTCGAAATATGCGGGTTCGATATATCCGGGTTCGACTGTATACCTGTCACAGTGGGCAGTTTCTCACAATCAAGAGGCAGGTTGTGATGACGCCGCAAGGTCATGTGCCCTAGGTGGTCCACTTGGGTAATCGACCCAGGTTAAAGGCCCCGTTACGCAGAAAATCCAGTGTTGGTGTTGCGAAAGATGAATAGTGTGGCCCAGGCAGCCACCCTCGGAGAAGCAACCTTGTGGGGTTATATAGCCTACCCACCGGATTGTGAGAAAACGAGTTAAAATTAATTACTGATCGTGAGAGGTTGCTCTGCCTGGGCCACACAAGACCCATTTGTGGCAGCACCTGCCATCGCAGGGCAGTGGTGCATATGAATGTAATGTAGAGAATGACCAATTCCGCTTATATGGGCATTAACTCATTAATGCTATCACAATATCCTTAAGGCGGAGCTTAAGTGCCCCCTCCAATTTTGCATGGATTTTTTACTCACGGTCAACGACGCCGACGCCAGCTTTTCCGAGACACTGGCTCCTTAACGTATCAAAAACCTTGTATTATGCGTAGCTTTTTACTATTGAAAGCATTCTTCCATGCTTCCAGTAGTGCTCGAGGTTATGCCGCATTGCGCATACAGGATGGCAAATTTTTCTAGCACAACGTCTCTACCATCCTTTCACAGATCTGCAATTACTGACCCCACTTGCTTGCATATCTTTTACGACTTCCTGTTTCACTACCCGCAGAACATCTATTTTTTTTAGCACTGCTGCCTCTGCCATCTGCATCACTGCTGTTACTCCTACTGTACATTTTAGACTCACACTAATCAGTAAACCATAGAAAAGGGCACCAAGCCCTACACCAGAAGAAACAAAGTGGCACACAAGGTGTAGTTAAATGAAATATGCTGCAAAGCTGACGCTAAAACTTGGCTACCAATGAGCCAACCTAACCCCAAAGATTGACTCACCAAAACTAAGTCAGAACTCTGGCAGCAAAAAGGCTCAAAAGGATTAAAGACGTAGTACACCGTAGATGGATTCTTGAGAACACAATAATTGACCAAGGGGTATAAGGAGAGCCGGAGTCAGCCAGCTAAGTCAAAACTCAAGCAGCAAAAAGGATCAAAAGGATTACAGCCTAGTAGACAGTAGAGAGAAAGCAGGAAGATGGGATTCTTGACAACACACAATAAATTGACCATGGGGTTATGAAGGGAGGCCGAGTCAGCCAGCTTGAGTGGACTGAGGCTCCCTTCCCACCACCCTTTGTTCAATTTGTTTTGTGTACACTAGTACACAGTAATTCAGAACAAAACAGCTCACCTTGTTAAGCAGATCTCTGATTTTATCAGCATCACGGGCATCATAGATGTGCCAAAGAGCGCCAGGTTTCGCCCCCTTCTCCCGGACCCTTTTCCGTGTAAGAGGGTCGCATGCTCCTTCGTCAATTGCTTTCAACGCCTCTGCAATCAGATGCACATCAACACAAGAAAAAGCAATCAGAACTAGAACAAACAGTGTATTTTTATACAGTGTATGTTTTACTCAAATGACAATTTACACAGACATGTCTCCAAGGGAAGGAAGCGACATACATACCATTTATGTGTTCTTCATCCTTGCCATCCTTAGGAATTCCCACGTACACCATAACATTCACAGCATCGCTGACATCCAAATGTAAGTTGGTGGTGCCCTTATCAGGGTAAAGAGCAGAACCTGCCAAAACAAACAGCATCATAATCAGAGCCACTATAGAATAATGTAAATGCTTAGACATCAAGGCTTTGAAACAGCAAGTCCCATTCCATATAGTATACTTCTGCTAGCAATTCACAGTTGCTACTTAATTTTACACTATTCAGTGATCCCATTTGTCCAATTTTTTAATCATCATGGCTTAAACCAAACCAAGAGCTCAATTTCTTTCATTCAGCAACATTTTTTTTTAAAGGAAGTGTTATAAGATATGCTATATTAAAAAAATGTTTTAAGATATCACAGCTCCAAAACTTCGTCACGACAGCATCAGCACATTACACCTGAAAGAACGATACAGGATTAGAATAACAAGTTGAAACAGTGAAAAATTTAATCTTCCACGCTAAAAGCAATAACCTGGAAGGCACCTTAACTACAGCAGTACAACAAGATAAGGTAGAGGAAACAGGGGAGGGGAGGTAAATGTTGAGTGAAAACAAAGAAAAAGTAGAATTCTAAATAGGGCCCTCCATTTTTGAGGCGCTGAGAATCGAAGTTCAAGTCACATCCTACCTAGGGTGTGTTCACCCTAGACAAAAAAAAATGTTTAAGCTACTTCATCAGTACAAGACCAAAGTAAAACATCCCTGCAATGTGAACTGAAATTATCCGAAATATACACACCATAGGCATTGTACATCTTCGGCCCAAGATCTGGCCTGACAAAGCACTCTGGCAGCCGTCCAGCCAAGTTGAACACTCCATCCCTGTGGGTGTACTCGGGTAGAGGCAGCACCTTCATGAGATCATTGAATCTACTTGGCAGCATGTCACTGAAGTCGTCACCTGGGGGCCAGTCCTTCAGCTTGAGAAGCATATATTCCCCATCTTCATCTTTCATGCGCTTACTAAAATTCTCAAATCCTTCCCAAAATTTTCGCATTGGTAGGTTGGGAAGAACATTGCCGGTGCGGCAGTTCACCAGGTCATTTCGGATATCGCCGAAGTCACGGCAGAATCCATCAGGGTGCCATAATGACATATTGAGGTTCTTGTTAACATCGGTGACCAGTACAGGCTGCAAAAAAGAAAAAAAAAAGAAAAAATATGAGAAGAAAAAAAAACTCACGACAGCCATCACTAAATGATCCTTTACTCTCCTAAAGGCCTGTTTACGCTCCAATGTTCACAGCATGCACGCAGCAGTTCAGGTCAAGCATATTGGTGGCGCCATGCCAGGAAAAATGCCCAGAAGCTTGTCTGCCAAAAATTTCACACAGAGGAGGCAAATGGTGATGGGTTCAGTTCTCAGAATGTTGTGCGATTCTTGAAGGGTTCCACCAAAATAACGCATACTATGTACTGCTGAAGAGTTACCAAAAGCACAGGCCATTGCAGTGCCACTAGTGAAAGAATGTTGAATTTGCATGCCACGGAAGCAAAGTAAGGGCAAAAGAAAGAGTTTTTGATTATTTCTTTAATACATCCACATGAATAAAGTAGTCATGCCTCGCTAACATGGGCACCTTAGTTCCTAAGTACAAGTGCCCATAAAGAGAGTAGTCCATAATAATGAATCGTGAAGCCAAATTCTCGGGAGCTCCAAGTCCATTGTTCTAGTAGCCAATGTCTTTCAAACAATTTGATGCAGTCTGGCGCACCTAACGGTCCAAGGAGGAACGCACGATGGCATCTCATGGTGTGATGATATATCTCTTGGTACAATTTTTTACATCCTGCAAACCACTAGTACACATTCGTACTCTTGTCGGCTATCAATGGAATCTGATGCTGCAGAGTGTGTGTGAGTGTGTGTTTTCGTCACAGTAATAGTGGAGCACATAAGGGGCAGCATATTCACCATACCCTAAGCCAGTTTCAGACAGGCACCTTACCGCCATTCTCATGCATGTCTTATCTACACTACAGGGATAAGGCTACACTGTACCACACCAAGTGGGCCCATGTAACCCAGCAGTGCCTCCATACATAAGCCCCACACAGGAGCAGTGGGAGGTGGCCTTGACCAGCCAGGTACTCAGGGAAGCTGTTTCAGGGAAACCGGTCCCAAAATTTTGAAAATAGGGTCTAAGATAAGGAGAAGTTTTTTGCGGCACAGTAATACCAGCGTTTGTGAACGTAAAAAAAAGGTGAATCATGTTAACTAGTAAAGCGATGAAGTTCTACTAGTTGACTTCATAACTATTCCCAATAGGCATCAGATTGCAATTAAGATTTGTAGCCGGCCGTTAGCGATAGCCATATCAGTTTTTAGAGAGTGATGCGCAGAGTGACGTTAATCAAATCGTGACACTCCGTGACGTGACATTCTCTGTCCAGCTGCGCTGAAGCAGCGAAGTGGCAAAGAGCGGGGAGCACTGGTTATTTGCCAGACCTAAAGTTTCGGCTGAGCCACAAGCAGTATGTGCCCCATACTGGTGCTTGTTTGTGTCAAGATGCACAGAAGTGAATTCAGTGCAAAAACAGGACACCGAACAGAAGACATCACGAACACTACTAACAACTGAAGCTTTACTGCAGACAAAGCAGTCTTTTTGCCTTGTCTGCAATAAAGCTTCATTGTTAGCAGCGCTATTGCTGTCTGCTGTTCCTTCTCGTGTCCAGTTTCTGCGCTAAATTCACTTCAATGGAAAATTAACTAGACCAACTTATACACTTACGAAGAGTGCATACAGCTCAATATGGGGGGGGAGGTTACTTCATTTGAAAATTGGTCCCGCCACGAAAATTCAATTTCTGCACTGTTTATGGTGGTCACTTTCCCTGACAAATGGTACGTAGCGGGAGAGAAAACTTCAGGTAAACACTGGAGTATGTGTCTCATCCGAATCCGACACTACCGGACTGTTGGCAGTTAGGTTTACCACCAGTCAGCCGGCCGCACAGCAGTATGGAAGGCTAGATGGGGCACAACTTTTGTCCTATCTGTATTTACCTCAGACTGCTGGCCTTGCGATTGCACCATCCTGCAGTTTCGCTGTAAGCTGCGCGCGCTGCTATGCCATCACACGGAAGGAGGGGGGGGTGCCCGTGTAGTTTGAAGTATACTTATATTCGGAGTCGACTAACACACGGCAACATATGATGAATGCCGTGACACAGCCCAGTCGTGTGGTAGCATGCATACTCCCAATACTGGGCAATCACACAGGGCTAAGGCACGTTCAGCAAACTAGAAAATCCCGCCTTGATGCCTGATCTCCGAGTTCATCACTCATACAAAGTTCTAGCATCTATAGTGATGTGGCGCGTGTTTATGCGCTGTCCTCTCAATTACCAAAATGCCATTTTTAGTCAAGTGCGAGGAGTGGTTTCTTGGTTGAAAAAAAAGTTTATAATACTTCTGGCACTCAAAAAAAAAAAAATGCACTAAAGCTTTGTCCCACTCATTGAAACTGTTGACTACCTGAAAAAATGGCGATCAGAAATCAAGGGAGCCGAACTAATGTGGTGCCAACGTATCTGCGGACTTTGAGACCTATATGTGGGGACTTCAGCTGCTGCTTTTAACTGCAACTACATCGTTATGCAGCTTATGCTTTTAAGCAATGACTCCATTAACCCTGCTAGGCGTATGTGCTGCGCACCCAGTGCCATCCCGTGTCAGGTAAGGGGCACCCAGATATCTCCATGTGTATCGTGCTAGCCCCCTTCCAGCTCGCGCCATCACACTTTAGCAAATTTCATGCAGCCTACAGGCAGCTGCAGTCAGTTCAAACTCTTTCTGCTTTAGAGATTTAGCATAACGTGATCCGACCCCACAGGGAGCGCATTTCCAACCGCCCTGAGGATGTCGCGAGGTGCCAGCCAGTTGTTTGCATGCCTGCCCTATCAGGACCAATCAGCGTGTCGAAGCAGGCGGCGCATGGAAGCGAACACGGTTGCAGACATGCGGCTCAAGACATACTTAAATTTCAAATACGAAACATTCGGATCAAATCGGATGTCGAACACCTTACTATTCGACCGAATATTCGAAATTATGAAATATTTGCACATGAATAATAATTTTCTTACGCGTAGGAGATTATGAGCATACTGACTGTAGTGTATCCCCATTTGGATATTGGAGATTGGTGCCGCATCTTTTGACAGCTGTAGCTATGCCTCCATAAGTTATACCGTCCAGACGGTAGCACGGCAGTGCTTGCATCTTTCACACAATATTTGTTTTGCAAGAATATTTGCACAAATGGTGAATATTCGTAAAAGTATTCAATTCGATTCGTATTCAATTTGGTTGGTGGCTACTTATTCACAATCTATTAGCTGCAAACCTACATTAATATTCGACTGATCTTTTGAAAAAGTACTAACCGCACACCCCTAAAAAGAAGTGCAGCTTTCTCCAACACCTGTACTACAGATAATTTCTGCTTTAAAAGAAGACGCAGGATAAGGATAAGAGCTTAAGTATTGCAATGAATGTGGCGTTAAATTGACTAAAAAGCCGACTAAGTTGATGTATTCACCTATAACTTGACCAGTCCAAAAATGACACCTGAAAACACTGTAGTAGCTTGCTCTATCCATTCTATATTGTATCTCCTGTTCTGGTTTATGGGGCTTAATGCCCCAAAGCGACTGTGGCTATGAGGGATGCCGTAGTGAAGGGCTCCGGAAATTTCCACCACCTGGTGTTCTTTAACATTAACTGACATCCCACAGTACACGGGCCTCTAGCATTTCGCCTCCATAGAATTTGACTGCCCCAGCTAAGATCAAGCCCACATCATATCTCCTGTTCTACAGAAAATCATGGGCACAAGGCAAACAAAGTATGGTGTGCTGCTTTGCACTATACTGCAATAGCTGAAGTTTGCTTCTCGATCATATGAAAGCTGCCAAAATGACTTCACGTTTGCCAACTCCAGTTTGGACGTAATGCTATGGCTGACATCGCAGTTTTCACTGTTTTTAAACTGCCTGAAAACTAAGCAAATTTAAGTTCTATCTCATGTTCAAAACCAATGTATAAACATACCGTAGGCAATAACATGCAATATTTCATCTCAAAATGCTTGCTACAGTGTAACCTCGTTATAAGAGATGGCATAACAGACAATATGGAACAAAAGCCATTATTCACTCACTCGGTGGGCCATCCTACCTCTGCCATTTAGTGGACCTCTTTTTGTAACAGACATCAGGTAACAAAGGACAAGGCATCTTTAAATCAAGACCCTCACTTGTAAGAGACAATTTAACTTAAGTAGTGGGGTTTGCATCCATGCCCCCGGAGAAGGCAAGGCAAGACTACTAATGTGATTTATTATGGTTGAGACTAGCACACAATGGGCTGGTTAGATGCAAAACATCTGACAAGGGCACATTATTTACCAGTGCTGCACAGAGAACAGCTTCCGAACTACCCGTAGGGGTACAGGCGCGAGTGTGCAGGAGTCTCGAAACTTGAAAAGAAAAGACATCAGTCAGCGGTTTGTGCAGGTTATGCTGCAAACAAGCAAGCAAGCCTCCATTAGCGCACCCCTCGCCGCTGCACTAATAGTCAACGTGCACCGCCTCCCCTCCTGGCTTCGAAGCTCGGCAAATTTACGGCGGAATGCTTTGAAAATTTATAGCGGTGTGTGAGGAGAGTACATTTCCCAAGGCAATGACGGGTGTGCTACCCTCAGGAGGGGACCCGCAGGAAGAAGTATGTCTAATCTACCCCTCTTCTGTACACAGCGGTGGTCGTGGGTGCCTATCAATGCGACTGCACGCCCAAAAAAGGTGTGCTATTCATCGGCAGTGTTTCATGCACTACACAGTACAGTGCGACTGAAGAGGGCTCCGTTTATTATGATTAAGCACCTGATTTGCCGAACAGAATAAGTTCAGAGCTTGAGCTACAGAATAACGCTGCACAAAAGGCTGCAGTTTCTACAACTGACAATCACTGAACTAAAACATTTTCAGTACTTTGCTTATCTTGGAACTCCATTATTTCGAAATATGCATCTTGTTTTTACTACTTGAAGTTACCCAGGGCTAAGAAAAAAAAACTTTCCAAAAGGTGTGAGCAGCTGAATGCATATGGAGTCTTGACATTAAAACACCTTAACACCACATTTGCAGCCAATTAGATTGTGTAACAAGCTATAGGCTTCTTTTATGAAACTCCTAGCCACTAGGTGACAACGAACACAGTGAGTGATCATTAAGTAATAAAAACACAAAACCCTGCTTAAAACTCTTGGAATGTGCTCTTCCAAACACCAGTGGGTTCTTTTTCATTCTTAGGTTGTATTCAGTAGCTAAGTCAAGCTTTAGGTTGAGGTACTGCAGCCTGTTTCAGCATTCAACTTGTGGTCAAAAGTTAAGCCCCCGGAGGAAGAACGGAGGAAGGATGTAAAACGCTGTGATGTAATCTTTGCCAGCCTGTCTGCCCTAGAAAGTCATGCAACCATAAAATGAGGCAAGGCAAGCAACAAGTCTAGCACTTTCATTCCATTGGCTACCCACCCCATTTGATCACCACAGTGTATGAGTTCATTCAGAAGTCGAAAGGACACAAAAAGGAGATTAACATACCTGTGCTGGTGATGCCGTACATACACCATGCATCACGCAACAAAAAAGTGGCGAATCGATATGGTGTCAGGACGGTTTTCTTGACACTGACTAAACTGAGGAGCGTAGCTCTTTGGTAGCCAAAGAAAAGGAAAGCAGGCCGCAGTGTACCACGAATCATGAGAAGTTCATGAAATGTGATTCTGGTCCTGAATCCAAAATTCCCCTCACCTGTCAGACTGGCATAAGTTTTAATGAACAGGCACACGAGTGTAGTCTGGCAATTACGAACACTGGAGGTTGCCTAGAGCATGACAGTAAAAATTGAGAACGCAAGAGTAAGAGCAACAAAGAAGTGCCTTGCCCTCTGGTCTTTCATAACACCATGTTACCATGTTTCGGTCGCCAAAACATTTCATGTTATGAAACTCTTAAATGTGTCAGCACTTCATGTTTTCACAAAATGAATTTTTTTTTTTTTTAGAATACCACTCACAATTTTCAGATGTCTTATGTCCCATGCATGGCTGTAAATTGTTTTTCAGGCCCGAAAATGTATTGTTCTATCTGGTTTTATATAATGTTCACCTATACATTTGTTTCTTGTCGTTTCCATCCTGTCAAGCTCGTTTTTACATACTTCATTCCATGCTTTTATCCTATCACAATTGCCTTCATTTGGTTGATTTTCTTTTGCCGTTCTACCATCTACAATGTCACTCTGCATTCAATTTTTCTCCTTGTCTGTAATCATGTTAATAACAGGTTTTTTTCACTATATTAGCTGTATTTCTTTGTTCTGGCATGAAGCTCTTAGCAACACAGTGTCTGATAAACCACTTGTTTAATCTGGCCTCCCGCAATTATGCGACCCAGTTTTTTGTCTATTTACCCAAGGGAAGAAAAATATGATGACTGTGTGCCGTTTTACACCAGTACCTGTGTGAACGACAAAGGTGGTTGCATTCTTCATTGCCGTGCTTACATAGCACGTGCTTTCACTCACAAATAAAAGTTGGAAGTCTGCGCCCGTGGTGCTGTACATCTCCTGTCTTGTCCGATTCGTGCAGTCCTACCTTTTATCGAAATGAACCCGCCCGCAACGTTCTACTACAATATTAAATGGCATAAGATGGCAATCAGAGGCCAGATGGAACGTCCATGTCCACTGCCTTTGCTGCTTAAAAAGCAGACCAGTCCCCTGATGACGAAGTGAGGCTCACTGCCACAAAACTGTAGCAAATGTAGACACCAGGTGTAGAAAAACATGGAACCAATGTTCTGGAAAGCGCCTGCGTGACAAGGGTTAACTGGATGGAGTAAACGGCTGCAGTTATACTCCTATTACATCCACGGCTTAGTCGCCTATACAGGCTATCATGCTAGAAATCAGCTAGAAACCACCACTACTGTCAGCAGCTTCCTCCTGGTACCCAAGATCATTACAGTAGTTAACACATACAAAAAGTGGATCAAATCCTTTAGAACGATACCCAAAGCTACTTGTAGTCGGACGAAAGCCCTCTCTATAATCTACTACACGTGTAACAACGGTGGCTGAAAGCTTACAAAGATGACTGGAAAGGGTGCAGTCAATAGAATAGCATTCGAAGATGATGAAGGGGTAAACAATAACAGCCAACATTGTTCCTGACTGCAAGTGCAAAACTCGTGCACACCAGTTCACTACGATAGCCGTGAACAGCAAAATGAAGCTACACTGGTTTCATGATCCCCTAAGATGGAGGAAATTACCTGAAAGCGTAACAACAAGCCTTGTGCATACCTCAAAAACAGTGAAGAATTGCTGAATAATAATTTTTGTCCTTGAAGGGTTCCAAACCGTAACTTGCCATTTTTTGCATTATTGGGCTTCTTCACTCATTTCACCATCGCAGAGACATGGAAAAATTGTTAATGTTGGAACACGCTCAGGCCTTGCAAGAATGGAACAAGGCCTTTTAGAATACAATGCACCTAACTGAGCACACGTTATATGCAAGTGATGCACTGTCTCTTTCAATCAGCCAGACCACACACAAAAACTACCCACAGGCAGCAAGAAACACTTCAAAAATGGTGAAGCAAGGGCTGACAAAGGCAATGATCCAACAGAAACACAAGGGGGATCCAGTTTTCCCAATCCACCCAGACCACAGCATACCTACAGTGATGATGCCAGTGCAATGTGCATGACAAATATCAATGCCTCATCAGGTCTGGCCACAGACAATGGCATCATTCGGACTAAGCATATATGCACAAATCAGCGAACATCTTCCTCCAAATGCCACCTCTGTATGAAACTGCAGCACCTCAGCAAACAAGCCAATTGCCAGTTGTGCCCTGTCCTATTCATGACCTTGCAATAAGAATTCCGAAACCCACACAGTACCATGCAAACACTCACCTGGCCCCGCTTCCACTGCTCCTGGAATGCTCCCAGGTTGTTCCTGTTCCGAGGCTCATGCAGAACCAGGAGCTTGCCATTGCAAAGCCAGGAGTGGGGCACCTTGGGATAAAGAAGAGAGCTCTCTGCAAGGGTGCACACACGCACAGGAAGCATCTCGCGGCCCTTCTGTGGGCTGGGGTAACGCCGGCAAAAGTGCACCAGCTGCTTTTCGTCTTTCTTTACCGTCTGCTCGACTGTAGTGGCCACTGCTTCATCCACTTGACTCTTCTTAGCACTGCCACCGGTGGGCCGTATGAGCAGCTCGCGTAGTGTGGAGTAGTCTTCGCCCTTCTCTTCGTCACCACCTTCACTTGTCTGCTGTTGATCACTGCCTTTGTCATCCATTTTGCTTGAAGAGTGAAGTGCAACATCTGCCAAGACCGACAGGGGAGAGCCTCCGCTGTCCGAGCTATAGCTGCCGCCTACTTCATCAGAGGATGTATTGTTGACGCCATTCACAGGTTGTTTTTTGCGTTTACCACAACGCCCTGTCTCGCCATTGACTGTGCTGCATTCCTTGTCTGAGAAGCACTTGCTGACTGCGCTCATGAGTTGCTGCAAGAAAAAAAGTTGGCCACTTCACGCTGTACCCCGATACAGACTAAGAACTACAGTAAACCCTCATTATAACAAAGTCATTCTACACCTAAATTTGCCCTAAACGTAATGAAGTGCATTTGTTTTAGACCATATCAAGTGTAGAGATGGCGAATTCCGCCTAGTACGAGGGGCATTCAATAAGTTTTAAGCCTGACGTAAAAGCAAGAACTGGAACAGCACACTGGTATTTTTCATTCAAGCCACCCCAACGACTAATGCACTTCAAAAAACAATTTGAAAGTTTAGACTCTTGATACTAGAAATCTCTGGTTCTACTCCTCGAGATAGTGTTCAAATGTCACTTTTAGCTCATCATCATTGACTAAATGGTGCCCTTGCAGGTGCTTGCTGAAAAGTTCAAAAAGAAAAAAAGCCACAGGGGTGGGGGGGAGGGGGCAAAGTCTGCAGAATACTCTAGGCGGGTGGACACTTCAAACCCGCATTCCCATACAGCGTGTCTTGTGCATTTGTGGGCCAAAGCACTGTCCTGTTCAGCATAAAAAGAGAGAGAGAGGGGGGAAAAAAAACCTGAATTTTCTAATGATGACCTCGCACCGCTTGGGTGCGAACCATCAGAACACCTCTCATGCTCAAACAATTGTTGCCATGATCTTTCTCAAACAATTGTTGCCATGATCTTTCTCAAACAATTGTTGTCATGATCTTTCTCAAACAATTGTTGCCATGATCTTTCTCAAACAATTGTTGTCATGATCTTTCTCAAACAATTGTTGTCATGATCTTTCTCAAACAATTGTTGTCATGATCTTTCTCAAACAATTGTTGTCATGATCTTTCTCAGAGAGGTTCTCTTGAATTTTACTGGCATAGAAGAATCCTTGAACTTCCAGGCTCTCTCCCCAGTCAGCAGCAACTAATGAAAGCAGCTCTCATCACCATGGCTAGAATTCCATCACAACATTCCACTCAAGTTTTTCTTCATTTGAAGGTGGCAACATTCTGGGCACCGATTGCAATAAGATCTTGGATGTTTCAAAACATTTCTGAAGACTGCTTGTATAGACCCACTACTAAAGCCAGGTTCTATAGGAACCTGAAGAACCGCAACACAATCATTGGTCAGCAGAACACAAACCACTTGATTCCCACCTTGCAGCAATTTCCTCAATGGCGACTTGCAAGTGGCCAACTGGCCCATGGGTGGTGGTCTGTCTTCCGAAGTCTCACTGCCATGCCTTAAAACTTCCTACCTTTTATGAATGAAACATGATGGTGCACTGTGCCCATACGCATTTGTCACACACGCATGGACACCTTGCACAGTGCTCACTTTCATCAAAACTGTCCTTCCCTTCAGATATTGCCACATATCAATCTCGAACACAAGGCAACACGAGACAGTGAAAAGCCATGCAACATGTTGCGACTACACTAACAGATGACCCAGTATACACACAAAATTACAATACCTTTCAATCAAACATGCTTTGCAGCACAAGAAACACCAAAAGCGTGTATACAGCTAAACACACAATACACAACACAACATAAAATATGCTCGGCAGTAACATCTTGCTGAATAGCCCTAGCTGCTGCTTCACTAATGCAATAGTGTGCCTACTGCATCATGCTTGGGCCCAAACTCATTAAGTAGGAACTTATTGAAAGCCCCTCGTACGCAAGGCAAATCGGTGAAACACCGAAAGCACAACACTGATCCTTTCCTTTCCCTCTTCCACTGCCTCAAGGTAAGCACTAACAGAGGTCCCATTGTTGTACAGTGCCATCTCCTGTAACACCACGGTGCGTTATACAGGTGCTAAAGGAGGTGTAGAAAAGGGAAGGAAACGATCAGATTCTGATGCAACATCCACAAGGGTGGTAGAATTAATTTTTTAGTCTGGCCAAATAAATGCACATGCTGCAGCCATTAGGCGATAATTATTACCGCAGACAAAAGGATGTGGAAACTAAGAGTGTAGTGGCTGCAAATCTAGTTTCCTAAAGGAATCACCAAAATACGGCAGAGATTTAGTTTTGAGCCTGAACAAAATGCTGTCATAGTGACAGTAACAATTATCAGTTCACAATTTACCGTCAAGAGTACTGATGTGCCATTGGCATACATTTAGCCTTAAAACTAATGTGTGGGGCTTCACTTGCACTGGAACTTGCATATAATTAAGTCTTCATTTCTTTGATAACTTCATTATAACGAGGGTTTACTGTACTTTCAAAATTTTCTACCCTTCACAACATGAAATAAACACAAGATGTTTGGCAGGGTATGATTGGAATACCCCCTTCCACATGAAATTTACGGGCGAAATGGCTGTCGAGTCTAAAATCTTGAAGAAAGCAAACCAACTTTACCGTTGTGCTCAGATGAAGGTATAGAATTTCTTTGTTGCTTTGCTGCTTGCAATGAGAGTGAAAGGTTTGAAACACTGCAAAGAATGCTTGGTGACTGAGAAAACTCACCTTGCACAGCCCATTAGAAGAAGAGTTTTTCTTGCAGTCACTGTCGCCACCCTGTTTGCAACAACGGCAGTTGCTCGGAATGCCCCACTCCTTGCGTATCTGGTGCAGGTCGCGGCCAACATCCCAGAGTGCTGAGCTGGCTATTATCTGGGTCATCATCAGTTTGTCCTGTTCATGAGGCTGTCGGTTGGCACAAAGGAGCCACTGGAATTCATCCCTGTCCTTCGGGGGCGTTTCCTCAGCTGCAAGGAGACCCAAACATACACATCTCGCATATCCTGAGCAAAGACCAGGCTCACCTTTCACAGTGCCATGCTTCTTGGCCTTGTAACAGTCTATACACACCACAAAGCCACACTTGTGACACACCCAGTGAATGTTGAAGAGAGTAGTCTCGCAGACGTCACACATTTCTCTTACACCTTGCACTACACGCTTCCATGACATGGTCTGTACTTCGCCCATGTGTAGAGACTGGGCTTCCCGCTCTTGCTCCACGAGATCACAAAACTGGTCGCCCACGTGGGACAGTATGACTCTAGCAGTGGTAACATCCAAGTCGTTGGGAGGTTGATCCAATGGAGGCAACCACAGCTTCAAATCATCTTCCGATGCATCATTCGGTTCTGAGAAACCACCGCTTAGTACAGTGCCATTCTTGCCATAACGTAGCCTGAAAGCGTCAAGACAATGTTAAGAGATAGTGAATCATCTCGATTTCAAGAACGAATGTTCTATACTCACTTCCTGAACGCATAGAAGCGGCAAAAGATGTTCGGCATTTTCTTGTTTCTCTGGTTCGGTGTCATTCGACACTCTCTGCATTTTGGGAGCTTTGGAGCAACATCGTAACAGGATCCATCTTGAAGAAATGGCTTCCCAGACTTCTTTAGCTGAGCTATGGTCAGCTTTTCTGATGACCGGGCTGAAGAAAAGAAAAGACATAACCCCAAACGTCCCAAGTACATACAGAGTCAGTCATAGAAGTCCAGAAGCATTCGTTTGGGAGGGGGGGGGGGGCACGTACATGCAGTACAAGGAGTGGCGTCAAAAAGTAACCTTGGAATGGCAATAAAAATAATTTCAACCATGCTGCGCAGCATTCTGTGTTTTTTTCCTGCTGCCAGGCAGTGCATCAGGATAAGTTAACATCATGGAAACGGTGAAGTCTATACTTCGCAACAACTTGTTTTGACAGAAAGTTAGAAACCCTACGGCCCTCCACCAGTAGTTTGGCCACAGAGTGGCCACCTGGCATGCTGCTCACTAAGCGGTTTCTTCCCTCCACTGATGGTACAGCTGGCATCATCTATTGAAGCTTTTTCTAACTGGACATGCCTAAGAAAAAACTGCTTTTGCTGTAGCTCAAACATTAAAAATGTACTGTGGTGTTAGAAATAAGCCTTCAAATAAGCACAGTGAAACCTCATTGCTTCAGTCATTCGGATTGCGAAAAATATCCAAATTATCCAGACACAGTAAAAAACAATGAACCAGGGAAAAAAATTTGGCAACTTTGAAATTACAGTTTATAGGAACGTAAAAAAATAAACTTAAGCATTAAACTCCAGAGATTGCCTTTGCGCTGCCGCCGCATTCTTTTGCAGTTTCCTGACGATGGCATAGTGGCGCAACTCAAAGCAGTAAACATGCAACGATGCAATTAGAAGGACAGCAGTCTGAAGCAAACAGATCAAAAGAAAACTGTGCGGCCCGACTGGACTACCGGCAAACCAAACAGCAACCAAACACCACGGAGATTATCGAGAGTTTGCTCTAGTTCTTACTACTGCTCACGTGAGAAAGCAACCAGCAGTGCCAGTGAGATGGGTAAACAACATGCAATCGATTTTTTTTTTTCTGAACCTATTTACAAATGAATTAACTTTTCTTTTTTTACCCACGAGGCCCCATGTGTCCTGTAGGGAATGCGCACCGTCTGGGGCACGTACTACCCGTTGCTTGCCCAAGATTACTTTATACCCCATAAAGAGGCCGGCTCCAAGTATACATTGACTCCCCAATTTCGTATAGACGTTTTTCTGAAGTGGACTTATATGTGATGGTACTGATCAGATGCCAGTAACCTCTAGACCTGGCACACTATTCACAGAACGGTGCAGGTCGGCAATGTGCACTGTCAACCCATCGCAGGCACGAAGCAAGAAAGGTTGCTTTGCGGGACACACACACACACAGTTGTGGGGGGAGGGGGTTCCTTTAATGCCAGAGCCTTCGCCGGACATTGCCTTGACCACAGCCATGCTGGAGGAGCGAAGAGGGTGAGCAACACTGCCTCCAGTCCGGCCATTACTTAAAACCGGTATCCACGCACGAGTTGCAGTGAAACCCACCTTCCCCTCTGCGGGGCCGCACTTCAACCATAACAGACTGGCATTTATGCTGGGGCACTTTGCATATCAAGCATTGGCTTTGCCCTGCAGCGTAGCCATGTGGGTCTGAGGTGCCGCTGCTTCACCAGTTTGCGGCAAAATTGAGACTGGGCATTCCTGCATAGTAACCCAGATCTTGAAACTCATCGGGCTGGTGCACGCTGCCGCTTCAAATAATCCGGCCAAATTTACTTTAAAAATTATGGGACTGCAGAAATCCTTCAAATTATATGAGATTTTGGATTAACCGAGTTCTAATTATCGAGGTTTTACTGTATTCCAATGCACTGCATTTTAAGAGGAAATTAACTGCAAACCGGAGACTATATCCACTGCATAGGAAGAGAGGACATGCTTCGGCTTTGTAGCTTTAGTTACACAGCCAAGAAAGGTTGTGCTGTAATACAGAACACATTGAAGATGCTGCCCTTTTCTAAGTGAGCATGAGAAAGGAGCAGCATGCAGCGATTCACTTTTGCAAGTCAGGGTGGACCATGTGATATTCATCGAACCAGGGATCCCTAAACACTCCAAATATGTGTGTATTGCAATGACGTTGGACATTGACATACAAGCAATGGCCCATGACAACTGGTGAACACCTATTGTTGGAGGGGCACAAGGACTGAAGGGAATAAAAAATTTAATTTCACATGTTCAAATTTTGCAACACTGGCTACAAGTAAAAGGTTAGAGAAAAAGAACCCCAGGTGGCCAAAATTAAATCTGTAGCCCCCTCCATTACGACATACCTCACAGCCCACATACGCGACATTAAACCCTACAATTTGCAATTTTCATCTCTCTGGGCACACCAATGTTGGCCCCACGTGACTTCAGAGGCCTGGCCCCAACTAATAAAATGCACCAGCCCCAAGCTGCCACATGCAGGCCAACTTTCTACTTATCATGGGACACTAGGCGTTTGTCTTCCATGTATCTGCTCCGATAATGTAGGCTTAGGAATAATATGAGACCCGCCACGCTCTTCGCTATGCATTTAGGCTACATGGGGCTTTTGTCTTTTCCTTCTTGCATGGATCTGGTCATTTCCAACTGCAAGGGATGCCAGGTACTCCCACATGACTGGCGTGCAAATGCTCCTGGATTGCTACGGCAGCAGCATGAGTAGCACGAGTGCTCCATACACAGAACAATTCACATTCAGATGCTTAGTCACAGAGAGAGTGAATCGCTCCGGATCTGTAATTCCAATTAACAAAAATACCACAAAAGTCTGGCACGTTACGGCATTCGTTTTCATGATCACCACTCTTATCACACTTCAGGCCAAAACGAATTTTGAGCGACGGTTAGGTTCTGGCGGAAACTAAGGTTATGTTGCCGCCCAATTCTAAAGCAAATTGGAGGTGCTACTTTATCAAGGTGGCATAGCTGATCTGGTTTGGTATGGTGCAAGGGTGGAATCGCTGCACTCACAGTGTGACCAGCTTAAGAACCACTTTAAACCTGATATCAAGTCAAAACTCCACGGCTCTGACAATAGGCATGCACACAGCTCATGCAACTAAGAAGAAGGTTACAAATCTCCTTATGAAGTGCCACCTGTATCCAGGGCATTCCCATTCCTAGCACCCAGTGATTACATTTTTGGGCTTCCCAAGAGAGTGCTTGGTGGGAGAAATTTCACCCTGGACTAAAAGTGCAAAAAGCGGTGCATGCAACTGCAAGAGAGACCTCAACAATATTTTTCCAGAATCAATGCATTGGCGAGACACTGGCACACCTTCATAGCACAAAGGGTACCATGTTAAATTATAATGTAACACTTTTCAGGCTATCACTCCTTAAAAAAACAAAAAATATTCAGGTTACTTTTTGGCTGCCACTAGCATCTTGAGAAAACTATTTCACGGGATAGTGCACAGTTACAGAAGGACAATTCTGAAAGGCCTATTACCTGGCTTTTTTCGAGGCACATTAGCCACTTCATCTGCAGGCTCATGCCTGACGCCCTTGGGCCTCCTCCCTCGTCTTCGTGAAATCATCTCCTGTTTTTCTTCTTTCTTTGGGGAGCTCTCCTCAGGAGCTGCATCACTATTGCTCTCACTGTTTCCTCTTTGCCTTTTGCTACTAGACTTCTCCCTGCCAGTAGAGGCTCGCTTTCTGGAGACCCTCGTCTTGCGACTCACTGCTGGTTTCTCTGCCTCCGAAGCAGAGCTGGAGCTGCAGTCATCCCTTACAGAGCTGCTTGCCTCAGTGTCATGGCCATTGATGGTTGTCTTAATCCCGGCAACCTCCTGCTTGGTATTTACAGGTGAAGCGCACGCACTACTAGCTTCCAGTCGCATTTCTCCATCAAGAGGTTTCTTATCCTCAATTTCAGAGTGCCGCTGCAACCAAGCTTTTTTCAGCTTCGTGTGGTTGCTGCTGCTGTTGCTGATTGTCGTGCATGTGCTTGGTGCAGGGCTTGGAGTGACCCGTGTGTCAGAGTCAGACTCGTGTACGTTTGACGAGCCACCACCCAGGCTGCCGGGTTTGCTGTCCTCACCAGAGGCAGGGGAAGGAGCGTTAGGAGGCCAAGCCTTTGTTCTAGCCTTCTTGCAGATTGCCTGATAGCTGTCCTGACCAGCGGCAGCCTGCTGCTGAGGTGGGGGGTGCGATGGTGTCGCTTGCTGAGGGGGTGACTGTTGAACCTGCTGCTGTACAGGTGGTGCTTGCTGCTGCGGAATGGCAGCTGAGAAGGGCCTAAAAGTCTCTGGCTGAGAAGTTTCAACTCCAGTTGCAACCGATGTCTTGGCAGCCGACGTGACCAAGGGGGAAGCACCTTCTGGTGCCATGGCACCTGCTGGCGGAGTAGCAGCAGATGCAGGGACTGAACACGAAATTGGTGACGGGCTCTCCTCACGCTTTGGCAACTTCAGTGGCTCTGGCTCACGTGCAGGCTTGCGTCGACCTGGGGACAGGGCACCCTGCTGCAGGTTCAGTGGCTGCGGCAATGGAGGAGTCAACCGGGGAGGAGTGTTACTTGACGATGGTAGATGCATCGATGGTGACCCTGACTGAGGAAGGGGATGCCCATGCACGGGGCCGTACGAGTGCTTGGCCTCCTGTTGCTGGACTGGTCGACATACTGGGGTGCCTGTTGTGATGCCAGGCACGGAGCCATGCCCAGAGCCATGCCCAGCGCCATGCCCGGAGCCATGTCCAGTGCCATGCCCGGAGCCATGTCCGGAGCCATGCCCAGAGCCATGTCCAGAGCCATGCCCGGAGCCATGCCCGGAGCCATGCCCGGAGCCATGCCCGGAGCCATGCCCGGAGCCATGCCCGGAGCCATGTCCGGAGCCATGTCCGGAGCCATCGTGTCCGGAGCCATGTCCGGAGCCATGCCCGGAGCCATGCCCGGAGCCATGCCCGGAGCCATGCCCGGAGCCATGCCCGAAGCCATGCCCGGAGCCAGGCCCGGAGCCAGGCCCGGAGCCAGGCCCGGAGCCAGGCACAGAACGCACATACTGTACAGGACTCTGCGGAGAACCTTGACCTGCAGGGCAAGACTGCAGCACACCTGGGGGCAGCAATTTGGAGCTTTGCGTGGTTGGGGTAGCTGGTGTGTAAAGGGGATTAGGCACCAGGCCTTGCTGGATCAAGCTGTAGGAATATGGCTGTGATGCCTTGGCTGGCTGGCTGCTATTACTACTGCTACTGCTGCTGTAGCTACCTGGACCGGGCGAAGGTGTACTCAAAGGAGAGTCTTGACGAGAACGTGAGCACTTGACAAGGTTCTGCGCTTCTTCTTGAGGAAAACTGGTAGAGCACCTTGAAAGAGAACCTTGGTGTGCTGGCGCGGGGCCAGCAGAGTTGTACTCATATGGCCGGAAAGTACCTGGTGTAGACATTGCTGGACTGGCCCGGTCTTTAACAGGAGGCTTTGGACTTCCCCGCTGGCCACCAGGTGTTGTTGAGCGATCGAAGCGCAGGTCCTTTTCTATCCGGGGCAAGTGGGAAGGTGAAGAAACAATGGGCTGGCGATTCCCAACGGGTTGACTGAAAAAAGCAAAAGAAGTGCATATATAGCAACCTGCTTTCAATAAAAATCGGGCACCATCACTGCATACCTATGATGTGACTTGGATTCCTCTCGGGCTTTGAGCTGAGCTTGAGTTATATACATCTGCTGAACTGGTTGGTAACCATACAGGTTGAAGCTGGGCTCGCCTCTTGAGGCGGTCACTGCGATTGGTGAAGTTAATGGAACAGCAGGACTGACCACCTTCTGTGACAGGATAGAACCAGGAAGCATTTGATTTGTCTTTGGTGCTGACCGGGCAGGAATCTCCAGCTTCGGCTTCACCTGCTCGCAGGATAAAGCAGTGTCAGGAAGAGCACTAAGGTAGGTCACAAAATACTCATACTTCAGAATAAGGAATCCGATGGTGTTGTGCAGAAGCCTGCACCTGGCGATCCAACCTCTGTTGCTGCTGCTGGACCATCGAAAACCAATGGTCGTCTGCAGCTACTGCAGCTACCCGCATAGGAGCTTCCATGGAATACCTGGAGAAAACAGTGCACATTTTTATATGGCGCAAGACAAGCACTGCAACACCTGAAAGCAGACAAGATTCAGAGGACAGCACTAAGAATGACAAAATTACCTTTCATGGTGGTCCGGATCGTGCTTTTCCCGCTGCTTGTCGGACTGTGCAATCACAGAGCTGCTTGAAGGGTTGACAGCAGCTTTTGAGTAGGGCAAGCTGGCAATGTGGCTCCAGCCTGGCCTTGGCTGCTAGCAAAGAAACAGAAGAAGAAAGTGTGCCAGCATTTCAGGTCACAAATTTCAGGGTAGCGTCCAAGACCACTAGCAGACTGACCAATATATCTCAAGCTACAGTACTGCACTGTTAGTCTTAATTTATCGGTGAGTGGGCCAAGAAGAAAGACATACAATGCCACGTACGATGCAACCTGTCTTGGGAGAATCTAGATGATTTTGATGTGGATTTTGAGCCACAGACATCATTCTGCCATATGTCTGGAAGGCATAAAATAACAACACTGAGTCATCCAAGCAAAACACTATTAAAGCGCTTATTTCGCTGTGCACTGAGCATAAAATTATCTCAGGTGTTAAACTGACTTGTCGAACGAGTAAGTACAGGGTAAAGGTGCAAGGGTACAAAGCGCCGCAAAAAGAACGGCAACCTCTAATGTACATGTGCCTGCCTGCACATAAAAGCTAAGACTACAACACTAGGGGCACCAAACATCCCGGACCACCCCTCCCCTAACACTCACCTTTTGACTAGCCAAACGTAGAGACTCCTCGAAATGCTTCTGCACAGCGTCACGCTGAGCACGCTGCTGCTCCTCCTTCTTATGTCGTTCCTGCCGCTCTTTCTCTGCCTTTTCACGCTCCAGCATTTCGGTCTTCTCACGCTCCCGCTTTTCCTCCTCTTCTCTGCGCTCCCTGGAAAAGCCCATTTACCCCAATTACCACTGCCTCCCATCACCCTCAATGCAGAGCTATTTATGCAGCTAACACAATTCAGGCTGCCAGTCCGAAGAACGCAGCAGTTACTGTCAGGCCTGCTAGTAACATTTAAAGGAATGGCTGCTGTGCACTTCCACCCCACAGTAGAACCTGAATGCACAACATTGCCCACACTTAGTAGAAAACACTAATGTACTTCCAAAAGCCAAAGGTGCAAAAAGGAAGAACAGCAAAATGTGCAAAGTCAAACAGTAGCCAGGGGGTACCCTGCACACCTTTCAAGCATATTCTGCCTCTCCTGGGATGCCCTTGCTTCTTGCAGTTGGGCCATAGTCCAAGCCGTCTGGGCAGGTGGTGGCAGGCCAGGCATTTTCTGGCTCCAAAGCATGTCCACATATGGACTCTGGGCATTGGCCATTAGCAGCTGCTGGTACGCAAGTGGGCTGCTCAACGGGTCCACGTGGCCCAGCATGCCCGAGCCGGACTGCAGTCCATAGACAAGCGGCCGTGCACCTGGCTGCTGCACCCCAGGTCGCGGCTGGTATAGGCCTGCTGGTCCCTGTTGCGGTGGTGGCTGCTGCTGCTGCTGCTGCTGCTGCTGCTGCTGCTGCTGTTGCTGCTGCTGCTGCTGCATGAGCCGGGCGTGCTGCTGCTGTTGCTGCAGTGCGTCCAGGTGTGCAGACACACCAGGCGAGTCACGGTACGCGCGGCTGTCAGGGGGGCCCGGTCTTGCACTGGGCTCGCTCTTTACGGGTCCTGCACTACTGCGCATGGTGGCCGACGGCGAGCCCTCGTCAGGGACGCCGTCTTCATGGGGGCGCTCGGCAGGAGCTGCCTTGGGCACCCTCACACACACCGCATCATTGGCGGCATGCTGCTGCTGCACACAGGGCACCTCGTCCGCACCGCCACGATTCTGATCAGCCCCAGCAGGCCAGCCACAACTGGCAGCTGGCACTGCGGTGATGGCAGGCTGCTGCTCTCGTGGAAGGCACTCCTCCGTGAGGGCGGGAGCTGCCTCAGCTTCAACTTTGCCTTCCTCAGATGTGCTGCTGCAGCTGGTGGGGGTAGCAGCACTCGCTACACACTGCTCTGGCGGAGGGCTCTCTTCCTTAAAGGGAGGAGCCTCCTCAACCTCTGCCCGGACTGTGGCGATAGAAGGAGCAGCTGCGCTCACCACAACCTGCTCTGGTGAGGGGCTCTCTTCCTTAAACGAAGTGGGTGGCTCAACGTCAACTTTTACTTCAACAACACTGCCAGCACTACTTTCAGAGAAAGCTGGAGCTGGTGTTGGACTCTGGCTTTTCTTGCGGAGCTCTTCTTCACGGACGCACTTCCTCGCGCCGGCTTTACGCCGTCTGTCACCTGCATATCAATAAATGTCCAAATGGTGATATGGAATCAATATTGCCACCTGGCCTAAGAAGGTGCTCATCACTCAGGACACAACCGTGACATGCAGTCTCAAACATGGCCACAAAGTAATCATCCTTAAGGGGACAGGGTACGCCCTATACCTCCCATGTATTTTAGACGATATTCAAGACCTTTTTTCTCAAGATCTACTAGGGCCAGAGCAGTCACACTAGTCATCGTAATCAGCCTTTTATTTGTTTAACAGCCCTTTGCTATTTTTGGTTTGTTTTTTCGCTGCGCCCTACAAATTTAAATAGTACGACAATAAGCAACCTGTGAAACAAAATTCCCTGCATTAATTTCTTTAATTCTAGTTCAGTAGACTCTCCCTTGTCTTTGGTATGTACCGACCAGAAATGTTTCTAGCGCTTGGTTTCTGAGAAGGAGGGTCAAATGTTGCAAAAAATGTTGAAAACATGAGCTTCATTACACAATTACTGTCAACAAATGCTTATGATTATTTCAACAGCCATCAGCCAGGAAGTAATCTTCATAATCATTACTTTTCTCATTTATTCGCTGCCATACTTTTTGGGCCTGTTTTGTGATGAGCTATGTAGCCATTTCCGATCGGCCTCAAACAGCCATTGCACCGTGCATCATCCAGGCAAAACACCTAATGACATTTGCGTTTTCTTCCCATGAAGGAGTTTCTTTTTCTCTCTGAACCAGTGTATAGCCGCAATCAGTAAGCACCTTTACGTCATCACTGGTGCTGCTGACAGAGTTTAGAAGAACAAGAATTTGTAGCAGATGCTAGCTAGCCACCGAACAGACGCCGCCGTGCTCTGCATCGGACAGCATTGCCAGAATTCCAACTGCATCGTGGCACACATAGGTACAAGCTCAATGATTCCAGCACGAATTCTTCTCCGTTAGTTATTGCAGTAACTTAAAACTCGAGGCCCAGAGCCAAAAAGAAATCTCAGGGGTGGAAGCAGGCTCCAGCTTTTTGGAGCAGGCACGGGAGCTGCAAGTCTTATTTTGGAGCAGCCTTGGAGCAATTTGTAAGCTATTTCAGAGCACTTTTGGAGCAGTCTGGCGACACTTACATGCGACACAGCAATTTTGTTTGCAACTAGTCCAAAAATTGCATATATATTGATCACGGACCCCACACGCCAAAATTAATTAAAAGGACTGCAATTGTTCTGAAGATATTTGCTAGGGTTCACGAAAAAAAAATAGACATGTGGCAGCTACTACAAATAGTAGTTGCAGTAAATTAGCTGTTATTAATTTCAGTTCAGGAAAAAGAAAACGACAACATAATGGGGACACTTATTTGTATTAAAAAACCCACAGTACTTCATTGCAAAAATACCGCATATATGACTATGACACTAGTGGTAAAGCATTAACAGAGACAATTAAGGTAAACTGTCTCAGACTGGTTTACTAGGATGTAGAAGAGAAAAGTGAAAAACGAATCACAGGTGGTAACTGGCTTGCAGTAAATATAATGACCAGAAGCAAAGTGGGCTCTAACTAGCTATACTGCCATATAAAATTCAAGGACCTTGCCGTTAAACATTAAAAAACATTAAAAACAAAACCAGCAACAAATGTCTGTTCGCTCACCACAGAAACAAGTAAACAAATAAGTTTGATACCAAAATTTGTACCACTCAATCCACTTAATTGCATCCTTCCAGTGAGAACTATAAACAAAAAGGACCTGCACTCTTCGCCCAATTCTGTCACATAACACTGCACCGAGAATTCGAGCGACAGGACTTGCTTGGTAAATTTAAAGCCTTTCCATTCTGCATAACTTTTTAATAGCCACAACCAAACCATGAAAACAGTGCAGCAGAACCTCGAATATACTACGTCAGGACTCAAAAAAAAAAAATTAGCAGTGGTTTAGCTCTGGTTAAACCGGGAGGTTTGCTAAAGCAACGAGGAGAGAGAGAGGCAATGGAGAGCGCGCGGCACCGGCGGCGGCCCCGGCACGCTAGCCATGCACCGCTACTGCGCATGCACAACTGGCGAGCGCGGCGGCAGCACCTCTGAGTCACCCGCGCAGCGACAGCGGCAGAGCACCAGCTGTGCGCCGTCTGACGTCACTGCTCTTCGCGCATGCACGGTATGGCCCTTCCTCGGCTCCGAGAAATGGAGAAATGGCTCGGCGACTCGCATAGTGTTGCTTTCGCAACAAAAAATAGAATAAATACCCGCCAACCGGTGGATTTTAAAATTCAACAAGGAGGTGGCTAACTTACCCTATTTACTCGTACAACTTGCGCCCTCGCGCAAATGCGCACCCAGAATTTGTTACCCAAGCAGATATGAAAAAAAAATTGCGAGGACACTTTGGCAACTGAAGTGTTGAGGCGAAAGCCGAGAACACTATACCGTGACGACTTCCAGTAGATGTGACGTCGCACTGTTCCCGTGGCTATATATCGACATCCGCGCTATTTCGACGCAATTTCAACATTTTTGCCTATAATTAACAAATCACTCAACATTTATCAAACTTGGCTTCTAGGTTCATTTTTTCCTCCTCTATCTGAAACAACCATTCGTAACTGGCCAGGCCAAGCCAAAGCAATGTCATAACTGCTGTGTGCGAGGTGTGAGCACGACGCGTAGTAAGCCGGTGCCCATCCCCTGGCAGCTGCACGTGTAAGTAGTTCGTAATTCGTTTGTTAAACTAGCTCCGGCAAAGAAAATTATATTTGCGCGCCATTTACATGGCCCAGAATCCTAAACAACGGTTCGGTTTGCCGCTAGTCAAGACGGGCCTACTGCGAGGATGCCCTTTTAGCATCGTTTATCTCCACTGGCTCCTAACTGCTGGCTCTGCGATTGTATCGGCTCTCTGTATACTTGCAATGGGTAAATTGCCGTTTATGTGAAGGAGATCAAATTAGAACAGCATGGCGCAATTGACGCAGCACTTCCACCCCTGCAATAATGAAGGCTGAATATGCAGTTTAGGCATTGACTGGGTTAACACAAACATAGAAGCTTCAGAAAACTCGATAATTTCTAATATTATGCTCACTCATAACCCTCATCAATTTGTTACTGAACCGACTATGTTACTGAATACATGGCTTATCCTGTTCTATTCTTGACCTGGTGTTTCTAAACCGCTCTTATTCAGACTATTTACCCGTTGTACATAAGGGCATATCAGACCGTAAGCAAAACAAAATTAAATACAAATATAAAGATACTAGGCTACCTGGACCACACTTTGGACATTTTCTGGCAGCATATGAGAACTGTGGGATGCATTGAAACGTAATCGTCAGTATTGCATCAGTATGTTTATTCCTAATAAGCATAACCATTAAAAAAAGTAAATGCCTGAATTATTCTGCATATTATTCATTTAAGAAAAAAAGGTGAAACATCAGACAGAAAAAGTCCCCCCAATTCTGTTATCTTCGGAAACCTTAAAGCTAGTATGAGTCTAGTATGAGGACGCCTAGAAAACGTTATTTGAATGAAAGCCTTTTTAAAGGTTATCAGAAATGACCCACAAAAATTTTGGAATCACATTCGAGACACTCATTAGCTTATCGACCAAGTTCTTGTTGACTGAAATATCGCATGTCATGAAACTACTGCAGAATACTTTAACACTTATTTTCATTCTGTGTTTTCTGAAGAGTTCCCGAGTTCCAACACGAGCCATCGATTGACAATGCACACTTGGCATCCTATGAATGTGTGGTTGGAATGTTGCTTAAATTAGATCACAAATTCTCTCTTGGCCCTGACAATATCTCAAGCGCCTTATTACGCTGTTACGCAAAGTCTCTAGCACACTTTTTAACCGAAATTTTTTGTGTCTATCTTTTTCTTAGCCCAGACTCGCTTACAGGTAAAGTTGTTCCTGTTTGCCAGAAAGGAGACCAGTTCTGTGCGAAGAACTATCGCCATATTTCTCTAACAACCACTTGTTGTTGATTGTAAGATGCTTGAACATACCACTAATTACATCCTTCAGATATTCAACACTAAAAAGGAGCTTTAAACCCATGCCGGCATGGTTTCAGAAAAGGGTTTTCAACTGCCACACCGTCATGGCTATTCACAATTTCAGTACCATGTTAGATAATTGCGGGAAAATAGATACAGTCTTTCTTGATTTTAGTAAGGCATTTGACAAGGTTCTGCACAATAAATTGCTTCTTCTAAGCTTAAGAAGAGTCCCTTTAGCCCTTCCTAAATGTATTGGCACCTTTTTAGAACACCGTACGCAGTTTGTGGAGGTTGATGGTGTTTGTTCCTCACCTCTTTCTGTCTCCTCATGTGTTCCCCAGGTGAGTGTACTTGACCCCATACTGTTTTTAGATTATGTAAATGATATAGTTTCTGCCATTAAGCTCAGTGTTGGGATAAGTCTCTTTGCTGACAATTTTAATTCTGTATAGGTAGTATGCACTAGCGCACAGCTGCCCCACGGCGCTGCGGTGGCACGCCGCCGGCCGCCATGATTGAGGTGCATGTAGCAGACGAACTCCTGGTCCGCAAGCATATTTTCTTTGCATGTCGCAGTGCCGCTTGGAATCCGTGTGGATCGGAAATTCGCCTGGGAGTCAATGGGCGTGATAGCCACACGAAACTGCGTCGTAAACGAACACCACTTCGATTGAACAGCTGCGCTTGTTAGTGCTGCTCGAACTGGCCGAGAAAACAGGTGCAGCGGCGAAAATTGGTTGCGGATTTGGTTCCCCTCGAATCTGGGATCGAAGCTGAGACAGTGGTCAATGACAGTAGCGCTTCTATGAAACCAGAGAGCCGCATTTAGTTAAGACACATCCGTGGGGAAAGTGATCAGTGATCTGGCCTCTCGCTACAGCGTCTGCGGTGCATGAGTGTACTGGGGATAAACCTCTGACATAAGGCGCCGATTATGTCTTATGTGGAAGTCCTCTGCACAAAACATACGCATGAACAGCCTTGGGAAGCCTTGTTACCACTCTGGAGCAGCCGTTCTTTACCACAAAGGTGGTTGTAGATTGTCACAACAGCTGCTCATAAGGCAACAAACTGGGCTAGGTCGTTCAAATTTTGCACTGTGCGTGCCATGTTGACAAAATTCAACATGAGAGTACCTACTAGCTGACACTTGGTAATCCGTGCTTCGTCAGTGTTGCATCTCTTATTCGTGTCGGCATCTTACAACAGCACACGGCGCTAAAATTAGTCTGCTGTTTCGGTATGGATCGATAGGTTGCCATGCCAGCTCGCAAGCTTGCTGTATCACCCTGACACAAGCACAGAATTCAGATCGTCCACAATATAAAGACACCCCTGGGCGGCCACGACTCCATCGAAAAATGAAGCGCATGATCCAAGAATTAATTTCAAAGAAAGCACGAGGTTACATCCTTTCATTCAATATTTCGGAAAACTTTTGTGGCCGTCCTTTTGCGTTTAGGATGCATTTCATCCAAAAATTTCGCCGGCCAACCTAAGATTAAAAACTGAAGCATTATATCAAGGTAAGATTTTTAGTAGAACTTTGAAATCAACGGCTCTGCACAGATACGCAGTCCACAGTTATGCAAGGAGCACCGCAGATGCACTGGAGTTATCGAGTGGCGCCAGGTCACCAATCTCTTCCCCGCGAATGTGCCTGGACCACATGCGGCTCTACAGTTTCATGGAAGCACTGCTGTGCTGTCATTGACTATCCGAGCTTCTAGCCCAGAATCGTGGGGAACCAAACCTGTGACCAAATTTCGTTGCTGCGCCTGTTTCGTCGACAGGCTCCAGCAGCGCTGCGCAGTGACCCAATTTAAGTGGCGCTCATTTACGACAAAGTTAGATGCAGCTATCACACCCAGCGACTACCGGTCGAAAATCAGATGCACGTGGATTCCAAACCGCAGTCAGAATGCAACACGCGAAGAAAAGCATGCTTGCGGAAAAGGAGTTCGTCTGCTACTTGCACCTTAGTCATGGCAGCTGGCGGCAGTGCACCGCAGCGCAGCTGTGCACCAGTGCATACCACCTATAAACCGATCCACTCACCTTCGGAGCAAGCCTCGCTAAATACTGCTCCAAATGATATTATGAACTAGTGCAACAAATGGGGAATGGTGATTAATGTAGATAAAAGAGTAATATGTGCGTAGCAAGAAAGAAAATGCCACTGAGGTTCAACTACTGTATAAATAACAGACCTCTTTTCACAGTTAAATGACACGAGTACCTAGGCATTACAATCCTCAGCTTAGCTGGACAGACCACTTTATTATATAACGTTATCTGCAAACGGAAGATTAGTATAAAATGAAAGGAACACCAAGCCATCGCTCATTAGGCCCAAACTAAATACGCAGACAGTCACAGAAATATGCACAGAAAGTGCAGAGACGGGCAGTGCGTTTTATATACAATAAGTACAGAAAAGTGTGTTGAGTTGGGTTTAATGGCGCATTAGCGGCTAAGGCTATCATGCGCCAACAGAAATAGTGACTCTCCAGTCTGCTCTAATGGTAGCCAATCAAATACAACCCCTCCACATCAGATGCAACATTTCTAAGCTGATCTTTTTTCATTCATTGGTAAATGAATTCGGAATTTAACCAGAACCTTACGCCACGCACTCTAATTCTGAAAACCAGACAATCATAATTACATGCTAGCCTTTGCTTTGCAAGGACTAACTAATATAAATAATCTTATTTCCCGTGCACTACAGAAGACTGCGATTCGCTACCTCAAGGGATGTTCGAAGACAAACACTTTGGAAATGCACTTCAAAACTATTCCGTAAATATGCTTTTCATTTAATGTTTGTGATAATCTGTTTATTTCCAGTTTTATAGGGCAACCACTGTGTGTGTTGTTTTTATTGTACTGAACTGTATTACTTGGCGTTACGAATATTGAGCCTTCCTCATTTTTACCGAGCCTGCCCAGACCATATGAGGTCTGCAGTATTGCGTAAGTAAACAAAGAAATAGAAAGGTTGAGGAGGTGATAGCGCCACTGTGTTTGAAAGCCAAAAGCTTTACTACGGCATGCTCCGCAAGTTTGCCGACCACGTTGCTTTGAACTTGAGACTTTCAGTACTCCAGAGCTGCGCCGGAACAGATGAAGAGCGGGAGCTTCGAAAGCAAAAAAAAGAAAGGCGTATAACTGGCACCCCGGGACTGTAGACACCTCAGTCGTGCTTTAAGCTACATGGTGGTAGTGACAGGTGTGTGCTGTGCATGCGTTGGCATTGACAACGTTGTGGCAGAAATGTGGCACTGAAGCTATAGGCCTTCGGCGTTCATTGTGATCACTGGCGTTGCCGTTGTCAACGTTCTAGACTCCGATGATTTTGAGGAAAGGATGCATAACTGGCTCCCTGGGCCAGTGGACGCCTCAAACGCACTGCGAGGTATGTGGCGGTGGTGATATTTGGGCTGAACGCGTTAGCACTGACAATGCTGTGGCAGACACGCGGCACTACAGCATTAGGCTTCAGCATTCATTGGGTGAGGAACCTCTCGTGATCAACCCACCTGCCAAGGTACACGGCGAACGTGCTGCCTATCCAGTGCCTGGAACGCACTCAATGTTGCGGATGCCAAGCCGCACCTAGTTGCCCGATACGCCACAGCTTTTGCTCTCTAACCAGATTCAACAGTAGTCAAACCGCAGCTAATTTTTTTTTCTTTGCAGCTGAAACGGCAGATTCTTGGAGTAAATACACGGCATTTCATTATATGCCCCAGTGTTGTACAGGCATTGAATAATGCGAAAGCATTATACAGCTCACCGGCAACGAAACCCGGTGTCGACCAGCAGCAATAGTACCAAAAATACCAGATGAAATCACCATGGTATCAAAAAAAATTTTTAAAAATTTTTCCCAAGGTGCGGAAAATTGAACCCAGGTCTTACAGAGAGCAAGCGAGCAACTATCCCTCAATGCCATAAAACTGTGTTGCTTCTTGGCGAACAAAGGTGAACCTACTATATGCATTGTCTTATGACTGTATGCTAATTAGTAGGTGTCATTAAAAAGGAAGACAAAAAATTTTGAATTTATTGGGGCAAGGAGCTCAATAAACAGACTGTTTACAACTGAGAGATAGAGAAAATATATATACTCAGAGTCCCAGTTCTAAACTCCAGCAATGAGGCAAACCATGGGCCTTCCTGTATATGCTCATATGCAAAGCTGAGAATATTCAATAAAAGATAATCAGGCGTGAGCAAAACAGCGCCATGTAAAGCTGGAGGCGCAAGACTTACAACATGCAAACAAAGGGATGCTCAAGAAACGAACCAGGCTTAAAATGAATGCGTAATTTCAACAAAGGACCCTTCAGTGTTAATATGCAATGAATACAAGCTACAACGTGCAAATTGCGGTCGCAGCTGAAGTGCAGCCTTGGTGTGTACTTATGGCTAAATGCCAACAACAGGTTGAATTCTTTCTGCAAACGATAGAAAATGCATGGTGGACAAACACTAAGAAAGGAAGTTCATCCACCCTTCCCGTTTCCTTCCACGAATATCTACCAACCTGAACAGCTCTGTTTGCTAAGCAACAGCACACTGCTCTGTGCATAAACTACCACCACCAAGGCTACCTTGCATCAACTTTCACAACTCTGTCTTGTCATTTGTTTAACCACGAATTAAATAAACCATGCTAAAAAAAAATTACCGACGATTACGTTACTTCCTAATGCGAAATTTGAGCGCAGCAAATAAGCTGTTTCACCTTTTCGACAGATTGAGGCAAAGAAATCGAGCAACACATGTATGCGCTATCACAGATTTTTTTTTTTATTTTTCGCAGGAAGAGGGGGGAGGGGGGCGGCGTGTACACCCAGCGGCAAACGATGGGGGCAGAAGCGCGCGCAGCAAGCGGACAACACGATGAAGGGAGGAGGGAAGAGATAGCAGCGACTGACTGATGCCGCTGACGCCGATAGCGCTGGGGGGATGAAAGGGGGGCGGAGCTGGTTACGAGGCCGACGACAACGCGAAACCCAGGAACGGACGCCAAAGAGCTGCTCTAAAATTATTCAACTGTAGCATGACTGTAGCAAGCACCAAATTACCAGCTATTAAAAGTCAGCTTCTAATCCTCTCAAACAGCCCATAGTATTTTAGTGATGACAGTCATTGCAACCCAACTGCTGCAGAACCACCAGGCCCAATGGCACAGCTTCCAAATATTGTGCGATTAACAACAGTTCTTCAGGCCTATGCAACCCTTCCTCTGCGAACAGCAAGCGGCTTAACTTAAAAAGCTTCGAAGATACACAATGACGTGTAACGCATAGTATTGGAAAAAATATGTTCCCTCCGCACCCAGCGCGGCGCGCTAATCACCCCGTGACGCTGCGGTCACTTACACTAAGTAGATCGGCGATGCGCCCACAAGACGTGCGCGTCACCGACGCGCGCGGCTGGCGGGCGCCGACCGCCACGAACGCGGCCCAAACGCGGGAGACTGAAGCGTACAGCAGCGCAGATCGCCTTGCGCCGCCGTCGACCAAGTGTCAATTGAGCTAAACAGTGACCTTGGCGATTCACTTGCGCGCACGAAAGTGCGCGAAAAAGATACGCGCAGGAGAATCATCCACATCACCAAACCGATGTCCACCAGCATGGTGCACGCCGCGGCTTATCACCGTACCACAACATGGGCAAAAACACCAGTACGCACACACTAACACTGCGCTCCGGTATTTTGGTAGGCAGAGCAGCGCGTCTTCGGCGTCCGGAGCGAGACGTCGTGGCGAGATGTCACGCGACAAGTCAGCTCCACAACGAACAAACTCCGCTTGGTGCTTCGGGATTAACGTGGCTTCACGCTTTGAGAAATGAACAACATAAAGTCATGCACAAGAGGCAGAAAGATGTTGCCGAAAATATTTCATGTTTGCAAGCTGCTCCATTCAAAATAAACCGCAGAAACGATATAACGGAACGCAAAAAAAAAAAAAAACGCAAGTGCTAGCAACAAACGCTCACCGGGTATGCTTCCGAACTTTTTTCTCGCCTGAAACGAGCGCCAGGCACGGCTCGCCGAAGCACGCAGTCCTCCCCATGTGCTAGATGTTGCAGCAGGTTGCCGCACAGGCCGTCTACTCAGGTCGCCTATTATCCACAATCCGGACGTGAGTAGCCGGAAACAAAAATGGTTTCACTCGGTCACAAGATCAATCCCCGCTATAAGCGACGCGGCGAACGTTTTCATGTACCCAGAGCGCGACACACGCGAAAACGTAGCTCGCTCGTAAACAGAAAAAATAAGCCAGCTTCCCAAACACAAAGGGACGAATACGTGCTAAGATCAATCTCTACCCGGCACACAGCGGGCGACGTACGAGCGCAAACTCAGCTCGCTGCACCCGTAAACAGAAAAATAAAAACAAACAGCTTCCAAAAAAAAAAACAAAGGAGCGAATGTGCTATATAATTGCAAACAGCCCCCACCGATTTCACGGAAGGAGTTCATCATGCCAGATGCTTTTTTTCTCGCCTGAGACCAACGCCAGGCACGACTCGCCAACAAATAAAGTCTCCTCAACGAGATACACGATGGCACAGCGGGCTCTCCCGTCCATCCAATCCGCCTATGACCGCCAACGTGGACATGAGACGTAGAAAATAATTTGTTTTACACGCAAACTCGATCAAATTCCGCTATAGGCAACGCAAGGAATATAAGCGAACCATTTCAAAACAAGCCTCACCTTTTTCCTCAGCGGAGCTCATCTCACCAGACTGATTAAAACGGATTGAAAACGTTAACCAACAGCGATCGAATGCGGCCATCATCAATCTCCACCCGGCAGCCAGCGCGCGACACACGCCCGCATGCGTGAACGTAGCTCGCTGCACCCGCAAAAAAAAAAAAAAATCTCCACCCGGCAGCCAGCGCGCGACACACGCCCGCATGCGTAAACGTAGCTCGCTGCACCCGCAAAAAAAAAAAAAAAAGCCAGCTTCCAAAACCACAAAGGGGCGAATGTGCTAAATAACTGCAAACAGCTCCAAGCGATTTCGTAAAATGAGGTTTACCATGCCCCGCACGACTCGCCGACAAACGAAGCCTCCGCAACCAGACACATGACGGCACAGCGGGCTCCCTCCCGGGCTCGATTCCATCCAATTCACCTATGGCCGTCATCGCGGACATGAGACGCACAAAATAATTTGTTCTACACGCAAACTCGATCAGGTTCCGCTATAGGCAACGCAAGGAACATAAGCGAACCATTTCAAAACAAGCCTCACCTTTTTCCTCAGAGGAGCTCATCTCACCAGACTGATTAAAACGGATTGAGAAAACGTTATCCAACAGCGATCGAATTCCGCCGCCATCAATCTCAACGCGCGACACGCGCGCATGCGCAAACGTAGCTCGCTCCACCCGCAAAAAAAAAAAGAAAAAAACCAAGCCAGCTTCCAAAAACACAAAGGGGCGAATGTGCTAATTGCAAACAGCTCTAAGCGACTTCATAAACGAGGTTTATCAGAGGTTTATATATTTAATCAATTGCAAACAGCACCCACCGATTTAAGAAAGGAGTTCATCATGCCAGACTGATTAGAACGTTAGGCTTGGAATTAACTGCGCCTGTTAGACCGTTAAGCCCAACCGTCGATGACAAAGATATCGCAGGTACACACCAACCATAAAAGCTCACCCTGAGTGCTTCTGAGCTTTTTTCTCGCCTGGGCCCAACGCCACGCACGACTCGCCGACAAATAAAGTGTCGACAATGAGATACATGATGGTACAGCAGGCTCCCGTCCATCGAATCCGCCTATGGCCGCCAACGTGGACATGAGACGTAGAAAATAATTTTAGACGCAAACTCGATCAAATTCCGATATAGTCAACGCAAGGAACATAAGCGAACCATTTCAAAACATGCCTCACCTTTTTCTTCAGCGGATCTCATTTCACCAGACTGATTAAAACGGATTGAAAACGTTACCAGCGATCGCAAAATTACGTCTGCATTCCACACTGGCTCACAACAAAATGTGGTGGCTCCTCTGAAGGACGCTGGGTAATGGCCCTGCGCGCTGTCAAGACCTACTAAATTACAGACCTGCACAGGTGGGACTGCTCCAGCGCGCACGCCCTAGTTCATGCCTTTTGTCGCTAGGATAGAAACATTACCGGCGGTGTGGCGCTAATATACACCAGTTGGAAAATGGCCTCCTCCATTATTTTATTTCAAAGAGGATGTTTTTATCGTTTGTCCACGCGATCATTATCGTCAATTTATCTATGCTAGGTGCGCTGGTGCAGACGAAATGCAAGGGTAAATTGGCAAGTTGGTTTTTGAGGAAAGGAAATGGCGCAGTATCTATCTCGCATATCTTGGTGGACTCCTGAACCGCGCCGTAAGGGAAGAAGGTGGGAGTGAAAGAAGAGAGAAAGGGGTGCCGTAGTGGAGGCATGGAGACACGGAGTGACACTACACACTACTAATGGTGGATGCCACTCGTGGAGTGCCGCACATTCGGATGGGACGAGCACGACACGCGTGCGCGCCACCGTGGAGACCGACGGTGGAGCGCGGTGCAATCCCGTCGTGCCGCTCGCGAGCAAGCAGACGACGCTGTTCACGCTCGTTGGTTGACGCAGCATTGACGAAGACGAAAAACGGACGAAGCATTACAAGTGGGCACATTTTAAAGAAATTTTGAATATTATAGCAGGTGCAATGCATTTATTCGCGCTGCAATCACGCAGCCACCGGCCGGTGAGCCATGTGCCTTCCGTTATGAGGAAATTAAAGGTTTGTCAATATTTTTAGTCTTGTAAGCTCTGCCTTAGCTCTTGCAGCGAACGGCGTATGCTGTTCATCCGGCATGCCTGCACTTTATAACATCGTTCTTTTTGCCAACGTATGCGCAGGTTAAAGGATATCAATAAAGCGACAATGTGGGGCGCTTAGTGGATTGAGAATCGACACCCGCTGATATTTTCGGAAGTTACTCTAGCTGAAGCGCTAAAGGCGCATGCATCGAAACCGGCAAGCATAACGCCTTGGTGTGGTGTTTTAAAAACCTGCGCCCCCATAATTAATCGCAGTATCTCACGAGCAGGCTCGTGGGTCCCGCGTTTCCCGCCGATTCTATCAACGCGTTACAAGCGCGGTACTGCGCGGAGAGAGAGGGAGGGCGGAGGGGGGGGGGGGGGGGTAGACCGACTTTCTCTCTTTTACTATATTTTTACTTGTTAAGACTAGGCTTCAAGGCTGCCGCCGGACGCTCCCTCCTCAGTTTCTTTTCCTCCATGAGTGGAGGGCTCGGGAATAATTTCGACCACATGGGGCTCTTTAACGTGCACTCACATCGCACAGCACACGGGCCGCTTTTTAGCTGTTCAAGAGCGGAAATAGCTGTCATTGTGGCTGTTTTCATTGCTGATTTTGAGAGTAGAGAAACAAAATAAATGTTAAATAGCTCGCACGAAATAGCAAACGATGATGATAACAGCAAACGAACAGGGCAACCGAGCGCCCTCAATGGTCAAAAAGCTAACGAAAGTCGGCGCAAGCTGCTCTATAGGACCCCGCCATCTGTACAGGTCTCTATACTCCGTTTCATACATAGCAGCAGCCAAGGCTGCGGCGCCTGTTCGCGCTCCTCGTCCGCATCGTAATGTAGTGCGTCAAAAGTAAAAATAGTAATGAACTTAAAATTAAGTAAATGTTGGTCGATATTGTAGTACAATGATAAAAGTGTTTTAATTTGCAAAAAAAAAAAATACTTTTTTATGTTCTTCAGAAAACAGGGCCTTAGTTTTTTTGGTTTTTTTCCCGGCCCCTCCTGCATCAGGTTTTCGCAGCTAGGCCGGCCGGTCATGTCTGCTTTCGTCAACCTCGCCAAGCCCTCCTTAACCTGCACCGGAAGAGACAAATCATCCGCCTGTCCAGTTCACCAGCTGGGTGGTGGATACTATCCCAGACTCCCTACGCACCCATCTCTTTCCCAGACCGACCGCAGTCTCCGATCTATCCCCCTAACCTCCGCCTCGCACCCATTCCACGCAACATGTCCGCACACACACACGCAGGCCGCCGCCAAGCATACGCATAAAACCACAAGCCACCCTTGGACGCTGCGGCGGTGGCCTACACAGACGCCTGTCTCACGGAAACCGCGCGCTCCACAGCAGCCTTCTTCCTCCACCCTTGCCTCTCTACAACCAGCACTCACACAACCGGTCCATACACCTCCCCACCCTCCACGCTCGCTCTAGAAATACACGGGGTCGCCGATCTTATCACACTTTGCCACCCTACCCCCCGCCCCCGCATCCGTTGTCTATACAGACTCGCAGGCAGCTCTGGGTGCCTTCCCTTTCCCTACCTGATCGGCCTTAGATGCCGCCCTCATAGCATTAAGCCCACGACCGATGACCCTTCGGTGGATCCCTGGTCACATGGGCACCCCCGGCAATGAGCTGGCTCACCAGCTTCCCTGCGATACTACACACCGGGCGCCGAGGATCCCATGGACAAGCCCACCGACGGAGCAGACGGTCAGGGCTTACAGACACACTGTCGCCGAATACTACACACACAGCAAAAATTGGACTTAGCTGATTTACCGCCACCCCACCCATACTTATTGATCCGTGAAGCTCGCATTCTTCGCCGAATACAGATTAATCTCCTACATATACCAGCCAAACTTAATCTGTACTGGTACACTTCCACACTTCAGTGCGCAAACTGTCCACACACATATGCAGACATAGAACACTGCCTCACACAGTTCCACGTAGCCTTCCAGTCCCCCGCCTATCCTTTCCCCCCACCCCCACCGTGGCCCATCTGGCTTGCCTCCCAGGGTCTGAAACTGCAACGCGCCCTCATCACCTTGGCCTAGGACCTATTGAACGCCTAACATAAAGGCTGTTAAGTGTCACACCACCACCACCACTTCGTGAGCCCTCTTCATGAACCATGGAACCTCGTGGTTGGCTTCTCACAATAACAATGTCAACTGCAGCAGCAAGTGCGCTAACATACGACACCACTTGTTGCGTTCAATGGCCTGCTCAGCGGAATCTCTGCTCAGGGTCCAAATGCATAGCTTTCAACAATCCCCATCTCGCTGCACTAGCTCACACCCATAACACACCTAAACCTGACATCTAATACAAAACATTATTACGAACGGAAGCACTTCACAGAATTTTCCTTGTGACAACAGCTCAAAGAGGAGACCTCCTGATCAGAGGCTGCTCACTATAAAGCCACTGAGTACACCGATCATTGCCGGGCTGCTGCCAGCTGAGGCTGTTCCGAATAACTGACGCCGGACTGAATTCTATCACCACACAATGATTCATTGTGTTGCATGCAAAAAAGTCACTGAATGCCTGAAAACAGCACTTCGCAATCATGTTTGAAATAAGTAAACAGCGCTGTGTTTTTCAAAGTAGGCATTAGAGTTTGACAGTTTCGACTTTCTACCTTATGATTCTTTTAAAATGAATAAAAAAGAATAAATAAAAAAAACAGCCAAGCCGGGAGTCGAACCTAGTCCCCTTATAAAATGGACAGGCGCGCGCTTCATACCACTCAGCCAGGATTCTAGGCGGGCAGATACATTTTGCTTGTTTTTTGCAGCGGACTACTTTCGTACCTTTGGCAGCGCTGACTGCTATGTATGAAACGGAGTATAGTTCAGTAGGTCTTGCGCACTGTCCGCCCCACGGTGCTGAGCTCGGTGGTTTCAGTTTGTTTTGGAAGATAAAGGCCCCCGATATGTATATGTACACCCCCCGTCAAAAGTATACAGCCCAAGGGGTTTGATCGTGAGGCCTGCAGCGTGGCTCGTTATGCATCTTCAGCAACCATGATCTCTCGAAAGAGGAATGGCGTTGCGTCCTCAATCCTCCCAAGGTTTGGACTGCTTGATGCGCAAGGGAGGCACACTAAACAGCTTCGAAGCAAACCCCTTGGGCTGTACATGTTCTGCGTGCTCTTTTGGTTTTTCCTTTTTACTATGTGTTTTTGTGAAATTTTACGCTATGCCAAAACCCAGGTAAGAAAGAAAAAGAACACAAGATGCTTCTGTTGGTCCTCTGACCTCACGGTACCGACCGGGGTACCTACTGGACCGGGAATCAACAACTCAGGAAAGGTCGACACGAAGGGCTAGAGGAAGGTAACAGGATTTATTCATGCTGCATACACTGCAAACATGTATGCTATATTTTATTAGAATATATTAGAATGGTTTTGAAACTGAGCATACAGAACCAGAGAGCGTACACTTGGAAAACGTTTATTTCATCGTGTCATTTATTGCGGCTTTCCGTCGACACGCAGACCGTGGCCGATAAAAAATAAAGGCGAAACCTTTAAAAATACCGCCTTAGACTTCATTCCATATTTTTAATATTCAGTGAACAGCATCTTGACAACACTGCTCACAAAACTACTGTTCGTTCATCTCGTACACTTACTGCTCTTCACAGGTTGAATTGAAACGACATCGACCCGACACAAAGTTTTCTTCTTACCCTATAGACACACACCATGTTTAAAAATGAAGGGGGGGTTCGCAGCAGGCGGTTTCAGCTGAAGGTGAAAATTACGCTTTACCGCCCATGGGAATACATGAAATTTTCAAAGGAGTTTTCCGATTTGCAGTGCGCAAAATACGAAGCGTAATTTCGAAGCCAATGTACATTTTTATTAAAACAGCTACGCATGAAAATGACTGCTGGCAGGCAGTACAGAACAGGAGCGCGGCCCAAAGAAACACGTGAGCAAAACTTTCAGAAATAATTTTCTCATTTCATTGAACACTCATGGAGGCGGCTGTTTGTTAACAGTTGGGGAGTGCTTTGAAACAGAATGTGACAAAATATGCTGCGTCATTTCGAAGCAATCTTTGTAAAAGGCCACGATAAATGTGCTGTTAACGCGGACATATCCCAAAAGGCGCTCTATCCGGTGGGTGTTTTCCCTAACCATGCAAGCTTCTCGTGTAGTCCGACATGTTGCCTCGTGGGCTACATTTACACACAAGTACTGCCATTTAAATTAGGTACCTTAGATATATTTACACTGAACACAGTCCACAAACAGCGCAATAAACGAACCGCACGCAGCAGCAGACAACACCGTGATTAGAGATGTAGGTGGCACTGGTGGATGCCGGAACCGTCGTCAGCAGCGCCGTCAGGTGCAGTGAGAGGTTCTTTAGCGCGCTTGCTACGACGTTTGAGAACTGCTTTCTCAGGCAATGCGGTCTAGGCTATCTAGATAGAACTACTGTATGAGTGAACTGTATGAGTGAGCAAATGTAGTGCACACGGCAGCATGCCGGACTGCATGAAAAGCTTGTGCGATTCGGGTGAAACAACCAGCGGATAAAGCGTTTTTTGGATTATGTCCACCTTCACAAAACATATATCGTGGTGTTTTACAAAGATTACTTCGAAATGACATGAAATGACAATCTTCTTCGGAGCACTTGCCAACTGTTAAAGCCGCCTCCACAAGTACTTTGTGAAACGGAAAAAATATTTCTAAAAGAACTGTGTGGTTAGGGCGCTCGGCTACTGAGCCGAAGTACCCGGGTTCGAACCTGACCGCTGCGGCAGCGTTTCGATGGAAGCGAAACGCAGAAGGCGCTTGTGCGCTGTGCGATGTCTGTGCACGTTAAAGATCCCCAGGTGGTCAAAATTATTCCGGAGCCTTCCGCTATGGCACCTCTTCCTTCTTTTCTTCTGTCAGTCCCTCCTGTATCCCTTCACTCACAGCGCGGTTCAGGTGTCCACAGAGATATGCGAGACGATACTGTGCCATTTCCTCCCTCCTGGCTGCGGTGGAGAGAGCAAGCTGACGTCACACCATCTGTTAGGCGCAGCAGCGGCTCCTCAAGGAGCAGGGGGGTCCACGGACGTCGCGACGAACAGTTAGACCCGACGCAGTATTGCTTTCACAATAAAACAATTATTAGTAGTATTACTGCGTAGTACATGTGTTTCTATGTGCCGCGCTAGCGTTCATACCCACCGTCAGGAGTTACTCTCATGCGTAGGTGTTTTAAATACACATCGCGTTCAAAATGGTGTTTCATGCTTTCAGAACCTGCTCTAGGATGAATTTAGAAGTACTATACGAAGGGACAACATCGTAGGTGCACTGTAAAATCAGAAAAACTGCTTTGAAAACTTGCTTTCATGTATTCCTACGGGCGCTACGCGTACACCTCACCTCAAGTTTTCCCAAAGCTGGCGACAGCAGCGCCACCGTCAGAGATCACTGTTGGCCCATACAGCAACGAAAACACATCTCGACTTAGGACATCCTGCTTCAGCTCGCGGAAGAAATCATGACAGCAGCCACGCACAGACAAAAGCGTAGTTAACTCTTGATCTGAAAGGCACTTGCGATAACGTAACGCACGACCTGATACTCAGCTACCTGACAGCCAACTGCGTACACAAATCTGTTTGAGCTCACGTCAATAGGGCATCCTTAACCTAGCAAGACAGGGCACCCCGCAAGGGTCAGTTCTCTCATCCACATTAACATAGCTACCACGAGTCCCAACGAAATCCCGGGCGTCAGATCACGTGGCAATAAGGACTCCAGATATATCTAAGGGAGAAATCGAAGAAGTACTTAAGATAGATTAAATATCGCTACAAGGCGCCCTGAGCTGCACGCCCGAAAAATTGCAACTCCGGATAGAGAAGCCAACAGGACCACGCACCAACCAAGACGGAGTCTACCTTCCGCTCAAGGGAGTGGAACTCAAAAGAAAAAGTCGAATCAGAGTACTGGGACTCCACAAACTGCAGGATGCAAAGACGGGTCAGGGTACAGTCCCTCAGCAAAAACAACAAAAAATAAACAGGCCATCTTTGATGGATACCCATATATGAGGAATTGGTCTTTGTCTACTTTCATAGATCGCTGGGAGTCCTCACACCACTCTTGGTGCAGTGCTTAGGCGATGCGCCGCTACCCCGGCAGGTGGCTTGTGCCACCAAGGCTGCTCTTCCCAAGCAACCACCCATGACCAATGATTTCTTTACGTGCCACCTGCCACGGCAGGCAATAGTGTGGGCAGGCCGTGCCCGAAGGTTCACATTGCGTCACGCGTGACAGTAGTCACCATTTCCGTTGGCGCAGACCCTTCTGACGCAAACGCATTAATAAAATTGGTTCTGAGGGAAGGGATGAAGTAGAGAATTAAAGAAGGAATCCAGAAAGAGGTGGCGCAGTGAGGGATCAAATCCAAGGTCGCGAAATTGAATCCCGGCGGCCGCACTTTGTTGGTGGCGAAATGCTGGAACGCCTGTGTACTGCCGCACAGCCGCCATGCTTGAGGTGAAAGAAGCAGACGAGCTCCTATTCCACAAGCATGTTTTCTCTCATAAACAACCTCATAAACGAAAGGCGCTCCGGATGTGCAACTGAGCTAGTTAGCGCTGCTCGAGCCAGTCATGATACGGGTGCAAAGACGAAGGTTGGTCACAGGTTGGGCTCCTCTCGATTCCGGAATCGAAGCTCAGATAGTGGTCGGTGACAGCAATGCATCCGTGAAACCGGACACTGATGGCCCGACACAGCCACTAGATACGGCGTTTGCACTGCACGCACACACCAGGGTGAATCAGAAAAAATGCGCCTATTCTGTGGAAGTCCTCTAAAAAATGCATACGCATGACCAGACTTGGGAAAACCTTGCTACCACATCGAAGCAGTCGCTTTTTTTACACAGTGGTGGTCATAGATAGTCACGACGGCCGCTCAGAATAAGGTAACAAACTGGGCTAGGTTTTTTTGAACTCATCGCTGAAGGTAGGACACATCAACTAACGTGTGGAGTGCCTTTCGGGCAGTCGCATGACAGCTCCTCTTTCGCTTTTATTTTGTTTTTGAGGTTTGCATGAATAAATATATCCAGTCAGAGACTACATAGCTGCAAATTAGGCCCACGGAAATAAAAATACGCTTAGACTCTGCTTTTGCCAATCGCAATGCATCACTCTGCCGATGGCAGAGCGGCTAAGTTTTCTGCCTAAACATGGTGGCCACTAGAGTAGTTTTAGAGGCACTAGACTACTCTGGCAGGGTTTGCTTTCTGTGCGTTTAGTTAACGGCGTGTAGTGAACATATGACATTGCGTGCGAGAAATTAGACATTGGAGTTCATCCTAAACATTTCAGTTTTGCACCACGCGATAGGGAGTGCACTTGCATAATGTCCTCCATGTAGGAAAGCCCCAAAAAAAAGTTAAGAGAAACATTCACCTCAATAAAGGCACGATTATCAATACTGACGTTACTTAAACATTACTGCCAAAAAATATTGCAACTTTTTATTTTCCTCAAGTTTGGACATCCTTCTTTCCCCGAGCAGCATTAGATTGGAACGGCCTTTCCCACAGCATCGCCGCTATCACCTGCCCATCCAACTTTTCCAAAGCAGGGAACAGATTATATTATATGTTGAACCCACACGGCAACCATTGTACTTATTTTTCTGTATAATCCACCCCTTATGTAATATCCCTGCGGGGGAAATCTGAACTGAACTGGACATATATGGGTTAAAGAAAGCAACTCTGTAACACAGGTGTGACCGCCTGCCTGGGAAATACTTCATAGAAGGGTTGCTGACGTCGCATAAAGACCGGCGCTTCTCACTATTTGTCCCTGCTTTCTCCGATGTGACCAGAATACTAACAGTTTATATCCAGCATACGCCCTGTTCTAGCTTTACATGAAAGGCTCACCATCCTGTACTTCCTGGAAATGCTGATTTGTTGGGTGGGTGCATGCATGCTGACATTCACCCACCCCAAGGATAGAGCAAATACCAAATTTTGGGCACATAATGATGTCTACAAATACGACGTCTTGCTATTAAACGTGGCATTCTGTTGAAGCCGTATTCTCAACTAGTTTTGCAGAAAACAGACAAATGCTGCACTCAAACATGATAAAAAACCCACCACTCAATCTGTGTGACATTGGTGCGCGACAAAAAACGAACAGTTTCGCTGGGAGCAGAATAATTCTCAGAGCGATTTAATCTACTTTCAATCTACATTTTAATCTACCTGTTGAGAGGGTTCATTAGCTGCTGAAGCGTTAAAACATAAAAAGCTAACTTTCTTACTGTTTACGCTTGCGAGCTAGCACTACGCCCTATACCTGCACCGTTACGCCGCAGTGTCGTGAAGACGATGCTGAAAAAGCTAATGCTCGTGTATTATTTCCCGACCTGTTCTCTCTCATGCCGTGCCCCACGGCTTGTATGTCTGTGCTGCACCTTTTGTTGCACTTACAGGACGGACCCGGTAGTCAAGCCTTCGGCATTGCAGCGCTGATCTGTACAGAGTAGCTTCATAGCAGGTGCACTTGCATGGAAATACGAGGCCTTACTGCGTATTCTTACTTCAATACATGAAAAACTGATACCTCTGCCTTTTTTATGGGACAATTAAGCTGAACAGGCGGCAATCAAACTGCAGAGAGCAGGTGCGCATGCCACGCCCCTCACAGCATGCTAAAGGTCACACCCCATGCCAGTAAATCAATTTAACAATGGCTACACACACAAGAGACCATACAGAATTCACAAGAAATGAGGGCTCACACTATCAGCTGCTGTAGGCTCACAATGCCCCCCACCCAACCTCTTTAAAGGCTACTTTTCCCACAGGACTACCCCGCCAAAAGGTGCCTGGAGCCCGGACTGCACCTCTAAGATGTTCAGAGCCTTGAAGCTGCCGAAGCCACAACACCCAAGGACAGATATTAGGTTGAGGTAAAGGAGAAGACCCCGCCTACAGCACTAATGAATCGCAGGTAAAACCAGAGACAACAATACGATTACAATTCAACACTAAAGAAATCCGCATTACACTCCAACCGCTCTACATTACACAGAATGCTGAAGCACAAATTCCGGTAAGAACGTTAGTGCCAGGGTCTGGCCAGCCTACGTGCAGTCTGTTTATGGGGCTCACCGCCCCAAAGTGGCCCAGGCTATGATGGGTGCCATAGCAGAGATGGCTCCACCTGGGCTTCTTTAAATGCAATGGCATCGCACAGTACATGGGCCTCCATCGAAATGTGACCGCCGCGGTTTCGAGTCAGCAGCCATGCACCATAACCACCGCAGGAGCCGTACGCACATCTTCTCCGGTGACTTAACACTCTTTAGGTGATGAAACCTTCAGTGCACCTGGCGATCCACTCAAACCCTACCATTTCATATGTAGAATTTGGCTCATAGCACACCTCGAATCAAACCAGCCTCGCCGATAACAGTTGAGTTTGTTTCACAAACAGGCAGCCTCCTCATTTATATGATTTATATACGTTGGTATTTCCTTCCACAGCAGGGAAAACCAGTCGGCACAAATGACGCTGGAAGCCCAAAGCGTCAACTTCACAACAGAGCACCGAGTGAGAATGTGGCAAATTGGTAAGCTGTAGTGTTCATTTGTACCTTCTATTAAATCTGTGATGTCAGGAAGAGCGCTTCAATAAAAAATAACTTCCTAAGGAATATTCCCAATTTATCTGGAGTTGGCTGCAGGTTTCCCCATTGGCTTAAAAGAGAACAGCTTTTTTCGAAAGTGCCCGAGCCACTCACCATTTGAATGGAGCAGTATGATTTCCAGGGATAGAGCTCATATAGCACCCCTGGAGGTGTCATGAACTCTGAATGCAAAACAGAATCCCGGTGGTAATAAACTTTACTTAAGACACAAATTAAGTGCCCAGAAGGCTGGCGGCGTGTCTTATCAAGGCTAGTTGGACCCCAACAGCAATCACCCTCGCGTTCAGTCCTTTCATTTTTCAACAGAGAAAAGCTTCATGTGGCTGAGAACACCTTGCCCACCAATTTTCTTACTTTTACATCGCGCAGCGACTTCAGGCTACCACTCTTGTTCCACTGCATTACTATTGTGGTTGCACCCTCAAAATCTGAGTCCCGCACCCCATCCTGATGGAAAGAGCCTAGGAGCACTAGTGCGCAAACGTGTAACTGATGCCAGACTGCGTTTACCGAAAGCTACATTGGACGTTCCTGCGGGCAATGATGGAAATCAATCGAAGAAACAAACAAACAGACGAACCGCAATATTGGTCCCCCGTCCGGCAAGAAAGAAAAAAATTACGTCAGAGCAAAAGCGGTCACACAGTGACAACAGTTACTGCATGTCGTGCAACAATAGATTTTTCATCTGGAATTCATGTGGATTTTTACTGTCACAGTGTCACTCAAGGTACCAGAAGCGGGTTCGGCTGAAACCTCAGCTGCTACCAACCCAGACAATCGCAAAATCGCCTAACAAAAATGCCATGCTATCTCCACGGCGCGTCGGTCCTAAGGCGTTCCTATGCATTCTGAGTGAAAAGGCAGCGCCAGCGAGTTTGATCTCCCACGACCACCACCGCCCATTAGGAATGCCGTGCAGGTTACAGCAGATGAAGGCCAAAACATGTATGACCTCAAACAACCAAGAAGGGAAAGATTGGAAGATGAATTCTGTTACGGACGGTGCGCTTTTCTGTGCCGCAATAGCAGTGCGTCAGCCAGCGAAGACGAAACAAAAGAGGCACTGCTATCATTGCGTAACATCGGTACGTCGCGAGCGTGGCAGTTCTACAACACAGAACTTTTTACGGCCGCGGCCAAATGCAAAGCGAAATGCCGCAGTGCGCGACGTCAGGCAAGGAAGGCGACGGCCGCATTGCCAGGTGTTCGCAAGGCTATGACCTCTAACGCGGCGGAGTCTGCCGTTGTGTAGAGAAAAATGCGAACAATGGCCGAAGCTGACGAGGCGAGAAGTAAAACAGCGGGCACGCAACAGGTCTGAAGAAACAGGCGCCGCTGGCCACGACGAGCGCGCGATCGCAACAAAAGAGGGCAGCGTCACGGTCTGACTGTTGCCGCGCGCTGACGTCAGCGCGCGCGTTCCAGGAAATGAGAAGCGCGCCTCGTAAACAATGCTTGAATGAGCAACGGTCGGTCCATTCCGCGGCCGCGGATTCCTTTTCTCCGAAGGGGAATATACAGGTAATTGGCAGTAAACAAAGCGCAACTTCTGCGCAAGTAAGCAGCATTGCCTTACAGGGGAGTGAGAAGCGAATGGACAACGCGCCCCAGGGGGTTCGTCGATCTAGCAACTGTGCTCCGAACGCATTCGGACACGTGCGCAAAATGCGTCACAGAAAGCGCAACGATCGGCTTGTCATCTCTTTCGAGTTTGCAGCAACCAACGAAATGCCCGTCTGCAAACACGCCACGACGTTGGAGCAGATAACGCTACATAACGCCAACGAAGCGCGGCGACGGCTTGAAACTCGAAGGTCAACTGTCGCAGCTGGGTGAGACCTTGGAATTACAATCAGGCCACATCTCGTTCACTGCGCCAACTCGCGCAAGTTACTGTCACAATTCAGAAAGCTAAATAAGGAAAAGCACTTGTCACGCAATGCCGTCAAAACAGCGGTTGACTTTTTCCACCCGGAGACATTCCGACAATCGAAAACAACCTCGTCAGGCTTCGGTCATCACAAGATGTTATGTTATGTTATGTTAGGTTTAATGGCACATAGGCAGCTAAGGCCATCATGCGCCAAACACAAGGTATAAGAATTTCTGTGCGATTTAAAAAAAATGTGAAAAGGTGATCAGTGGTGTAAAGGGCCTAAAAATTTACCTATCTACTAATAACAGGTCATCACAAGACACGAAGAACCACGGTGGGAGGACTGCCAGTAGAAAGGAAAATGTGAATCATGCCACGTTTTCGGAGATCTCTCGACATCCAAGGTAAACAGCAACCTGCTTCGCCAAGCCGGTCACAGGCGGCAATATCGTGAGAGAACGCAGCTACAAAGACAGCGCAGGTATGGGGCATATTTCGTAGCAACTCAGCAATACGACAGAGCGAAAAACTGATGTGCAACTCGCAAGCAGAGCCTACCACACGCTTTCGGGAGCAAAGAAAGGAAACGGGATGCTCATGACAAGCCCGCCCGGAGCAGCAGCCACGGTGTCGGCGCACGTGACCGGGAGAGGCCGTGTCCCGGATGCGCGTCGATGAGGCAGCCGCCGGCTCCAGGTGGCCCCACAAGCAGGTCGGGAGAAATTCAAAGTCACGGGGAAGACGGACTGCCGAAGCGGAAATGTGACTCAGGCGATAAGGGCGCAGGCAACCGGTTTCAAGCGTCGGTGGACAGCTGAGCAGCTCCAACGGGATGCGCTCCGCAGAAGGGTCACGACGCCACACTACACAGGGTACGCACACATGCCGCTTTCGCAGACGGCCACTACATCCGCGGCCGTCTCGGCAGCGGACAAGCAGCGCGCACGTGCACCGGCACTCACCTTGCGGCCCGAGCGGCGGCGACGTATCCAAAGAGCGGCGGCGGCAAGCGACCGATCCTGCCGCGGTCGAGGCGCAAGCAGCGCGCGCGGCGGGACTCCGGCAGGAATGCGGCGCGCGGTGACGTCACAACCCGTCTGACGACTGGCGCAGCCGCCGCGCGGGGCTCGGCGGCGCGAGGGCTTTCCGGCCACTGTCACTGCTCGCACCAAGGACGCTCCGGGGGCACGTCAGGACGTCGGCAAGCGAAAACGCCGAGCGGGCCTCGGACCCCTGGCAACAGCCCCGGTGCTGCGTTGCCCCGTGCCGTCTGCCCCGGCTGACCCTCTGTCGGCTCGTGCGAGACCCGCGCAGCACGACACCCGTAGGAGCCCCCGCCGCGACAATGTTTCCGCCTCATTTTCCTCGTTGCCCGCACAAGTGAACACGGCTGCCCTCTCTCTCCCTTTGCCGCATTCCGCGGCAGTGATTTCGTGCTCTGCAGTCGTTCTCTACCGAGACAGGCGCATTCCACGGGGCGCACAGCCGTGACGCAAGGACGCGGCGTTGCTGCGAGTCGCTGACAGCACACGTAGCACGTGAGTCAAGAAACGGAAACTTAAATACGTTCGTCTTAGGGGCCGATGGAAGACTACACGGGGGACAAGTTGCCGCCCTGTGCCGAATAACGTTCAGTGGCTAACGGGGGAAGAAGGTCCGAAATCCGCCCTTTGTGCGAGTCGCGGCCAGCACGAAAGCTCCGAGAGAAGTGCCACTTTGCATGCAATCTTTTTACACCGCCACAGGACAAGGCCGCCTGACGACTGAACGCGCGCGTGTGCACACACATGAGGTTACTCCCAAGCTTAACGTTAGAGGCGCGAACTCAAACGTTGCATGGGAAGCGCGTGCGCCGTGGAATGGACTCGTATTACCACCACCACCGAAATGAGCAGGAAGCCCACATTCTGGGCCGGCACAAATATGTGGAAGTGGCACGATTCCCAACGCATTGCCCAGCTTTCTAATATCACGCTACAGTTCTCTCGCCCGTTCTGTCACTCCTCTCCGTCATGGGCGCAAAGGACGTCTTGGCGTCCAAGGCTCTCTACTCTGGAACGGTTTTGCTATAAACGCCACTGATTTTTACCGAGCATTTTTCTGTCAGTTCCCTTTTTTGAGCATCCCGATGCTGGAAACCACTGTCCATTTCAGCCTTCCACATCAAAACCTGTCACGCCACAGTGATGTAGGTTTCGGTGACGGGTTTTAGTGGACCGCAGTTATCGCTTCAACCAATAAATGTCAAGTGGTGGGATAAGAGACAGTGGCGCATCAGTTTGCAAGATCTCTTTGCCACCATAACCTCATGGAGAACTGTATCTTCCGAAACCCCACCTGGCTCGGAGAATGACCAGAGGCACCTACAAGTATCCAGCACAAGCGGAACTTGTGCGGCACACGTGGAGTCACGCGTCCAAGCCCACTAAAATCGAGGGCACACGGTAAAGAACACAGCCAAGCTGTCCGTCTCGCAGCTGCGATCCGATTTAACCGGGGCCGGTTGTCACGGCAGTCGCCCGTCGGTCGGGCGATAAAGGCAACATAGACCCGCAGCTGAGATAGGATCAACGGCACCAGAACCGTGTGTCGGCGCCTTGCTCTGGTTTCTGCAGCCAACGGCCGCGGGCTTCTTCTGCGAAAGGACGCCTTCGCTTCCGTCACACATCGATCCCGATATCGACACGCCCATGGCGCAGACTTTATTTTTAGGACACGCTCGGAAAGCGCGCGCCCGCGTATGGAACACACGGCCGCCAAGTTGGTTAGTCGATAGCGGCAAAAACGAGCAGCACGCAAAGCAGACGTCATTCGCGGTGCACCCTGCTATCACGTCAGCGCCAGCACGCTGACACAACAGTTTCAACTCACATCAGACGCGACACGGAAGCCGCCTGACAACCACCGCGTAGAAAAACTTGATTTTTAAAACGTCTGCTAATCCCAGCAATCTGCGCCCGCCAAGTCCCTTTGGCAAGACGCTTTAAAACAGGTGGGGAATCACACAAATCACATTTCTGAGGGGGATCGCACCGCTGCCGCCGCCACGAAACTACTCCAAAGCGGCCCAGCCACAGCACGTGTTAACTGGCATTGCATCAGTGCTACAATCACTCGCCAATGTCGAATAGCATCAGGGAGCACAGGTCTCTAGCATAATCTCAAGCCCGAAAACTAGAATCAACGATTTGAATAATATAATTTGCCTCGCTATTAATCGTTCTAGTATCACTTTCACCTGGCCATCAAAGTCAGCTACAGGATATGTGGCATGTACGGCACAACACCGTTTATGAAACAACCAGAAATACATCCGTGTCCTAAAGAAAAGAAAAAAAAAATGAACCTCAAATCGAAAGCTCGCGTATTTTGGTTTAAGGGTTGTGGCGAATTAAAAAATAAAAAACGATAAACTTTACATCAGCACAGCACACTCCCTTGAGAGCCACAGATGAGTGAATGCCCCTGTTGCTGGACAGACGCCATGGGTAATATATGACCCACGTTTTGAACAAGACATCAAAAATTCAATTCGGCGCTTGCGAACAAGGACAAGCTGCTTCTGAGACGACATGAAACTGACAGGCCGCAATCATGGCGTCTGTTGCGCTGCGCACTCCTGTTAAGCAAAAACTATACTGAGCACTTATTTATCTTTAGAGCAGCAGTGATGTGTTAGATAACCATGTGGAATGGTCGGATTTCAGTTCCGACTGCGAGACTGTCTCAAGAGGCCTGTGACATCAGTGCATGCTTGCACGCTTTGCCGTTCACATAGTATTTTATGCACTGCGCTTGATTTCTAAATGATGAGAGTGGTTTCATTTGGTGCTTTAGGGTCTTCACAACATACTGCCCAGATATTTTACCAAATGCGCTAGCAGATCTTCGATTATTAGCAGGTAAAGGAAGGCCACGCCCCCTTTTCACCCATAGACCCCTTTCAGTACCAAGTGGGAAAAAAGGGGAGGGGGAAAAGTAGGAACTGCAACCTCTGCTATAAAAAAAAAACAACAGAACTCAGAACAACAGTAATGTGCAGCACACCTCCACTTCACGTCCTCACATGCCTGCTTTATCAAGTGGCACAGCAGTGGCACTGCCTAGCTTGAAGGGCCACGCAAAGTGTAGTCGATTATGTAAGAAACTGAAAATCACAAGAATGGTAGCTAAGAACATGTGCAATGTTTAGTATATTTTAATTTCTTTGTAATCACTTTCTGTCTCCGCACAGCGGCTTATTTTTGCTTAGTTTGTACTCATTGTGTTGCCAGCATATTTAACCAATAAATTTTCAAACAGTTTTGCACAAACAACTATGGCGTTCTTTCCGTTCGGAAGTATAAAGCGCTAACCACATGAGGCGATAATTCGCGGCGACACGCCGCGCGATGGCAAAGCGCGATGAGCTGAGCGCCGCCGAACCACTGTCGCCCATCGCCCGGAAGTGCTGTGCGAGACTAACCAATGACGGTAGGTCTTGCGGTTGCGCAACTTCCGAGGCGTTTTGCGCGTGAAAGTCGTCTTTTTTTTTTTCAGCGGAGCAGCCGACGTACCCCTCACCATTCTGACTTCTCCCTGATGTAAACAGTGTGATGTCAAAAAGGTGTGCCCCGATGGGCAAAATCGTCACTTTCGGTTCTGAACCGGCTTTTCTGGTGCCCCACCACCTTTGTTCTCCGATTCGAAACGCCTCGCAGCCTTTCTCCACCCGGTGTGAGCCTTCTCGGTGCGGCGCATGTTCTGCCCATCCGACCAGAAACATGTGCGCTGATGACGTAGGCCGGGAGAGGTCGGACAACGACGCTGGGGAGGCAGACGGAAAGAGCGCGCGGTCATGGAGGAAGGAAAAAATGTGCGCGCTTTTCTATGTCACGTGACTTTGCGTATTAGACAAAAATAAAATTATTGCCCTGCCTAAGCACAGGACTTCATGGAGGAAGGAGAACATTCACTCATGAGAAGCAAGCAAACAACGATGAAGCGCTGCGCCATTTCCTTCAGCACACACACACCTTATCAGACAGTGATAACCAGGGAGAGATAAGCACCCATCTCATTCGAATAACAGCCTGCAGATGGGTGCCAGCACAATTTGTCTCACGGGATGGTGGGCAGCAAGACAGAAGAAAAGGAGGCAGCAGAGGGAAAGCAAACATGATGGGTGGCAATCCAGTCCGCGAGGGTGGGGAAGAGGCAACTGCTCTTATCGCACGCCCCTTGCATACGCCATACACACCTACTGCCCAACATCCGTCCGCATGGGTATGCAAAAATGCACGCGCAACGTGTCTGCAGCATGCTCCACTCGTTTGAATGCCTCACTTCTATTGCAGCAAGAGGACTGTGCTCCCGCTGCCAGCAAGCAGCACCCCTTCCTTGTAATTTCCACTCCCGTTGCAAGTACCGCATTAGTTAAGTTAGGAAAGGCATACCTGATTTGTTTCAAACAATTCTGAACATACACTGTTTGAATCATTCGAATAATCAAATACAACAATATTCGATTCTGTATTCTAAATTTCCCGAATATTCGCACACCAGTACCTACGTTTCCCATCAGCTATTTCTCAAAAGTCAGTCGTTCGACACCCGCATTCGAGCGTTTTTCTCCTCTCTCTAACACCGACTTATTTTTTCTGCACCGCGATTCATTTTACAAAGCAAAAAAAAAAAAAAACCCATCCGATTTTTTTTTTTAACTGTGGAGCTCCATGCAGTTAAGATTACATTAATCATGCACTGCCAGCGTCAAAGCAGCGGCAGCGTATTCACCGCCGTGCGCGGAACAGCGGCACCCGTGTTGTCGCCAGTACTGCCGGTATTACGGTATGGTACGGCGCAGCCAAGCTCCCGGTACTCCGGTAACACCAGCGCAGTAGTGTTTTAAAGGTGTCTATCGTTACTCGGTGGATTTTCAGTGCCTCTGTAGAGGCACTGAAAATAAATAACTGAAGCGAATAAATAAATTGGTTTTTGAGGAAAGGAAATGGCGCAGTATCTGTCTCACATATCTCTGGACACCTGAACCGCGCCGTAAGGGAAAGGAGAAAGGTGGGAGTGAAAGAAGAAAGAGAAAAAGGTGCCGTAGTGGAGGTCTCCGGAATAATTTCGACCACCTGGGGATCTTTAACGTGCACTGACAAAACATCTCCAGGTGGTCAAAATTATTCCATGTTAGCACGATTTCGAGCTCGTCACACACGCAACAGTCGCTCGACAGGGAAGGTCGCCGAGTTTCATACTACTGTTCCTTTCTTTCTTAAGCTGGAGTACATTCCTGTCTACCACTGTACAGATCTCTCGTCATGGCAAAGTGAAGAGATTTACGGGCTAGTAGGTCGCTGAAGCTCGTAAACATTGAGCAGCAGCGCCAAAATAGTACGCTGGAGCAAAACACAATCTCGGGCTGCGATTCAACCACGCAGGAGATGCTGGCCAAGCTATACGCCCCAGGCGCTATTCCAGACGAATTGAAGAGCAGCGAATCGACTCTTTTCAGTCCGGAGCAAAGAGGACGCGGCGCTCCTGCAGGGCCCCAAAAACACTGAGCCATGAGTCAGCATTCAGTTCCAGAGCTACCCCGAGAAGCTTCCGTGAATTGTGAATCCCGACTTGACTCGATGCATACTGTGCTGCGCAAGCGGGTCATTCACCGGAAGCACGGCAGGTGCGCCCCGGCCAAAGGTCACACCAAGGTCGGCGCGGCCGAAGGAGCCCGCCGACCTTTCGAAAGGAAGAGCACGGAGCGGGGCCGAGAACAAAAGCCCACAGACGGCCAACACAGCATCGGCGATACTCGCCAAAGCAAACACTGCAGGAACGCCGGGGAGAGGCAGCGATAACGCGTCCCCTTCTCGCGGCAAACACGATTACGCCGCGCATTGACTCACGCCAGCCCCTCCGAGTCAGCGACACTTATCAAACTGTGCCGGGGATGGCTACCACGTGCCAAGAGTCCTGGTGTATTGCGCGATAAGGTCGGCACAATGAAATGGCTGCTCCGAGAAGAGGCAAGGAGCGCTCTGTCGCCAGTCCGAGAATCGCGGGTAGGCATTTCCCGTGACTCGCGGTAGCCGCCACTTCCGGACGGCGGAGGAAAAACGCCGGTTCTTTTTTCCTTTCTCCCGAGTGAAGCCGGAATGCCAGCCTCAAGTCCAACGGGCCACTAATAGATTGCAGCTCGGGATGACGGGCCTATTTTTACACGTCCGCGTGACATGACTTTTTTTTTTTTTTTATTGGTAACAAGTTCATTTGGCAGTGCGATGTAGCATCTCCCGTCACACACTGGTCTGAGAAGTGGTGTCCCATCTACTTTCGGGGAAAGGGCGCACAAAAAGCTAGCTAGCCCACGGCAACCACTGCTGCTGTTACTTTTCGATCGAAGCTAACGTACAGCAGGAGGGAAAGCATTGATATCAACAGGAGCGAATTTGCGGGTTACTTTTGGAGCGGGCGGTCCCACTTGAGCATTACAATAATTTGTAATTTGAAGTTTCCACACGTGCACAAAAACGTGTGAGTATGTGCGTGTGTGTGTGTGGGGGGGGGGGGGGGGGGGGCGTATGACTTTCCTGCGTCAAATTTCTCGCTTCAAAACCAGTCAACGCACAAAGGAACGCGTGCCGATATTGCCGGGTACACCTCAAGAACGAAACGGCAAATTCCTTACAACCACTGGCGATGACATGTTTGACGCCTCGGTTATCCGCCTTGCAGCTACTCGACGCAGGGCATGTTTTGAGGGGCGTTCATGGCGTGCACCTGACGAAAGTTAAAGCATGCGCTTGGCTGCGTCACCTCGCTCACCCCAACAAGCCCTGCTTAATCATCTCCTCCACTTATGTTTATCCCACGGTAGCCTTCCACAACACCAGCCGCGGAAGACTACCGCGTGCCGGCAGAGGGGCGGCGAAGGACAATCGGGGGATGCGAAGACCCAACCAAGGACGCCACGTCGGCCGTTCCTCCCGACAAAAAAAAAAGCGTTGCCCCACAGGCAGCCGCCATGACGCAACCCAAGGGCTGTTCCAAGGACAACCACTTGCATCCCCCTTCAGTGCTGGGTGTGCACGCCTCAGAGGGGAGCAGCTCGCTCGTGGACAGCGGGCCAGCGTCATGATGCCGAGGTCAGACGGTCGCCTTGACGCTGACCCTCTGCTCAGGAAGCCGGTACGCACACCGACGCCAGCCAAACGATGCAGGCGCCAATCCGCTAAGCACCACTCGGACCTACTTCAAGCCTTGGGAAATGCAGCGCGGCGAAAAGCAAAACTTTCAGCGAGCCTCGGCAGAGTCACGGTTCGGGGGCGCTGCCAGCAGCCCAACCGCGCTCGGCCGAGGCTCGCCTCGCTCGCTCGATGAAAGAACGAGACGAGACCTTTGGAGTCCTCCGGGGGCTCCGGCGTCGGCTCGGCTTTGACGCGCACACGACGGGGACTGCTGCTGGCCGATGCGGACGCACTTAGGCAAGAACTCTGGCTCGCCGCCTGACTGACGTAGTACCGGTTTCGGGTTGCGATGTGGCTCTGAAAAAAAAAAAAGAAAAAAAGAACGGCACTTCAACGAGGCGGAAATACATAAGCAAGCAGCGCGGTCCATAAATGAGCACGCGCGTCTTTGAAGTAGACACGAACCAGCCGAAGAGCTGTAAGGCAGGAATCATGCCTTATCCATGTTCACTCGGAAGGCAGACGGGTGTATCGCCAGCCGAGTAATGTGTGCTCGGTTTTCGCTATGGTCGGGTGCAACTCAAGACAGATGCGGCAAAATTCCCCCCAGCCAAAGGCGCAGACCGATTCTCATGACCCGGTGAATTCCTTCGTGAAAGGGGTTTCTTAATCACATTAACTTCGACGCTGGAGGACCGCCTCCTTGGAGAGGCATCTGCGGCTTCACTCTTGAGTTGCACCCGACTCTAGCAGACTACGCATTTACCTCAACCATATCATCAATGATGTGTGTAGTGCATATGGCAAAAAATACATGGGTCTATGCATGAAAATCGCATCTACAGTCAAGCTTCACTTTACTGGAAATGAAAGCCTCTTAAGTACACATCTATTCATGCACACAGGTTTTTTTTCTTTTTCATCAGTACGAACAGACTTCCGCCCACTTAATGACATGGGCCAATGACAACACAGTGTCCGCCATACCACAAGTTCGCGGCAGTGGCGTATGTGCTTTGTTAAGACAGCCTATAAAAAGCACCCCCCTCCCCACCATCAAAACCAGTAGCGCCTACCACCAACTCCGCTCCTTAACAGGCACATTGCATTCAGATCTCAAATGCTACTGGCGCACTTAGACCAGCCGACCTCCAGGCACATAAGCGACTAAAGCCATCATGCACCAAACGCAGTTTGTTTTTTGCTGATAGCAATGAAAAAGCTTTTAATATATTGCAACTTGTGTAGGAGCACTGACTCTTTTGAGAAACTAATGCAAATGATTACTCCAACTGAGGCCCGCCCTCAAGATAAATATGGGTTTCCTCGCGGCCTGAAAATGACTCGGCGAGCTGCGGTGGTGTTCACACAAATCGGACTGCATCACTGAATTTCTGGCTACATGCACTGACCCTGAAGAAATTTGTTGACGTGGTGTTGTGAGGGGAGGTCGAACCTGTCAAGTTTTTACCTGTGACGTACTGATACAACCAACTCGCCTAACTATGCACCCGTACGAAGCGACGATGCAACTTTAACGCAGCCTAAAAAACTGCCTCCCAGACTGGAGTGTCGGAAAGGTGTTCACGACTCTAGACTAGCGTAAACACAGCATGCATGGATAACGCAGAAGCGATCATGTCCGTGTGGACACGCATGCAGCCGCGTCGGCGGCAATGGCATGGAAAACCAAGCGGTCGCAGAACCCGAGCAGCCAATTAATGCGCGGAGCAGTCCACGCGAAAACCGCCGCTAATTTATTTCGCCGCAAAAGCCGTCGACAGACGCGCGGCCGCCCGCTGTCCCGGCGCCATTCTCCGCGTTTAGCTCGCTGCTCTTGCACGGAAGCCCGCAACGAACCCCGTGCGGGTAAAACAACAAACGAGCTCCGCACTGAGGGACAAGGCCCAGCGCTGAAAGGAGACGCAGCCGCCGGGCGAGTTACGAAAGAGGATCCAAGATGGATGCGTCAAGGAGGGCGGCCATTACTGCGAACCTGCGAGCGGGAAGGCCAGCAAGAAAACCGCGGCGCGCACCGAACGTGACCCCGTTTCTCGAAAAGCGAGCTGCGCCGAATATGGAGTGTGGGAGCGGCGCAAAACCAGTTTGGCGCGGGGACGATCCTTTGTTCGTCGGCCCCTGCTGCCACGCGGGGAAGCCGCCGGCCGCCCCTCGGGCGAGCACTTCCGAGCGGTTTTCTTCTGCTCCGCCGCTGGCCAAGCGAAACAACCCTTTCTCGCTGGGAAATGGCTGGGCACTAATGCTCTGTCTCAAAACGGATGAACGACGGGAAGATGCCGATCACTCTCGTCCAGAAAATTCACAGCCGACTATGCCTACCACGCTTTTGTGCAGAGTTCACAGCCGATATCGCTCGCATGTCGCCGCACTCGGGTCGTTAACATACACTCGTCCAGGGCCACAGTGTACGTAATCATCGTGTATTCACTTCGACCTACAGCTAGTCGTTTTTGACGTCACGCACGGCCAATAATCGATTAAACGCCAAGTGGCAAGGGGCCGCTTCAAACTCATCGCTCAGTTACGAAACAATGTAAATTCTGCGCGTCGGGTTGCCTGGGACCATGAAAAGGATACAAGACCTGAACAATGAAATGTTGAGACTGCGAATCTGTGCCAGACAATACCAGTGCGCGATATAATGACAATACGCCGGTCAATAAGCACCTCGTGTAATATGCTCTCAAACTCTTCGCTCCCAGACAACAACTTAAGTCGAACATCACTTAAGATGCAACAAAGTTGCTGACAGTACATAAAGCATATGGAAGCACAACCCGAGATGAACAGCGTTGCTGCGGTTACTGCCAACCAACAGTAGTTGTACCGATGAGGTGCATGGACACGCACAATTTAAAGCTCTTATTTTCAATGGAGAGCAGGCACCGGGCGCTCACACAAACATAAGCGCCAGACCAGTGGCGCGGCACCAAGGTTACCTGCAGGTTAGCCGAAAATTCGTGCCCACGGTGGTCGGCTAAGGGTCGGGACGCACGAGACACGTTCCCGGAGGCTGGACGCAGAACCAGTTTGAGGCAACCAGTTTCGGCGCCTTCCGGCTGGGGGAGTCAACGACCCGCGCCTACCTCGGGTGCCAGTCAGCCTTCGCGGAGAAATCGGGCCGAATACGCAAGGCGGCACAGACGCCATTCAGCACGGCGGCAGCCATGCGCGCACCGTGTCAGAAATATCTGGGCATCTTGGCCCGGAACCAGGAGGAGTGCACAGGGGCGTCAAGGCCGGGTCGTCAACCCCTACAGTCGGACAACGCTTCTGAAAAGCGAGACCGGCGCTATCACCACGGCGCCGGCCACCACGAGCGCTGACCTTCACAACAAATGGCCGCCGCAGAGCCTGCTGGCCAACACTTTTAGCCACGGCCCAGGAGAGCGGGTCGAAAATAACCAGGGCTCCACCGTCGGCAGACGTGAGCCAGGCGCGCTTCCCACGTCAGCGGCGAATGCTAAACAAGCGCTTGCGAAAGCACGCACGCCCTGCGCAGCCACTTTGGACGTGCTCCCACTTCCGATCCCGCTGACTTGAACCAAACAAAAGCGAGCGCCAAGGGCAAACCAAGGTCAACGAAGTCAGCAAATCGCCAGGGGCTACGGCGCCGGATTATCTGGCCACTCAAGTCGACCTGAAGTGTCAACTGTGAGAAAGTACCCAAATGTAAAGTCACTGCTCCACTCCTACGATCTCAGCGCTAGCCTGGAACGCCAGAGCAAGCAGTTTGATAGGAGAGATTATGAGCTACCCGGAGGAGACAAGGTACAGTTAAGTCGACAAGCAAGACCAGACGGGTTCCACTAGCTAGCTATGGGGAAGACAGTCCGTTGGCGACAGGGCAGATTAGCCGTGATCGGGACAACAAACGAAAGAAAAGAAATTACCACAAAACCCTGGCGCGCCGACCCGGCTGCACAAGCCTGGCCAATCCCTAAGGCGACTTTACTGCCAAGCAGATTATCCTCTCCGCAGCTAGAGGCCAAACCCAATAGCTGCTTTTGACACTCCGAGAAAGCTACAGCGCAAAAGAAGATTTGGCATGAATTAATCCTGCATTACCTCAAATAGAATGACAAATGGACATGAAAACATATTAACAAAGAAAAAGCTACCTTTATATATCCTTATATCGCGTGTTAAAAGGAACGAATTGATCGGCGGCAGCAGTTATATGAAGGCCCTTAAGGTGACCCAAAATAACAAATAGAACCATAAGCCGCGGATAGCAAGAGGGTGAGGTACCACTGTTTCCAATCTACAGACAAGTTACAAGGCTGCACTTTTTACAACGCAACGCTATCCCAAAGAAAACCTCGTGAATCGGAGATAAGGCAGAAGAGAAAAAAAAAAAAAAACACCAGAAGAACGATCCCAAGGCGAGACCAAGGTCGCAGTCCTACGCTGTATCCTGCCTCATAGGCAAAAACAGGAAAGGGAGCGCATGGAGAGAGAAAAGCACGAGCCAAGTAATGGTGCAATACCTCGCCCCTCTGGAAATCGCGGGCGGTTCTAAGTTTTCCTACCGCTACTATTGCTGCTTTGTTGCAGCTTCTCGGAAGTCGCCCGATAGCGGGCCCTTTACAGACACTCATAAGTGAAGTAGAGGAAATAAGCGGAAACGCCAGACAAAGATCGCGCCCGGTCCTCTTTGTGGACAATCTCCACTGGTACCCGAGCGCGATCAAAGGCGGTGGCGCGAGGCGTTCACACTGATGGTAGCTGAATACTTATTCCAAAGGTGGAGCAAATAAACCGCAAATACGATGCGATCGGCGATATGTTCGAGCACACACAGGGCACACGGTTACACAGCACGATTGAGAAACGGGGCGACAGTGGCGAAGCAGGGCACCTCGTGTTCGAAGCACACAAAGAGGCTGCGAGCACTCGGCAGCCGGTGAACACGGTCGCGCAGGTTCGTCGACAGTAGCAGATATTATTCGGCTCTGCGCCCGAGCTTGTTTAATAAGTCCGATCGCACGTACGGCTCGATTACGGCGACGAAAAGAAACCAGGCTGCAGTGCCTCTCGGTGCGCACAAAGGAAGGCAGCAGACCACAAGAAACCGCAGGCGGATCCGGACGGCGTTTTTCACATCCACGGGCACACACATCGTACAATCCACACGGGCCACAGCGCACAAGATCGTCGCGAAAAAAAGAGACAAGAAGGCTTTCACTTACGACTTTGAGCGGGCTGTTGAGCGTGCACGTTCTGCGGCGAGGCGTAATCCCGACGTTCTCTCCCTTCAGAATGGACTCGACTACTGCAAAGAAGAGCAGAGCGGGGGTCACGGGCGAACTGCGCAGGCGCGGGGGCCGTCTCCTCAACGGCGAGAGGGGGACGCGCCCCACGTGACGCGGCGCGCCGCTGCGCGCGGCGAGCCAGGCGGGCCGCGCGCGCGCTAGGACGGCGCGCCGCTCGACCTGGCGGCGCTCCCAGGCTCCGCCGCCGCCGCCGTCATGCTTTGCCACATGTTCTCGATCGCCTCGCGCCAGCCGCTGACACATCGCGTTTCTGCACGCCGTCCTTCCGCCTCGTGCGCGGAAAAAAAAAAAAAACGCACCACACTAAACTTTGCAGCGTTCCAAAGTGTTCATACGTGTTGCAACGACGCTGCGTCCACTAGCCGGCTAGACAGAGGTGGCGTGAAATCGGGAACAAGCGACCTCTCCGGCGTTGCAGGCAAGAGGCAAATGTGTATTCGACTAGCAACGAAGAGCTGCGTCATGGTAAGCTCTGACACGCTTTTTTTTTTTTTGGCGTGTGGAGAGAGGACACAAAACGCAAGATTTATCTGCTACATCATATCGGCGGCTGACAACACCGACTCGGCTACAGAAATACAGCTGGTAATGCCAGATCAAAGTGCATACGGGGCAATCTGACAAGAGGAAATAAGATTCAAACAAGGCGGTAATTACCATTACCCACTAGCCGTCTTAGAAATCCTAAAACGATACAGCGACTGTCCTAGTGTGCCGCCAGTACTCGGAGTTACGGCGAATTACGACGAATTCTTCAGTTTTCCTTTACTGCGTTCAGAAGGCTTTCGATGGCAACTGTTACCCTGCTTGGCAATACCAGTACGTTTTTTCGGTAACACTGGCAAAAGATTTGCGGCGTTAATTGGAATGGCGGCGTGAATTCAACATCGCAACAACTGCGCTAACGCTTGCTAATATGAGAGAGGGGGGTTCCAAATATTCGAACAGGCTTCTGAATTTGACTGAATAACGGGAGCCTCAACTCCCACACTGCAACTGCCGAAATTCAATTTTCTTATTTTTTGGGGCCTTTTACCAGGTATCACATTTTGATACTGCGTTCCCAAATCAGCAAAACACATTTTGCGGGTTATACGTGAACCGAACCCCCCTTCCCAGCCGAACACTAGCGAAACCAGACTGGAACTTAAGCACTTTGGGGCACTCCCGTGGTGCCTGCCACTACAAGTAACCCCTTTTCCTCCGAGGCCGCGACAGCAACTTCCCTCAAGGCAAGGCAGCCATGCAGAGCTCGCCAGGCTGTGAGGCTCTGCGAACAATCCACGTGCACGCACTGACTGCCGGCGACATGCAACCTGTTGATAGTTTGCAGCACCCTCAGATAGTTTGCTGCCCTCCACCCACGAGTGCGGTCACGTAGGCGGCAGCAGTCATGTAACAGGCCGCATTTGGCGCAACAAAGCGTTCCGCCGATGCACACAGCAGCGCGGCCGGAAAAACAGCGCACGCAGGCAATCAGCCGCGACGCTCGTGACCCGGCTGAAGGAACGGGAAGTCGGGGAGCGAGCAGCACGCCACGCGGTAACGGGAAGGCACGACACAAATACGAGGAAAGTCATCGCTACGCTTTGGCCGGCTTTCTGCGCGCCACGCCGTGTGTCCCTCGCCAGGAGCGGCGCTGACCGTCGCCAGCATCGGCCGACAAGAGGCTTACTTCCGCAAAATAAATGCGCGCAATGTGACTGGCATCATTGTCGGGCGAAAATTACGAGCAGACCGCGTCGCTTTGTTTCTGGTTTCCTCCAACAGAGAGCCGCGAAACGAACCGGCAACTTGGCCAACATTTTGGCAGCCGCGCGGGAAATCGCAGTCTGCGTCGCCCTAGTGTACAGCGCACCAGACAATAAGAGCCAAGATTAGACAACACAGCTTGTGGTTTTCGGGTAAAGTGATCGTGCCCACTTGGCTTCTGTAACCTAGCAGCTGTAGCGCGGTGTGGCTTTGATAGCCGGGCAGTGCGCCCCACATGCACTGTGCATACAGTCCACTCGAGCGAAAATTTTGTCTGGACCCGCTTCAGCTACATAGAGCGTCCAGACAGTGGCATCGCATAACTTTACACACCTTCGCTTACGCTCCAAATAAAAAAGTGAATAAGTAGGGATTATCTACGGTCCTTCAAAACTTTAAACACCAATGTTCTCCGCGAATTTTGCTACGGGGAAATGGGACGTCTTCCTGGCCGGTGGTAACGAAATCGCATTTACCTCTAGCGAGTTTTCGAAACCTGTTTCCAACATGAGCTAAAAGTATTTTGCAAATAAATATGTTGCACCACACTAACCTAGACCTGACACGGTTACTCTATTGCCGAACACTTCAGCGAAGCTGCTGGTGGAAATGATTTCCTGCGGTGGCATTTATTCAACATGTTTCTGCCAGCCAGCAATAGCAATGCATAAACGGCGCCGCGCAGCAGACAACGGGCAGTGCAACTAGGCCGTGGCGTAAGGCACCTTCGAAGCGCGCAAGCCCCAACGGCAGCTGTTGATCCCCCTCCGCACTGGCCGGCACACGACGGGGAGCGTTGCCCCCGCCACTGACGTCACACCGTATACGCGAGGCGCCAGTCAAAAACTGCGAGCCGAGCCTGTCCGCAATGCGGCACCCCCGGCAGGCTCGTGCGCGACGTCGCTACAGCTCCTCGAAACGGAACGAACGCGGGAAAGAGGCGCGCAGAAAACGAATGACCGGTGAAACGTGTTCCGTGTGGGATGAACAAGGAGGTCATTTAAATGCCAGAACATTCATCGCCCTAAGGTACTCGCCCCCAAGGGCCACAGTCATTTCTTCACTGGATCGCTTTACTGCAAGAAACCAAAATAAATACTGCTCTCGCCTATCCATGCACGAGGCTGGTCACACAAGGAGGAAAGCGAACAGGCACCGCTTCAACTGGAGCTGCTCAAAAGGCACACCTAGCATGAGACTTCCGGAAAAATTCTCGACGTGCAAGAGCAGTGGGCTTGCCTGAGTAACACTGCCGCGTATGACCGCATCGCTCAGTCATCAGGGCACTACGAATCCCGGAAAAAAAAAAAAAAATCTGCATACCAGCAGTCACGTCCACTAAGAGAGCGTTCGCAGTGCAGGTCTCTTAGCTTGGGAACCCTCTGGACATGTGCCCTGTGAGAACACTCCTTTCAATAAAGAATTAACCCCGTGAACAGGACACAATGGACAGTACCAAGCAATGAAATAGTTCGCGAATACTTCCTTCTTTGTAATCATGAATACATAGATGGCAGTGGCGGAATTACTTTCGCTTTCCGCCCGCACATTAAAACAAACATAATCGCTCCAGCAACACGAGTTTGTTTTTTTTTTTTTTTTGCTCTATATGGGTAAAACTTTACGGCTGGCCCCTTACTCTTCGTTGAACACTAAAGCACAAGGCAAGCTACGATACCGGTTCTTAGAAGACAACAGCTACTCCTGCGCCGGACCACAACGTGACCAATATTGCGCTGGAACAGAGCAAAGACAGGCGCGAATACACATGGCGATGTAGCCGCTGCGGTGGCTCAGTGGTTATGATGCTCGGCTGCTGACCCGAAAGACGCGTGTTCGATCCCGGCCGCGGAGGTCGCACTTCGATGGAGGCGAAATGCTAGAGGACCGTATACTGTGCGATATCAATGGACGTTAATGAACCCCAGGTGGTCGAAATTATCCGGATTCCGCCACTACGGCGTCCCTCACAGCCTGAGTCGATTTGGGACATTAAACCCCATAAAAAATAACACATGACGCTGTGGAGTCACGCAAGCTTTGCCGTTCTGTACCCCAAATGAAGTTGTCACAGGGCGGATGTGCGCTGCACCACGGTTGCAAAAGCCAACTGGCGGTGAAGACACCTTGCACATGCGCGGCCCAATGCTACGGCGGCCGCGCGACTGTTTATTTACCCCTCGAAGAGAGCACGGCATGACGGATCGCCGCTCCAAGCGGGCGGCTGCGGGAGACGCGGACGTGGTCCAGATTTAGCGGCCAGTTGGCTGCAGCCGACCCACCCAACCGCACCGGCTGCGTGGGTAGCGGAAAAAGCATGGGGCTAATCGGCGCTCGCCGCGCACGCCCTGCAATCGAGCGGAGACCTTGTCAGCCGGCTGCTTCCTCGAATCCCGCGCACATCTGGCGGGCGTTGCCCGGCCGCCGCGGCTGACCCGAACTCCGGCCCCAGCGGCCAAGTGGACAAAGAGCAGATAAGCGAGGTGATAAGCAAACCCGCAGGGGGGGCTCTTGTGCCAGCAGGGAGATAACGCTGGCACGCTTCATTTATGCTTCTCGCGTGCGCACATAGCGCACCGGCACTCCGTGTGAGGCTCCACTTGGCAATGAACCTGGAGATGCTACATGATCGCGTGGCGACAACGCCACGCACAAGTGGATTTATTGAACTGTGCAGTCACCGGACGTACGACAACTGCAGTGTTCGCCACAGTTTCGTGGCATAAAAAGGAAAAAAAAAAAAGTATCATTGTCAACGCAGCCCGCAGAGTCGGTACTAGCAGACAACGCCTTCGCACCGTCGCCTCACGGCAAAGACGCGCTTGTCAGTGGCCACAAACCCTTTCCCACGACGCGAACACACAGACAACCTGAAACTCGTTTTCTTTTCGGCCGCCAAGCAAGCAGGTGAGCCGGAAGAGCGCGCCGAGACGCTCCGCGGCGTCAGCTGAAGCAAAAATCGCAAGAGCAGCAAAGAACCAGTGTGGGTCTGCCGCCGAAAAAGAAAAAAGAACGCTCTCCATTACAGCCGCCCCAGCGCCGAATTTCTCTCGACAACACTCCAAGCGGGGCGGCCACGGGGACAAAGAGTGTATGAAAAGAGGCAGAGCAAGGAAGAAAAGAAAAAGCGCGCTGCGCCGCCGCGAAGAAGCTTCAACGAGAAAAACCTGCTCAGTATGGAACAGTCAGCCGAGGAGAGCGCCAGCAGTTGGAGATGCCATGGGCGAAAGAAAGGCGGAGGGAGACAGAGCAAGAAGCAACCGCGCTTACCATGCAGCGGTCTCAGCTCGCCAGGCACCTCACTTATCTGTAGATTTATCACGGAGTTTTGTTCTTTGCTGCATGCGCCACTGCCACCGTGGCGCTGCGCCCGCTCGCCCCCCTCTGTTTAGGCGCGCCGAACAGCCCTCTCCATCTCTCTCTCACACACATTTTTTTTTTTTTTTCATGACCAGGCAGCTTTCCCCTCCGTCCCATTTCGTCTTTCACGTCGTCATCATTCGCGTTGCCGGTTTTTGCTTGTTTTCAATGGCCGCCGCTCCCCGCTCGCCCGAGCTCCAGCGCAGGAAATAGCTGAAGGCACTCGCCCTTTGCGCCTCCGTCACCACCACTCCTCCCTTGTCGGTTCTTTCGCGGCTCCCAGGAATGCGGAGAAGAAAAAGAAAAGACGTCCCCCCCCCCCCCCCCCCTCTTTTACGTCGCTAACCCCCCTCCCCACTCGGTAGGATTAAAGTATAGACACCCCTCTTCGCCCGGCTTCCCCTCCGACGTCGACTAAGCTCGGTGACGGGAAGCAAAAACAACCAAATTTCGATACGACGGCCGCGTCTGCGAGCGCCGCCCGATGGAGGCAGGAAAGCAAAGAAACACTGAAAGACCCTCCCTGCCCTCGCCCTCCACCACTCCCCATCATCGCAGGCCGCCGCTAGCGAGAACCAACTGGGGACTTGTGATGTTTTATTGGACCACCGACACCGGGTAGGAATGCAGGACGGACGGGGTTTGAAGTCGGGGCTTCTTTCCGAAACATCTTCCCTACATATTTACGTTTGCCTTTTCTTTTTTTTTTGTCGGCCCGAAGTTGTGTGTGCGTTTCGTGTCCGCGCGTACGGTGCCCGCCCCGTGTTGATCCGCGCGGCAGGAGAAAGCGCTCCCCCCCCCCCCCCCCCCCTTTCCCCCTCCTCGAGCGAGAGTGCAGGGCGCGGCAGCGAAACTGAAAGCCCCACGGAGGTCAAAGCGGCGGAGCAACGAATTCTCGCTGCACACCCGCTTCCGACAGCGTGCTGTCGGAGTCAGAGGTCATTTCAAGGTCATCATAGAGGGTTCCGGGCAGCCCTTGCCTGCAGACCTCAAGGATCACACACAACTAAGCGCGCGTGGTTTTAGGATTCAGCACTGCTGGCTGAATACTACTTAGATTCTTACATACCGCACAAAGTGCTATCGAAACCTAGATAAAAACGCCACACGAGATACGATCGCCAGATGGTTGTGAACAACGCTCCTGTGAGGGAGCTGAAATGGCAATATTTTTTTTTTTTTTTGCAGGCGCAGTTTATTGTTGGTATTAGTCAGATGCGCTTTACTCTTCATCTGATTGCCGTTTTATTGAATTCCTTCATGTTCAGTGAGAAGCTGCGCTAACAAAGAGGGCACAAGCAAGCTGGGACCGAAAGAGTGGCGATAATTAATGGAATAAAGTCTACACGTCTCTACAAATGTCTACACCCATGAGCAGAGCGAATCAGAATGGTTTTTGATGCGGGCAATAAAGTAAGCAGACAGCAACTATACTAACTCAAGAACAAAGTGGCGAATCCCCCTCAAAGATCTCCAACCAATGCCACCTTTAATCGATCTGCACCTGTCAGCTGCCGTGGCATGGGTCGAACTCGTTGGTTGAAAGGCCTCTTTTGAGGGGAATATTCCGCTTTTTCCTTGAGTTGTATCTGAGTGCAGTGCCTCTCGCAAGCGAGGCATGGCCCGCGTTGGCCGGCAGTAACCGTGGCCAAAAGAGGTCGGCGCTACGACCACTGAGCAGAAGCCCAGGGCAGAAGAGAGGTGTTCCTTGTTTGAGCGACGGCTGCTCACTTCACTATGCATGATCGGCAGACTCGATGCGCTCCCTGTCGGAGAGGAGAAGGAGTAATTAAGACGGCTCTCGCCCGGCAGCCGGTGCTCGGGGCGCGCGTTTCATTACCGAAAGTGTGCGGGCGCTGTCGCACGCCCAGCGGCAACAACCGCCTCCCAGCGCGGAATCCCCCGTCACGCAACGCTGGCTGCTGCTCTCGGGGCCCCGGCACAGCGGCAGCCACGCGAGGCGATCTCTCCCGCGCAGGAGACGAATGCCGACGGGGTGCAACGCTCGGCGCAGGCTTCCCCCTGCCAGTAGCACCAGAGCCTCCGGAGGTTGCGAAACGTCGCGAGAAGAGGGACGCAGACACCCGGAGAAACACGCCAGGAGATCAGAAACACAGCGTGATAGACAGGTATTGAAACCTGGCTCTGCTAACCACGGAATTCGTTACAAGTAGCTGTGCATGCATTGGATCAATCATAATAAAAATGGGGCTCTGGCTACGAGCGACAACGAGCAACTGAGGGCAGCGATCGTGCCGGTCAGGCATTCGGGGACACCAACATGCTGAGGTTTTCTCCTGCACGGTCAACGTACTAAGGCGGCAAAAGTTGCAATAACGCTACGTTGGGCGTTATGCATACGGGTTCACGTACAGAACTGACATAAAAAAAAAAGGCTACAGTATCAAGGATCCATCAAACCTCCATTATTCATCTCTTGGTGTTGCCCGTCTCGATTTGAAGCATGCCCTAGAAGCAGTTTTTCCATCTTCCGTGCAGTTTTACCCTCTCACCCATACGAAAGATAAATAAACTGCAGCTTTGTGCCAGTTTTCCGACGCGAACGCAGACGTGAATGCGAATGCACCAGTAACCGTTTCACTGCACCGTGCTACGGTGGGCTAAGTTCTGCGCCGCCTAAGTGAAAACGCACACAACTCGACGCCGCGTTGAACTGAACACACAACCGTCCACCACGCATGTGTAACGATTTGAATCGCAGGGGAGCAGCAAAGGTGTTCTGACATCAAAGATGCAGCTTCCAGAGGCGGCCGCCAGTTGCGGCGGCGATAGGATACACATGGTAGTTAACAGCGCAAGAAAAGATTAAGGACAATGCATCGCATGGACGAGCGCTAACTCGCAACTAATACACAATCGCTGAAAAAAAAAAGACTATTCTGCGCCTACCTTCAAATAAAATCCTAGTTGCAGGAGTTGAACTTTCGTTTGAATCAAAAACTGCCCCTGCAAAATTTTGCTTCAGTGTCCTTTAAGCCCTAATCGGGCTCCAGTTCTGCAATGCATCATTCTTATGTTGGTTTGCATAATGCAGGTATCCAATTTGGTGTCAATGGCGGGAGGGAGAAGGACACGACACAATCCCCAGGCTGAAGAAACCAGCGGAAACCACCAAACACTTCGAATAACAAAGGAGAACACGTCCGCGCCACTTGTCGCGACCAACGACGGCAGTGAATGCAGCGCCGCATTTAACACTGAAGGCGCATTCACACTGGCGAGTCGCAAACGTCGCGCGACCGATTTCGGTCAATTAGTTACGGTTTCAGAAGCACTAGGAAAGCGGGAACGCAGCGCAGCAAGTCGATTTAAACCGGTCGCTCGACCTCCGCGACTCGACAATGTGAACACGCCCTGAGGCCGCTCTTGATGGCAACATGCTAGTTTCCCTGAATGACCGATATCCTCATGAGTGCTCGGTCGAAACGCAGCACCAAAAGCCGAAAGAGGAACAGCGCTGGGCGCTTTCATCCCTTAGCTGGCATGTCTGACGGACCTCAACCCTGACGCGCCATAAACTTGGCCAATTTTGAGGCGCCTCGGGAAAGAGCTGCGCGCAGGCCTTGTCGCTTCCCTGCCAGCCGCCTAATGAAGGTTAGCAGTTATTTCCAAACGGACTTAGTTCACAGTAGGCACCAGTTAGTAAAAAAAAAAAAAAAGAGTGTTGCAAATAAATGGCCGAGAGTTTCTTCATGACTCATCCGAAGACATGCCAGCTGAGGAAACACACGCGTGTGTCAGCCCGCTACGCATGGTCTACAGCGAATCACCGTGACAATTAAGCAGCAGCAAGTTCCCAGCAACCTAAAAGCGGCGTGCAAAAAGTGTGGGCACACTTACCTCCGTCGCCAATCAGCCTCATCTGCACCAAGCACGGGTCCTCATTGTGCTCCTCGAGCACGGTGTCATCGGTGACGGTGAGTTCCTGCAGAACAGAACAGACACTTAGCAGCAACACGCGGAAACGCTGATCTCATAATCTCCAGCCATATTCACATTACCTTATCTCGTCTGTTACACAGTGACTCTGCATGTGTCGTCCACCTTCCGGGTCACACGTTAGTACTTCTAAGGGTAGTATTTCCTGCGGTTTTCCGCCAATCTCGTTCACCCTTCCAAACTCGGCATTTCCCGTACCGCAAGGCCCGGTTCATTTGGAGAATACAACAGCTGACAATAAACAAACATCGCAACGGAGAGCATCGGACGCACTGCAAGCTATCCGTAGTGAATGTCACCTGTCGTATACATGGCTCGGCGAAAGCTACCCTTACGTTGTTGCAGCGCCGCGAGCAGTCTGATCGAGAGCGCAGGTGGCTGCGCACGCACAACGTACAGAAAGCTAACTCAGTAAAGAGCGGCTCCATGTCAAGAATAACCCTACTCGGACGAGGATCAGCGTTTTTCTGGGTGGGACAACGACGAGAAGAGAGCCCGAAAGTGACGGCTACACAGTTTGGCCACGTTGTTTCAAAGCTGTCTGTCTGTTCTTTCAGCGTTAATTACCCCCCCCCCCCCCCCCCACACACACACACACACACAAAGCCGCGAGAAGCACCAGGAATCGGACAGCGCTTTCTCTTTTTCCTGGCGCAGCTATGCGCGCAGACTGCAGTGCGTCGCGCATAACGCGGAAGAAACGAGCGCGCGGCAGAGTGACCCTTGCCGCAAAGCACGTGAGCCCCGAAGAACTGCGTTGTTTGGCAACGCACGTAACGCGAACCTGCGCAGCTTAGTCCGCAAAAACGACGCAGTGCAGGACCGCACATCTCGTGCCCCGGGCGAACGCGACCGTTCCCCGCGCTCTCTCCCAAGCGGCATGTGCAGCAGCGCGGCACGTGTAGATTACGAGTGTCTAACGACGAGGCAGCCGGCACTGGCTGCAACTGCGGTGTCGGCTTTTGCGCTCGGCGACCGCCACGCCCACTATCGTCGCCACCGTGCCGACCTAGCGCTACTCTACACAGGCATCGTCGGGTGCCAATGGCCCACGTCCCTTGCAGACTAGGTAGTGGGCCACTACGGCCATGCGCACTAGCAGCCGATACGCCCTATTCTAAGCTCTCTCCCAGCGAGTTTCAGAATCAGCTGCACAACAACACTGTAGGTGCAGCGTAACTGCTTCGGTGATTTCGCGGCTGCGAGAGGATGATGCACTTCCCGCGGGCATGAGTGCACGGCAAGGCCAAAGCAAAGCTGCGCTGAAAGCGGCAGCAAACTATGCCGGCGGTCAGCTGTTAGGCGTTTGTACTGCCGTTACATGTCGTTCCAAGCAATCCGACAGGCAGGCAGCTGCTGCAGACCATCAAAGCAGCGGCCCGTGCAGCGGAAACAGCAGCGTGTTCCGGTTTTCCCGTGGACGGGCGACCAGCCTTGAACCGCGTCTTGGCAGGGGTCCCGGCAGCGGCTGGCTGCCGAGCGGGACCTGCCGCGGAGCGCAACGACCTTGTACGCGTCGTCGCGGCTATGACCCCGCGCGAGAAAGAGTCGCCGAAGTGGGGACCCGGAATAACAACGGCGGACTGCCGAAAGCATCGGCCGCGCTGTTTCTGCAGCCCATTACGCCGGCCGGAGATGACCTACTCGTCTTATGAATGACGGACATCAGCAGCTCGAGTTCGCAGCGCGAGCACCTCGGGCTCCGATGAAATACTGCCAAGCCACAAGGAGCGGCACAGACAGCCGACCACTTGCACCGCCCGCGGAGGTCGTTCACCCTGCTTGCTGCTTTTGCCGCGGAAGAGCTTTCCCGACCGCACCGCAAACACAGGTGCGCCGCCGAGAGGAATGTATTCCCAGCACGATCAGCTACGAGGTGCTTTCACGGATCACTGTGTGCGGTTATTGTTCCGCCCGAGCGCTTCTTGGACACTGCGCAGCCACGATGGCGCGCGCCGACAGGGCGAGTTTTCGGCACTCTAGAGCGACAAGGTTGGCCGAGGGAAATAATTCACCGCGCCTCATTCGGGGCATTACTGCAACTACTACCAGCAACAGCCGGGGAAGCTCGAATTGCACCCGGGGCACCTCGGAAGCGACACGTTCCCCTCGAGAGGTACGTGAACTGCGCGTGGGTTCAGAGGACACGACCAGCGCGACGGAAGCCTCCCCTTCGGCGCATCACCCCGCAAGGAGGCAGACAGCGCCGGGCGGAAACGCGCGCGGATTCGCGGTCGCGCTCCTGTTTTATTTTTCCTCTCTCTCTCTCTCTCTCTGCAACACCCGGCTGCCGCTTATCGTCGTGTAGCCTCGGGGAGAACTGGAAATTCGAGAAAGTCGGCGAAAGCACGCCGCCGCCGAGACTCGGAGCGTCGGCCGCGGCGGTGCATGGTTTCTGCACTGCTCTGGGACCATTTGCCGAAGCGCTCTTCCCACGCAACAATCGAACTGAGCGGCACGCTCTGGACGTCGCGCCGGCGGGGGTTTTGCAATCGCAGCTCTCGCAACGCAGCCAAGCAGGTACAGGCCGTTGGAAGCCGCTGCCTTTTTCTTCTACGAGACCAGTCGGGCGTGGGATGAAAGAGTCACACTTATACCGCTTCCGGTGCCTCCACGCCCACTGAGATACAGCCGGGAAAGGTCACCGTTTTGGCGCGAACAATCCGAGCCACTGTAGAAAATACGCGCGTCCCGGTCACCTGTTTCTACTTCTTCCTGCCTTCAAAAAACCGCTAAGAATGCTAAAATCAAACGGCGCAGGTAACTCAATAGAAAATCTGCATGTCAATATGAACAACCACAACTTCCTTGCTTGTTTAGAAGCACACCAAAATTAGAATAACTGAAGCAGAACAACTAAAAACCGGAGCTTATATAGAGTTGAATGACTGAACTACTCAAAGCCAAAAAAAAAATAACAATAAATCTGAGAAATACCAATCGTGCAGACGCAGCGTAATGCAGCAAAGCATTCGCACTTGGTACTCAAGCAGCGAGAGCAGAGTGATGACACCACGCTAACAAAACAATCCCGTCCCCGCACAGCAGAACACGGGGGGCGTCGCACAGTGACGCTCCTCGCGGCGTCATATCCATCAACACAGACAGCCAGCTTACGGAGACGGGGCATATGCTCGCTTTCCTTGGCGATAGGTTTGCACTGAAGCAGACCTGGCGACAGCGCCTGCAATGATACGTCCCATTGTGTCGGCGTCCCAACACCTGCCAACGCTCCCGCAGACCAAGAAAGCGAGGCCGCGGGAGAGGGGCAGGTGTTTCTGCAGCGCGCAACACGTCGCTCGTGGTCCCCTTTCTGCCTCGAGCAGTCGTAGCTGCGCGCCAATCGCCAAACACCTGCGCGGGAATCTGCGTTGGAATCTTTCGCACGAGTCGTTCCTCCCGAAGCGTCTAGGTCCTGAGGTGGGCTAGCCGAAACGCTGCTACACAAAGCGAGGCAATGCAGGCGCTTTTTTGCTCTATGCTCGCAATTCAACCTGCAGAAACAGGCCGCGAGAGAGCACGCGCGTCCGCCTACCGGCCCACGAATAGCGCAATTCCGTAAGGACCGCAGACACTGCAGAACATCGGCCTGAGGCAAACAGCCCAGTAGCGGACTCGGCGTTCACCAGCATCATCATCAGCCCGACCAAGCCCATCTCTCCAATTAACCCTGTCCTGTGCCAGCTGCGGCCACCCTAACCCCGAAAACTTCTTAATCTCATACGCCCGCCTAACCCTGCCGCACCCTGCGACGCTTGCCTTCTCCGGCCCAAACCAATTTCTTCTTCATTTCAACTAGGATGTCATCAACCCGCGTTTTTTACCTCACCCACTCTGTCCTCTTTACCGCTACACCTACCATTTTGCTTTCCATAGCTCGCTGCGTTGTCCTCAATTTAAGTTGAACCCTCTTCGTTAGCCACCGTGTTTCCCTCCCATAGGTGAGTACCAGCAAGAACATCTAGCTATTATACACTTTCCTCTTAAAGGATGTTGGTAAACTGCCATTCATGATCGGAGAGAACCTGTCAAATGCGCTCCACCCCATTCTTATTATTCCAGCTATTTCACTTTCGTGATCCGGATCTGCGGTCACTACCTGCCCTAAGTAGCTTATTCCCGTGTCACTTTCAGCGCCTAGCTGCTACTCGTAAACTGCTGTTTCCTTCCGAGGCTGTTGAACAGTACTTTCGTTTTCTGCATATTAATCTTTAGACCCACCGTTCTGTTCTGCCTGTCTAACCCATTGATCATACTTTGCAATACACCACCTAAGTGACTTAGCAAGGCAATGTCATCAGAGAATCGCAGATTACTTGGGTATTCCCCATTAACACTTATTCTAAATTGTCCCCAATTCAGGTCTCTGAATACCTCCTGTAAACAGGCGGTGCAGAGCAATGGCGAGATCGTGTCCCCTGCCTGACAACGTTCAAAATTGGAATTCTATTGCTGACTTTATGGAGGACTATGGCAGCTGTGCAGTTGTTATAGATATCTTCGAATAGTTTCACATAACAGTCTTCTACACCTTGATTCCGCAATGCCTGCATGACAGCTGAGGTTTCCACTGAGTCAAATGCTTTCTCGTAACTTGTGAAGGCTATATATAGCGTTTGGTTATATTCTACGCGTTTCTCTATCACCTGATTGATAGCTTGAATAAGGTCTATTGTCGAGTAGCCTTTACGAAAGCCTGCCTCATCGTTTGGTTGATTGAAGTCTAAGGTTTTCCTAACACTATTAGCGATTACCTCAGTAAATACTTGGTAGGAAATGGAGATCAAGCTGATCGATTTGTAATTTTTTGAAGTCCTTAACGTCCCCTTTCTTATGGATTAAGAAGATCACAGCGTCCTTCCAAGATTCCAGTACGCTCGCGGCCATAAGGCATGTTGTATACAGGGCGGCTAGTTTTTCGAGCACAACCTCCCCACCGTCCTTCAACAGATATCATGTTAGCTGATCCTCACCAGCTGCGTTCCCCCTTTGCATTGCCCCTAAGGCTTTTTCATATTGCTAATGACATTGCCCTCTTTGTTTCTTAAAGCATACATCCGATTTTTGCCCATACCTCACTTCCCCTTCCCCGCTATTAGGCCACCTCCAATCTTTAAAGCACGTTCGATTCTCTCCATATTAAACTTTATGTTGGTTGCATTGGTTAACTTTGATAGTACGAACAGTTCTGTCTAGTTACAGATCTTACAGCAGTTTTTACTTTGTTCACTACCGATTCTACGTTATCACAGAACCCTTCGACGATCTGGTCATCATAGCTATATGTATACGTAGGCGTGTAGCCCTGTACTATCTTCAGTTTGTACCTCTTATTAAGATTAATTACGATAAATGCCACCCTCCGGCTAATACTATGGAATTCCGTTATGCTGTCATCTATATCCTGAATGGTGAGGAACCTCACACCTAAAGTAGCATACGACTTTAAAAAAAAAAAACAAAAAAACAGCACTTGTTAACAATGGGCCACGGTCCGCGGCGTCCTGTATTCTCCGCTAGCCAATCATACGTAACAGTAAACAAAATCAGCTTTGTAATGTTTGACTTTATTAAACAACCCCCGTGTCAAAATTCTAGAGCTTATAATTTTTTTCTTGTAATTAGCTTCTTGCTTAGGTAACAAGAAAAGTTTTAACAATGGGCTACTTTTTTGCTGTGGAGGAATTCTGCGCGGCGATTCTGAATGTGGGCGGAGCTTCACTGCAGACTTGTTTTATTCGACTATGGTTGTCGTCTGTCCGCTAATCCACGATAGTACAGTACGTGCTCGTCCTTTAGTACTCTATACGCCTCATCAGTCCTCCTAGCCTCACTAAGCCCTATGACATCCAATTTAATACCCACTAGTTCCTCGAATACCACTGCTATACTAGCCTCACTAGTTAAAGTTCTAGCGTTAAACGTTGCCAGGTTCAGTTTCCAATGCTGGCCTGTCCACAGCCAGAGATTCTTAGTCCCCTCTGCTGCGTCACAGGTGTGACTACCGCTTTCTGTCAGTTGTTCTGCAGCCACTGGGGACTAAGGGCCGGGGGTTAGCGAGTTTGTTCGTAGAAGGTTGTGGCCAAGTGCTACACCAGGGTGGCCAAATCATGCTCTAGTGAGGGAGTGCGTAGGCGTTTCTGGTCGCCGACATCAGTGCGCACCCCAGACCTTGTTAAGCAATTACATCGACACGTGGATTTTTTTTTCTATCCCCCCCCCACCCTCCCCTCGAAACGTTGGGCAAAATTAAAATATTGGTTGGCGTCAGTTTTCTCTCAACTACGCTGCTACGAGCACCACACAACCTCGCAACAGTTGTCGACCCCGATCATACTGCCGCCGCGGGTGCCGCCAACTTTCAGGTGGAGAATTGCGCGGCACCTGGATTCGAGGTAGGAGGATGCTCTACCTCCATCTGCACCATCGCTCATCGAGGTTGAAGGATTTACACTGGCGTTTACGCTAGACAGCGAGCTCTGTTCAGTGAAAGCACCATACTCCTGTAACAGACCGCTGGTCCAATACTCCGAAAGTGCCCTAGTGCGCTCCAAGTACACGCAACGACTGCCTCGGCTCTAAGCGACATTAAATCGGTGCCGCGTGCCAAGGACCTCGCTCACAATGTCAAAAAGACTTTCCGACGCCAGCAGAGCACTACGACCGACATCGAAAAGTGATCAAGGACGCCGCGTTAGATAGAAAAGAAGGGGAGAGAGCGTGTCCTCAGTGAAACGGCACAACTTTCGCCCCCGAGCCGCGTTGCGCAACGCGCATATTGGCGCCGCGGCGGACTGCCGCGATGCCGATCGGCCGCCTTCCCCGAGGGAGTGACGCGAACGGGCGGCCCAGATGTCGGCCGCCCTGGAGCGCTGCCAAGCGCGTACGTGGCGGCAGCGTTATCGCCGCAAATACGCGACACAATCGGCGCACTCGCTCGGCGAGGAGGGACTCGGTGCCCGCGAATCGTTGCCCAGTCCCCGAAGAGGCTCAGAAGAAGCCGTCATCCTCTCGCGGCCAAAAACCGGCTTTCCCGAACTCCGAATACTGCATTGCAAGGCAACTGGCGTGCCCGGAAGAAAGCTCACCCGGGTGTTGTCGTTGTAGGAGACGATGACGGCGGTGTACCACTGGGTGGTGCCCTCGGCGCGGTAGACCTTGACGCGGTAGCCGACCAGCACCGACGGAGTGGTGACCAAGATGCGCTGGCTGTCCTGGAACTCCACCCAGTGCTTTACCAGCCACCGGATATCGCTGTGCTCCAAGCAGCACGCCTCGACGTCGACGTCGTGCTCCTGCGTGCACACAAGAGAGGCGCGCTGGTTGCACTCGGGCGTGTCGGAGCGCAGCAAATTGGAACACGACTGTTAATCATGTAAAAGAATTACGAAAAACTGCGATACCCGACTAAATGAGCCGTTATGACCCGGTTTCACACACAACACGGCTGCTGACAACCCGCTTGAACAAATGGCGGTGTCCACCCGGTAAATCGGATCCACTCAGCATATGAGCCTGGAACTGTAGCAAATACCCTGAAACTAAATATGCCGCGGCCAAATTAAAGCCTGAATATTACATTAATTATTTCATTCTTTTAAACACAAGTTTCTTGCCAACGTACCCTGACTTCAGGTTACCACGATATGGCAGGCGCTGCTTTAGAAAGGCTGAGCGCGAACCAGGTCACAACGCCACCACACATTTTCTGTTTCAAGCGTCCGAGAAAGCAACGGGGCCTAAAGTTGGCCTTTTCTTTTCTCTCCGTCGCGTGCAGTGCGGCTATACAGCGAAAATCTCTCTACCACACCACTCGTGCACGAAAAGTTGCGCACAACGAGCCTCGGTCTCGTACGGCGAATCGTGACAAGCGCTCAACCATCGACGGGGTTTGAAATCCGCAAAGAGGCTGTGCCCGTGCAAGAACGGCCATCACTGCGCTGGAGACAATGAGAGCAGTGCAAGGCACCTCGCTGCGGTGGCCCCCAAGGCAGTCCGCGGAGCGCACACGCGCAACCGGCGTGCATGGGCTCTACGAAGGCCTCCTGTGCTACGAGAAACGCCGCGCCCGACACGTTGCCCCGGATTAATCTACGCAGCAGTTTCGGGGCTGAGAGAAGGCGCAGCCACCGGTGAAGGGCACACCCTTTGTCAAAAGTAAAGGGGTTTTCATTCTGGGTCATGCTGTGCGGCTCGGTATGGACGATCACATGTCTCAAAGGTCACAGGAACTCACACGTCCTCAGCACGAAAACTGACTCCTGAAACACGGCGACAGAGGCGCAGGAAAATTATAAGCTACGGCTGCTCGGCAGCGTGCACGGCGCGCAAAGCACACGCGGGAGTTGGCTACAACGGCAGCTGTCAATCACGGATTCAAAGGCTCGGCAACCAATGGCACGTGCAATCTAGGAGGCTGGTCAGACGCTCTGAGAACGCACCCAACTGGGCGCAGCACAATGTCGGGATGCAGCATACCAGGCGGACGCAAAAGAGCGGTGGCAACTGCAGTGTCAGATTAGCGCCCGCCGCGCCTACGCATCACCGAAGACAATACATCTTCCATCGAAGTGCAATGCGCAACGCGGGAGAAAATTACCACGAAACGGTACGGAACCCGATCATCATGTTCTCATAGTTGTGGCTCGGGTACGCTGTTGTTTTCCCCGAAGGAGAAATGACGAGGAGACAGGGAGGTTCATGGAAATCAACAAGACAAGCACATTCAAACTATTTACATCTTGGAGCAGTGAAAAAGACGGTACGGAGTAAAAGACGACGATGGGGGCAAAACGACGGACAGTGCAGTCGGCCGCTCTCGGATTCTGTTTCTGCCTTTTTCCGGCAATGAGGAGGGCTCTTCATAGGCGCTGCCTTCGGGTAGTGGCGCTGAAGTCGGTTGATCCCAAGGCTTGTTGCTGGGGGACTTTCTTTCAGAGCGAAAGCTCTGCTTCACCACCAAAGTTGCAAAAGCCGGGCCATCGCCTAAATATTGACCATGAATAAATAAATAAAATAAATATTGCCCCGACTGGGATTCGAACCCGCGGCGGCGTGAACAGATCAGCTTCGCTGGCCACTGCACAAGGTCCGGGTGATGGGCCTCCATTCACCATTCGGTCAAAGCAGATCCTAAAATCACCAAACTCAAACGCAACGCGGACATGGTGGGCCACATGCTGCGGCGGGTATCGAACCGGTGCGGGGGCCTGCGGGTACGCGACGCGCTCCGTCTTGCGCAGGAGCCCGTTACCAGCTGCATCCTGTATTCTGCCCTGTACCTACACCTCAGCGCCACCAATGTGAAACAACTCGACGTCATCATTCGGAAAGTGGTGAAGCGGGCGTTGGACCTGCCGATGACAACTTCCACGGGCCGACTTCTCGGTCGGGGGGTGCTTTGCGCCTTCCGGGAGTTGCGGTAGACCCACACGGTTAGCCAGTACACGCGCTTGGCGCGGATGGGGCCAGGATAGCGCCTCAAAATCGCACCACCCTGTGTCTCGGAGGACGCAACAACTCTTCGTATCCCGGAGGGCTGGCGACACAGGCTGTGGGTGGACCCTGTCCCACGCAATATGAATCTGTACCTCCACGAAGGCCGTCGCGCAGCTCGAGCGCGGGCGCTGAACTCCAAAACACGGCGCCAAATCAGGTGTCTACTACGTCGATGTAGCAGGTTCGACCCGTTCGGGCTACTACGCACAAGTCAATGGACTCTCGTTCCGAGCTGAGAGTGCTCATCGCGGGCCGAGGAAGTCGCAATTGACCTCGCGGTGTCCGACCCCAAATGCCGAGCTGTCATAATCGATTCGAGATTCGCTTGTGAAAGCCATATGCGCGGTGAGGTTGGCACACTGGCCCACCACTTGCTGTACAATGCGGTCCGAGACGCAGAACCCCAACCTAGGCCCATCCTGTGGGCGCTGTTACGACCCATCTTGAGACCCGCGATGAAACGGTGGTGGATTCAACAGCGGAAATTTCGAAAGGTCGTTTGACCCCCAAGATGACCCCACCAAAAAGAATGACCAGCTGGGAAATGGTCGATGGAACCTCTTCCCACGCTCGGCTAGGTGCCAACGACCTTCTAGAAGGACCGACGACAGGGGAAGAAAGGGTGCCCCTCGTCTGAAAAAAGACCCAGAACGAATCAGAGGAAGCCAGCGCAGCTGCGGCTGCGACGTCATCATGCCACACCTGTGTTCGATGGACGCGAGCTGCCAACAGTAAGGTTGCCTCGCAGTGCGACAGAGCTGCGGACTTGGTTTCCTACTCGCCAGTTCCCATGGGTGGGCTCTACAACAGGTGTCATCGTTGGCTGTGTTGTGTAGTGCCGATCTTTTGTGTCACGATGAATTGCCGCCTGGTGAAAGGGCGGAGCCTTGGGCTATTTAGCCTGCGCCCAAAGTGAGCACGAAGGCTCTGGGCCCTGGGTAAAAGGCTCATCCAGTCGCTCGACGTCATGAACTCTTAATTTTTGATTCCTTGGTCTTCTTTTGTAAATTTATGTAAATAAGTGTCTTAGTTTCTTGCCATTAAACCTGCTTGTTTTCGTATCCCCCAAGATTCGAAGCTTCAGACCATTCCCTCATCCCGGACGAGCCCCTTTGGTGATTCAACAACAGGCCACGCTACCACGGCCCTAACAGCGCAGGCCGCCTATAAGGGACTCACAGGGAACGAAGCGGCAAACGCCGCTGCCCGAGCGCTTATACTCCGGGCACCCACCCTCCGATCTCCCGATGAGGATCTAGGTCGACCGCTGTTGCGGTTCTGAGAAATCATAGCCGACTGCAAAGCTCGGCACCGACGGTACCCTCCTCCGGCAAAGGGGCTGGCGGCAGCTTCATCCAGCACCTTCTGTTGTCCAGAACAGGCTGCTCGCGACGACCCGACCGTGAAGCCCGTGTGCCCGCACTGTGAAAGCCGTTGCTCTCTATCCCACATGGTGTGGGCATGCCAATTCCAGCCCCCACTTCCCTCCCCATCCCACCCCGAGACCTTCCTCCTCGGGTGCTCGACGGTCGGGCACCCGAGGCACGGTGGATCGAGCGCCGGTACCCGCGGCTCAACATGCGTCTCTCCCTGCAGTGCGGCCGCTCCATATGTTGTTAGCCCTCCGTAACCAACAAGCAGATTGTTCTCATTGTTTAAATGTTGCGGGTCAGCCTTACGGCAAAGGAAATATTTTCTCTACCGCGGCGACGACCAAGAGGACGCGCTTGCTGAGGCGAAGACAGATCTCAGAGGAGAAGCTATGTGACAAACCGGACACAGCCGGTGGGGGTCTGCTGGTTGGCTAATCGCGGGGGGACTTCCGGCCGACGAGCGAAATTTTCTGTTGGTGCAGGTCCGAGCGACGAGGCAAGCGACACAGCTTCGTGCGACGGCGTCACTCATCGCTTGCCGCCTTCGTGTGAGTTTTCGCGTACATGGTTTGGTTTGGTTGGTTTGGTTTATGGGGTTTAACGTCCCAAAGCGACTAAGGCTATGAGAGACGCCGTAGTGAAGGGCTCCGGAAATTTCGACCACCTGGGGTTCTTTAACGTGCACTGACATCGCACAGTACACGGGCCTCTAGAATTTCTCCTCCAAAGAAATTCCAGCCGCCGCGGCCGGGATCGAACCCGCGTCTTTCGGGTCAGCAGCCGAGCACCATAACCGCTGAGCCACCGCGGCGGCTTTTTCGCGTACATGGAGCTCAGCCTTTAAACGAACGGCCCGAGGAGCTGTCGCCAGCGCCGACACCGGGCACACAGCCAGAGGAAGGCGTCAAAGCCCTTTTCACAAGCCGAAAAGAAGAATGAATAATAATAAAAAATCGTTTCTAGCTTGGTGGGTGGAACACCTTATACAGAGCCTATGTGGCGATACAGGCCATTCCGGACGACAAGTCTACGCTGATCTTCCAGGCGATCGCTACACAGCGCTGCCTCCCAATGCTCCACTGTGGCGTTTGGTATGTGAGGGGCCGCCCTTATGTGTTCGCAGCCCGAGGTTATATGATCAATCCCCGCACCAAGGGCAGGTGTCCCAGTACTGGGTGCGATGAATTCTGTGTAAAAATAAAGAGGCTTGGAAATGTGTTGGTTTGTAATTGCCTGCAGCGGACCTGCATAGGTTTGAGTGAGGTTTGGGAGTAGCGTTGCCGGGCTTCCCAGAGATGCCGGAGAAGTATCTCGTTCGCCGTCAGCTGCTTCGCCTGGTATGTCCGCGAGCTACGGCGTCGTCTACTTGGTTTCCAGTCAGGCTGGCGTATCCTATGGTCCGTGTGATGGTACGGTGCTCCTCCTGAGGTTCCATTTGACTCAAAATAGCCCGCGTTCTTCCGCCAGACGTGCGAATTATGCGCATGCTCGGGGAGGAATTAAATAAGAAACAATGACCTAGCGGCCGCGCTCTGCTCGAAGCGTGCCAAGCAGCTTTTCGCAACGAGCGGCCGCTGCACTGCCCCGATAACCGTCACACGTCACAGCTGCCAAGGGCCGGCCTCGCGCGCCCCTCTTTCCACGAGCAACCGCAGCCGCCAACGCGACGCACGCCCGCAGAGTTTCACAAGAACGCGCTTTCGAAATGCCGTAAACGCACTGGCGTCCGATAATACAATACCCGGCTCCCGGTGACTCAACTCTCAATGCGGCACAGTCGTCGCTGGCGGTGTTGACAGTTCGCCAGCGGAGCACTTGGTCTCATTTCTGCCCGCCGCCGATCAGCGAGGCTGAGTAGAAGCGAAACTCCTCGAAAATCGTTCGCACCACAAGACTCCGGAGAACAGAAGCAGGCTCCGGCCAGGGGACACGAGCGGGGTTGCACGCAGCGGCAAAAGCGACGCACGCTGAATGGAAGCGCCGCGCTTCGCTGGGGCGTCTGCACTGCGTAATGGGTTTCCGCGGGCCGCCATCTATAAGCGATTAGCTGCCTCGCCGCAGCGGCGCGCTCTTCCGCGAACCGAGTGAGCCCTTCTAGGAAGGACGCAAACAGAAACGCGGCGATAAGCGGAGGGCGAACCTGGGGAGCGTCCTCCTCTCGCCGCCACACGCAACGCGCCGCAGCAATTACTGTTGGGGGAGAGGGGGAAAAACAACAAAGGGCGCGAGAAAAACAAGGGGCAGGTGCACTGAACGGGACACGGCGCGCCCTCGCAAGACAGACGGCGACGCGCCCAGAGAGAACTCCGCAGCGCGGCATTCGGCGCACGCGCTTCATCTCCCCCCCGCGCGCCAAGGTTAACCGAAGCTCGCAGCGCCCACTTGCCGATTCAAGACAGGCGCCCGAACGCGGGCTCGCCTGCGAGGAAGAAGCAGCGGAGCTTTCCCTCGCGAGAAAAAAACACCCCGCATCCAGGCGGACCGACAAACGCCGTTCTGCCGAAGCGACGTGCCCTTGAAACGACCTCGGCGTGTTTACCGCGGCGCGGAGACTTATTGCGGTTCTGCCCCGGAGGGCGATCCAGATAGCGGGCCGGCGATAATCCGGCTCAAACCCATCCCGGGCGTTTCGACAGACGTGAGCTGGACTCCATTAACGGAACGGAGGCCCAGCAAAAACTGACTGCGTATCTACGCAGCACGAAGAAAAAAAGAAACGTGACACGAAGACGCTCTCCGCGAATCTACACACGGCCAGCATTACAGTAATGCGCGTGAACGGAGTGTCCATACAGAGCTTTGGTTCAGCCGCCTTCGAGGAACCTGCACACCTGCCCGATATATTCTACGTGCACAGATGGAGGTCCATATAGACGTCGACACTGCGAGTGAGGCAGGATGACCGACGGCCATCAGTCCGAGGAAAAGAGCACACCCGTTTTGGTGAGCGTGCTGCTAGTTGCCGGAGAAAGCGTAAAACGGGACACGCAATAGCAATAGCTGGATTCGGCCACCGCGCACGCTCAGCAACTGCACAAGGCTGCTTTCCCTGTTCTGCGCGCTCGGTGAACATTGAGTAACCCCGCCTTTTACAGAGGGGTCAAGCTCCCGCCCACGGCTCTGCGACGACCAATACTCGCGGGTCGCTGTATACCCGCCAGTGGGCAACGCTGGGGAATACAACGGTGTTTCCGCTGAATGGGAACACAGCACTTCATCTCGTAGGGGTAAGACTGAAATGGAATGATCTCGCTGAACGATGACGGAGTTTAATAGCTCGACGAGGAAAAAAAAAGAAACGATGAAATGTATTGTGGGGCTGAAAACATGCTTTTACGTAGGATCGTTACCGAAAGGCAGACGACGGCAAACGCTCATTTAGGTCTGAAATCTCAGCGCGCAGGAAACGGTAGCACAGAAACCACAAACTAACCTGTTTCTGCCTAAACAGGGCTATTAAGGCCGTTTGCAAGCTGTCTGGAGGGTGCCGCTCTACCTTGTCGCACAAGGAAAGGTCCAAGCTAGAAAGAATGGAACAAGGGGGGGGGACACGCAGCCCCGGGTGACCTGTTGTTGAGTCGCCTCATCGCGCACAGTTGAGAAGCTGCCGACTTTCCGGACGCATATCAGCTGATACGCGGTTCAGGGAAGTAGCGCGGAAAATGTCTCCACGGGCTAGTTTACACGACTGTGCTCTTCAAAACTCGACGTCTCACACGAGCCCGGCCGATACCACTGGGCCATTCTTATCTCGTTTCCGATGCGGCGGACACTGGAACAGCGCGTGCTCAGAAGAGGCACGCACAACGCGAGCGAGGGGGACACCTCCCATGACGAAACCGCCGCCGTAAAGAAATGATGCGCTTAGTCACTGATCCAGCGAGTTGCGGGCGGTTGACAAATAGAGCACGGTTACTAAGTGACATGCGGCGACCGACGACGCGCACCGCACCGCCCTCGAGCCCGCGCAGATGTGGCGATAAGGCCCCGCCGATCCCTTCCTCTCGGGCTATTTTTACTTGGAGTTTACGCTCGTCCCCGACCTGGATACGACGAGTCTCCGTTGCTTCATCGCGAACGCTGGAAACGAAGCAGGCTCGTCGACATTACGAAACCGGGAGCGTTTTTATTAGGCGCCAGAAAGAGCGGTATTCGCATCGTTTTCCGAGAACGGCCGGGGATAGTGAATTCATCGGGCTGTACGGAACAAGCCCGGAGACGGCGGACGCAAAGGAGATAGCAAAACAAGCCCGGCATCTTCTCCCTTTTATGTCCCGACACTGATCGATCGCCCCCGTCTGGCGCGTTCCTCGCAGAGCGATATCAAAAAGGGCGGCGAGCAGGTTTGGCGACCGCCGTCGGCTCACAAGCGCCTTGTTGGCCGCAGAGGTCCAGCCACTGCGGCGTTCATCACGAAACGTGCAGCTCACGGTGTCCACACGGGCTGCGCCAGCACCCGAGTGGTCAGCAAGTGGGTTTGTCAGAACTGAAGGAATCCACCGGCTGTTCAACCGGCATTAAGGAGCCTATACGTCGCCCACAACAGCTCGCGCAGGCGCCGACTTCCGACAGGGTCGAGTCGCAGCCAAGAGGCGCGTCAGATGCCACGACAGATGAGTCCGGTCAGCGCTTTTTTATCACCGCGGAATGCGAGCGGCAAGACGCCAACCAGCGCGGCGCTCAACGCAGCAGCAGGAATGCGTCAGCGGCCTTGTTGCAAGGGCTCTGCTCAGCGAGCAGCCAAACGCAGCACGCACAGGGCGCCGCAGAACGAAGTATGGCGTGCCCTATGCGGCTGGCCACTAGCGCTTCCTGCAGCTGGTGGCCAATGCTGGATGCGCCTCTCCTCGCACAATAGCGCCCCGCGCACAGCGATGTGGGCCGCGATGCCCATGCGTGCCCCGGGGTTAGGCAGGTTCTTTCGCAGCAGTCATGTGTGGCCATATTAGTGTCATAATGCCAATGCGACTGCTTCAAGTACCGGATCACACCTATGCCTGCCAAACCTGTGCACTAGATGCTCTGTACCACGCAATTTGAACAACGGTATCGTTAATGCTCAGAGGGCCTCCCCCGAAACATCCAAACGGGCGTCTCTGGACACTCCAGCCAGTATCGTTCTGCCACTCTGAATGTATACGTGCGTCCGACGATAACGACGTGGAAATCAGGACCTGGACAAACCAACCGGAATCGCAACGTATTCGACGGTGCCGGGCTCTGCCATGGAGAAAGCGGAGGCCGACCAACCTGTCTTTTGCCTGAACCTGACGCTAAATAAGGAATGTCGCGGTACAAGACGAGAAGGGGCACCATATTTAGCGCCATGCGATTTGAGGATAGATGCAGCTACGTATCGTACGCCGTCAAGTACCACGCTAATTTCGACCTTGGCGACAAAGGTGAGACAGAGCAAAGGCGTTCGCTGAAATGTCAAGACAATCCCTCAGCAGCAACACAAGTCTTCCGAGTCGCAATGCCGCGGCTGAGTGAACGTTGGCACAGGCGTTCTTGTTTCGCAAGTTTTGTGATGGCTTGAACTGAATCTCTCCCGAGATTCGCGATGAGACGCTGCTCAACGAGGCTGCTAGTGCAGCATACAAATCGCTTTTCTCGCCCAGAACATGGTCAGAGACCGCAGATACCGCCTCGTCCGCGCACGCATACATCAGGTGCAACACTGTGAAAGGTACAGTAGGCATCAGAAAACAAGCTCGTTTTGTGGCCGCGGTGGTCTGAGGCAGGAGAAAGCGACAGCGTGTTGTCAGCAATGAGAGCACATTCAACCAAGCTCATCACGAATGTACCATGCAATAAGACTGCAGGAAAAGCATGTCCGCTGACCACAGGGAGCACACTACCTTTTTATCGCGGATGTAGGCAGTGCAAACACAGGCGCTAGCTTGGACAGCGGTGCAGCTGATGTATGAAATGGAGCATAGTGAAAGCGGAGATTAAAAACAAGGCAGCGGCAAAACGCAGTCGTCCCGGCCGCAGGCCTCGGCCACCGCGCCCATGCGACACACAGGCGAGAGGGCACGCACAGCTAGCAAGAGCATTCACCGCGGCGGCTCCAAGGGCAGGCGTCCCGCAACGTGGTCCCGTCACTTCTACGCGTGCCTCGCCCGCAGGGACGCAATGGCTCACAGTAAATCCGCGATTCCTCGGGGAAAAAGAAGGGCCCAGTGAACGCTGCTAGCAAACTGAAAGCCTCGCTGCCGACAAATCGACCAAAGAGGTGAAGTAGCGCACGTTATATGCCGCACTGCACCCACTGCTCCATCCTGGAAGGCTAGGGCAGCCAGAAGGTTGGACATGGCAGAGCAGGAAGGCCGCGCGCGTCAGCACGGTGCTGACGTCAACGAGAGCCTTTTCAGGCGCTGAAGCCTCCGGACGTCCGCAGCGGTGCTCGGACGCGAGATGCCTGCGGGTCAGAGGAAACGAGTCCCTAGGCCCGGAGGGATCGACCCAATTATTTCCTGCAACCTATGGGAGCGCAATAAGAAAAAAGTTGAACCGCAGCGGCAGCGCTGAGGCAGGAGAATCAGCCTCGGTTGCGTGGGGGTACTCAGCGCTTTCCCAAAGCCTAGCCTGGTGCTCGGCTTCACTGGGAAAATCACGCTTCACGCTTTGGAAAATCGACCATCGACCCCACCTCCTGAAGACCGAACAAGTCACCCATTGCGCTCTTTGGCCAAAGCTCGCTTTGCGATATTAAAATAATCATCAACGCGCTCATTAACAAGGAAATGAAAGCCAAGGGCTTAAACCACACATCCGAACCAGGACAAAGAACGTCGCGCTGACCTCGCGCCGGCCAGGACGAGAACGCATCCGAGGAGCAAGGCCCGACACCCATGCAAAGGTCAGTCAAGGCTCTGCAGACAACGCTATTTACAAGCTGGAAACTCACTCACATAACCCTCACGCTCCGGTGTTAAGAACAATGACCCTCTCAACTTGGCGCTTCTGACATGGCATGATGGCAGCGAATGCGCATTTTAGACGTACGATGCTATAACATTGAATAGTGAACAGCTGAACACGACTGTCAACAACTAAATAGGGAAAATCTCCTCATCCTCCACCTTTCGTTGTTCCGTACAAGGTACCAGCCCCCGAGAGTGGTACTGAGTTACGCGAGCACAGCTTGAACGATGGCGTCCTTTCTTTTTTCTCTCCGCGAGGTCAACTCCGATAGCCGACTCTAGCAAGCAGCATCCACCACTGGGTTCTCTACTAGGACTATAATGCGAAGGTGACGCGCTTGTCAGTTCCTGCCCGTCCACTGCCGCTGAAAACGAATTAACTCTGCGGGGAAAACCTCCACGGAACAAGGCCAACGGCGTGCGCTTTTTCTTCCCAGCGAAACGTCGCTTTCCCTCTCTTTTTAGGCAGCTATTCCCGGCAAAGTTTTGACAGCCGTTCATTCGGGCAGCAGTCGGAAGAGCGCGAGTCGGGCGCACCGAAGCAAAAAAAGAAAAGAAAGAAGAGGTAAACATCGATGCGCAAGTAAGCTCTGTCATTCGCGCCACGCTGAGCAGGGATCTGCGACAAGTACGACGGCGCCTGGGGGGGAAGGATGCGTGGGCACTACACGAGCGGTGAAAGAAGGACACCAATACAGATCGCGGCCGACGAGTTGCGCTAGATAAACACAGAAACACGCGTTCGACATCGCGTTTCCGAAATGCTGCCGATTTCGCTCTGTTATGACGCGGGCAGCCGGTGTTTTGTACTTTTCTCCAGCAGCGATGAAACTCGACGCCTCCTTCAATTGAGCGCCGCCCTTCGACCTTTCCGCACGCGACAAGATTGCGCCAGCACTGCCTGCATTAACGAGGGGATGAAAAAAAGAAGAAAAGGAGCGGCGACAACAGCTTCGACGAATCGCTCGTTCTCGGAATCGGCACAGCGCCACGCGGGGCGGCCGGCCAAGGTGACCTCTTTCGGTCGCCTCAGCTGGGCGCCGCGGCGGCGGCAGTCGGGTCAGCGGCGACCGCTACACGGCGCTCGAACGGTTTCGGCGGCCACGCGGGGGTGACGCACACTGGCCGAGAGAACTTCCTGGTCCAAATTGCCCGAGCGAGGTCGCCCGGCGCCGGATGTCACCATCGGCGACAAGGGGAGCTCTTCGTCAAATCACATGCACAATGTCGCCACAGCTGCCGACGCAGTAGAAGGGCGAACTGTGTTGCCGGGGCGACTGTGATTCCAGCGTGCTCACGAACCCACCGCGTGCGTAGAGCAATGAAAACGCGAAACGGTGCGGGTGCAAGACTGCGTCCCCGAAGGAACCGCGTGGTTATTCGCTCTCAACCAATAAGCAACGGCATGCGCATGATATTCGTAATAAATTGACCAATAGAATGAGTAGCACTCCTCTAAGTAAATTGTGTGGGGGTTTAACTTCCCGAGGCGACACATGGGCAATGAACACAGTGATTGGGGGGGGGGGGGGGGGGGGGCTCCGCCTTCATAGAACTGCGACCGCGGCAGAATGAATTCGATCCCGCGACCTTGGCATCAGTAGATGAACGCCGAAGCCAGAGTGGACCTCCACTAGGTCAGTAACGCGCTTGCGTTCCACTGTAATATCAACTTTCGCGTTTAAAACAGACATATAACAGTGCTGAACGCTTCGACACTGGAGGAATAAATTTCACTGCATTTTCAGATTAAACAGAAGTCACAACTGTTTTAAAAGTAGGAAGGCAGTCAGGTGCACGTCTATTTATACACGCGCCACCTGTTTCACAGAACGACTGAACGCACTTGGCGTCGGTGCTTTCGGAGCACACGCAGGCGCGCGGTTTTTACGCAAACATTTAACGTGGGCGCGGTGCTCTCTTAGCTGGCGCATTCACGTGAGAACTCGCCCTGTATGTCGAGCCTGGGCCACCATACAGCTTCCTTCGCAGTCCTTGAAGGTATCGTCAACTCAAATCGGATCTGGTACGCGGCCCAGCATTCGGAACGCCTCTCAAATGGGGCGACACGCAGCGAATGCGCACGCAAATTGTCACCGCCTTGTTGGCGGCCATCGCCGCACAACGATTAATGAGAAAACTCGATTAAACTTGACCTACGCTTCGCAAGGAAAAGCACCAGGGCAAGGAAATTCTTCGCGCACGCCACTGGCTAGCGCACTGTCCCGGCTGTGCTCTCGGCCCGCCAAAGACGACGCTTACCGAAACAGCAGCACATTCGACAACACTGGGAAAAGTGACAAAGAGTGACCCACCTTGTAGAACCTGAGTTCGGAGTAGCTGACGAACTTGAGGAAGCGATCTGTCAGGTACTCGATTGGCTTCAACGCCTGCTCCCACACTCCAACTCGATCAATGTAGCTGTTGAAGTTCTGCACAAAGGGGGGGGAGAGGGAGGAAAAAGAAACCCAATCAGTGGACGTAAGAAGAAAGCCGTCGTTCGCTATGACGCTCATGCAATGACAGAGTACCATCAGGTAGTTTCGCGCAAGCCAGAACGACTTCTGGTAATGGCTGAAAACGGTCCCGGAAACACCCGGTTACCACAAAGATCACGTGTTGCCCACAACGCAAGAGAACCACCGGTGCGACCAGAGGTGATCAGTATATATCTATCTGCCAGCGATGTAGCGGGCACGGCTGATTAAGAAAGCACGTCCGAGTTCGCGCGAGCGATACACGCTGCCTGTACAACACAGCCGCGGTGCTTGGCTCGGTTAGATACCCTTGACCGGTGAAAAAAAAAAAAAAAAAGACCGCTTACCGGTCTTTTGTGTGGACCACCATAATTTAAAAATACAGCCAAGAGCAGAGCAACTGCACGCCGACCACGTGAGGCGTGGTCAGCCTGGAAGACCGCGAAACTTCACCGGCGCGTTCCGATGCCACTGTCGGAGCAGTTGGCGCGTCGGACCCAAGAAGCGCGCCGCGCTCGCAGACACCGCCGGGGTCCGCAGTGGTGCCCTGGCGCTGATCAATGGGGGCGCCGGTCGATACTCTCCGGCGGCCGAGGAAGAGGCGAGCCAGAAGCGTTGCCATGGCAGCGCGCGCGGCGACCTTGAGAAACTGCTCCCGAGAGACCCAGATTAATTCCGCGTGACGCGACGCCAGATGCGAGCGCCCGCCCGCCCGCCGCCACTTTGGGCCCACTCGGGGAAAGAGTCGCTGCGCCACTCTCGCAGACGGAAGTGGTGCTGGCCGCGGTACGGGCGCGCTCCGGACACGTGGACGCCTCCCCCCCATTTCCGTATTCCGCAGGTGTCTCCCAGCGGTCGCTCAAGCAAACGCGCAGTGAATCGGCGCAGTTCCAGGTCTCCAGGAAACGCAATGGGCACGGCCGCGCTCTACTTCAGCCCCAAACTACACCGGAATCGTGGTGGCACCGCAGGGAACACGCCGGTCTTTTCCAACGGGCACGGGCGTCTCCTGTAAAACCACCAAAAGAAGGTGGTCTTTCACTTACACCCCGCTTGCTGATTTGAGATTTTCGCCGGAAGGCGGATTAATAGTTAAAAGGAAAACGCGGTTACAGACGATAACCTAAAAGCTCCTAAGTGTGCACCTTAGACACCTGCAGTGCTCCTTTCGGCGACGCGAAGCCCGCTTACCCTGGAGTGTTTCAATACGCTCAGTCGAAAGGGCTAAATCATTCAGATGCACAGGGAAGGCCGGAAGTCCACAAAAGAAAGTACGGCCTGACGGAAACTGCGGGCTAGAAGTAGCTACGGTGATTCACGACGAACTTGCAAGCCAGGACGAGCCTTCTTCCTGACACCTGGGTTCTTCCCGAACGTTCGCACGGGTACGACGAAAGTATTACAGTCGCCAGGCGCGATGTTCAAGACGCCGCCTACAGAACTGACTGGGCTGCTGAAACCCGTTGATCCAATGAGTCACTTTTCACATGGTCAGAATGGTCTCATTGGATAACAGGTACCTTTTTGCCGCCACAGAATACCTCACCCGGTATCGTCAGACGTAAACACTTCCCCGTGGCGCCGCGGCTGAAACTGTCAACTTCATTCATACATGGTCCTTCGTCACGGTGCCCCTGCAGTTGATTTAACTGACAGAGGAACGGCGTTTACGTAAACAATCGAGCAAGAAGTGATGCGACTCATTGGCGCCTCGTGTTCCCCGTGTTTCTGCGCAACCTTTTCAGTATTCTTTGGCACGAGCTTTCGGAAAACAACTGCTTACCACACACACAAAAAAAAAGCCTTAATGGACGGCTGAATGGGACCATCGTTGATATGATTTCCATGTAGTTCGACGCAGACCATAAGAATCGAGACAGATACTCCATTACGTCACGTTTGCGTACACTAGACTTAAGAAACGACCTGCTTCATGCCATTTCGTTTCGTGCGCGGTCAAGCAGCCGTAACCACTCTGGACGCAATGGTGCTTCCTGATTGCTCACCCTCCCATCATGGGTGCTGACCAACTCCTTCGGCAAGCAGAGACCTCCCGCGAACTCGCAAGACAGCGAATCCGGTCCCGGCAAGAAAATGATGCTTAGGCTCCACAATCTTCGTCACAGGGAAGTTGTTCACCAGCCCGGCATCAAGTCTGGGTGTGAAGCCCAATACGCGTATATAGGAGTTTGCTCCGAGAAGCTTCTATACACCGCTACTTCAGTCCATACGAGGTACCGCGCAAACTAAGCGACGTCAACGACGAAGCCATTACGCGAGGAACTGTGCGCGACTCCAGGCAGTCGACGCCCGAAATGCTACAGCGTTGCCAGAATGAAACCTTACCGCATCCGTTACGGTTTCTTTGGTCCAAGACCGACCGACACAAGAGAAACTGGTGGCGCCCTGCTTCTTGCAGCGAACCATCATTATGGCTCTCTTTGTGGCATCCAGTCGATGCCTTCCAGAAAGGAGGGGCAAGTTGCCATATGCGTATAACGCCTTTGCCCCAGTCTCTCCCCGTCCCGCCCAGTGAGGCTTCCCTTTTATTAGCCTGCCAGTTGTCAGTGACAATACACTGCTCAAAAGAATTTCGCCTCCATCGAAATTCAACCGACGAGGCCGGTATCGAACCCGCGTTTTTCGGGACGGCAGCCGAGCGCCATAACCACTGAGCCATCGCGGCGGCTCAGCCACAGCACAGCTGTTAGCATATATATCGCAGGAGCAATATGATGATCCACAGGATTCAAGTATACGTTGGACGCATTCCGCCAGATGCGGGCCAAAATATGCTATCTCTGCCTATAATGTTCGCCACACGCCCTCCCAGCGTCAATACAGCGTCGGGAAATTGAAAACAATAGTCTGCAGATTTATCGCACTATTTATTTTTTAAAAAACACCGTCAGAACGGATACAGCAGACGGTTTTGGTACATTTAATACATTTTTGCGCGCACATGTTAAGTATCCGCGCTTAATTCGACACAAGAACTCGACAGGGCGGATGCCGTATGAATGCTAGCGTCCACCTTCAGAACATGACTGCCGGAAGTGCGCACAGGCTCACATTGATGCCCTATGGTGTGAATGTATTTCGACACACCGTCAGGTTCAGACACACGGCTGAAAAAGGCATCAGAATACTAGTCAGTAGCCTTTGTGCGCAACTACGATTTGGCGTTCGCAGTATCCACTCTAGCTTCTTCGTGCAACGAAAACAAATCGTTGTAAGCACCATATGACCGTTGTGCGCAGAATTTCCTCGCTGCCCATTGAAAGAACGGCATCATGCTATCATCGACACGTACGTACGCGAACCGCTAGAGCTCAAAGTCTACAGGCAATACCCACCGAAATACACGGATCAGCACAGTAACGAAGATAAGATATATAGGAAGAACAAAAGCACTCGCTCGCCGATCTCACAGAAGCGCTAGTACGAGTTCTATGACGGGAACAGTCCCTATCTATAGACAATTGAATAAGACTGGGAGCAAACGAACCAGGTCCAGCCGAGATACACAGAACGCCCACTGGGTCGTCTCTTTAAAGAGTGAGAGCGACCAAGGATCGGAAAGAGGAACGCCCGCGGGAGGCATCTTGGCAGGCTGGCCGACGAGATGGGAAGGAGATACAAACAGTGATTTACACGCACTGTCTTCCCTCCCAGGAGATGTTCGACAACCCTCAGATTTTACAAAACAGGCTCGCCCGGTGTAATCGTGCGGGCGACGATCCCGCACGCAGACACAAAGGAAACGTCAAAATCCTTGTACAATCTGTGAAAGGAGGACGACGGACGTGCCGCTTCTCCCGCTGTTCGCAGAAGCGAGGAGGTGACCCCAGAGGGATGTCAGATTTCGGCTGCTCGTCGCGATCCCTGGGCCGGCGGAAAAGCCGAGAGGCGCCGCAAAGCAGCTCTTTCCCCCAACGAGCAACCAGCAGCGCAGCGGGCAACGCTGCCAACGCGCTGCGAACTGCCACAGGTGAAGCAAGTTCGCGCTCGTTGCACAAGCGCCCAACTACGACGGTAACACTTCGTGGAAGAGCCGCAGCCTTGGGCCCAAAACGCCATGACCTGGGTCGCTTCCAAGCTTGTCTGGGAAAGGTGGGGCCATCTTTTCGCACCTAACTACACGAAAGCGCCTCTGACCGTCACCTGAATGGTGCAAGGGTGCACAGTGCAGCGACCCAATTTCGATGGAAGCCAAATGCGCAAAAATGTCCCTGTACTAGAACACCATCAAGTGCCCGAACAGCCCTCCACTACCACGTGCCTTACTACCCTGCGAAGCCCACTGCTTTGGCAGGGAAAAAAACTCGCATGAAAAACGAAAGAAAACTCAGGATCGCCCCTTGCAATGCGGCTCTTGACCAAAATCGCGCCAACAGTGGCTCCTCCTCGACCTCACGCTCGAAAGCCAAGAATGGTCAGCGGCGCAGCCATCGCAGATACCGATTAATCACGGCCCTTCTGCGGCGATTATTTTCTGTCCCACTCGGCGTCACGCAACGGGGCCCCTGGCCGTCCAGAGTCGTCCCGCCGGGCCGGCCGCGCAGCGGGGGGGTGGGGGAGGGGCGCAGTGATACTGGGAGCGCTCGAGCGTGCTCCCCCCCCCCCCCCCCCCCCCGCCTCCGTGCATATACGAGTCGGAGAGAGGGGGGGGGGGGGGGAATCATTTTGCGCGCAAAGAAGAGAGATGCCCGGCGCCTTTGTGCACCGCCGGGAGCGACGCTTTATGGAGACATGCCTCGCGGAGCGTGCATCCTGTGCCGGGCGCACTGCTCGCACCTGGCTTCGCGGACGTGCCATGAGAGCGCCATCAGGGCGGGAACAGGTGCGCAGAAGCACGTACGAGGAGGGCCCCGATGTCACCGACGATGCCGACCAGCCTTTTATGTGCAACTGTGTAAACAGGCCCCGGCTCAGAGGGAGCGGGGAAACTTTGAGCGGTCCTCAGATCTCAACAGGTTGCTTACGGAGTTCAACGAACGTGAAATGTCTTATTTACACGCCAGATCAACGTCGAGCGGGCTGCGGACAAAGCGCGCTTGTGGATGACGCACTGTCAAACGGGATGAAAACGATTACTCCGCTGCACGAATACCGCACCGTGAGAAAAGGAAGAATGATGTAGACCGAGCGTTATCAAAAACGCGTTTGGAGGCATCGCTGGCAAAGCGTTTAGCACCATCTTCAGAAAAAACTAAGGAAATACACGGTGCCTTAAAAGCGGAGATCGGAAGACCGCCCGGTGCAACAAGCTCGACGGTGTGAACTGCTGCTTCTGTTTTTGAACCGCCTTTCTTTTTGTCTGGTTTATTGGGCTTTATTTCAGATTACGACCTGCTGATGAAAACGGAACGAGAAACTGCGAATAAAGGAACAGCTGCGGAAAATAGCGGAGAGCACACACGGGCTTCTCAAAACGCCAGCGAAAGCGAACAGTCCTTTTCAACGCCTTTTACTGAGCACATGCAAACTAACGAATGACTAGTAAAGAGAAGGCCTTTTGCGGATCCATTCTGAAGCAAAACGTTCTTGATCGCCGCGCAGTGCACAAGAAAGAATAAACAGGGCGCATTCCAGCCGCCGCAACGAGCTGTGGCGGTGGTAATACAGGCTCCGTCAAGGGGGCACCCAATCAGCTGCGCTGCCCTCCAATGCCGAACAAGAATTTGGAGCATTGAGCGCATGGGGCCTGCTGTTACACAATAAAATTATTTTGTACATTTCACTCGAAAAAAAAAAAAGCCATCTCTGCAGCGTGGCTCTCACGGCGCGGATGACACGGTGACAAAGCAGGGCCGATGACACGCCAATGAGTCACGCAGTAAAAGTGTTTGCCCAGATGCAACGGCCCCAAAACAAAGTGACGGGGCTCCACTCCAGCAGGCCGACGGCAGTGGGCGCAGAGGGGGGGGGGGCTCGGCGGAGGGGGTCCGGCGGCGGCGGCGGCGCCGAAGTGGGTCAGGCCCGGCGGCCAAACCGGTTGACGGCGGGCGTCACTGGGCAACTCAAAGGCCATCAGGACACGCCGCGCGCAGTGCACACAAAGACGGCGAAGGCCGCCTGGCTGCTCGCCGGAGGCCAGGGACCTCCCGACGGCGCCACCGGCCCTTCACGCGCCGCTGCAGACGCAGCATAAAAAGATGGCGGCGGCCGACGGACGCCAGGTGTGCGCTGCTTCGAGGCGCCGCCCGCGGAGCGAGCCACAGGCGACCACGGATCCAGAGTCGAGGCACCGCAAGGAGGACGACTGACCCTCACGTCTGCCACGAAAGAGCAGCCCCATCGGCCGACCTGGGTCTCGGCTTCGAAATTCAGCTACAAAGCCGACAGCGACGCCACGACTACGTGAAGCTGACGGCGGCGCCCGCCCACATTTGTAGCGCCTTGATCCAATTCTTCCCGAAGCGGCACCTATTAGAAACGCTTTCGCTTTCGACACAAGCGCCTCCCGTATCCAATCAGGCCAGCCACGGCAGCTCCAAGTGCCGCAGTTTCGCACATCGGGCGACAGCGAAGACGAGAGTTTTATTATTGAAGTGCACGAAATGTGGCCGCCACAGCTCGACGCTCTGCGGATACGATTTGTTTGGCATGACGTCGGACCTCAGGAACGGCACCGTAGCCACGAACGCTGCGATAGCGCAATGTTGATACCTCTGTTTGGTTTAGTCAAGTCTAATAGAATTTTACGCCCGAAAGAAGCGCCGCAGGCTTTTAAGGCACGCAGTGCTCACAGCACATGGAGGGCTCTGAACTGATTTCGACCATTTGGGCTCCTGGAAAGTGTGGCGAAACTCAGTACAAGGAACATTTTTCTTCTTTTTTTGCATTTCACCTGCATAGAATTGTAGCCTCCGCGGCCAGTTTAGAACCCGGGCCCTGGCATTCAGCAGCCTAACGCCATTAACGCGGAGAAACCGCGGCGGGAGGTTGGCTGTTCGATGTGCGCGTTGTCTTTGGTGATGATGATGGTGATGAATATTTTATGGCGCGGGGACAACCTGACCAAAGAGCGCCATGGCAGAAGGTATGCTTCGTCCACTCAAGGTGGGGTACTGTTTCACCCCTGGTGTCAAAAACTCCCATGGTCGAAAGTAAGAACACAAATAAATGTGGGGGAAAGCCGGTGCCTCACACGGAGATACAGCAGGCATAAACCAACTGAAGACCCCAGATAAGCCGAGCACCAATCCGAGGGAAAGCTTGCACCCGACGTGTCGTCGGTGAGTGCCCGGCAGCACTGGGGATCGAACCGCGCACCTCCCGCACACATGCTGAACCGACCAGGCCACCGCTGCAGTATCGCGTTTTTTGTTTGTTTGTTTGTTTAGTCATGTTGGCCAGAGAACAAGGTCGCACCATCAGACTATAGGTGTACGTGGCGCAAGCCCGTAATGAAAAAAAAAACTGCCGCGTATCAAGTACGAAGTATACGGGGTGTTTTTTGAGGTAAAAATATGGCTTTTTAGCGTAGTATTACAACTGTTGGCGGACACCAGAAAACCGATGAATCGTCTTATGCAGTAAGCTAGTTAACTAATTGTTAATAATTAACTTTTTTACTGTTAGAGTTAGGCCTTTGCAATTAGAGATTTGTAGCCGGTGGTTAGTAATAGACATATCAGTTTCTAGAATTTAGAAAACGCGATGACCCTTGGCGCTGTGGCTCGACAAAATTTGGCTTTTTTGTCTAGTTACGTACACTGGAAAGGTTGTTTGCCTGCATGCTTTTCGAAAGCGTATGTATTTTGGCACTATGTAGCCAAATTTTGTCGAGCCGCAGCGCCGAGGATAATCGCGTTTTCGAAATTCTAAGAGCTGATATGGCTATTACTAACGACCGGCTACAAATGTCTGATTGCAGCCAGCTGCCTAGCTGTTATAGTTAAAACGTTAATTATCAGAAATGAGCTAACCAGCTTACTATTTGAAACGATTCACCGGCTTTCCGGTGTCTGCCAACACTGGTAATACTATGCCGTAAAAGACATACTTTTACCCCAAAAAGCCTACCGTTGAAAATTACTTAAAGCCTTCCGTGAAATAACCTGTACAAAACTGCCGCTATCAAGAATGGCTCATAAAGCACGGGCTTTGTTCGCCCTCGCTCACAGATAGCACTGCTCTGTAGACCTCACATCGAAGCTCGCGCATTCCAGATGACGTAGCATACATGAAGCAACGAATGCACCGCTCTCGAGAAAAGCATTTCCGCTAGAGTTTTCGAAGGGGAAAAATCAGCACGAAAAGGAACGGCGCTGTTGGGCGTGGGCAACAACGTAAGGCCGACCCCACCGCGCACTGACCGCTTTCAGGGGCAACGCCGCGGGGTCCGCGAGTTGCGCACCCAGCCTCCCCACACTGGCACGGCTCCAAGCGCGCGCAGATAATCGCCGCAGATGCCCTGGGAACCTGCCCGGGGGGGGGGGGGGGGGGGGGGGGTGTAACGCGCAGCGGGCAACGTAGCTCTGACGTCGCCACCGAGCGGCCCCTCTCGCTGGGAGCAGAAGCGATCGAAAACGGCTCGCCGACACTGGAGCAGCTTTGGTGTCTGGCGACTTGGCCCGCTCTTTGCGCGTCCAGTTTGAAGGCCAAGCGTGCAATGGCTACCACCTGCACCTACGGGATACGTGAAAGCTCCGCTCGAGATAGGCATATTCGGACAGGCGGCGATTAACTAAACTGCTAAGCTTCCAAGCAAGCTTTGCATACTCAATTTGCAACAACAACAAAAAGCTGCAGGCTTTTGGCTAGCTTAAGCAGCAAGACGAAACACAGCCGGTAAGCAATGACCGCTACGGCAGGCGCTGGAAGTTTTCGCGGTCACCGTACTAAAGAGAGAAAAATAAAATAAAAATGTAGTTACGTCCGCGAACGCTGAACGAGGAATGCATTTCTCCTCCTGGTACGACGAAGGCCTTCCGCCTGCACTCCTGGGCCTTCCCTGAAACAGCTTTCATGCGCCCATGAGCCTCGCAACAAAGCGAGCAGCCGTCGCTCTCGTCAGCCGACGGCGAAACGCGTCACGAGAGCGCGGCGAAGCGGAAGTTGCTCCAGCGGCGACCAGAGACATATTTGCATGCCCCTATCGCGGCCGGACCATCAATAGCGGCATCCGAACAGGAGCAACGTAGAAGTCACCTCTTGCGCTGGCTTATTCGGGCAAAACTACATGGCAATGAGGGAAAAGCTACGGCACGAAAAGGGGCAATCTTGAGGAAGGGGCTCCCTCGTGCTTTCCCATCGCTGCCAAGAAACGACGGAACGACCGTCTATAGCAATATACAACTCAAGAACCAAACGGCAGATGACCCTCAAAGGGGGCCTTCCAGCTAACGACGTCTACCGACTTTCACGACGCCGTAGTTCCTACGATTAAATTGTGGCCACTCCCCATTAATCCCCCCCCCCCCCCCCCCCCCCTCGATTCCACGTCCAAAGGGATCGGTGAAGGGGAGAATCGGTAGACGCCATTGGCTGGAGGCGCTCCCTTGAGGGGCATCCGCCGCTTCGTTCTTCAGTTGTATCCTACTATAGCCACCAATTTACACCAATTTATACATCAGCCACCAAGCCTGCTTAGCGCTTAAGGGGGGATTCGGGTTTTGAGTCTCCAAAACAATCACGAAAAAATCCATTTTTGGAAAAAACTGTTTTTCGTACTAATCGTACTTCGAACTATGCCTCCGCAAAATACCCACACATAAAACGATCCCAAAGTATTCTAAAAATGAATATTTCGGGAGTCGGGCAAGGGAAAAATGAAGCGCTAGCTTCGAAATGGTCGGTCAGTTTCACGCGATCGCAATTCCGATACCGCTCTCCGATCGCCGCCATTTTGCTACCGTTTTAAAGCTCGTGTCGCCCCCTTTCGTTCAACACCTTTCCAGATGGCGCCACATTAGCGCAGCCAACGCTACGGCCTACTTCCCGCGACACGATTTCCCGCCATTCAATAGGTGCACACATACTTCAAGCCTCTTTACCACCGTTCGTGATTTTACAAATACAGTCTCTGCATGCCTTACGGTCTTTTTCTCTGGTTTGCGTTGCGCATTTGAAATGAGTATAGTAAAAATTTATCCACGAAGAGCAGAGCTGTGCAGTGATGCATCTTTACTGGCTTTTACACTGTGGATTAAATTTAATTCGTTGCTTTCCTAAATTACCAGACCAGCCAACCCGTTCTGTACGTTCTATCTGTAGATTTTTTTTTTTACCAATACCAATGTATTTTCACTCACGCAAATGTAAAAACAGCATCACCTCATAAAGTGCATCTTGGTTGAATCAGTTGTGTAAATACTTCAAAAAATTCACACATCTTTTTTTTAATGGCCTATAACGAACAGCCAAAATAAAATCACAAAACTGCTCATAAATTCTAATCGTTGTATTCATACTCTAAATACATATTTAAACTTTACATAAAAAAAAACACCGAGTGGTTTTAACAAGAAGTCTATCATTAATTTAAAAAAAAGTCTTAAGACCCTCATCCCCCTGAAAACCTCTCCCATCGATTTCGTTGCCTGCAGCACAATAATAATAAAAAAAATCTACCCATCCCAGATAAAAGCGTGCAGTGCAGGACGCGAATGGTGCAGTAAAGAGCGCGCCTCTCCCGTAACCGCAACCCTCTCTCCCAAGCCTCAACGTCACTACAGCCGGTGCGGGCGTTCGAGCACAGGAGGCCCACCTCACTAGCATGACGTCACGCAGACGTCACGTGGACTTGTATGCCGAGTAACTACCTCTCGCCACAGCCTCCTCGCCCTTCCGGACCTCCAGATGGTGCTGCGCCTTTCTCCCCTCACCTACTCCTCCCAGCGTCCAGTTTGTGCGAGAAGACGCCCAAGAATGCAGACGTTAATACGCGGTAGAATTGATGGCATCCAGTGTGCCCCTTTGAAACGTGGAAAAAGCATGCGCGGCACTCCACTGTGGCGACCAAGCGGCCAAAGCACCGCGTGCGATTGACTGGGAATCCTCTCCGCTGGCCTTGAACAATAGCTTAATGTGAGGGGGACTCGCGCCGCAGAACAATGCACAGCTTACGCCACATCACGCCAGCAGAATCGGCAGCTGCTCCGACGACGACATGCGGCTGAAGACGAGCCGAAAAGAGCAGGCCTTTCTTGCGCCTGACCTCTCGGCAGTTGCGGTTCACCCACCACTCGAACGCAAGCGAGCGACGAAGCATAAATGCGACACACCGAACCCACGGGATGACGGTTTTAGAATAAAACAACTGAAGGCGTGGCGCGACTAGAACCAACTCTATTAATTGAAGGCGAGCGCAAAATATGACACTCAAGAGATGGCGACATTTGAGACCATGTATGACATCGCTTGCAGCACGTCACGTGGTATGGAGAACAAAGTCAACGTTAATGAGACAGTTTCGAAAGGGTGAACAAAACTTCCTCTGTCAAATACATTCTATGCCCAGCAGTCACCTCATTATGGGACTCAGCTGGAGGGACTCGCAGTGTCTGATGCCGGCTAAAACATATTTAAGCGCCCACAAGAAATATGTAATAGCAGAGCGCAAACCTAAACAGTCATACATAACGATTCATCTTCCTTAGCCATACATTCGCACAAAGATGCGCTTCGCACAAATTGATGAGGAGACAAAACCATGCAGCGCCAAACAAGCAAGCCCCCGCTCCCTTTGCATCGAGCCCGTATTACCTATCAGCGAACCCGCCAGGAAATCCCCTTCCACCGGCATGCAGTGATGCGAGGAGGCTAGCTGTACCCAGGCTCGATAGAAGAGGCTTCTGCAAATCTCCTATCCACAAGAACAAACAGTTTGTAATTCCACTAGCCTTACTTACGCATCAGAGCAGGACGTGCGGCTGTTACGTGACGGTCGGGAGCTGCGCAGATCACCGTCTGTCGCCCCGCCCGAGGATCTGGCCGCTCGGGCAGACACTGAGCGGAAACGGCGGCGCGTAGTGCCCGAAAGTAAGACGAGACAAGGGGTGGACCGACCCACGGAGGAAGCACGTGGCGCCAACGGAAGGCAAGACGAGACGTCGCGGGATGCAGCAGTGGAAGGCTCGGGACGGCCGGAGCGGTTCTCCCGGCACCAGAGCGCGGCAGCCATTGTCTCTGCGCCAAACAATGGGCGGCAGCAGGATGGAGGACGGTGCCAACCGAGTCCGAAATTGGATCGCACACGAGCGCGCGGGATGTCGGCTTCCGATACGGGCGCCTGTCTGGTACACGGCGCGACGGCGCGGCAAACGCCGAGGTAATCCGGCCCGCCGCGGCGCCCACCGAGCGGAAAGGGACTTGCCCAGCAGCCGCTCCTCGGCAACGGACATTCTCACGTTCGCACGCCGCACCGGACGTCAGCGCTGCAACTCGAACCGCCCGGGGATGTCGGCATTTGCGAATGTGGTCACCTCCAGCCGAAAGACAACGCATGCAGAGGAGCTCAGGCCGAAACAAGACTAGAAACTTGCCGCCGCAGAGCCATAAAGAGCTACGTCAAGGAGACAAGCTCAAACCCGCGTAGCTCAAGTACGACGGGAGGGCAAACTTCACTGAAAGGGCGGCTTCCGATAGAGAGAACTCTGAGGCCGCTCGCAGACTGGGCAGCAGTGAAGACCACACATCACATCCCAAATGCAATATGTTTCAAACCGAGACGTATCCTGATCTAACATGCAAGAAGCCTACGATGACGGTGCAATGAGGTCAGCTCAGCCATAACGCGACGAGAAACACAGTGTAGTACGCGTGTAAGGTAGAGTTCATGAAACGCGAGTTCAGCAACAACGACACCCTTGAGTACTTGGATCACCAGCTTTAAAATATATCGAAAGCAATACCAGTCCCAATGCGCAAGGGCTTTTACGAGAGCTACACGCGCTCTGTACGCGTGTACACCCTTCGACAACGCAAGACGAAGACACGCAGGGATTATGCCGGGAAAATTTTCTCGAGCAGGGAAAAAATGCATATATTATCTGCAGGCTTTGGAATAATCTCGACTACCCGAGGTTGTTCAACGCGCATCAAAATCTCATGCGGGGGAAGCCATAAAAGCAGAAAAAAAGAAAGGCAAGGCAAAGCGCGGCACGCATATCGTTACTGACCGGTCGAGTATAACGCGCGGAAGATGCCACCGCGTTCCCAAAGATAGAAGCAGAGGAAAACACCTGGGCGAAAACTTTGCACCGAGCGAATGCGCCCTTGAATGGCAGCTCCTCCTTGCAGAGGCCCTTCCCTCGCCTTCCCACGGTTTTCTTTCTCTTTCCGGGAGACGGCATCGAAAATGGCGCACACTAACAACCTGACCGGCGGCGCGGCCGAAACGGCTCCTTTCGATCGGCTGCACGCGATCCGAACGTCGATCTCTGCGCGGCCTTGCATAATTCAGGGGCTCCAAATTACCCCCGCACGGGACGGGAAAGAGAGAGGCGCACGGAAAAAAAAAAAAGAGGGAAATAAAAGTTGGCTTTCGCTGCCTTCCGCCAGCCAAGCGCGGAAGAAGCGGAGCGAGCCAGACGAAAATGGCGCCCAGTTTCGACGCTGCCGTCGCAGCGAGACCGATGATGGATGACGGGCCGGAGTTGTTGCCGCGGCGTTCGCCCGTAAGGCACACTCCCCCCTCGCTTCCGGCACTGCGGACGGATGGCTGGGCGAAGCGGCGAAATTAAAGCGCAGTCGGTTTGCCCGGTCGAATCAGTCAGGCCAGGCGGCGAGTTTTCGGACAGCATATTCACGTTGACAACAACCTCCGCTCGCAGGCTTCGCCGGCGCAGTTGACTCCGAAGGCCTGCCCAGTGTTGCGTCGAGCGCGGAAATATTCCCCGAGATTCTCAACCGCATTCTGGGCGAAGCGAGCGGTCGGTATCACGTTCGCCCTGATGCAAGCAATGACAGGGCTCGCACCGCACAATCGACTCAGCTGTGCCGCGCCTCATTTCGACGTTCAGCCCCAACTGCGATGTGCAGCTGCGGCCATCTTCCTTTTTAAGCTCACCAAAGCAGCTGCCAGGACAGCAGGAAGCTTTAGAGCCCTGTCGCTCAGCTGCTCGCAAGCAACAAAAATGCTAAATCCAGCACAGAGATGCGGAATCAATGCCGAAGCATGTCCTCCCAGTTCGGGCATTCCATTCGCAGCTCCAGACGGGGGGACCCTTGAACGTCCTCGTCTCGCTCGCCTCGGCGGAGATGAGCGCCTTTCTCTGCAGGAAGACGCCAGCGAGCTTCCGACGGCGCGCAGGGGGAGGCCGTCACGCGACCGGGGCCCCAGGGTCGTTGCGCGCGCGCAGCTGCGCCCGCCGCGACCGAAATAGACGACGGGCCCAGTCACGTGCGCAGACAGAGCACGCGCGCGCCGCCCAGAAGACGAGCCACATCAACAGGTTCGCCAGTCCCCCTGCACTGCGACTCTCCGCGTGAGGGCATTTCGCTCCGAGAAGTTGTCGTAGTAGTAGTACGAACAAAGCCGCACTTTCGGGGATCCGACTTCGGATAAAACGCGCAGAAGGGCAGCACGCTCTCTCTCCTGGGCGCCCCTGATCCGGGTGACGATCGCGCTGCCCTCACGAAATCATCCAAGCCCGTGAAAGTTAAACCATCAGGTGCAGCGAACATAAGGCAGACAAAGTGCGAGCACCTTCTCTCCAAATTACCATTTCGCTGCAAGGAGCCCCGGAGGCCAAACGCACTGACGTCACTGACACGTCAGAAAAGCTGCGACTGGGCGTACCACTCGAGTGGACCAGCGACGGTAGCAAGTGCAAAGGTGCACCGACGTTCGAGTCTACTTGCAAAGCGAACGCAAACACGCCAGCCGTCGAGTTAGGAACATTCCACAGCGCAGTCCAGTGACTCCGTGTACTTTTTACGCGACTCGTGCACAGGCAAAAACGGTAACGAGCAGCGTTCAAGGGAGGGTCTCCGGCGGAGGTGTGGCAGGACTGGTGGTTGCGGTGTGCACCGAGGCAGATCGAATCTACACCACCACAACGGGCGCTTTTGTACACCAAGTGACGTCACGCTGCGGGCAACATGTATTTGGAAGCCCACCGAAACCTTTCCTTCCCGAGAATTGCCCAATAAATTTAAACGGCAGCAAGCAGGAAAATGCTTGATAACAAACAACCTTTCCCGTTAGTTCAGCCATAACGGGCATCAAGCTTGATGGATGTATAACGCAGGACGTAAAACATAAAAGACGAGCTGGAGTAATAAAGCGTGTCAGTACTCGTGTTCGAATCCAGCACTGTGCCATAAACGCGGAAATGGTACAAAAACAGAGCAGCCGGCTCTTGCGAGCAGCGCTCAATGAGGCGCTAAAGAAAACGTGGAGAGTTTCGCCTTGTTCTGCGACCGTTCCACTAGAGCGTGAATCATGCGATTCTTGAGGCATGAACCCGCGTACTGAAGCATCCCTGGCCGACAAAGAAGACCGCCAAAAGCAGCACAAACGCTGCGGCGCCCGGCAGCCGGCTTTCCTTCGCGGGAAAGCCAGGCGGCGCGACCGCACGTAGTGGCTGGCGCACAAAGCAACGCGGCACCATCAATCCGAGCCGGGACGGGGCCCCAGCCGGCGGCCTTGAACCCCGCGAGGCGCCGGCAAAGCGCGCACCGCCACCTGCCGCGCGCCAGGTCTCCTCCTCCTCGCTGCAGTTCAAAGACCCGCAGGGTGTGGGGCGCCAATGCTCACCACTGGGCACGCTTTTCAACTCCCAAAACAAGAGCCGTCATGCAGAGAGGACCCTAGTCACGATGCGTCCTCGCTAGAGAGATCAATTCCAAAATATATTTCTGACGCGAGAAAGAAACGCTGCGGCCGCAGGAAATGCCGCACGAAAGCGCCGTGCTGTCGCAAGAGCCATCCGGGAAAATTCTTCCGCGCGTCACGTCCCAGCTTTTGTCGCTTCTTTCCGACCAGCAGCAACAAAAAGCAAATTGACAAAAAACGAAAAAAAAAAGGAAAGGGTGTGGTGGAAGGGTGCGGACTACATACGTAATTTGATGCCGAGCTCTGTGGAGTCCAAAACACCCGGGGTGATTAAGAGTACATAACGAAACGCAGCGGTAAAAAACGTGGAGTACGCTACCACCAATCGAAGTACGGACAACGTGTTATACGGGGAGCGAAAACGAGCAGAAAAAAAATAAAAAAAGCACTCAAGAGAGAAACGACTCGTCGCGAGGCATAGCGCAATGACGGAGCGAAAAGCTGAGTCACAACGGGACCAGGTAACCCGACGGTCGGAAAAAGCGCGCGCGCGCCGGAATGTGGCGGGCCGTAAACTGTCCCCCTCCTCGACGAGCCGTCATGTCGAGCCACGTTCGCGCAGACCGGAAAAAGAAACTCGCATCCCCCTCCCCGTCTCTGAGCGAAGCGTGACGCCCCGCGAGCGAAACAAGCGTCTCCGGAACGACGACGGCGAGCCAAAATAGGGCCCCTATTGTTGGCCGACTGCAGAGGGAAACCCGATGGCTCGGACAGGCTCTGCGCAGACGGGGCATACATGCATGTATGCGGAGCGCGTTCAAGGCTCGCGTCGAAGGCGCCCTTTCACGCGGCCGCGAATGCGTGCGCGCAATGCGGGGACGCAAGCCTTAATGCAAGCGTGCCACGAGCGCCACCAAGGCCGCCGCCGCGCCTTCCCCCCTGGCTCGCGCCGACATTGTCTTCTCGCCGGGGCAACGCGCCTTTTAAACGGGCCCCGCTATCAGCAGCAGCGAGGAAGACTCCCTTTGTGGGCTGGGAGGCAGAGCGGGCAAAGAAACGCAGTCACGCGGCGCAGCGCTCTCCGCGGGACACTCCCCCTCGCTGATAGCGGAGCTGCGCCGATAACCCGGAGAGGGAACGGGGGCGGTAGTACTGGCACCGCAGGGTCTGAATAACGCGGAACCGGTGATCTGCTGGTAAACAGAAACTCCGCGGCAAACCAGAACCTGAAGTCCTTCATGGCCACTAGGAGTCATCGATGTGGTGCGATGTGATGCTGATGCTGCGCAAAGCGATACTAGGACACGACCCGTTAATGACGTGCCGCCGCGGTGGCTCAGTGGTTATGGCGATCGGCTGCTGACCCGAAAGACGCGGGTTCGATCCCGGCCGCGGCGGTCGCATTTCGATGGGGGCGGAATTCTAGAGGCCCGTGCACTGTGCAATGTCAGTGCACGCTAAAGAACCCCAGGTGGTCGAAATTTCCAGAGTCCTTCACTACGGCGTCCCTCATAGCCTGAGTCACCTAGGAATGTTATACCCCCGTAAACCATCAAACCGTTAAGGACGCGTGCAGTCAAGAACATCTCAACAGTACGTTTTTTTCTTTTTTTTTTTTCAAAATTGCAACACTGGGGGCTTAATTGCGGTATCCCCAATTCACTCGGAACAAACGGCTACCGCGTGAAGTTTAACTTCCACGTATTCATGAATTAAAAATACGCGGGAGGTTCATCCGGTGCCGGCCACTGCGTGTGAACACACGTACTCAGAAGAAAAAAAATATTCGGGGAATAGACTCGCGGGGGCCGGCTGCAATGCAAGCGCGACATACTGCGCAACGCGCAGACTCGCCACCGCCAGGCATGAGCTCGCACAGACACACGCTGCACTGCTGGACGCAGCAGAGTGTGAAATGCAATGTTATTCTCAATGCGGCAGTGATCCAGCTGGGAAGCGGAGTGCCCACAACGAGAGCGTTTTAATATCACGGCGGCTCCAACGAACGAGCCCCGTCGGCGGCACATTGATCGTAAACAACGTGTCGACTTGGCGCAGAGAAGCAAACACCGGCACTGCGCATGGAAGAGCGAAGGAAGCCAAGGAACGGCACTTCTTTCTCGATTCTGTACGGCGACGTTCCCGGAAGAAGAGACGCGGGGGAGCGAGTGTTTTTAATTAGGGTCGGTGGAAGCGACGACGCCGATGGGTCCCAGCAGCGCGACAGCAGCACGGGGTCAGGATGGGCGGGAATGCCGGGAAGGCCATTCGTCCTCCCGATCGATGGACCAGCGCCCGGAGACGACGACCAGGTCAGGCGCGATGCCGCAGCGGAAAGCCTTCCCCCACCCCGGAGAGGGGCGCGCGCAAAAACACGGACAAAAAGCCGGGCCGCGAATCGCGCAGATGACACGGGACCGTTGACGCCGAAAGGGGAAACCAGGGGCGTCGACCGCTATCGCACGCTGTATGCAGCGGGAGCCACCAGCTAATAATCGGTCGCGGCATCAGAGCACGGGTAAAGGCCGGCCAAAGGGCAGCAAAAAAGGCGAGCGAAATTTAGCCATCGAAACAGCGCAAATAAAATGCATCGCCGCGTCTAATTTTGTCGCGAGCGTAAAAGAGCGCCGTCCAACCCTTTCACGTCGCACCGTGGGAGACGAACAAAAACCTTGCGCCATTTGAGTAGATGAGCCCAGAGCGTGCCCCTAGCAACGCGAAATGCGAAGAAACGCCGGCAAAAATGAGAAGCCTCCAAACGATCGCAACGCAGAATGTTCGGACCCTTTAATGAAAACGCCATCTTTAGGGATTCCTTTGAGAAAGAACCATTTGGGGATTCTGTTTATGATCCCAGCATGTGGCGTGGGCTTACAGAGGCTCAGAGAAGTTTCGTCCGCTCTTTCCCGATACTGCATTGAAAGAAGTGAACAAGCGCAGACGGCACTCGTACGCGAAGCTTGCAAACAGCAGCAGCTGAAAGGATGAAAGCAGAAATTCCCTACACCAGTGAAAACCTCGCAAGTGTCGGCTCAGGGAGGTGCGTAATAAAACAGAGGAAATTATTTAAAGAATGAGAGCACTTCGCCGATTTCACGCGTTCTTCGCATGCAGCGGAGCGAATAATATCGTCACGTCAACAAATCGGATGAAAAGGAGCCAAGCGCCCCGCCGCGGCAAGAGCCAGCTGTCGTCGGATGCGACTCGGGACGTCGGACTAGAAGCACAGCCCTCGTCGAGGGGCGCAGTGACAAAGCCACTCGCGCATTTAAGCCACGCGTGAAATCTGTGCCGCGATGCGTCGAACGGCTCTCGCAGGCACAGGACGTCGCCGCACGGCCGACACCACGGCGGCGTTCGTGCGCGGGAAGCTAATGTGGGCCACCAGACAACCCACGCGCCTGCAACGCGCCGGGTCAAGCGCACAGCCCTCCGTCCGGTCGCTTCGGAGAGTCGAGGCGCGCATACAATGATTATGCTACCGGCAAACTGCTATACGGAGCACTTTGCCCCAGCGGAACTTCGATTTAGCAGCTTTGAAATTTACACTCTGGAGCAAATGCCACATTCGCCTGGAAGCACTCTGCAACACGTACGCTGTACATATTTTCCCGAGCTGTCAGAATCTCAACAACGAAATTAGGTATTTAGTTCAGCGTCCGAATCTCTTAGGTTTGCAAACAACGCCGGAAGAGTTTAAACGCGATGTGAAGGTGTGCTGCACCCCTATGCCGGTCGCTAACAGCAAAATCAATTGAGGACCTGTTTCCATGTTTTGCGGCGCATACGTGAGACACCTTCGTAAAATATGTCGCAAAATGTTTAAGAGCACATACTTTGCATATGTTCGCGAGCAGAGGGGACCAAATGCGTTGCTGCGCGGTTCTTTTCTTTTTAAGAAACGACAATCTTCTCTACACTGAAAGCTCTGCAGTTTGTGTGAGTTACGCCAGGCAGTCCTGTCATGCTTTCTTGCAGACTGGTGCTTGCTCACTTGAAAGCAACTAATCAGACTCTGACATCCTTGCGAGGCAGGCCAGTCGTCGTCAACGTATCCTAAAATGGGCACAACGGCTGCACTATCCCTCCACGACGAAAGACAAAGCACTTGAAGTCATCACTCGCGTGTCCGGACGTTGGTACTCGGTTGTCTTCACCGCGGACGTCGCGCAAAGGGATGGGCGTTGTACGAACGAGAGCTCAGCATCGCCCAGTCACCAGCACATTACGGGGCTACAATCTCGCGGGACGGATGTGCAGTGTCCAATGCGCTTGCCAATGCTTACTGTGTTGTGCTTATGGCACTCAAAGCGCGCCACACAAGTCCGCGTTACGACGTTTTTTTATTGTTATTATTAGCCCATAATTTAAGCAAACTTCGGGACACAACGAACGAATGCCATGCAACGTTCATGCTCACTATGAGTGCGCTTCGACGGACTTTTCCATTTTAAAATTGTGCCGGCAACAGAGGCTACGTCTGGCTGTACAACCGGCACACGACTAGCGCCCAATTCCAGAACAGTCAATCTGGAGCAGTTTGGGGCAATTTTTCAAACTTTATCGAGGTGGCGCAGCAGGAAGAGCTACAGGTGACCACAAGCAACAAAAACGATGGGAGCGCTCAAGCCGCCTTAGGAGATGAATGGGATAGCATTAGATTTCACGTTTGTTGCAGCTTCTGTTGCAACTTCCGCGTGCGTATGCGTCCTTTTCTTTGCAACTGCCAGCCTATCAACCGCCATATTCGGACCGTTAGCTGCATTAAAAGGCATACGCTACTCTGTCACGGTGCACCAATTTGCATCCTATAGTACAGCAGGAGGTTGCTCACAACCTAGTGCGCAGGTTGTGATGACGCCACAAGGTCACGTGACCTCCCTCGCCCAATCAGCGACTTCCTAAACGTCGGATGGCGGATTTTGCTCCTGAGGTGAACTCCCAATGCCATCGTATTAATAGGGACAGCATTCTGCCAGTGGGACATCTTGACAACTACCGCGTATGCCATTCTACCTTCAACACCGAGCAGGCGCGCACAACTGCTGGTGCACCGGCTTTTCGAGAGCAACGGGTGCGTGAAGCCGCATGGCTGCGGTCACCAGCGCTGAAAGGTTTCCTTTCTATACTTCCAGATATCAACGCGTCATTACGGGTCCTGGGAAACACGCTATTGCACGAATCGCGCCTCAGCCACTCTGCAGCAGCTGTCCGAGCAGAAGCCCCAAGCCGACAGTCCCATTTTTGGACTGGACGAATAGCTGCGTACGCGTTCAACCGCGGCTGAAATTTATAACGCCACGGGGGGACGCTTCGCGCTCTCTTCCGCGTCCGCACGCACGCTCGTGGAGACGGCCAAAGCGAGCAGCAGCGGCAGGTCCAGTCGGCGGTTGGTCGCTCATCAGGGGAGTCACGTGCCCGGCCATCCAAGGCGAGACGACGCTGTCCGCAGCCGCCGCCTTTCTGGCCCGCTATTTAACTACCTGCGAACGACAGAAAGGTCCTCTATCGCCGTCAGCGACATCCACGCATAAATGAGTCACAGGCGTGCTCGAGAGGAAGCATTTAAGATACCAACATAAGACACCGGCGCGAAGGGGGTAGCACCGGCGCTGGACAAGAGAGGGTGGATCTGCGGCTTCCTGGAATAGCCCAGCCACGCAGAAACGCGGTCGGCGACAGCCACCTACACGGCGACCCTTCAGGGAGGAGCTGCGCCACACACGCCGTTTACGACGGAAACGCTGCACCCAGGTTGCTTAGCATGCGTCGTGGGCGAGCCTGCGTTGTTTAGATGCCCACGCGGGCCGGTGTACAGGAACCATAAAAAAAAAAAAGGCGCTTCCGAAGAGATGGACGGCGGGAGTTTTACAACGCATTGGCTGCCAGCCATGCGGTCCGATCCCGCCAGTCAGCTGATAGCGAAGCGAGCAGCTGCCGCGTGTTTTCAGGCGCAAATGCGTGGGAAGCGAAACAGGTGATACTCTGCACTACGTCACGCAGACAGTTCCGCGCGAAGCGGATCCTATGTTGCTGTTTTGTTTTTTCCCACTCCGCTTTGGCCTCGAGCAGGAAACGCCGTGCCCCTCCAGCGAACAGTTGCGGGCCACAGAGTACGCAGTGCTCGCGCGGCCAACGTCGGCGGTGGGGTCTCCATCCGACGCGACGCGCAGCCTTGGCGGCTCAGCCGGCTAAACCTTTACAATCTCGAGAGCCACCCATCGCTTCCTGCATGACGCGCGGCCGCTTGCGTCATGCCCGCTAACCTTGGCCCGAAAAAGACGCGCACGGGAGCGCCCATGGCGACGCGAGCGCAATCGGGCAGCCAGTCCCCGATGGCGAAACGGCAGCCGCTTTAAGCGAAAACTACGCGACTGCGGTTCCACAATGTCACACAACGCTCACGCAAAACGGCGAGCGACAATCGCGATAGAAAGCAACGAGCACTGGCGGCCACTCAAAATGGCTGTCAGAGACCTACTGAGCGCCAGATGACAATCTCGGCGAATTTCGACATATACTGGGCGTACAACGCGACGCGACGCACATGTAGAAAAATACGCACAAATACAATAGCGGTTGGCGACACGAATGCAGGCACAAAAAAGAAAGCCCTTTAGCAACGAGCTCCAGAATTCCATTTCCTGTTACTCGGATTCCAAATGCGAACAGCAGCTGCGGACGCTAACACAGCCGTCAGATCAAAGGAAATCCAGAGACAAAAACAAGAACAACGCTGCGACGCAGATACAATAGCAGCTGCAGCGTATACTACAAAACGCGGCCAAGCGGCTGTTACTGCGGGGTAAAATGCGTGACATATACACGCACGTGTGCGCAGTCCCGTAAAGTCAGTGAAGTGCGCCCTTGCGGGGAAAAAAAAAGCTAGAATAGCTGCGTAGTAGGCAAACCGAGCATGCATCGCACAGTGCGGAGCATAAGTTCCGTGGTAGGCGCAACAAAGGTGCCGATAACGGTTATTCATTTTATTTCCAGCGAAATGGCTTCGCACCGGCTTATGAGTCCGCAATCTATAGCAAATGCCGCATGAAGAACACAAACTCGTAACTTAACTCTGGGCTTTATCTCAGCTGAGCGAAGATAACTGAGTAAATTCTCAAGTTGTGGCGGCGCAAACTGCTGTCATAGCTCTCCGCATCAAACCTGCAGCTACTCTAATAGGAAGCTCGAATACCTCGCATCATATCATAGATGCACGCTGGATGGACGAAAGCAAATTGGTTCACGATGTCCAAGAGCACCGGCACACCCTTACGCATCATTGCACCCCATGCATGGACCTGCAACGCCCTTGCACCTGTGTGCAGTCTGAAATAGTGCATGGGTGCATTAATAGTGTCGGCTATATATATATATTATAACGCACTTGCCGCCCGAAGGGCAAGAAAGAGGAAGAGGAAGTGAGTGGGCCCGTTCGACCCCGTCTTCCGCTGCAGTCGCGTCTCTCTGGCCGGTTGAACCGGCGTCACAGTCATAACAATACAAAAAAGGACAAAAGCTACGGGTGCGCAAAGGGCGCCTTCAGCAGTGGCTGCAGCCCTTAATATTAGGTGCATTTTTTAAAAAAATCTCGACAATGCTAGTAATCAACAAAAGCCAGTATACACCTCGCTTGCATCAGTAGAACCGAGGCAAATCGCTACACGCGGCGGACAAAAGTTTCTCTTTTCTTATCAGAGAGGCCGACAGAGCTATTCCGTGCGCCCGTGTCACGCATCACCTGCAGCCCGCGGACGGTACGCGCGCGAGTGACAGGGAGCGGGAAAGAGGCGAGTGTGACTCAATTTTCGAAACTATAGGAACGCTGCTGACGCGGACACCACTCAGCTGCGCAAAATCGTGCACTTACGCGACCCTGGACAGCTACGAATGCCGACGAGATATCGCGGCTGCAGCACTTTGGGGGCCGCGCGTTTCCCCGCCAGCAGCCTACGCCGGCGCACTCGGCTATGCGCGACACAATTTCACTGCAGCAGCGACCGCGATAGAGCCAGCAGTACGGAGAGTACCTTAGCTTAAAAGAGAGAAAACAAAACAACCTAAAGACCACGCACCGTCCTTGGAACGTGCAACCAAGCAGCGCACACGACCGCTTTTGCATATTTCGCCCTCTCGCTGCCGCCATGGATGAGCGGCGCAGTCACGAAGGGCGCCCCTGCCCACAGCGCCTTATCGGAGGGGAGCGCACCGCGGTCGATCCTCGGGGCGCAATGAAAAGGACGAGGAAGTGGTGCCCAGTTGGGCCGGGCAAAAGTGGACGACGCATCGGCGAGGCAGATCAACTCGTCCAACGGCCAGCCCCGCAAGTTTCGCCGAATGGGCACACACGGCTGCAGCTCAGACTCGCTCGGTTCCGTTTCGGAGAGACGATACGAGGACGCGGCGAAACGAGGCCCGCCTGGGCAGCGAAGGAAAAACAACCGGGCGGTTTAATTATGCTTACTTTGGCCACACGGAAGCAGCTTCGGCGGTGCCCCGCGTGGTGCGCGCGAGAAGAAAACACTGACGGTGCCTGCGCGTGCGCCGAGCGGAGCACCCAAGGGTAGGCCGCGAACACGCGCGTCCGCCGAGTTAACTCAGCAGCAGTTTAATGGAATAACGCGGGACGTGTGCGAGCGAACGCTAGCCCAATTTTGAACCATTTAGCATAAAAATATGCGCGACCAGGCATTTTTTTTTTTTCAACGCGCAATAATCCTCAAGACAGAAACAATAATACGCAACCACCGGCCCGCACCTCCTGAGACAGGCAGTGTGGGAGAGACCCCAGACAAGAAAAGCGGCTTTACCTATAACGCAGGCGCAAAGACTGCAGACCGTACACGCAGGTTCCACCGCCAACTCAGTCGGAAAATCTTTCAGAAACTCCTTTGGGAGCGATGAATGCTCCCAGAGCTGAAGTGTTTCCGAAAGCATGCACCAACCCCTGCACACAGGTACCTTTTCCCGATTAACCGCCGCGCTCTTTCCCTCCACACTGGGAACGCAGCCGGCGGACAGCGCCAAGGTCAAACAGAGGTCACAGCGGCATCTACGCGCGCTAGACTGAAGTGGGCAGCACTGCTCGCTCGAAAGCGAGCAGACGAGATCCATGAAAGACACAGATGCTCGAGTTTGTCAGTACCACAAATGTACAGAGCGCGCAAGAATACAAGGAAAACAAATCGTTACACAGCACGGAAGAACCGAGACACATCAAGAGTCTCGTGTCTTGGGTCCTGCCGCCCTGCGCAACCCTTGCCATGATTCACTTGCAACTAGCCGTAACCGCCACCAAGAAGAAAAGTGTGAGTCTTGAACTTGTGCGTTTTATTTTTTTTTTTTTTTATCGCAAAGACGCTCTCTGAACACTCGATATTTGTATAGAGAGAGAGCGCTGCTTAACGAGCCTTACATATGCCCCAGCTTTCCTGTCAAATCGCGGTACACGCAGACACTGAAATGGCCTTCGTTGACAGTATGGTTTCTTTTCTCTCGGAGGCTCTCCAATGCACTCTTATGTACGTTGGAAGCCGCAGGGGCGCTACCTTTAGCATAGCGTAGACGTATATACGCTCGAAAAGGCGATCTCCTCTCGTGCAAGCAAGCCGGCCAATGGTGACATTTCTTTTTAGTGGGGCAGCTATGAACGGCGAACAACGAAATTATGATTAAGTGCACAGCAGGCTAGCCCTCCAGAAAAACCCTCCTCCACACAGCTGCCAAACTGAACCAGGGTCGTGAACGAAACTCAAGTAGGGGATAAGAAGAGAACTTCAAGGGCCCGCTGGCATTCTCGAAAAGCCATTAAACTGAGCATGGTCATCTAGAAAAGGATATTATGGCCATCAATCAATACACAAAATAAAATATGCAGACACAGACTATGAAAGCACGAATTAAAGAGCAGCGCGGTTCGCGAACAAGCGGTCACACGCGAATGCTTGCTTCCCGTTTTGCACTCATTATGCGCAGTGAACACACTTTATTAGGTCACGCCAGAAGGAATGGCTGATCACTGCCGTTTTTTCCCCTCAGTGGCCAGATTGCAAACTGCGTAGCGTATATACTCACAACAACCGCGTGCCGATGCGATACGACATAATGTCATACAGTAAGAACAACGATCTACCACAGGAGTTGCCAGAACTATATACATACGAGGTCTGTTAGAAAAGTATCCGACCTTATTTTATTCTGCGAACACCAGATGGATATGAACCAAGCGCGCTTGCATCAGCCGACCTTGAACCTTCATGCATATGCGCGAATATTTTCACGCCTGCCGAGAGCGTCAATCGCTGGGACGCAGCGTTTGAGTGAGGTAGTGCGCAGTGCTCTCGTCGGTTTTTTATTGCAAGGAAAATGGCGGAGTGACTGGAGCAGCGCTACTGCGTCAAATTTTGCCAAAAACTGGGCGACAGCCAAGTGGAAACCATTCGGAATATTCAGACGGGTTTCGGTGATGATGCTATGAGCAGCCCACAGATTAAGCAGTGGTACAACTGGTTTAAAGACGGCCGCACATCGGTGGAGAGCGAGCCGCTCCGGTCGGCCATCAACATGCGGAAATGGCCAGGTCGCTGCCGAGGTGAACGCTCTGGTGATGCGGGACCATCGTGTGACTATCCGAGAAATTGCGGAAAAGTTTTACATCCCCACTTTTCCTGCTCGTTCCATTATCACCCAAGATTTGGCAATGAAGAGAGTTGCGGCGAAATTTGTGCCGAAGCTGCTCACGGAGGAGCAAAAGCAGCTTCTTGTTGAAGTCTCACAGGACATGCTGGATTCCGCAAACAGTGACCCCGACTTCAACACCAGAATGACTGGTGACGAGTCTTGGGTGTACGGGTACGACCCGGAAACCAAATCTCAGTCGTCACAGTGGAAGCATTCCACGTCACCAAGACCAAAGAAGGCCCGCCAAGTGCGCAGCATTGTCAAAGTGATGCTGACTGCTTTCTTTGACTCCCTCTGTGTGTCACACCACGAGTACGCACCCCACAGGGTCAGAAATGACCAAATAGTACTACAGGGATGTCCTCCGTCGCCTACGTGGTGCTGTGCGGCGCAAGAGATCGGAGTTGAGGTAACCAGGAAATTGGCGCAGCCATCACGACAATGCTCCTGCACGTTCCTCGCACTTTATTCAGACTTTTTTTGGCGAAAAATCAGACTCCTCTAGTTCAACTAGTTCAGCTCTAGTTCAACTAGCTCTAGTTCAGCTCCTTGCTCTCCTGATATGCCCTCTGCGACTTCTGGCTGTTTCTAAAAATAAAGAGGTCATTGAAAGGAGCGCGATTCCAGCCAAGAGAGGACATTATGGCTGCAACGACCGCTGAGCTAAACTCTATTCCCAAAGGGGCCTTTTCGGAATACTTCCAACAATGGCAGCAACGCTGGGAGAAGTGTGTGGAGTGACCCCGACTTCAACACCAGAATGACTGGTGACGAGTCTTTTTTTTTTCTTCCGCCAAAGGTCGGATACTTTTCTAACAGACCTTGTATATATATACTCGTATATATATCGTATATATATATACTCGTATAGAAAGCGACGCACCCTCTTGGCAAGTGCAGCAACATTCATTTGAGTATCGAAGCAGCGCCAGGACACGCGACCGAAGCCAACCAAAGAGTTTCGCCAGAAAAAAAAAAAAAAAAGGAATAGACTCGGCCGGCCGTACAGCGCCTTCTCGTCTTTATCTGGGTGTTCCAGGAACGGCGAAAGGGAGCCGCTATCACATTCCGCGAGGAAAGACGGCGGGGTCGAAAGCGGAGACCGCTATCTAGCCTCCTCTGGTCAGGCAGCTTTTGTAATGTCGATTACAGAGTGCGCGAACGAGCGGGCCGGCCAAACCATCGGATACCTGGGTCGCAACAAGCACCGCAAGAGCTGGAGACCGAGCAGCGTTGGGCCGACGACAGCCGTCGCTCAGGCCGCTGCCGGCGGCCAGAAAACAACGGAGAAGAAGCGGATTAACCCACTCGACACACTGCGGACGGGCTCCGAGACCAAGGCTGCCACCGCTGCTCGATGACGATGCTGAGTTGGAAATAATCAGCAGTAAATTTCTGAAAAACACTAAAGTATATTCTGCCATAATACTGTCAAAATTATTTCAGCAATCCCTACAAGACGGTGAACTCCCAGATGAGTGGAAACTGGGTAAGGTGGTTCCACTCCACAAATCAGGCGTCAAACACCTTTCACTCAACTATCGACCAATATCATTAACCAGCATTCCTTGCAAGATAATGGAGCACGTCATCCTGTCTCTTCTAGCTAACTTTCTTGAGTCATCTTCGTTCTTCAACTGTGCACAACATGGTTTTAGAAAATACTTCTCTTGCGAAACACAATTACTAAGTCTTACGAGCAATATTAACTTCATACTTGATCATGGCAATGAGGCTGACTGTATTTACTCAGACTTTCGCAAAGCAGTTGACACAGTGTCGCACAACTTCTTTACAAACTAAGTAAACTTAATATTGACCATAACGTACTAAGGTGGATTGAGTGCTTTTTGTCTAACCGATTGCAGTATGTACACGCTAATGGCTTTAACTCGTCATCCATTCCTGTGACCTCCGGCGTCCCACAAGGTTCTGTCATAGGTCCTTTGCTGTTCCTTGTATATATTAATGACCTGCCTAACAATGTAACATCTTCAGTAGGACTCTTTGCGGACGATTGTGTCGTTTACCGCGAAATAAAAAATATGAATGACGTTGAATTACTTCAGGCAGACCTAACCACTATCTCTAACTGGTGTTCACAATGGCAAATGACTCTTAATACGACTAAATGCAAAGTAATGCGCTTTTTCCGTCGCGAAAATTCAAGTCCCGTTGCCTACACTATTTCTGCTTCCTTGCTAACATCCGTGGAATCTTATAAATATCTCGGCGTCATTCTAACACCAGATCTAACTTGGAAAGCACAAGTCAGCTCTATCATAGCTTCCGCTAACCGCATGCTTGGATACCTTAAGTGAAATTTTTACTTAGCACTGTTGTGTTTCTACCCCCCCCCCCCCCCCCTTTAACTCCCTTTGTGTTATTTATTCACAAAGGAAAATTGGGTCACTGACCAAGTCAAGAAATGAAAAATGACGGTTCTCTTTGTGTGTTCCCGTCACACCTGTGTCCACTTCGGACCACGTGGGCCCGATCAGGCCGCTACCGTGAACAATCGCCAAGGTCGACAACCTCGCGACGACCATGGGAAGTGAGATGCTTGGAATGCCCCTCCGAGCCTCAGCGGATTAGTGTGGCAGGAATGTCAAAGGCCATTGTCAGCCAAAACCCCAGCGAAATTCCTTGAACGGAGTGCAGCGGCGACGAAGGCAGGCGAGGCCCAGGAGCTATTGTCCGAGCAACCACCGTGAATGCGGAGGCGACCTGGCGGCGCCGTCACGCTGGCGGATAATTGAAGAATTCTGTGTCCCCGACTCGCGTTCTGGGCAATCGGCGGGGAGGCAAGTTCATTCCCCTGCTGAAAGACTTCAGGAGATTCCTTTCCCGCGGGGCTGGATGAGTCAGCAATCTCCCCCTCTCTTCGACCCAGCTGCGACAGAGTGGACAAGCTCGCACCTGCCCAGCCGTGGGCGGTAGCAAGAAGGTCCCCTTCGATCCATCCGATTGGACAGTGCTCGTCGACCATTTTTCCCCAGCCAGGGATCTGGGGAAACCGGACGATATTTAACTCGGCCGTGAGTGTGGCCGAAGAGAAGCCTGCTAGCTCCAGTCGACTACGGTTGACGAAGACGTTCCCCTTCCACTGAGAGCCATTCTCAGCTCCGCTCTATGTAAATAATGTAAATATGTGAATACAGTTTTTTCCTTCTCTTCCCCTACTCCCCGTCTCCGGCCCACGTTCCTTCCTCCTTCGGCACTGCGGCGGTGCTCCTGGACCTGATGCCTGGTGGGACACGCTTCTAGCATCGACAAATATATCAACTGGTTGGCAGCGGCGGGATCTTCCACGCTTGGTCCTGGCTTCAGCAGTGGTGAGCGCTTGACTTTCTTTAAGAATCTGCCAGGCTTGATAACTCTGGAAATTTATCACTTCCTGTAGATTGTTTTTCTGCACGTGCTCGCTTAAGCATTTCACGTAGCAGCTTATTTTTTGAAAGTCCTCGTTCGAGAATTGCCATGGATTTGAGCAAGCTAAAGAAGCCAGAGTTGATGTTGCTGTGTGAAAAGCTGGGTATTGAGGCCAGGAAGAGTCACAGAAAGCCGCAGCTGATTGAGGCTATTGAGGAATGTGGTGCTAAGGAGGGAGACAAAATTTTGGAGACCTGGGAGGTCATTCAGGAGGGAATCAGGAACGCTAAGGAGGAGGCCGACAGGGTTGAAAAGGAACGTAAGGAGAAGTTCGTCAGGATTGAAAAAGAACGCCTTTGCCGCAAGGAAGCCGCTAAGAAGGAGGCTGACAGGATTGAAAAAGAACGCCTTTACCGCAAGGAAGCCGCTAAGGAGGAGGCTGACAGGATGGAAAAGGAGCGTCTTCGTCTCAAGGAAGCCGATGAAAAGCAACTTGCTTTAATGCGTTTGGAGTTGCAAACTTTACTGGCGAAGCGCGCCGAGAGGAATTCGACATTAAATCAGGAGGTTCCGGCGCGAAGTGAAATTAAAATCATGAATGAAAACTGCGTGTCTTTGCCCATTGCCCGCGTCGCAAATGAGAGCCCGCTCGGGGTGCGTCTGACCGAGGCAGCCATCTCCCAAAACCTGCCTAAGCAGCATCCCTCCATTTTCAATAATCGCTCGGATATGCTGCCCAAAGAAAAGGGCCTTAGTTTTGGAGATAACGCTGCGCAGGTCCTCACCATTTCGAAGGCTCGTGAGGTCGCGGCGCCAGCAGAGCACGTGGTTGAAGAGGGCAAACCTCAACCTGTAAGCCCGAAGCCTGTAAATTCTCGCGGTGACGAGCCAGAGCAATCTCTAGTAAAGACTGACGATGAGACGAACGCCGGCGACTTAACCCGTGACGGCTCCGCGTTACCTAATGACGAGTCAGCACAGGACTTACTCACTTCTAGCACAGGGATAAAGAGCACCGATAGTAGTGCAAGCTGTAGTGAGTCTTCCGAAGCAGGCGCAAGTGATGAGCTGGGGCTAGGTGAGGAATTGAATACCAATCTTGTGTTGCCCCACTCAGATGGCTTTCTCGAACTCCTTCGTGTGGACAGAGAAACGTTCACCGCTGAGCAAGAGAAAGACCAGACTCTACATTACTTGAGTCACCAAAGTGACATAGGTGTGTCACGGAAGAACATACCTTTCCAGCTCCGTTCTGGCCTGCTGTACCGCCAGTATAAGGATAGGAAAGGTATCCAATACGACCAACTTACTGCCCGCGTCGCGAACGAGAGCCCGCTCGAGCTGCGTCTGACCAAGGCAGCCGTCTCCCAAAACCTGCCTATGCAGTATCCCTCGATTTTATCAAATCGCTTGGATATGCTGCCCAAAGAAAAAGGCCTTTGTTTTGGAAATAATGCTGCGCAGGTCCTTACCAGTTCGAAGGCTCCAGAATTCGCAGAGCCAGCAGAGCACGCGGGTGAAGAGGGCAAACGTGGCCCTGTAAGCCTTATAAACTCTAACGGTAGTGAGCCAGAGCAGGCTGGATCACAAACTGACAATGAGGCGAACGCCGACGACTTAACCTGTGACGGTTCCGCGATGGCTAGTGACGCGCCCCGCAAACCAACAGCGAGGGTTTCCACAGAGCGGCGGCGTATAGAGGTGGCCAAACGGGGAATGTTAATGAAGGGGAAAGTGCGCCTCATGTTGACTGCTGCACAGAAAACCGGACAACCGGTTACCCGCCCCAATTTGGCACCTCAGCGCTCAAGAGTTCGCACGCGCCGCTTGAAGGGAACACAAGCTAAGGGGACGCAACGCGCGAACCCAATCCGAGAGAGACGGATACGCTGGCACGGCATTCGCACCCGTTCGTTCCCTTCTCGCATTCTGCTTTCTGAGCGTCAGCCAAACTTCAGAACCGCGAGACTTGGACGAGGAACAGTTAAGGGTCCCAAGCTGAAATTCCTAGCCTTGTGTCCTGTTGCACCTGCTAGAGTAGCTATCGGACCGCGGCCGCGCAGGGGGCGGCTGAAAAATAGGAACCAGTAAATTCCCTGAGTCGCACCGCTGTTTGCGGGCGGGTTCGAGGAATAACCCGTTCTTGAGTTGAATGCTTGTCTCTTTTGTTCATTTAACTCTCCTGTACAGAAATGCAAGCTGAAATTCCTAGCATTATGTAATGTCTTATCTGCTAAAGCAGCTGTCGGACCACGGCCGCGCAAGGGGCGGATATGACGCATAATCTCATATTGAGTTTAATGCTTGTTTTTTGTCTTTTGTTCTTTACACTCTCCTATGCGAAATGAGAGCGAAATTTCGGAGCTTGGCATTGCGGGACTCAGTTCACATGCGTTGCCGAAAGGTGCGAGTAATGGCAACGCTGATGGCCTCAGCCGAAGCTTTCCCGTGTAATGCCCTCTCCTGACTCCCCAGATGTTATTCCGCTATGCAAATTTGTATTTTCTTTTTTGCTTTAGCGGGAATCATTTTTTTTTTCTCTGTTTTGTATGTATGTTCAGCAGCTCCACCTTCCCTTTGTGCTCTCACGGGCGGTGGCTTTCTGTGACATACACCGTGCTACGGCACCCCCCCAAAATTTTAGGAAATTTTCCTCCCTTTTGGCTAAACAAGCTCTGTGTATTCTGGTTTGGTCAAACATGTCAACTTTCGGAGGAGGACGTAAATTTCACGCTACAGCTCATTTTCTCTAAAGAGATTTTGTTGACCGAAAACAGCTTGGCAGTTCTTGAAGTCAGTTTGGCGCTTTCTGCTTGTTGGGCTTTGGACTTTGCTGGTTGAGCTCGTTACAGCTGTCAACGAAGCAAGAAGAACCTTTGGGCCCAGCTGTGACCAAAGGCCGAACGGACACAACTCCAGGTCTCTGCGCGCAGCAGCGTTGGCTGCAACCACTACGAGACCTCTTCGGGCGGCGGACGTGCTGTTGTGTTTCTACCCCCCCCCCCCCCCCCCCCCCTTTAACTCCCTTTGTGTTATTTATTCACAAAGGAAAATTGGGTCACTGACCAAGTCAAGAAATGAAAAATGACGGTTCTCTTTGTGTGTTCCCGTCACACCTGTGTCCACTTCGGACCACGTGGGCCCGATCAGGCCGCTACCGTGAACAATCGCCAAGGTCGACAACCTCGCGACGACCATGGGAAGTGAGATGCTTGGAATGCCCCTCCGAGCCTCAGCGGATTAGTGTGGCAGGAATGTCAAAGGCCATTGTCAGCCAAAACCCCAGCGAAATTCCTTGAACGGAGTGCAGCGGCGACGAAGGCAGGCGAGGCCCAGGAGCTATTGTCCGAGCAACCACCGTGAATGCGGAGGCGACCTGGCGGCGCCGTCACGCTGGCGGATAATTGAAGAATTCTGTGTCCCCGACTCGCGTTCTGGGCAATCGGCGGGGAGGCAAGTTCATTCCCCTGCTGAAAGACTTCAGGAGATTCCTTTCCCGCGGGGCTGGATGAGTCAGCAATCTCCCCCTCTCTTCGACCCAGCTGCGACAGAGTGGACAAGCTCGCACCTGCCCAGCCGTGGGCGGTAGCAAGAAGGTCCCCTTCGATCCATCCGATTGGACAGTGCTCGTCGACCATTTTTCCCCAGCCAGGGATCTGGGGAAACCGGACGATATTTAACTCGGCCGTGAGTGTGGCCGAAGAGAAGCCTGCTAGCTCCAGTCGACTACGGTTGACGAAGACGTTCCCCTTCCACTGAGAGCCATTCTCAGCTCCGCTCTATGTAAATAATGTAAATATGTGAATACAGTTTTTTCCTTCTCTTCCCCTACTCCCCGTCTCCGGCCCACGTTCCTTCCTCCTTCGGCACTGCGGCGGTGCTCCTGGACCTGATGCCTGGTGGGACACGCTTCTAGCATCGACAAATATATCAGCACCAACCCCTGTGAAGCTTCTTCTGTATAAGTCACTTGTGCGCTCAAATTAAAATACGCTAACTCTGTATGGGACCCTTTCACTAACACACTTATCGACGCCCTAGAAGCTGTGCAGAATAGAGCAGCGCGTTTTATTGTGCGCAACTATGATCGTGCTCCCAGTGTCACAGAAATAAAAAAACAGTTTATCGTTAACCCCTCTTGCTCTGCGCAGAAAAGTGTCCCGTCTGTGCCTGTTTTTTTTTTAATTTACAGCATGAACTCTACTCTTGAGGATTATTAGTTTATGGGGTTTAACGTCCCAAAGCGACTGAGGCTATGAGAGACGCCGAAGTGAAGGGCTCCGGAAATTTCGACCACCTGGGGTTCTTTAACGTGCACTGACATCGCACAGTACACGGGCCTCTAGAATTTCTCCTCCAAAGAAATTCCAGCCGCCGCGGCCGGGATCGAACCCGCGTCTTTCGGGTCAGCAGCCGAGCACCATAGCCACTGAGCCACCGCGGCGGCACTCTTGAGGATGCATTGATCACAACACCAACATATGTTTCATCTCGCATCGATCACTCACGGAAAGTTTACGCTTCTAGTTGCCGGACAAAATCCTGCATAAATTCCTTTATTCCAAAAACATCGTCGGAGTGGAACCCCTTACCACCACATATTGTAGCTGCAAAGGACGTTGATGAGTTTAGGACACTGTTGTCATTACAATATGGTTTACCATAGCCTCAATTGGTTCACTTCGTTTTGAATATTGTGTATTTAGCTCTGTTCCTTTTTTTTTTCGCATGCACTTTGTTTTATTTATAGCCTTCTGCCATCGTACCCGTTCAATGTTTCTACGAATGGTGATATTCTAGTACACATCTTTGTGTTTACTTGCTACGTTTTTCGACTGTTTTTGTGAATTTATTTGTTTCGGTGTTGGTATTCCTAATTCAGTAACACGTTCTGCTGGACGAGTTGGTTCATCTTGGTAATGTAAAGGCTTTTAGCGCAAAACGACTAAGAAAGGACGGGGATAGAACACAGACACAAAGGAGCGCTACTCTCAACTAAATTTATTGCCAGATGAAACAGTCATTTTATACACTAGTTCCGGTACAGAATCTGCTCACATTCCGAAGACTGCGTACCTGCGCACACGCCTGGCGAAGCTGTCGATCACACATCTTGTAAGATAATCCTATCTAATAATTTGTACTCGTGAGAGTACAACTTCACCGAGGGGCTGCTGACACACACAGATCCCTTCTTCCTGATGTGGAACGCCTCTGTCAACACCCGAGAAGCCTCGTCACTGCCTCTTCCGATAACCCGTGTATCTTTTAGCAATGGCACGCATGTCCCTGCCCTATCACAGGATCTACAATGGACAGCCAAGTTTGTTCCGGTCCCCTGCTCAAGGCATCTTTCGTGTTCCCGCAAGCGCTTATTCACCTGTGTTGTGCCTGCCTGTGTTGTGCCGGATTTTCCTCTCTTCCATTGACAGAGTTTTAGATGACGCGTTCGACCGGAACAAAGTAATCAAAGTATTTAGATATGCCGACGATTTCCTAGTGGTTTTGAACAAAAGTGACTCCTTGACCTACCACAACACTGTGGCGGAAGTTTTAAACAGCTTCGAACACTTAAAGGGTTAAAGAGAAGGGAAGAGGGTTAAATTTTGCGCATGAGGTTCCGAAGGATAACAAGTTGCAGTTCCTGGACCTTCAGATCTCTCTTCGAGATGGTTTAGTTTGCTGGTGCTATAAGCCTCGTGCCCAAAAAGAAATTATGCCATATGATTCTGCTCAGTCCAAGACGGTAAAAAGGGCTGTTGCAACCATGTGCTTACTACAAGCTATTAATAAGTCATGTTCTTCAGGAAAGTTTCGATTCACAGATATCGAGGCTGATATCAGCGGGTTTTCCTTTAACCCTTTTAACTGCTGTTGCTGAGACGATGTTGCAAAAATCTAAGAGGAAACCAGCGGTGGATGTAGCAGATAAGGAAGGGAACGAAAGGGCAAGAATGAAAAGGCCTCAAGTGATACTCTCACCGCGTGGCCCACAACTTAAAAAAAGTGGCCAACAAATACGACATTCCAGTTGTTTTTTCAGCGCCCTGCAAGCTGAAAAGCCTATGCCCTAGAGTGAATGGTGAGGAGAGAAATAAGGGATGCCTAACGAAGCACCAGTTCAGATATGTTGGTTGCAATGTTGGAATCGTCTATGAGATACCCCTCAGTTGTGGAAGAGTGTATATTGGCCAATCTGGACGTTGTTTGAATAAGCGCTTGCGGGAACACGAAAGATGCCTTGAGCAGGGGACCGGAACAAACTTGGCTGTCCATTGTAGATCCTGTGATAGGGCAGGGACATGCGTGCCATTGCTAAAAGATACACGGGTTATCGGAAGAGGCAGTGACGAGGCTTCTCGGGTGTTGACAGAGGCGTTCCACATCAGGAAGAAGGGATCTGTGTGTGTCAGCAGCCCCTCGGTGAAGTTGTACTCTCACGAGTACAAATTATTAGATAGGATTATCTTACAAGATGTGTGATCGACAGCTTCGCCAGGCGTGTGCGCAGGTACGCAGTCTTCGGAATGTGAGCAGATTCTGTACCGGAACTAGTGTATAAAATGACTGTTTCATCTGGCAATAAATTTAGTTGAGAGTAGCGCTCCTTTGTGTCTGTGTTCTATCCCCGTCCTTTCTTAGTCGTTTTGCGCTAAAAGCCTTTACATTACCAAGTATTCCTAATTATTGTATTGTTTCGCTTTTTTTAATCCTGTATTTTCTTGCAGCTAGGTTTCTTTTTGCGATCATGGGTATCATCTTTTGTAGGCATGTCTATGTATGCGTTACCCCCCTTTTTTGTAACAGTTTCATTTTATATCTATGTACCACTCCCCTCAATAATGCCCTGTGGGCCATGAGGGTATCAGAAATAAATAAATAAATAAATAAATAAATAAATAAATAAATAAAAGCGTTCGGGATAGAAGAGGCGAAAGAGGGGAGAGGCGTCATCATAGATGGTGCCTGAGCGCACCTGCCGCCCTCGAAGCCGTTTGGCTCAGAGATGGTGGGATGGGCCTGAGAAAGCCAGCAAAAGTTGGAAGGCCTTGGATGCCCCTTAAACACGCGCTTGCACTGTGGGCCATTCCTTGAAGCAGTCAGACACTAGATTGTTAGGGCCAATCACATGTTCCCTGCAAGAACGGAACTAACCAATGACACAATGGCAACCGCACGTTATGCGAAACCGTTAACGCCTTTCGGTTCAGAGTTTCAACGACAGAAAGGAGACGTCTATGCAGTCTGGACCGGGCACCCCAAGCACTCTGGACCACTACCCTCCAGGGAATCTGGCTTCCCTCATACGGCGCGCTGCCGAACTGCCACGTTTCACACCTCCCCAAGGGTCCCTTAACCTTCCATGGCTTCTCCCAGACTCCCAGACGGCGTTCGAAGCTGCACTGTCGTTTGGAGGGCTTGCCTGACGACAACTGAATGTGGCCTGCCCGACGAGTCCTTCCAAACCAACATGAAAGGAGCGCTTCTGACTCCACCCGCCGAAGTGGAATTTCTAACGGCCTTGGGCCAAGGACGCAGGAGGTGAAAAGCGAACACCAACGCTTTTAACGGAGCAGAAACGCAGATATCTCTTCAACCAAAATCAAACGCAGAATACATGGCAAGTTCTCATGTTAACAGCGTGGCACGCTGCATAGCAGCTGCTTCTCCGGGTCCCACTGGTAACCTTCAAAATGTCGCGTGTTATGTTACGCGCCTGCAAGCAATCTAGCCGCGTCACATGCTCCAGAAATGTCAGCAAACGCGGCCTTGTTTTCTTTTCGCAAAACGACACAGAACGTGAGCGTGTCATTCCTTCCTTTGTGCGCCGCGATGCGAACCTGACCTTTTAAGTGCTTCGCGCAGCCTTAGCATTCGTGATTAATAACCGCGGAATGGAGTGCTCGTAGCAACGCGTGAAAAATAAACACGCACTGCTACTACGCAACACAGTGGGCGTTTCGTTATTATTTAAGAGTCGAGAAAGTTGTCTATTTATTACATACACCCGTTCGTTCTCCCTCAGTTTCTACACGCTCGTTAGGGCAAACAAACATCGCTTCGTTACGGCCGGCGAAACCAATCGTGAAAACGACGCGAGGCACGAAAAATGCCATGGTGCTGAACAAAACGCAACTGCTGATAGAGAGAAGCTTTAGTGGGCAACGCCACAGAAGTGTACACGCTTGGGCGAACCCAGGAATCGGAGAAAAAGAGCGCCATCCAGGGCGCTGATGTAAATGACAGTTTCACGCGATAGCAGAAGATCCTAATGTGGCAACTGGCACCTATCAGCACCAGCTGCAACCTGCCGCCTGCCACGTGGCAAAGTGGAGAGAGGTAAGTCCTCCTCTCCGCTTGTATGGTATGTGCGGTCGTCCATGGTAGCTCACAACGAGGTCCCCAAGCTACCGCGCAGTCACAGCTAATGGTAATTATGTGTCCTCCAAGCTTCTCGCATCCTCCGTTGGTTTTAATAGGCATTATGTAAACGTTGCCAGTTGAGTTTCCAATGGCAGCCAGCCCAGAGCCTGACATCCTCAGGATCCTCCGCTGCGTCACAACAGTTTTTCATTCATTCATTCACAGGTCTGACCGCCGCCCTGATCAGTAGCTCCTCAGCCGCTGGGGACTGAGCTGCACATTCAGCCTATCGTAACTCACAGACACGCGGACACCGCGGCAGAGGACACTTGACACGCCTGCGCACTAACCACACGATCACGAGGCGCGCCCGTATTCGGACTCCGAGCCTCTCAACTCTCCATGCCTAGGCATCACGCGAGCGACAAGCGAGAAGCACGCCGGAATACGAGCCTCCGACATGCCCGCTGCGGAATTCGAAGCTTCGAGCGAGGCCATTCGGTGCGAGACGAACGAGGGACGTGGCAGTGCGTCCGTCCACGCTCTGCAGATCCTCATACAACAACCGTAAAGTGTTAATAAACGAGTTTACTTTTAATTTGAGTATACGGCCCTTATTGCTGACATTTATTAGTGTATTCGGATAGGAAAACTGCGCTGTACTGGGATTCGAACCGCGGGCCTCGTGTACGCAACGCGGGTTCTACACCACCACTGCATGCTCTACGCATTTATAATAAACGGACCTAAATGTCTAAAGCATTTTAGGTGGCCGTGAGACGGATATGAAAACGCGTGCATAAAACGTAATCAACTGTGTGGGCAAAGCCAACGCTAAGCTAAAATGACACCTGAACCATTTAATGCGTAACAAAAAATACTACAGCGAAGGAAAAAGAGAAATGTCTGACGATGTACAACAGAATACCGTTTAGACTTGGCGACGTCGGAAATAGCGCGCTGACGGGAAAACATCACGCACAACCACACACGTCAGCACGGTTACGCAAAAAAGCTAAGGAACCAGCTAAACAGACACCGTAGGAATTCTCGTGACAGACGTCCACTTACGCACAGAGCGCACTAAATGCAGCTTCGGGGAAAGGCCATCTCTTATTACTGCCGTTACTGCCATTGTGCCGTGCCGCTTGACGGTGTCAGCATGCGCAATCCCATAAAACAAACTCTTCCTCGGCGCAGGAATCGCTCGCAGCCCGGAGGAAGAAAGGGAAATAAAACGCGTAACAGAAGTCAGGGACGGCGGCAGCAGCAATGTTCGGTCTGTTTAGCCCAGCGTGTCCCCCTTCGCCGATTCGGGCGAGACAAAGAGCAGAAACAAACCAGAAGCACGGCGCGAAGGCGGACGACGAGGGTGCGAGATGATTCAACGGCGTCCCATAAAAATATCCCCACAGAAGAAGAGCATCTGAGCGCGAGGCACCGAAGCAGAAACGAAAACACAAAGAAGGAGGCAGGAATGCTTCGGCGAGCGCAACACACGCACACAATGGGCGACGGTCGACAGCCACGGGAGTGGAGCGGGGGGAGGGTCGTATTGTTTCCGGGATGGATGGAGGGCTGCAGCGGAGGGCGCACCCCTCCTTTCACTCTCCCCGCTGGCGCAGCAGGACGGCCCGCAATGCAGCACGCAGGGAGAGCGAAGGCCGCGACGGTGCTGCGGCAGGGCTTCGCTCCCCGCAGCAGCCACCAGACTGGTCGTAACTCTGGCGAAATTTTCAATTTCAGTCGGCCGCTCTTCATGGCTGCTCCCCCCACCACCTTTTTTTTTCTTCACTCGCTCCCTCGGCCCGGCATTTTCTTTCTTCTCATCTAGCGCAGTTTCAAAGAGGACGCGGAGTGGCGGAAGCGCGACGAGCCACCCGGGGAAAAATTGTGGGCGACAAGGAAAAACAGGGGGGAAAAAAAAAACGAGAGGATTGAACCCGCAGCACGCGGAGGGAAGAATGGGCCGGAAACGAGCGCTACAAAGAAAAAGGGACGAGCACGTTTTCGCATACACCGACACGAAATTGGTGCCGGTCGGAGACAGTCTTTAATGAAAACGGCCCTGCGGGATTGCAGCGCGGCGCAATAAAGTCGTGGCAATGGTAGGTGTCTTAATACGCGGCACGGCTGCGCCTGGCCTCGCTCGGCAAAGCCCGCTTCCCCCGTTCGAAACAGAGGAAATGCCACACTTAAATAAGTGTGGCATTTCCTCTGTTTCCAACGGGGGAAGCGGGCACTCGTGTCTTAAATAAGACACGAGTGCGGTCTGTTGAAAAAAAGAGGGGGAGAGCGACTTATGAGACAGGTTTTAACGCCAGCACAAAGTCCAGGATTTGAACCAAAAAGCGGTGACTCACAAGCAAGCATTTGGTTATAGTTAGAGTCGAGGCCGTTGCCACCGCCCAGAAAATTTGAGCACTGCTAAACAAGATTCCGATGACAAGCTGAACATGTTCTGGATATTCTCCTTTAAATTATGCTGCAAACAACGCCGTTACTTTCGTTTGACTTGGAAGAAAAAGTGAGCCTTAAGTCACATTCTTACAACACAACATCGAGGCTCTTCTCGAACACAAATAGGGTTTGAGTCCCTGCATTCCACCTATCCGCCCAGTTCCTTTTCCGATAACCGAGGAATGTTCCACCAACACGCGTTCAAGTGATCAAAGGTTCCCCACTTGGGCTTTTTCCTGGCAGATGATCGCCACATGTGATCCGATCGACGCGCCTCATTGAAAATGGAGGACCTTGTCTGCTGACGCGTAAGATGTGGTTGGAGCTCGAACGGCGATCAGGCGGCCACTCCAGCCGTGCCCACCATTGCACGCAGAGGCTCTCGCATGATCAGAAAACAATTCGAGATACTCCTTCCTTTGAAAGAACAGAGGCGCACTGACGTGCCTGTTAGTAGCACTAAAATTTGACAAATGAGCAGCAGCTCGTGAAGTAGGCTGAAGCATACTGGGACTGCAGCCGAAGACTGCGCGCAGCGGAGAGGCGCCCCCGGCGACAGGCAGAGCAGAGTCCCCCAGAGACACGTTTCGCAAGCATCGCCTAGTTTCCCCACCTGCGCAAGCCGCAGAGCTGCTGCGGTGAGCCCCCGAAAATGGGATGGATCGGCGGCCGAAAGTCGATGGGTCTCCATGGAAACGGCACCCATTCGACCCGCCGGATGCTGGGGCAGCGGGGGAGGGGGGAGCCCCGGGAAGAACGCGCCCAACACGGCCCCGCGTGGAGCGGGACCCCGTCTGCCGCAGCGGCCCCGGCGAAGTCTCTGGGCCTGGGGCGACCCGGTCGAAGCGACGACAGTCGCAATGCCTGCAAACGCCGCACTCGCTACCTAGCTCGTTTCGCCCACCACCGCCCCCTTGTTTCTTTACTCTTAGTTTTCGCTCCAGCCGACGGGTAGACAGTCGCGAATGACGATGAGCCAAGAGGCGAAGGCATTAGTAACAAGCGCAATCACCGAAGCACTAATGAACGAGGGAAAACATACATGCGCAGCCCAAAGGACGTTGGCTGCCTGGAAAGAGTGATTACACGCCAGGGTCTTACAGCGGGCGTCGCTGATGCAGCGGACAGCATTCGCTATACTTTCCCGAGAGTCATGCCGGGGGAGACTTCAAGACCATCAGTGACAAGAAACCTTTCGCAATGCTGCGTCCCCATCCAGGATGACCTCCGAGCGTGGCGGGACTAAAGTGGAAAACACAGCGCGCAAAAAGCAAGACTCGACCTTTAGTGCTGAGGCGGCGGAAACAAGAACGCCGGCGAAATGATACGCGAGAAAATGTCAGGCGCAAAGCATGCCTACAGGCTGACCGATCCGTGCTGGAGAACAGGCACACACATTCACCACCTCAGCTACAGGGGAAGGTTCTCGCGCGCTAGAACAACAATGCGTGTGCACCGCGAGAAAGAAAATTGTCACAGACCTATAGCTACAGCTGCCCAGGCGCTCAAGAAGCAAGTGATCGGGCAAGAATAAGGGAAGGAAGGGCCAAATAATGAAGTCGTAAGGGGGGGGGCAAAGAAAAAGGAAAATCGCGCAAGCGGTGTAAATGACCGAAGAGCGCAGACGGCTTTCGCAACAGCCGTGATTGGGAAAGGCTGCGCTGCGCGTAAACAAACTGTCAGCATCCATCAACCGAGCATGAGCAGGCTGCAGGACGCGCTGGCGAACCATGCGGCGAGTGTTGGCCTCAGTCAGAGAACAGACAACACGCCCGAAGTCCCAGTTGTTCACCGTCGTTAGCCTCAATACACGCGCACACACCGGCGCTATACTGCAGCAGATTTGCCACTTGGCAGCGGCTTTCAAACAAGCTCACCTAGAAAAAGAAACAGCTTGCGAAATAAATGAGACCGTCAATCATGCTTACGGGAGGGTCGAAGCAGTCGGGTATTATTCTCGAAAATACGGCAAACTTCCTATAGAGCGCAGCGAATAAATCCCGGCGAGTGGTTGAATTTTGGTGGAATCCTCACCGAGTGCTGGAGGATCATTTCTGCCAGACATGCACTCAAAATGGCTGCGCTTGAAGCGAAGTGAGCTGCTCGTGCGCTGAAACCAGAAGAAAACAGAGCCGCGATGCCAGGAATCGAAAGAAGGTAACCATTCGGCGTTTTATTTTCTCCTGTCAATGCTGTCCATTTATTATTACATCTCACTAACACCTTCGGACTGAACTAGAGGTCCCGTCATGCGCACAAGAAATCAGTTTCTCAAATGTGATTTGCGTGAAAGAAAAGGAAAGGGGAAAATAAGCAATGCATACAGGATAATACGCGTTCATGCGAGCTTGCACGTAACCTCCGTGACGGACAGGCTATATGCAAAAAAGGTCGACAGAACTAGGAAGGGCACACAGCCTACGCAGCTAATGCGACAAGTTACGCAAAACGGTTATGTAACGTGTTTTCTTAGAAATAATTTTGAACTAGTGCCACCTGTCTCCACCGACCGCAACCGTTCGATATCATGACAAAGTCATAATGAAGATGGCCAATATCGTACAACGAGCACTTGCTTGGTTTTGTTTCCTGCAATATTATGACGCGATGTTTTTTGTTTGTTTGTTTTTTTGGCAAGGGCTTATGATATAGCACCTCATTAGTAATCTTTTAGTGTTCGTTTAATAAGTGTAACAAAGTTATTTGCTCCCACCATCGAAATACTTACAAGAAGCGTTTTGTTACAAAGGCCCCTGCGATACGTTAAAACCCTTCGTTACCATTTTACCGATTCCCCCTTTCAGACACACGCATACCGGCGCGCTGGCTTCGCATCTGCATTTATGTCCGCTCTGGCCTTCTACGCCTGCGTCTGGGACTACGCTGTTTAAACACCTTAAAGTTCCGAACTCTGACACTCCTTTTCCCTCCTTTATTGTTGCCAAATACATCTGGAATACTGGATTCCGCCGGCGAGGCAACACAGGTAGAGCATTACGTATACGAAAACTAGTTCTGAACATTTTATATCTTCAATAATAACACGTTACTACATTCCCCACGCAGACCTGTAATGCCCTTCCTAAAGCAGAATTAGAACGAACAACACGATCTGGAGTAAAAAGAGCTGTAACTGAACTTCAAAAATAATTGGTGCAGAGTACTTTAAATAGGTGTTGTATGATGTTTTAGAACGTCCGATACAGTTGCTTTTCTCACTGCGTATGTGCGCAATGGCACTGTTTAATGTGGTCATTGTTTCCTATGAATCCTATTTATGTTAATACCATTGAATGAGCATTAAACATACAAAAACCGTTTATCTGTTTAATATACTTCAAAAAATACTATTTTTGAGCTTCCAGTGTTTCTTGTAAGAATATATGCTTACAACTTTCTATTGTATTGAGCAAGTGCATACCACTGTTTTTGAATTCAGATTTTCAGCGTTAAACTCATATGTGCTCAACAAGGGCTCATACAGATTTTTGATTTAATTATTATTATCGATTGACTGCTTGATCGACTGATTGATTGGTCGATTGATCTATTGATTTTGTGAGGTTTAACGTCCCAAAGCGACTCAGGCTATGATGGACGCCGTAGTGGAGAGCTGCGGATAATTTCGACCACCTGGGGGTTTTTAACGAGGACTGACATCGCTCAGTACACGGGCCTCTAGCATTCCGCCTGAATCGAAATGCGACCACCGCGGCCGGGTTCATTATTATTATATCGTTCACAGTGGATACATCGTCAACGGTGTAACGCGAGGAAAATACACGCGACACAGCGCTTGGAGCCACACTAAAGCTCCCGAATTTCCCCCGCAGAAAAACCGCGGTAAACCCTTTCGAAAATGACGCAAACGAGCCTCGAGTCAGCGTCGAATCCATCAGACGCAGCCGAACAGCTGGCAACCCAACAGACGCGACCTGCGCTCCGAGCGCCGCCGGCTCGGCCTGGATCAACGACGAAACGCGCGCCACGAAGCCGATTCCAAGGTCGGCATAATTCAACACACACTCATCGTTCGCAAACGTAAACAACCCCGCAGCGCGGGGGAGGAGGAGAGAACGGGGTGAGGAGGAGGCCAAGAGTCCCCCCCCATTGAAGGGCGCCTGCAGGAACAGTAAGTCGCCGAAGAGAGAAATGAAAGAAAAAAGAAACAGGAGCGGCGGGGGTCGCGGAGCGAGAAGCGGATATTTCGAAATCTTCGCAAAGCGAGGCCGCAAAAGCGGAGAAAGCAGATGCACTGGGGAGCGATACGGCGTTGCCGGGGCAACTGCGGGCGCCCGAGATCGAGCCGGGCCAAACGAGGAGCCGAGAATAACGGGCTCTGACAACAACAACAACAGAGGGGGGAGAGGGAGTGCCCGGGAAGCAGGAAAATGCGGGTGAATAGCGAAGCGCGCCGACCGCAACAAAAGCCCGACGGCGGCAGGAAGGGGAAAGGAATGGCAGCTCACGTGCGGTGCCGACGGTCGCCCCGTTATAAATACACGCACGACCGCGCGACGGCCACGCCGAGTGCGCGGGCGGAAGCGCCGGCGGCGCGTCGCCGAACCTGTAGCGCGGAGAGCCGGGAGGGGGCTCGGCCTTTCCCCTAACCCCGAGTGACGCAGGCGGTTCGGCGAATTTGCGGAAAACGCGACGCGCCGAACGGGGGCCACCCTCGCGACGGCGCGCCATCATCGACCGCACCTTGGGAGACGTCTCGCCGGGCTTGGCAGCGCACCCGTGACTACCCACCACTCAAGGCCCTCGCAGCGTCAGAAACAACGGTGTCTGTACCTCATTGTACTCATCGTTTCTATTCAAAGCCAAGACCGTCGTTTGCGACTGAATGGTAAATAGAAGAAAAAAGAGTGCGCAAAACCGACGAGCACGACACTCGGCCTCAAAAAATTTATGAGAAACGACATTCGCAGAGTCTGCCACGGCGCATTGTTCGAGATTTAACGGTGCACTGTGTAATCCCTACACGCAGACATAATAATAATAATAATAATAATAATAATAATAATAATAATAATAATAATAATAATAATAATAATAATAATAATAATTCTTTATTTCCATGCATGATAGAGGAGACTGCGGGTAAAAGTCGCTTCAGAAAGAGAGCGACTTGACTGAAGCCCGTAGCCTCCTTTACAAGGCAAGCAACGATACAGAAGAAAATAGACATGAATAACAATTGACTTCAAATGAAATATGTGCACATCATAAGGAAAAAAAAGGCACGCAAATCAAAATGAAAAAGGTACTTCAATTATTTAAGAAAGAATGAGTAACAAAAAATTCACGTAAGGCTCGTACATGAAGAGTATAGAAATCAAGACCTGATTTATGAAACGAATTTAAAAGTGTTGGCAGAGTGTATGATAGTTTATGTGTATAATAAATGGCTCGTGGTGCGACCACCTTCCACTGTTCGATGCATCTTGTGACGTAAGAATGTGCATTCCTTATAAGATTTGATAATTCGTGAAGCAATTTTAAATTCTCCTTTACCTCCTGCTTGAAAGCTTGAGTCAACTTGTAATGATAAAGGATAAATACGGGTATTATAGTTCCTTTAGGAAATAAGTCTGATGTGTGGGCATTGTAAGGTAAGTTAAATAGTGCTCGAACAATTTTTTTCTGCAGTATGTGTATTTTATCTAGATTGGTACGTGATGTGGTACCCCAAACGAGCAAACAATATACCGTGGAAAAAAAGAGGGTGCTATAAACAAGAACCTTCACTGTACGGCCGCACATATGTGTTTCGGGCAACATGCCTGTAGCTAACGGCGCGTGTAGGTTCGTACGCGGACAAGTAGATGCGTATACTTATGTAGAGAGGCGACCTGGCCGTCGTTATCGAACTTCTCGATTTAATTTGCCCCAGTCACGCAGCGCATGTGCAGCACAGACACAAAGAGTACGCTGGGACGAGCAAACGTATCGAAAAATAGTGTGTCCTTGCCCCTGTAACGAGCAAAGAGACAGGTAAAAACGCAGCTAATTAAAGCTTGCAACGCACAGCGTACTTTTCCTGGACTATATCTATAGCATTTACGCAGAGCGTTCGTTGTTCGGAGCGGCGATCGGCGACAGCGAGATACTCTCCGCCGCATAAGCTTTTCACCGTTGCCAAACGACGAAGTTGCACAAACCGGGAATTTCCGGCCCTCGCGCAAACGACGCGCGCGCGGTTGTGAAACATCGGCGGGCGCGGTCGATGACTCCCGACAGCGCAGGCCTTTTATTCAGCAGAACTGGCTGCGTCTTGCGTCGGACGAGAGAATACGTACAGGCTATACGGGAACCGTTGTGCAGCGAGTTTGCATGCACTGTGTGGGGAAACCTTTATCGACGAGCCGATATCGGGCACAGTACCTGAACAGAAGAACGGGCCAGCAGAAGCGCTCGGTAGGACCATGGAGCGCGCTCGGTAGGACCATGGAGCGCGCTCGGGGACCATACAGTACAGCTTCTTTATAAAGCTGCCGCGCGCACGATGGAGCGGCCGCTCCAACCCAGCACAAACACACCAATGCTGCAGTAGGCGCGTTTCGCTGCCGTTTACGTCAAGACCGGGAATCTACGGTTAATTTTTTAATAACGCCAGACGGAACGTAGCTGCACCGAAACGTCTGTATACACTGCTTTTCTCACAGCCTGCATATGCTACCGACAAAAATGAGATGAGAGCGGGCCACCACGGAAGCAAAAACCGGTGTCGGCGATCTGTTCTAGCATCCAACGGCATCGGTACACTCTAAACACGAATTAGCCTATATGGAGCGCACGGCAGGGTATGCTGCCCAAGTCCTGGGGTAGATCTGCACCACTAAAGATAGGGAAAACTTAGTTGCCAACGGAAACAAATTCCCTCTTCAAAATATGCGAACTTGTATATCAGTGACGGAAAATTTTGACTGAGGGATCAATCCCCTCTGTTTACTAAACTCAAGATCTCCAGCGCTGTGTTTAAAAGCTTCTTTCCATTGCTAACTTCATTAAGTTTTCATGCTTTGAGGTAGGAGTGCCTCCGCTGCCAAGAGTAAGCATGCTGTATATTTAGTGATTAAAATCTACACTGGGTCTTGGGCACCTGTAAGGTATCGGTGGTTCGCGCGGGGTCATTAGGACCGCTAATCCTTTCTCAGCACCCTGCCGCGGCCGTCTTCAATATCCCCCCCCCCCCCCATGCTCTCGATGAACCAATCATGTTAAGAGTGTAACATGATTGTATGCTACCGAATGTGGGCCGGGCCTTTAGGTCTTTAAAACCGGGCCCCGGAGCTGGAAAATGGGTTTTGGGCTAAGGTCAGGTGCTATGTATCTTCGGCTATGCCGGGTAGGGGCCTCCCCTAGTGTTAGCCAGTTCCACGTTTTTGTTGTTTGTCTTTTTGTCGCTTAATTTGTCTCTAGTGCCGAAATTTGTATGTAATGTAAATTTCTGTACATAAACTTCAAGTATTCCCTTGATCCCTGCATCGTAACTCATCGCAAGACCGTCTCTGACGGGGCACCCCTGGTGCGACGATAGCGCTTCAGTCTTCCAGTTGAACAAACCGTCTCTCGAGGGACACCCCTGGTGCAAGGAAGGAAGAGAACCTGAACTTTACTCAGCATGCCCTGACCCTAAAAGGGAGTGCGCTAAAGGGCAGCTTTACTACCTTTTTTGGTCCCATATGGGCTAATTCCTGTGTACAGTGTAGCGGCCAACGCGATCGTGCCAATCGCACTTTGCTCTGCTAATGAAATAAACCTCAAGGAGTGTTTCGTCTACTCACAACTATGGCGTGCTTGGTTTGGTTTGGTTTATTGGGGTTTAACGTCCCGAAGCAACTCAGGCTATGAGGGACGCCGTAGTGAAGGGCTCCGGAAATTTCGAACACCTGGGGTTCTTTAGCGTGCACTGACATCGCACAACACACGGGCCTCTAGAATTTCGCGTTCATCGATATTCAGCCGCCGCGGCCGGGATCGAACCCGCGTCTTTCGGGTCAGCAGCCGAGCGCCGTAACCACTGAGCCACCGCGGCGGGGCATGGCGTGCATCAGTTACCGCAATGCACGAGACCTTTGAGGCAGTAATGTGCTTCGACAGCCTACCGCAGATCGGCGGACACCTGCATACTATAAAATACCTTTCCCACTGAACGAGTATGCTCGACATAAGGCCGAGCAGCGAAATATGCGGCTAATGGAACATTCAAGGGCCCGCAGTGAAAGAGCAAATTATAGTACCACGGAACGCCAGACGGCTTAGTCAGCAACAGACAGGCCACTCCTCCAATCTGCAGCCATGCTTTGAAAGAAATAAATCAGCTTCTAGTAAATAAGTGGGATCGTTGCAGCGTTGAAGCTCTTCGCAGTGTTAATGCGTAGGCACCCTGCACGTTTTTCTTCACGCACAAGAGCTTGCATTTACAGACGGCCTTGTTTGGATCGTTTAGTTTACACGGACTGCGTTGTTTCCAGGCGCCTTTGTCTCTTATTTACAGCTAGTGATTCCTACTGTGTGGATCTTTTTCCCTGGTTATGTTTCATGATGGACTTCACTGCAAGTTTGCATTAAAGGGACACTAAAGGAAAACATCAACCTAGGCAAGACGGACACATTATTCCTGGGGAACACAAGCGACGCTTTTTTATTTCTACGCGGAAAGGTGGCTGCCTGAGAAAACCTCAAATCAAAGTCCCTACATCCTTCCAGATTCAAAGGGCCTGCGAAAAATGAAGTGTGTGAAGTCTTTGCTACCCGACCAATCAGAGACGCCACTTCCAGGTACCGGAAACTCGGCCGGAAACAAAAAACCGAAAGTCAACAGATCAGTGACCACGGCGGCAACCTGCGAGTACAGACCGCCTTTGGCCCCCACTGTTTCGATGGGGGCTCTCCGACTGCACAGCGCGCCTCCGCGTTTCGTAGCGGGCTCCGTGGGTGAAGAAGAAACTACGTGCAGTTATCGGGGGGCAGCTGCAGACCGCAGAACAAACTGCTGATCACGCTCACGCGTGTATACATAGGGGACGATATCGCCAGCGTGTGGCCTTGGGTGCGTTGTGAGGCTTTGAGGGATCATCAGAAGTGTGCGAGCAGCAGTCGCGCTCTAGCGTGTTCAGTGAACATCACATCTGAGTGAACAATTGTACGCGCATTTCTCACACCAAACGGCGCACTGTGCTGTCGATTATCGCGTGTTTGTTGACAAACTGCGCAGTAAGTTGTAACGCAGACAACCCTTGTGTCTGACTCTGCTGTGGTCGTTGCGATTTCCATGTTCGCAAACTACTTCCTGTGGGTTGTAAGCGGAAACGAATCGGAGTGCGTTGCCCCCTGCTGCAGCCTGTGGCAGATGATACACGCAGAAGCTTGACGAGTACGCATAATGTGGTTGAACGTTTTTCTCGCAAAAAAAAAACAAAAAAAAACAAAAAAAAAACCCTGCCTCGCGTGCCGGCGCCTCACATACTGCTAGCGTGATGACACGCACTTCATGGGAAACCCGTTTTTTTCAATGAGCCGAATGAGAGGTGAAGGTGCGCACATGTGGCACCTCTCAGATAATTTTCAGCGCATCTAAAACCGCTATTGTTATTAGTGCTTTTATTAATAAAATAACAACGCAAGGAAAAGATGTCGCCAGCCGCGGCATCTGCCATCGAAGCCTGAAGCATCTGAGCTGCGGCTGGTGGGAATAAAAGGAATAGGGAGAGGATAGTGGGGGAAAAAAGCAAAAAAAAAAGCGTATTCGTCTTTAAACTGCGCTGAAAAGACCACGCGCTCGCACAGCGTTTCACACGTTGACGACGTGCATGCATGCGCGTGTCCGTCACACGCGCCACATCCTTGCCAGACGGGGCGTCATACCAGGCAGGAGCATCGTGCCGAGGTCTCGCATGCGTAATTAGAAGGATTGGGCTGAAACTTTCGACATGCATATCGCAGGACAGAGGCGCGCTACTAAAATTGCACAAAACTGAATAGTCATCCAGTACCACTGCCTCTCTAAGTTTTCAACATAAACAAGCATGCTAAACGCCCCGAATAAATAGTTAACTATCGAATTTACTTATTTACTGATATTGCCACGAATCTTTGTAGTTGTAAAGTGAAGGCGCCGAAAACCAAACACACACACACACACAGGACAAGAGAACGGAACAGAGCGCTCTATCCCGTTCTCTTGTCTTGTGTGTGTGTGTGTGGTTTTTGGCGCCTTTACTTTACAATAAATTACCAACTAGCCCAGCAAGAAGTTCTCTTAATCTATGTAGTGCTTGTTCATTCTCCAAGGCTGCCGAGACACGCCGCTTTATCGCTTCGTTTGTGACGCAAGACGCGCCTAGATTTATCTCGATTGATCGCATCCAGGCGGAGCCAATTATACGTAGTTACAGAGTGTTCTAGTAACTTGCCATGCTTTATCTCGAAAGTTCGCTATCAGCTATAAAAAGATCACGGCCGAGAGCGGCGGGCATTCTGTTCGACGACCGCCGAGCACAATTATCATCACAAGACAATTACCCTCACACTTTGCGGCCGCATTGCCGCTTTAACCCACGTACAAAAACTGATCTTTGCATTTGTTTCAAAATCCAAAAAACCTAACTTGGAACACCCCGTATATAAGACTGCCCTATCGAGGAGTTACATATGCCCCCTGAAACCAACTCTGCTGTACTTTTCGTGGCAGCCCCGTGAGGCGCCAAATAAATCTGCCAATGGGGGATAAAAAATTGTTTCATAAAACATCACCCCTAGGAAGTCAATGATAAAACTGAGGAAAGTGACGCAATATGGTTTAGATTACGTCCATATTACACAAGGATTTGATAGTGCTCAGGTCGCGTCCTCTGCAGCGCCTGAAGGCGATAAAAGCTGGGAGTCTAGCTGCACCTGTTCTACATCATAAGAGTGTCACAGTCCACATCCACCTCCGAGCAGTTCGAATGTCTTGATCAGCGCGAATACTTCTGAGCTCAAAACAACCTGGCGTTATTTATATTACGCAGATATTACTGTGTAAAAAGAATGCTAGTGTTGGAAACAAAGCTGAACCCTGGACTTCCTGTCAATACCAGCCGCAGTCAGTGCGAAAACCGTCCGGAGTTTTACTTTACGCCTAGCAACAAACTCGCACTTCCAGATGATGAAGAAGCTGCCGCGGTGGCTCACTGTTACGGCGCTCGACTGCTGACCCGAAAGACGCGGGTTGGACCCCGGCGGTTGAATTTCGACAGAGGCGAAATTTTAGAGGCCCGTGTACTGTGCGATGTCAGTGCACGGTAAAGAACCTCAGGTGGTCGAAATTTCCGGAGCCCTCCACTACGGCGTCCCTCATAGCCTTTGTCGCTTTGGGACGTTAAACCCCCATAAACCATAAACCAGATCTGAAGAAATAGACTTCTTACTTTCTTACTGTTCATTTTACTGCACCTGAACGCGATAGCCCACAACTCATACACGATAAGGGTACTGCTATCGGCATAAACGGCAGCTACTCGGCAGCCGACGTCGCTTCGATAACTGCGTCGGGACACGGCGTTGCTTCACGGCGCTGTTTGCGAGCGGCCGCACAGAAGAGAACCGACTCGACGAGGAACCGCGCGAGCGCAAATGACTGCACAGCGCGACCCTGGCGAAACCAGCACTGAATGCGTAAGAGCCGAGCTGCAGCCCGTTTCTCGCTCGGCACGCATGCAGAAGGAAAGCGGCAGCCCAGCGAGGCGGCGGCCATCTCTCTTCCCGCAGCCTCCATTCAGCCCGGGCCTGCGGGAGTATCGATCGCCGGGGACCGTGCTCCACGTGGGGGAGGGGAGTTTCGCCCCCGGCTGCCCGATGATGCTGGCAGCGAATGCGCCTACGGCACAGTTAATATTTAACGGTCCCCTCTCGGCAACCAAAGAAGAAATCGCGCAGAAATATTCATGCGGAATGCTGCGACGGGCTACCGTTAATTATCTCCGCAATGCGCAAAGCAGCTGACGCGGAAACATGCGACGCGGGCCCTTGAAAAAAGAACGCACGCGCTTGACCTTTCGCACAAGCTAGGGCAGCGAGGCTACTTGCGTAACAGGTGGGAGTCTAGATTACGGCCCAGTTTCTGCTCACCCTAAAGTGCGGAACGGGTCGCGTAAACATGAACCCGTCCCTCCAGAGCTCTCGGTGTCCGCCGCGGAACGTGCGGTGAAAACAACAAATCGGTTCTTAGCATATCGGCATCCAGTCGCATTGCACCCAATAACACGTCTTCAACCCGCGAGTGGAGTCAAAAGCGCAACGCGACGATGCCGCCAGACCAGACAGATCGCGCCATAGAATAAAAAGATAAGTCGGCAAATGGAAGCGAACGCACGAAAGTCGCGCACACTTTCGCGCCAACTGCTGCCAGTGGGCGACGCTCCAGTTTCCTCTTCGAGCACACACACCCCCGACACAACCCTCATCCCGAAACTCCGCGTCACGCACGGGCAACTATGCGCACGGCTGTGCCGCCCGAGTGAACGAGTGGAAAAAATATAGACCAAAAAGCACGGCACGAGAGGAGATGGCGAGAGTGGAGGGAAGCCTGTTTTTCGCCTGCACAGGCCGCCCCGGGCGTCTGGCGCACAAAACGCGAGAGTGCCCGCCGCGCAGTGAGCCGAGGCGTGAGAGAGATGCATCCTCCCGCAGGCCTCCCTCCGGAAAGATGACTGCCAGCACACCCTCCCCAAGGCACAATGGGCTCGGCGCGGCGGAATCGACCCCTTTTGCACAGCGGGCTCTGCCGGCGGCGCGCATTAGGCTAACCATACTTACTGCCCGTACACAACCCGGGGACCGAACCGCGTCCGCTGGAATCTCCCTTTCCCGCGTAGAGCGCTGATATCCTGAACGAGGACAGCCAGCTTGCTCGTTCGAGGTAATCAGCAAACTTGGTCATCTCAGAGGAGGAAACGTCATTTAAATGTAATTACGGCAGGCAAAACAGGAACGCGCCTCCAACCGCCATCGCTATGCACGCCAGGGTCGCATTCTTACCTGACAGAACACGACAGCCGCTCATCGATGAAAACGTCGAGGGGGACACAGCTATTCCCTGTTGCCTTGTAGCAACGCGGAAATGAAACCGTTCTATGGGGAGGCTGCATTCAATGAGATAGATTTACCGCGAAAGGAAAAAAGAAAATCCGCCTGCCGGACTACGGTACATGATGCATACGAAAACTAGAAGCTGACTCATGAAAAAGCCGGCCTCTTAGTAGCCGTAACAACTTGCCCTTTACTCATCGGTGACAACACCCTAACTCTCCGCATCATTCTGCTGTTCGGGCACTGAGTTTTTGAGGCGGCGGGGAGGCCACGGGGTCATCGCATGGCCGCCACATTCCCCGCTCCCACCCCCTCGACCGTGAGGAGAGCCGACTCGCTTGCCAGCGCACAGACGGCTTCGCTCTTCCCGCCCGTTCAAGGACGACGTCAGGCGAGCGACGAGATGCCACTACGTGCCTGGAAAGGGAGGGCGACTTTATGGCCGACCGTCGGTGCTGCTGAACAGAGTCGCGTACCAACTCAACAGGTACCAACTTAAGGAGGGGACCAAAAAAAAAAAAACGAAGAAAAACGACGTTCGCGTAAGAATAGTACTAAGAATTAGCGTGGGTGGATTGCGAATTCATGCGAAGAGTGACTGTCTCTACGGTCTGACCTCCTTACGCCAAGATTCAGAAAACTTCCACCTGAATGATATACGATGGAAAATAAGCTAGAGCAAAGAGCAATTAAGTGCTAAAGTAAAATAAAATAAAGTAAAAAAAGTGTTTACTTAACGTGATGCCAACTCACATCAATTTTTTTTTTTTTTACTGCGGACATGATGTATGTCCAAGCAGGAGAGGGAAATACATACAGGAGGGAAAAGCAAAACAGGTGCGATAGTAACGAACGATATAAATACAACAAAACAAGCAACGCAAAAGTACAATTGAGAACGCGGTTACAGCACAGCTACTAAACCAGCAGTGAAAATCAAGAATGATTACAAAACAACGGAGAGTTCTCCGGTAGAGCATTCCATTGAGAAACTGTTCTCGGAAAAAAAGAAAACTTGTAGGCATCTGTGCGTGCAAAAATAGGTTTCAGGCTAAGGGCATGCTTATGGCGCGAGGCTCGTGTGGAATCATTAACGATGCAATTTTCAGGTCGGATACCAAGTCGAGAAAAGTATAATGAATGAAGGAAGTTGAGACGGGCTTTCTTCCTGCTATCTGCCAGTGGTTCTAAGTCTGCGAGTTTCAACATGGCGGAAGGAGAGTCTAGGCGCCTGTAACGGTTGTAAATGAATCGTGCCGCAAGACGTTGGATTCTTTCTAGTTTTTGGATGTCATCTACCGTGTAGGGGTCCCATACAATGCAGGCATATTCGAGACTGGGCCTTAGAATAGATTTATATGCTTTCAGTCTTAGGGCACTAGGGCAACCGCTCATCCGAAGCTTCAGAAATCCTAGCTTTTTGCGGGTGGAGGAGCATATATTTTCGATGTGTTTCGTCCATTTGAGCCGTGACGTTATTGTGACACCTAGATACTTATATTCTTTTACAGCTCTGATTGCAATGTTATTAATGTTGTATAAAAAATTATGTTGCGTGGTCTTTTTACAGATGCAAAGAGAAACTGTTTTGTCAAAGTTAATAACCATTTCCCATTCATTACACCATTTAGCTAAATATTGTAGATTTGCATTCAAAGTAAGCTGGTCAGACACAGATTTGATAGACTTAAATATAATACAATCATCCGCAAACAGCTTTACGGACACAGAGGGATCGAGAGCTTCTGGGAGATCGTTTATATAGATATTGAATAGTACTGGACCCAGAACCGATCCCTGAGGCACACCTGAGTAAACCTCTAAGAATCGAGAGGTGGATCCATCGATGTCGACAAACTGCTTTCGCTTTGATAAGTATGATGTGACCCAATTTATTATTTGATCCGGAATGCCTAATAATTTCATTTTTATTACTAGTTTATGATGAGGTACTCTATCGAAGGCTTTAGAATAATCTAAAAAAATCATGTCGACCTGGCCACCGCAATCAAGCACTTTAGCAAGTTCATCTACAGTGACCACTAGCTGTGTTGTAGTTGAGAATCCTCGACGGAAGCCATGTTGCGCTTTGGTCATTATTCCCGTGTGGTCTAAATAATTATTGAGGTATTTGGTGAGTACGTGTTCTAGCACTTTGCAGGAGGTGGAAATCAATGAAATAGGGCGGTAATTACCAACTTGTAGTCGGCTGCCGCTTTTAAAAACCGGAACCACGCGGAAAATTTTCCATTCATCTGGTACTGTACCCGACTCAAGAGACTTATTAAATATTATTATCAAAAACTTGGCTAGTATTTCAGCGTACATTTTAAGAAAGGTAGTGGGAATATTATCGGGGCCGGGGGATTTCTTGGGGTCTAGCCGCAGGAGTAGTTCTACTATTCCTTCTCTGCTAATAGTGACACTTCTTTCGAGACTGTTCAGACAACGATCGTTTAACGGAGTGTTAGATTTAGTGAAAACGCTTTGGAAATAAGTATTAAAAGCATCAGCTATCTCTTTTTTATCTGTAACGGTAGAATCATTGACGGTAATCTTGTCAAGTTTTCTACTTCCTTTGCTTGAGAGAAACTGCCAAAATTTACTGGGATTTTCAGTCACGAAACGACCAAGCGTCTCACCAAAGTAGCGCTGTCTTGATTCTTGTAACTGTGAAGCAAGGGTAGCTTTTAGACTGCTAATGACAGAAATGGCAGTGCTTTTCTGTCTCCGATATCGTTTCAGCTTACGTTTAACGTGAATTATATCTCTGGTTATCCAGGGGCTTCTCCTATCTACCTTCTTTTTTCTATCTGGAACAAAGTTATGCAGACAGAAGTGACAGAGAGTCCTAAACCTTACCCAAAGTGCATTAGCGTCACCACTATCGAATGATTGCAATGAATTTTCTAAATAGGAAACAATGCTAGAATGATCCGCTAAAGCAAGATTTTTTACCGTTACGATCCTAGAAGCAATCTTCAGGGATTGGCGTGGTAGTGAGCAATAAAAAAATACCAATTTATGGTCCGAGATTCCATCATGCACTTCGGTAGTACAGTTTGTTATGCTATTTGGACAGAGGATTAGATCTAACACTGAAGCTGATGATTCAGTTACACGAGTGGGGGCTAGAACCACCTGATTAAGATTATAAGCTAACAGCATGTCCAGGAGAGTGTCTGCACTTGGTACTTCATGTGTGCCAGCAGTCAGCGATTCCCAGTCAACATGTGGAAGATTAAAATCACCTGCTATTATCATGTTATCTCTTCGGTATCTACCTAGCTGATCGTAAAGTTTTAACATAAAGTCATGGTGAACTCCGGGCGCCCGGTAGACACCAACGATAATAGGATTACCACAAAAGTCAATTTGGCACTGCACACTTTCATGGTCACGATAGTTGCAGCTGGAGGCGCGCAGCTGCGTTTATCACTTGCGCCGTCGCAATTCAGGAGTTAGCCCAACGCCCAAACGCCACCGGCTCGCGACAATATTGCAACTAGGTTCCCTATGTCATTGGCTATAGCCGGGATCAGCCAGTCGAGCCCGCAGATGATTATGATATAGAATCGAATGCGAAGAATCGTATTAAACCCCGGTCCCAGTCTGCGGTACGTCAGAAGCTTTCTACACCTTATTCTAATGACATCTTAGCCTGGTTATTTGTGCGCTTGTGGAAACTACCACTAAGCGGCTTACTTCTGGTGCACTCAAAATTTGTGCCCCGCTTCCACGAAAGGCAGCGTGAAGCTGGCATACGCTGCGCTCATACGAAGGATACTCTCCAGTGTATGCTTCTTAAGAGCAACTTAAAAGCAAACAAGACGAAGCCCACCCGCGCGACATGACACAATAAACAGTGTCTCTCGAAGAGCGCAAAGACGAGCGCGCAGAACGATGCGAGGGATTGTGAAATAGATGACTGAGTACGCGCGAAATACATACACATGATAGGAACAACCAGTTCTTTTTCAACACTTTTTTTTGTCGACATTCTGCCTCAATTATCAGCGGGAACAACTGTTAAGGAGTAGCACGTAATGCGACACAATACACTCACGACAGCTTCAAGGATAAATTGTGGGCATTAAAAGGGAACAAAGAATAAAATGACAACCTGATTAAAATACAAAAGCATACGATAAACTACGCATCATAAAATCCAAACTAAAACATAAGAGAAATCGTAGGATAAGAGATCGCTTCTATTAGAGGTCATTCTTCAACAAGACTAAGAAACGCGCCCACGCGGATCCAACTGCGGCAGAAATGCGCATCAGTTTTGCATATTTTAAAGTACCGCCAATCGAGGTTAATGCTTCAGCAAGATATGGCAAGGGCGCATCCCGTTTCATTCAGCAGGTGATGGTCAACTTGTTTCATATAAACGAACGTTTCGTTTCCATAGAGAAAATTGGCATCTTTCAGTAACTTCAGCTCCGTTTTAAGCAGAGTTAAAATCACATGTTTTAGACCACAATGTTCAATAATCGAAACTAATTCACACCACCCTGTTTGTGGCGCATATGCCCTCTCCTGCAGAAGTGTCCAGGAAGACCAGCAGAGTTAAAAGAAATCGGTACTTTATATGACCACAAACTTCATGAACGATACAAATCCAATGAACACCGTTGTTCTAAATAGGAGTAACTGTGAATAAACATCCACTGTATACGTGGGTGCGAGTGAAGACATTAAAATACCTTTCGTAGTGATGGCGGAAATTACTCCGCAGGATAATAGATTACAGAAAATGTTAGAAAAAACACGGGACAGTCGATCCACAAGTATTTCTTGGTACGTTGCCAGGGCGGCGTATAAACTGCACTGTCTAGTTTACGGCGCATGGCTTGTATACGAAGCGTATTTCTTTGCCGGATACTGATTTTAACCATCGCACTGCAACTGATCATTGTGAGCCTGAGTTCAGAGTCAGCACGACTGCGGCGCAGCTGAAGGTAGCATCGAGTTGCAACGTCCGCACATCCTCTTTTTACGGCACTGCAGCATGGGTCACAAACCATCCAAGGAGAAAAGAAACCCAGGAATTCAGCGCCGCTGGCAGAGCAACAAAACCAACGGGGAGACTCGCTTGACAGATTCACAGCCAAGGTTGAATGGACAAAAAAACAGTGTGGAGATGTTTGTCCCTTCCATGTCCCTGTCTCGTTGCGCTGTTTTTTTTTTTTATGTGTGTGTGTGTGCCTGCGGGTCAGGGCATTCTTTCGTGCAATTTCAAAATGCGCCAGAGTATATCTCAAGCACTGAGAACGTCAACGCGGGGCCCGGAACGACTGGGCCGCGTCCTTTTAACCTTGCCGAGAATGGAGGGCAGACGCGCGTGGGCCGCTGCGATCGATGTCTATAGTGGAACGCGTACCGGGCATCCCTGGGACCCGGCCTACGAGGGCCGCTTTGCGCAACGCGGGCACGGCGCTTCCGGGCGCCGCCCAGACGGGCATCGAACAGAGCTGGGGACGCGAGGATCCGGCGCCAGCCGCCTCCGCGACTGCGCCGGGCCTCTCGACACCAAACACCAACGCGGGACGACGCGGCAGAGGGGATGCACAAGTCCACCATTCTTGGACGCCAATTTCAACTGCGAGGCAACATGGAAATAATCGAGACAATAATCCATGCTTCCGATGCGCAGCAAAATCTGTACAGAAAAGCAACGGGGAACACTTTCTGACGACAGCAAAAACGCTAAGCGCAAAAGAAAAAATGCGAGCCTAAATCGAAAAGCGGCTGCTGAGGACGGGATTCAATTCCGCGACCCTGGACTCTGGTGCCGAAGGCCACTGCGAATCAACAAAGCGCCAATCGACAAGGGAAAACTTGAGACAGCCCCTGAAGCTTTAGCAACTGCAGGAGTTTTTTTCGAGGTTCGCGTGTTATAACGACGCGTCGCACTATGTGTAACCCATTCAGTCAAAATTACGCAGCCGTCTGACCTTTCACTCTCGCAAAAATTAGTTCTAGTCCAGGTAACACTGAAACGTTATAATAACGTTACGAAAGTGTTACAAAAAAACGCTGGTATAATGTTTTCTGAGAGTACTGAAACTTTCATATAACAATTAACAATAAGCAGGTCTGATGTTACCCACATGCACACCAGCAAAAAAACTGTGCGTGAAGAATACTACAAGGGCGACAACAGACCAGTATAACAAAGCAGAGCTATAAGGCATGCAACATGCTCAGGCACTCACCTGATGTGCGCTGTCATCCTGTGCTCATGCTTATAAACTACACCCACTAGCACTCGCCCCAAAAGTGTTAGTGGTACGTTGTTAACAAGCAAAGTTTTCTAAAGTAATTTTCGCAGTATGTATACAATATATGGCTTCCACGAGCCAAGAGGTTTGGTTCCAAGGTTCTGTTAACTGGAGCTTATCATTACTTCCCGAAATGTAGAAAAAAAAAAGCCCCAGAACAGTGCTTAAACTGGTACATACCGTAAGGTTGTGTTGGTCAGGGCCGTTATAGCGGTTCGCTAATGCTGTAAGTCATTGTGAACAAACATTACTGAAACATATATTTAAAGATAATGCGTTTTTCCTGAATGCCACTATAGCTGGTCAGCTCCAATCGTGGGCATTAATTGTTAATGGTACAAGTTTCACGTTTTACACATATTGTATGTTGTACTTGTGCTTGTTTCTAATGCTAATTTCCAGTTCTATATGGAACCTAACAAATATTTAAAAAATACGCTATATGCGAGGTTTCAATATGTTTTACTTATGTTTTATTACTAACGTTAACATTTAGTTTTATCTGAAACACGATATAAACGGCCTGAGCCCAACAAATACTTTTTATGTGAACCGTCAGGCTAAAATTATCCCACAACACACAACGCCACTGTAACATTCGAAACAAACATATATCGTTATTACAATGTTTTGAGCTACCCGAGAAGTCTCGTTCGTTTCCGTGGCCCCACGGGATTTACACGATCAACACTGCGCTAGTAACGTTACATACGTCATCAGCGCGTTGATACCAATTTCTAGATTGTCGAACCGGATTTGCTGACATCTCATGATCCCTGCCCGCGGTACCTATTCCAGCCATTGAAGGCGCGTAAGAGTTTTTAGCGAACCAACTTTCACATGACGGAAGTAAGTCCGGCCTTGACGTATGAGAACGTTTCAAAAAATGTAATAAGCAAAAGCTAAAACAAGCCCAATCAAATCATAAAATTCTTCTTTATAAATGCGGTTTAAAGCGATATCTCGCTTGCCGCCTGCAGACGAGCTTCCTTAAGAATATTTATGGCGTCTCCGCCAGTTATCTTTGTGGTCGTCTACACTGGCACTTGGCCTGGCCATTTTATTCACTAAAAAACGTCGCTTTGCTTGACGATTGACGCATGTGTAGCCTGGCACTGAAGGCAGAGGTTCCGCTTGAATTGTCGACGCTTTAGAATTATTTTAGGCACTTTTTTTTTTAGCAACGACTTAGAAACGAGACTGAAGGACAAGTTGCGGTCAACTAAAGTCTCCAGCTGACTTTTGAGCGAACCCCGGAGCAGACTTGATCCGCTTTCCGTCCGTGAACTTGACGTCCCATCCTCAAAATTACCGGTGTGGATCCCATATAGCAGCTTATCGCTTCCCATAGGAGAACTATGAACGCGTGCAGTGGTCCTGCAGAGTAAACACCGCCTAGAAGACAGACAAAAAAAAAAAACAGTAGCACTTTCTTGTCCTTGTCTCCGTGTTCGCTGTTTACCCGAAAATGCAGAACCAGGAACATTAAGCTGTGTTTCTATCTGTATCTTTTTTCTCTCTCTCTTGGACAGTTTGTGAGTGGATAAGAAGCGAAGAAGGACGAATGTAAGCGAATAAGGATGCGAAAAAAAAAAGATATCAAACTTGAAATGATAAGTACTGCTATAGTTAAAGCTGTCGTTGGCCCTGCAACCACCGTGTCAAGCTTTAAGACGCTGCCGAACGACGAGTCAAAATAAAACTGATGACCTCAATTAATGGCGTAAAGGCCACATTTATGCAGGAGCGTAAGGGGACTCCCCATCATACAACGCAAACCAACCGCACGGCTTTTCTACACGGCTCACACCTACCGCCTGAACAAGCGCTTACGCACGAAATATTCCGCGCCCTACAAATTACACGGGCAAATTACACACCACCGCAGAAGTGAACGCACGGAATATTCCTCTCCACTACATGAAGGCTATGAAAAAAAAAAAAAGAAAGAAAACGAGGATGAACAAAGAGCAGGCGACTTTCTCGTTACGAGCCTAAAAAGCAGGCTCCTTACGCGGGGATTAGCATGAACATTACCCGACGAGCGCAGGGGAGGAAGATGCAAGAAACGCTGCTTCGATCACGCTACCTCTCCTGCACATTCTCAAACGGATAGCACAGACGCAGAACCACAACTAGCAAACAGGGAGAAGAAACGCACGGGGACGTTACAAATCTGCAGGGCAATCACCGCGCCCCAGTTTCCCGGCTTAGGAGAAACTGGAGAGTCGGCACATAAGTCGATAGAGCAATTAAACCCGACGGCACACGCTAATGATTTTGTGACCCGTAATGATCCACGTGCGTGAAAAGAAAAGAAGCAAAGGCGCAGAAAAGACGGCTCTAAGACCTACTCGGCCTCGGCAGCGCCGCTCAGAGAGAGGAAGAACGCGGCCATACGACGCGATCAGGACTCGGATTAAGGCGCCGGCTTATTCCCGGGAGAGGTAGTGAAAAAAAGTACGAGAAATGAAAAGCATAAACATAACCGCAGCCTGACTTGTCTCAGGCAGGAAGGCCAATTTATCGAGTACGTGTCGGAGGCTGCGACAGCGAGCGAAAAGCCCGAGCAACGCTGCTGACCAGCGACCACAGCGGACGCGAGATTTCTTCGCACGGAGGCAAGCAACGCAAGCCGATCAGGAGAGAAAAGCTAAGCCCGACCAGCAGCCTTTTCAACCTGTCGTTACACTGCTAAGGGGCAAGCGTTTGTCGCCGTCTCCTCCAGCAAAGGAAGATGGCGGACGCAGCAAAATAACGCCGCCATAACAGCAAAATTGCCCGCTCCGAGAAGAGCGCGCCCCGCACCGCGTGGGGGATGAAGGCAGCGAAAGATACACCCGGTCTCCCCGGTCTCAGCGCCGCTGCTGCACTCTGGGACGAGGCCCAGATGGAAGGCTGGAAAAGGAAGCTCGGTGAAACGCTCGTCGCAGCCCCTTTTCAAAGCTCCCCCGGCACTCGTCTAAAGGAGAAAAAGAAAACGCGCAGGCAGGGAGGAAGCGGCCGGCAGCCCCCGCAGGGTTCTGGTGCAGAACCAGCAATCAAACAGGCGAGGGCGAAACGAAGGCGGGCACTCCCGCGGCCCAGAGGAGCGAGGGAGAAAGAAAAAGTACACGCCGGCAAATAATGGCAGCGTGGGCTGACAGCTTTCGCCCCCTCCGGTGCCCAGAATTCCAAGCAAGGGAGCTTCCCCAGAAAAGCCCACCACCGAGCGGTGGCTCCCTGCAGGCAGCCCGATCGAAGAGGCCAGCAACATCCAGGTCGTCGCCATGGAAACGCCACCGGGGTGCGAGGGGAGGCGGCGAGGGAGAGGGGAAAGTAAAACAAAGCACCAGTAACGGCCCTGGCGGGAAAGAGCGCCCAGCACCAGTCGCTTTCAGCGAGCCGTGGCAAGGGCAAAAGTGAGCCCAAGTAAAACGCGAAACCTACGAGGAAGCGGCAGGGCTTCTTGCCCCTCCGGCCGTGTTCTTATACCCCGGCGCGCGCCTCCTCCTCCCCCTGTCGCCCACATTGTCTCGCAGGGGTCTGCGCTGCCACAAAGATGCGGCGTAATAACTCCTCTGCGCTGCATTCGCGATCAGCGAGGGGCCCCGAATGCGGGTGCCCATCGAGCCGGATAGAGGAAAGGGTTCGGCAGGCGCGAGATGCGGGCGCGTCTTTATGAATTCGTGAGGAGCCATTCCTTCCCCTGGCAACAACTGTTCTCCTTTCATAATGTGAGCAGTCTAGCCGGTGAGGAGTCCACGAGGTAGAAAGGAAACGAAGAAGAGGGCAATGCAACTGAACTCTCTCAGCGAAAGGGAAGTAGAGGTATAAACGGCCAGGATACAGAAACAGTTCCAGGGCCACGTTTACCACGCGCAAGCGTTTGGACCATGCTTTTTTAAAAGCAGGACAGTTAAGGATGCATCTCCACAATTGGGGCGAGAGGCCCCGCATGCTTTTACACATTCTTTATATCACACACTTTGGCTGTCACGGTCGAAACACTGCAGACGGAGAAAAGATTTCGTCCTAAGTGTATGCAGACATGTACTGGAAAAGAAAAAAAAAAGAAGTTAAGAAACATCAAAGCAAACAGACTGCAACGACTTTTTGTCCTGATGCAGTTCCTTCCTTCTCATACGAGTGTCACTTCAGAAAAATATGTAAAAAATCAAGGCGCAGCAGACAATTTATATTACAAATGCACTAACGCAAAATGAATGTTTATTAGACTGTTCCGTCATGAACGCCCCAAATGTCAAGCGTGCATGAAAATCGGTCAACACTTCTGGCGATATTGAAACCTGCCGACCTTTATGTGAAAGCGATAGATAGCGTGACAACCGCTGTATGAATACTGGCTCGCGCGAGGCTGGATACAAGTTTTGACAACACCGACGCAAGGACAAGGGCGTTCAGGGGAAACACACAAGCTCCGGCCGTTACCGAGGGGCGCAAACACGTGTTCATATATCAGCGATATTTTCCTCATCTACGAGCACAACAGCCAGCAAACAAAAGATGGGCGAGAATACGGGCAGCCGAAAGACTTTCATAGCTATCCCTGCAGCCTCGCAAACAGGCTATTCATGGGACGTCGTTCCGCGCTCCTCGCAATTGCCGGCGAGCAGATTTTTACAGCATGCCGTTATGGCGCGCGCAAAGCCTGGCGATCCTTTTATCAACGGACGGAAGAAGCGGGCGCCCCGTTTCCGCTAAGGGCGAACCGGGGGGCAAAGTTGAGTGCAGTGCGATCGCCGCTGCTGGCGGGGAGGTGCTAAAGGGAGTAGGGCAAGCAACTGAGTCAGCGCACGGCAGCGAGCGCGCCACAAAGCACTAGAGTGTCCTGGCTGCATGCCACTCAAGCACGCGCGGAGTAAACGAGAAGAAACGCCAGAAACGAAACAAAAAGGAAGGATACTCGACTCGTGATGTACGGAAAGGGAAAACACGCGGACCACTAAGGGGTTGTAAAGAAAAAATGCAATCGGCTCCGATCGACCTCGTTTCGAGCTTTTGTTGCGGCGTACGTTGCTACGCGGAGCAGAATGACCACGGTAGAGAGAGAGAGACGCGAATCGGGAAGGATCTCTAGCTCCCGCCTTCTCAAAGACAGACGCCGGCGGCGAGAAACCATTTGCGGAGCGATTACCGCAATCGCAGACGAGACGCGAGCGAAGGAATGCCCGGACTTGCCCCGAAACGCAGCGCGGCGCTTGACCGCCCAGACGTCGAGGGAAGAAAGAAACAAGTGTTCGGGGCGCCGCTTATTTATTCAGCAGCGCCTCCTCGCGGGCAGGACACCGCCGCGTTCGACTCGTTCTCTGCGCAGGCATGCATGATTGAAGAGGCCGCGGGTCCGAGCCCCCCATTTCTGTGCGCATAACCCGCGGGACGTCCCTTAACTTTACTACGCAAGACAGCCTGCGCGGCACTTGAAATCAATTTAAGCCACCCGGTCAGCACACGACACAGGATAGGGCCCAACGTCGGCAGTATCAACCCATCTGCCTTTACGACGCTCAATCAAATGCATAAAGCCGGAGCACACCACGCCCTCAGGGTAGTTTGCTCCTTGAACAACGTCCAACACTCAGCGCCGACCCGCTCTGCACTGTTTTAACATCCGAAAATGTTCTCCTCATACAAGATTGACCCTACTTAAGTTTTACGACGAGAGTAGCGCGTCATCAAATGCCCCCACCCACATACTGCAGAATCAACCGCAACTCCTCGAAACAGCTACAGTTTACCCCCTTAATCACATGAACATACACGCGCGCGCGCGAATATAGGGGTGCGTCAACTAACTTGTGACACGGTTTAAAAACGACAACGCGCTGTACAGAGATTTGGATGGCGCAGGGTTTTAGGTAGTCGTCTTAGCCAGGTCTGCGTATTTTGTTGAATGCGCGCAGATTTACGTAACTGTTTAACACAGAAAAATGAATCAACGTTTGCGTCGCTTACATTGGCGCAAATTTTTCTGTGCAAACACTGCAGAGAATATTCAGAAACGCCCATATCGCTAATTTTCTTCGATATCCCTTTGGCCATTTTATTTTTAAATCTTAAAACCCGCGATATTTTAAGAATTGGCGCATGACTGCGCAAACGTTCTGTTCCGCGCATGTGCGGTCTCTTCCTCCACTAATGGGTTCAACGTTGCCGCGTGCTTCCCACGCACTCCGCTGCTTCATTTTCAAGTGTTGGAGACCAAGAGACTCGTTTCAGACTTCCGCCACACGAGCTTGAATTATAGTGACGGCACGAGGAAGATTTCCGGCAAGGACACAAGATCGACATCACCCGTGCACTTGTACACGGTGATACGGTTGCCGCATGCCGACCCACGGAAAATGCCACCCCATCACTGGAAGTGGCTCAATTTAGTTACAAAGCCTACTTTATGAACCTGCTTATACTATGCTGAAAGTTAGAATTGACGTGGCGTCCGTGGAACCGAGCGCGTCCGAAACTTATCTCGCGATCCTCCAACGGGACACGTGACAGTGCTACGCAAGAGGCCGATAACTCGAGCAGCACCAAAATTTAACACTGCTTGAGCCTCTCAAAGTAATTTTATGTTCGCATGTGAATTCGTCGTGCTCGTAAGGGCAGGCTCGGAAGCGCCGCCGAAGCAGATGTGCAAAACACGCGCACACCGCGTACTTTATTACAATGGTGTCAATAGTAGGCGGTAAAGGGTTCGGAACCAGAGTGGGACGGGGATGGATCTTATTCGTGGAACATCGGGAGAAGGAACCAGAACCATGACTGCGTACATTAGGCGGCAGCCTCGCATCTGTCGCAACTCTTGGTTGCTGGAATAGTATTTTGGCACAGCCTTGGCGTAATATCGCCAAAAGCCACCCTGCTGATGCATTAGCCATCAAGAATTCCGACCACCGAACAGACACACACGACTCACCCCGGCACAAACAACACGCCGCGTGCAAGTACGACGGCAGCCTCCTCCCTGCCACTTGTTTCTAGACGCAAAGGGGGCGCCTGTCAAGGGCCGCTGCTGATCTCTGGCCGGAAGGCTGATAGCGGGCACACCCAGTCACGGCGGACCCATACGCGCCGTCGGAAGAGACGCCGCAGATAGCCACCGCAGTAGTCGTGGAAGGCAGAGATCGTCGGCCTCCGCACGAGAAAACGCGGCCGATAAGACGGTGCCGAAAACGGCATCGGTGCGAACCAGACCTCGGGCCTTCGAATCACTCGCTCGACGACGCGCAGCACGGATGGGCCTGCTGCTGGCCGCATTCCAGGATGCGTCGCCACTGCGGGGAAAGAACCGCTTGCGGCGCCACTTCTTAAGCAAAATTTTACCACTCTGTGGTCTAGTACGACAGTGAGCGATCCGTAATACAGGCTACCTTTCGAGTGCTTTCCTTATAGCCTAATCCTCCCCGGTGAGCCATCAGCAGCAGCAGGCAGTTAATTTGCCAGTACGCGTGCCTCAACCCTCTCCTTGCGTCGTCAGATGGTCGGATAACTTTAGGTGCCACCCATGCGTTGGCGCAAAGCACCGCGCTAGAAGCCTTTCCAAGCACGCATTCTCCCTCCTCGTCAGAATAAAGAGAAAAGCATGCGGTGACCCAAACACCGCAGATGGGTCAACAAAATCAGTAAAACGGCGAAACAGTATACCATAAGCGCGAAAATGCAAGACACTGCGTTTTGGTCAACATCACGCATGCATACAGGATCCACGAACATGGGTCTGTGAACTGAAATAAAATGTCTGAAGCCGGAAAAGCAGCTGCAAGTACATCTGCTATCCTGAATTAACGACGCAAGTTGATCATAAAACTCGGAAGAATCTGCCCACTGGCAAGCACAGAATAAAACAGGGACTAAATCCCGTGATAAGGTTTGCACTGAATCCCAGAAATACGCTATCGGTAAGCCAGTCTACCGACGCCATGCTTTACTTTTCCTGCAATTACTGTGTGCGAGAGAGAAAAGCGATAGGGCGACAAGGTCGGCTAGTGAAATAGTTTCCGCCCCCTCTCCACCACAGACCTCCTTTTCTAAACAGAGACAGCGAGGAAAGCGAAGGGGGAACCCCGGGCACACACCGGGCCATGCGCAAAACAAAGCCTTCCACGCCGGCCCAATCGATGGGCAGTCGCTGCTTTGTCCCGGAGAGGGACACGCTATCTCGGTTCGCGTCAGCGAAATGGCGCGGCCCCTTATCTTATCGAACAGAGAGGCGTCGTTCCGCAAAAGCGGCAGGCGAGGCCACAGCTTCGTTACAACCGTCTTACAGTCCCTACGCTGCTGTTTACACAACGCAGCGCTGTTCGTAACCGGCTTTAATGAGACGACAATGCTACGCTAAGCGCGGTTCAAAGCGCCGTCCTTTTCGCAGCAGAAGTCTGCTTCTACGACAGGGTGGACATGTCTGCTTTCTGCCGCGCCATCGTATCTCGAGAAAAACTGGTCCTGAGCCTTCTAAAAAAATTAACAGAGCTGGATGAAAGTCCGAAAAAATAGGGAACATCAGTGGAGCAAGGTCGCTGTGCCAAGCATGTAACTGCGCTATTCTGTCTCACATGAGCATTTCGAATATCCGCGCTAAGTTTCCGTTGTCATCAGAAGCTCATCAAACCTGAGCAAACGCACTCAATCACGAAGCCAAGCGACAACGGAGCCAAATGCGCAAGGATCACACAGAATGCGTGCGAAATAGCAAATGCAGTCCTTGGCCAGCCTTTTCCACCACATGGATTCGCATGAATGTACAACATCCGCAGGACAATATCTGCTGCGGTGACCGTCTGAATAACGTGCACTTGGTACCAGCTGTTTGCTGTTTTATTTGTTTTCTGATATCCTCAGGGCTTACAGGAAGCAATATAACCGGGCTTGATGAACTGTCCGCGAAACCCGTGCAGCTAGGTTACGCACGCAGCTTGTTTCGCAAAAATGACAAAGGGTCTCGTGCTGGGAGCGCTTATACCAACACCGAACAAAGAAGCCAAGAGACGAACCAACCAAACCAGGAAATCGCGCAGTCTCCGCTCCGCGCGTCGAGGCAAGATGGATGGACGGGTGGATGCCTGTGCAGCAGGCCAACCCAGCCGCGCTAGTGGAGCCGCGCTCGGTCTGCCCTGACGATTCGGTTGTTTCTTCGGCGCTCCTTATTCCACGAGGCCAGCGTCCTGGAGGAAGCTTACGAGCTGACACGCAGAAAAGAAAGGCTGCGCGGAGATGCTGACGACCTTTGCGAGTGGTTCGCTCTGGCGGCCTATACAACCGCAACACCCACCGGCACGGCCGAGGTCGCAAAGGCCAGACGATCACACCACACCTTCCCGAATCGGACTTGGAATAACGAATGCGCTAACTAAACTAGGTCGCCGCTAAACGGGGTTACATCGCCACGGTACACACGGACACCGCGGAACGCTTACTCGCCAGAGTACGGACGTCCGAGAGGTGCGTTCGCGAGCAGGAACAAGCTGCGCGCGCACAGATACAAGGTCCGGACTGGCCATTCTCGGTGCCCCACATGAAAGCGGCCGAGCGCACCGTCTGAAAGAACACGTAGCGACGAAGCCGAGGAACATGAAGGCAACGTGAAGATCGCGAGCTCAAGCGCGTTGTGTGCTTTTTACCGGCATCGTTTTGCCGCATGCAGAGACGTGCGTGGCGTTTTGTCGAATCTCGCCGCGGGCGGCGGAAAAGCTATATTGGGCCAGAGAGAGATCGCGACTCCACCCTGGACACACACACACACGCGCGCGGGGGGGGGGGGGGGGGGGGGGGAAGAACCGCGGCCCGGGCACCTTGCAGCGCGCAGCAGCAGTGCACTGCCTGGGACGCAGCACCTGGCATGGGATGACTCACCCCGGCACGCCGCGCAGCAGCAGCAGCAGGCCAGGCCAGTGACCTCGGCGCGCCGCGGAGGAGGCGGCAACGCGCCGAGGGGCCCCCTCTCGCGACGGAGACGCGCGTCTTCGGGGGGCGCCCTCGCGGTGCTTTCTTTCTTTCAGACGAAAAGACCAAGCGCGCCAGCGAGTCCCGGGAAATGACCGCCATCTTTTACAGAAACCCGCCAAACGAGAATGTACAGGCTCCGCGCACGGTGTGGCCGTTACAGCAGCGGATGAACGCGGCCACAATATAACCACACTCAAGACGAAGACAGACACACCTGCATGCTCGCTTAGCCAAGTACACATAGCGAGTTGCGTGCTGAGGCTTGTGGGATTGAAAAATAGACAAACTCAACTGCGCGCGCCACGCGCTCGGGATCTGCAGAGACCAAAAAGCGACAGCTCCAGCGGACAAAAAGCTCGCCATCTTAAATGGTCCATCCATGTAGTGCACACCGAATATGCGCGACAACACACCCGTGGCCACATATAGCCGCCGCACTGGCTCAGTGGTTATGGCGCTTGGCTGCTGACCCGAAAGATGCGGGTTCGATCCCGGCCGCGGCGGTCCCTCATAGCCTGAGTCGCTTTGGGAGCTTTGGGACGTTAAACCCGCAATTTAGCGACCAATAATTAGTTCAACTGCCACCTGCCACGGTGGGTAGTTTGCTCCCAAGCCGGTGGGCAGATTGTGATGACATCGCAAGGTCACATGACCTAGGTGGCTTAGCCATACAGTGGCGAAATCGGTGACTGGGGGACTTAGTGCTAGCGCAAAAAAAAAAAAAAACAACAACAAAAAATCTAAACAACGCCCTCAGTTAATTGCCCGAAAATAAAACTCCGATGATAAAGGACCCTATTTCTAACTATACGACACTGCCTTTTCAAGGCCGACGTTTCTGGAGCGAAGTTAAGCGGCGAAGTTCGTGCACCAAAAGATCTAGCGCCACAGGCTTCGCGGCGTCACAGCCCATGCTACAAACAAAACTGCACCGGTTCATACGGCCAGCCGGGCAAACGAAGCAGGCGGCGGCATCGACGCCAGCACCACATATACGCGAATAATCTGACCATGGCTGCGCTTAAAAACAAGTTCAATGCTAAACACGAAAAACAAGAAAGACCAATGCCGGAATATTATACCGCGTCCCATCCTCGTGGAAGCTGGCAATTTACCCATCAACCATACAGCGAAATAGCGCGATGGTTCGAATTTTAATCAATGTTGCTGCAGCAGGACATAGTACGTAAGCAGAATTTTATTACCTCCATTAAATGTGACGTCAAAGGTTGGATGTAGGAATCTATACTACGTTTCATACACCAGGTGCAACGCTGTCAAAGCTAGCGCTCTTGCTTGTGCTGCCTACATCCGCGATCAAAAAGTAGTGCGTTCCTTGAGGTGAGCGATCAATTATTTGCCTGTATGTTTATTACGTGATACATTTGATATGAGCTTGATTAAATGCTCTGTTATACTGACGATGCGCTATCGCCTTTTCATGTCTTAGACCATTCGACCACAAAACAAGCGCGGAGTAACACATCTTTAATTTTTTTCGCACGGAATACATCCGTACCTTTCACAGCGTTGGACCTGATGTACGAAACGGAGTATAGAAAATGCCATCTCGAAACGAGACAGCTGAACCTCATCAGCAGATGACACAGTGCATGGAACCGGGTCTCTTTGTGGAAGAGGAAAAAAACCATAGTTGACGCCGCTGTGCTACGCTTAGCACCTCTTTTAAACGATATATAACAGACATTTCATACCAGCTTCGATCCGAGATCTGGTCTCACCGCTTACCGGAAAAGTAAAAATCGGTGTCCAATAAAGCGCGCAGCTGGGCGCCAGTTCAGGTGGGTCGGGGGCAGAGTGAATGCCGCCGGTCGATTGTTCCCTGCTTTGGACTGACACGAGTCCACTTGCACGAGTCACCGAAAACGCCGACTCTTCGCAACGGTAATGCTCGCACCCCCGAAATCTAGGCGCAGTCGTCGAAACGCTCCGCTGTACCCTAACCCGATTCTGAAAAGACGAGGGTGCTCGATGCTGAACGCAAAAAGTAGGGGTGTGCGAATATTCGAAATTTTCGAATATATTTCGAATATTATATTTTTAGAATTCGTATTCGATTCGAAATCCAATTATTTGTGTTCTTTCGAATATTCGACCCGACGCGAATATTCGTATCTAGACGAATATTCATTGTGAGCACCGGCGTTCATTTCAGTCCGCAGGACCTATCGACCTAGACATAACAGCATGGCGGCGCCCAGAGCAATGCGCATGGATGAAGGAAAATTTTTCTTCGAATTTTTCATTCCTCCAAGGGCCATGCCGTAGCTGACTGCGCTGCTGAGCTTTTTTGTGGCTATACCTGCGAAGCTGCTATAGTCAGAGCTGTGCACGAAGTACCTCGCAATACGTGCCAGGTCAGTGCCAAGTGAGAGGGCATTTTCTGTGGCTGGAGGAATCGTTTCAGCTAAAAGGGAACTACTTCTGCCTGACAATGTGGAGCAGCTAGTTTTCCTTCGCGACAACCTTTTATGTTCATCCCAGCAACGCGCTTTTGTGCTTATGGCAAGCTAGCCTTAATCAATGCTGTGTACTAGCCATCCTCTCTGATATTTCCACTCCTCTAAGAATAACGTTCGAGACATTGATACTTTTTGTGCAGCCACACACACCTTGTGTGTTCATTTAATCCTCGATAGTTGAACTGTGATGTTCTGGGGTGCTCAAATAAATGTTTTGTAGTGGCTAAATGCGTCTGTCCTTCATTATTCGATATTCGATTCGATATTCGGAATCAAGTATTCGTATTCGATTCGTATTCGAAAAATTTGATATTCGCACACTCCTAGCAAAAAGTACGCGGTGGTGTGGCAACGTTAGACCCGCTTCCGAGACGAGAGCTGGCGCGATAGTCAAGCCGATGAATCTCTCTGCAAGACACAATGGAAACCCATGCATGCAACAACTTTGTCGCAGCGGGCTCCCGTGACTGCACGGTTTCATGACCCTCCGCGAACGTGGGCTCACTTATTTCCAAACAACAAGCAACAAAACGATGGAGCGCAGCGTTCAGCGCCCGCTTAAGAATACCGAGTTCCGCCGTTCTCTGAGTCACAGAAAATATATAGTGAGGTCCATGTCCAAGCGCTGCACGTATCCGCCTGACGGGAATGGAGGCAGCGGAAGGGACGCCTGGTCTTAATTGCGTGTTTTCTTCTTTCAAATTATCCCTTACACATTCGAATACAAGGCTCATCACGTGGTATTCGCCTACGACTGATAAATAATTTAAAATTGCATTTCTTCCTGACGCTGTTTCGGTTTCATGAGCCGAGCGATGGCTCCGCATGATCCAAAATAACCACCGATATGTAGTTTCCTGTTATAACAGCTCTTGAAGCGCACTGGCCTATAGCGAAGCGCTGTAGAACGATTATATGGTAGATGTTTTTTTATTCGTGCGTCACGTAACCTATAAAAAAAAAACGTTCGACCCAAACCTAAACGCCATAAAAATAATTTACGAATTATTTATTAGTCGTAGGCGAATACCGCGCGGTGAACCATGTATTATAATGTCTAACGCATCAAATGACAGAAGAAAACATGCAACTAAAATTAGGCGCCCATGGCCCTTTGAACCAGGGAATACCAGTGTCGCAGACGGCCACTTCCAGAGTCAGTTTACTACAATAACGCCGGCACTGGAAGAACAAGGCTCAGAGGATTGAAAATTCTTGACGCGGCGCTTAATGCGCTAAGGGGCATCATGCGCGTCCAGGAATCGAATCTGCAGTATTGCCAGCCGACAAAAGCCACGAGTGAAACGCAGCTGTTCTGGCGGATTGCAAAATGTCATCCGTTATCGAAAAGCCAAACGTAGTTACCTTTCTTCTGGCAGACTATATAAAGTATGCTTCCGCAAAACGCAATGAGACACGTATACCTCCGCCAGTTTCCACACAGGATAAAATTATTCAACCGCAACTGGGTCGCTTGAATGCCGCCACCATTGCTTCATCAAGTGAGACATCCACAGGACAACTGCTGCCGTCTAGGCCGGAATCGAAAGCAAACGCTGCAGACGGATTTGACCCAATTGTGAACGTTATTATATTTACACATAGCGAGAAACTAGCCCGAATCGTACTCCCACATGAAGGTTCCCTGCGAAGCGTACGTACTATTGGGGACGGAAGCGCCCACGACGTGAAAGTACACGCAACAATATATTAATGAGAAAGCAATACTAGTCCCATTAAAAGAAAAGTCGGCGGCGTGTGAGTACGCGCAGATGGTACAGAAAATCTCAGCGACGGGAAGAGAAAGGGGTGACGTCATACAGGACGTACACTGCGAGCCGAGCATCGCCATTTCAGACAGTCATGTACTCGTTCGTTCGTCTATATATACCCCCACTGGCTGACCTCAATGTGGCGCCAGTTTCCCCGACTACATTCGCACCAAAATTGTGACGCAACCGTTTGTCCTGCAGCGTTCCGGGTGGAGTCATACGATTTCTCATTGCATATAGCATACGTCTCTTAGTTAGGCTGGAGGCTAGCTCGCGACAGGTATTCGAACCGAGTGTCCTAGTGTTTCACTCGGACCTCTGCGGATTCAGCGTTTGTGGAATCAGCGCTGAGAGGCGCGTCTCCGTTTCATTTCTCAGTGCGCAACCTGCGTCGAGGTCGAACACACACGATGACACACTCGTGCTTTCGCCTTCACAGCACGTAAGCAGACCTAAGTGCCTTCTGAATTTCTTTTTATCGCCGTGCCCATTAATGCTAGACGGGGAGGTCGTTCGAGAACAGTCTTCCAACCCTTCGGCTTGACGCGAGAAGCAATGCTCCGGCAGTCTGCAGCAGCGAGCTGTCGGAAAAATCCAACAAAAAATGCAGGTTGTCGACGCCTTATCAGGCAGGCGGCGCGCCAGCTTGTCTACTCATCGTGTGGGCTGCCTCTTGCAACGAGCGGAAGGGGGGCAGGGGAGAAGCTTCCAGACGAGATCACCCCCGGGCGTGCGAAATGACGCGCCATTTGCTACTTTTTCTTAATTAGTACTTCTTTTTTAATTACGGGCACGCATTAGCATACATCAGTAGGCATACCAGACCATGTGATATGCCACAAGACACGCAAGGTCTGCCTTCAACCACGTCGAACGAAAGTGTCTCAATGGCCTATGGTTAATGGGTTTGATTCCGAACTAATGCTCAATTTTATTTTCAGCGCAATTAGTTACTTTACATCCTTCAATGCCACAATGGCATTTCAGTCATGCTACGACATCATGGCCAACATTTAACTGCAGTTTTAATCGTTTTCATTATACAGCTGAATGTGTGATGTCACAACCTTCTGGACCAACCCTGAATTAATGTGACAACGCGCACTTCTCATTTCAACGTCCGCTCTGGCGATGTCGTATTAAGTCATGTGGGTGTTTACGCCTCCACCTAGAGCGAGAGTACAACTGCATCATGGTTCCACACGGGGGCGTCTGAAGAAAACAGCGCCCAGTACTAGTCCCATTCACAGCCTGTAACTATCAGCTTGCGCCGCTTGCGATTCGGGCAGTAAAGCCTACGCATACCTTCGCGGACCCCGACCTCCTCCCGGTGAACTGTGCGGCGAACACAATGGCTCGCAAGGTCACGGTGGCAGGGACAATAGAGGGCCGCAGAATGCCCACGCGAGCCCTCTTCGGCGCTACGACGCGACGCTGAGCAACGGTTCGCGACAATGCTCTAAGGGGGAACACGAACCGCAAATGTCGCCATTAAGCGCACACCCACTGTACCACGCAACCGCGTCGCGAGAGACAATGGCGAAACAGCGACGAACGAGCCTCGTAGGCTGAGGTCGGAAGAAATGTGCGACGCCCCGCGCGTATAACGCAGGGGAGAGACATTTTGCCGACTCTAATATTTGTTTTCGTGAAAGAAAAAAAAAAAAGTAGGGCAGCGGCACTATGCGCACGAGTCTGCGTAAGGGAGAAGAAGTGAAGTCATCAAGAATGAAAAGCGTCAGCTAAGGTCATGTTACACTCGCGCGACGCGCGATGCTGAAGAAAAAATGCAGCAGGACAAGAAGAGCCGGCGACAATAACTATGGCGACAAGCATTGGAATGGCAAGGACGACGCACTAAGGCACAGCTGGGAAGATACATTTTCCGCTAAAAACGCTGCACGCGGAGATCGTGCAGAGTCGCTTCTGTATCGAACGTCGTAACATTTAGGGTAAATGTGACCGCGAAAGTCAGCGCATTTATAATAAACAGGTCCTACGACTGGGGGGCCGGATTAACGGAACAATCGCCATCGGTCACGTGGCAAAATGCACCTGCGGCGAAACAGGAAACACACAAGGAGTGCGCACTTGACTTCGACGACTGTTGAACACTGCAAGAGACAGATAGAGGACTTCGCGCGTACTGCGTCTCATACCTCGTGTCCGACGCTGCAACAGTTAGGGCGCCCAACGGCGCAGGCACCAAGTACGACCCGCTACGACAGCCAGGCACAACCAGAGGCTCAAGCGGACCGTCGCGGCCGTGATGAGGCGGGCACCGAGCCAGCGTCATCGCGCCGCGCACGGGTAGCTGGGGGCAAGGGACTCACCAGAGCGGGGCTCGGTGTCTCGTCGGGGTTCCGCACATGCCACGTCAGGGTCTCCTCGACGAGAAACGCCGCGAAGGGGTCCTCGTAGACGCGGATCCACTCGCGCCGCTTCCAGTCGGCATTGTCAAACTCCACAAGGACCTGCGAGGAGGAAAGAGGCGGGGTTGGCGAAGGGAGCACAACAGAGATCCAAGCACCACTGCTGCTCAGCCTACGCCCGAAACAGTTGAAGGAATGCAATGCGGCGTCGATTAGTAAGGCAGTTCGACCGCTAAAATAAGGCGACATGCCCGTGCATGGTAAGGGTTTCCACGCCGTGTAGCGCAGATGCCTTTCAATGTGCAGTCAGGTCCCAGCGAAATGTGAACACCGAGGCGCATGGTTTTTGACGAGTTCTGGGTAACGTGGCGGATGTACACGAGGAACAGAGGCACTCGAATTCAACTGCAACATAGGTTTTCCTAATCGTACATGCACAACTTTGGATTGGATGGGATTTGGGGCTTATTTCTTTATAACGGCGGACATTACACGAAAGTCCTAGCCAACTTTGTGACGCTACGGCGGAGTCTGTCCCGCCGTGTCGTCACCACCACCTAACGCTTCAGCCTACTCCAATTTTCAAGGCGGCGCTTTGTTGTTTCGACCGCCCTGGCCTTGGTAATGCCCCTCGCCCGTGGCCAGCATGCACATAGACCACCCAAGCGGCGAATCACAGGTGAGAAAGCACTGTGTTACGGAGTCCCCGGATCCGTTCCTGTACGGACCTATTCGCTGCAAGGTGTACTCCGCACCCCGCAGCGCTGCTCCGGGACGGTAACACTCGGCAGAATGCGGCGCGCTGACGACGCTCTACGCTGTGAGAACTGCTACGAATTCCTTCGGTAAATGCAGGATCGGCCGCTTCCAGCCGGGGCTGCAGTTACTTTCGAAGCTGCCAGACATGCCAGGAGAAGAACTGCGCGCACGCCAAGAAAATGTAAATTAGGCGGCACGAATCGACTGCACCGCGCTCGCTACTTAGCGCCAAAACCGTTTCATTGTCCTGACACGAGCCAGTGCAAGAGCCGAGACCGCACACGGGCGGAATCATGCATTTTCATGCTGCCACGTGGCAGCGGACTTCCGGCCGAAGAAAGCCCAGCGTGGCCGGTGGTGTCCGGCGCAAGCTGTCCTTGAAGGGCCGCCGCCAAGAGAATCAATCAGGCCCTTTCAACCCGAGGGGCTGCGTCCATTAGCGGCACCCGAGAGAGCGCCGACCGCTGACCGATGCTGCTGCTGCCATGGCAACAAACGCGGCTGCTCGCGACAGCTGCGGCCTGAGTGCGCGCATCCCGGGCAACCTCGAGTTGCGTGCAACGTCAACAGAACACGAGAGAGTCGAGAAGGCGAGCCATCGCTGGCAACGCGCGGGTTTTGCGGAACAGTGTGTGACGCTCCGCAAGGTATCCCACGAGACCAGCTTGGCGCAGCAGCAACCCAGTCAGGTTACGAGAGTGCAGCACGAGCAGCGCTGCAGGTAATTAAAGCGCAGCATTGTGGACGGCCGGCTCGTTGCACAGGCAGGAGAGCTCTCGACGCAGTCCGGGTGAAAAAAAAAAAAAGGGGGGGGGGGGGGGGGGGGGGTCTATGGACACCCATCAACGAAGGTGTCGCTGTTTACCGAGCGAAAACGAATTCTGGAGAGAGCCCGCCGCGAAGGAAGACCGGGAGGCCGGTACACTCCTCGGCACTGGTCGGAGAGGAAAATCATGAAGGGCAACAGTATTTGAACAAGCCGCCGCTACGTGTCGAAAGAGATTACATTTTCGCCGTCCTTTCCCGCAGACGCGAAGAAATGCGGATGCCGCTGATCAAACCGCCTCTACAGAGTGGTGTCCGTAATGAGGAAAAGCAAGCGAGCGTCCTGAAGTTTTCCACGTCAAACATACGCGCTCTATTTACACCGACCAACCCAAACTGGCTGTGCGCCCAGAAAACATGCGCAGTTTTCCTAGAGAGACCTTCGGAGGAACTCCTTTTTTGCCACTGCTCTCCGCCAGAGGCATCCTGTCAGTGTAATTACTGCCGGCAACCACTGCAGGGTAAAGACGACGCTGTTCCAAGTTCCTGAGACCTAAAAGGCGCTAGAGGATCGAACTCCTGTAGTTGCAGGTTCCATTCACTGCCGCCGTACCTGTCGTTCTGGTGATGACAAGATTAGAAATGAAAAAAAGGCGAAAGAATTACGGCTCCCACCCCATACGCTCCCTGGCCGTGTTTGCTAGCATCCACCATTATACCTCGATACCAGGCATCGTTTCGTTAAGCGCAGGACAAATCGTGGATTACTTCGTCATGAAAACCCGATGCATGGCGCACAACACAATCTGCACGTTTCGCTGTATAGCCGGGAATAACTCTGGTCCCCAGGACGGAGTTGGCGGCGGACAGCGCGACGCCAGAGGCGTGCACGTGCATTTGATTAGAGCTCAGTTCCTGATGGAGGCACGTCGGCTCCTTGTAAAGGCTACGTGCTACGACCACCGTCGGGAGGAAGACCGAGTGGCACGGGGTCCCCCGGGCACGCCACAGCAGCGAGCCAACCTTGGGAGACCCCCGCGTTCAAGGCTGGGCGGCGCGCTCCCCGAGCCGCTTCCTCCTCCCGTCGAGTGAAAATAGAACGAGGAAGGCCCCAAAGGAAGAAGACATCCGCCCCGGAAGCTGACATAACACGGTTACCGCCGGCGAAAGTGGGTCCCCCTCGGCCACCTCGCCGTCAATTTCGGGGTCGCCGAGCCACGCTCGAGCGCCCCCCGCGCACAGGCGAAGCCAGCCGCCCAGGAAGGGACGCCGCCATCGACCGGCGGGGGCAACGACCCCGCGCACTCTTTCATCAGCGCGTGCCAATCAATAAGTGCGCGCCTCACAGTCCACCTTGGCAACGGCAGGGCCCCACCGCCCGGACCCTGGGTTAATGACCCAGAAACAGAGCGCTCTCCCCTCCTGCCTGGAATACCACGGCTGGACGGGGTGAGTCCATGCCCCCGCTGGAAGACGAGAGAACTACCGCACACAGCAGACACTGGGCTCATCTGGCTGCGATGACCTAGATATCGCCGATGGCAAGTCCCCCAACTACGCAAGACAGTCGCACAACAATAATAAAAAAAAAATTAAAAATGGACTGTATTCACATTGTAGCATAAAGTTCCGCCAGTGCGCGCGCTTCTAAAGCGAAGAAAGCTTCGTATTAACGCGATGGCGTTAAAAGGCATGGTTCTCCAGGAAATACGGTGTCGGCGTTGTGAGCGAAAAATCACGGACATGGCTCTGGCAGGTGGGCCACCTGGGTCACGTGACCTTGTGGCGTCATCCCAACCTGCCCACCGGATAGTGAGCAAACTGCCCACCGTGGCAGGTAGCACTTAAATTAATGAGTGGCCGCTTGGGAAGAGCAACCTGGGTCGCACAACGCTCAGCGCTGGGAGCCCCTGCCACCGCAGGGCAGTGGCGCATCGCTCAACCGCTGCACCATTGCGCCAGGAAGGGTATTAGGACTCCAAGGAATCTATGAACGTAGAGCATTACCCGCTGCATATATGGGAATTGACCAACTACGCTATATCATCATATCCTTAAAAGGCGGAGCTTAAGTGTCCCATGCAAATTTTGCAGTGCGGAACGCGTGCACATCTAGCTGGTGACATCCGCGCTGCACAATTACACGTCGAGCACAGTGGCAGCAGCACCAGGCCACGACCACGGTGAAAAGGCCTCCGTTGGAGAGGAAGCTCTACGTGGCAAAAGTTTGGAAGCTCTACGCTGTTTACTGATCCCAGGTCGCGCATAGCAGCCGGCAGCAAAGAACACGCATCAAGAACGCGACGCTTCGTGGTATGTTTGCCGTGTAAACAGACCAACGGAATCCCGTTCGCTCGACTTCAGCCACATGTGGACGCCCCTATGCTCACGCGAAGCTCTCCAGTTTTGTGGAGACCCTCGCCACACTTTCCCTCGGCGCATTTTCCTGCCTTTGCATCTGAGCGCAAATACTGCTGAATGCTGTTTTCAGCACTTTGTATGTCAGTGACGCACCGCACGAGTGGGAATAACACACTTTCTTTTAGAAAGGAGTCAGACCCATAGCGTCTAAGCCATACGAATCTGGGGCGTTGATCACGCTTTGCCAGCTGGTACATATGGGGTCCGCGGCTCTACGCGATGCGCCAGGAACAGTCACGCAGCTCTAGCTAGGCCTTGTCCAACAACATTTTGTCATCGAACGCCAGACTGCCGCACACGGGTTTCCATGCTAACAGCGGGTTTGTTTTTGTATCGGACGACGTGAAGAAACGTCACGAAGCTTCTCACGCCATTCATTGCGTCTGCAGTTTCTTTCGTACGCCATGGATTGTTTTTAAAGAGAACGACGTCAGCAGTAAAAAAATTATAATAAGCAATTACATTAACCGTGAAACGAGCGAAGAAACGGTTGCAGCGTAGTTTTGAATTGCCTTCATGCGTGCGTTTACAACACCCACGACGTGATAAATGGGCGTGCCGTGAAACGAAAGAAAGCATAAAAAAATCCGCAACCCCTGCTGCGCTCAAAAATGAGCTTACGTTACATAAAGCAGACAGAAATGTAAACAAGTCGAACCATCCACTTGAAATCTCGAAATGCCAACGAGCAGTTGTGCGACGTAGGAAGCACGCATAACAATGCACATGACCCCGGCGATGTGCACATTGGAGACTGCATACGTTGGGAAGGAGAGGTGCAAAAGAAATAAGGCAGCGCCCCACAATGCGCTTGCCCGCTGCTCGAAGGTAGTTGCGTAACTTGAGCAATCGTAGCTGTAGAATGTCAAACGCACCGAAATGCCACGTTTACAAAAGCACATGCGTGAAGCAGACGACATGGGCGATTGGCGGCACTTTCCGTGGACCATTTCAGGAAGTCATTGGAAAGATCATGATAGGCATTCCGACTATGCAAGCATGCGAGGCGTAAACTGCGTCACGCATACGCTGTTCTTTCTTTATTTTTTAACATCAGCGCCCATCACTGAACTTGCGTCGGCGAGCTGAGCGGCTTCTCCGCGCAGCGAATACCTTATACCGTTATACCAGCGTATAACCGGACGTAGGGGCGTTATTGTCCAGCGCCTGCGCGCTGGCACCCCGGTATTCCCCTATGCCCCTAACCGATAGCGTCACCCTATTCTGTAAGTTTATGAGGTGGACCCTCCGGAGCGCATTGCCCGCAACATCGCCGGAAACAGACACGTGTAGAGACGCGCTATCTGCACGGCGGCCTTGGCTGGCGCGTATACACACACACGTGGAGGGGCAGCCAGCATTTGAGAAAACAAGCGACTTAATTGCTCTCGCGGTGAACGGGGCCTTCCCGGGGGAAGGGCGCGCGAGTCGGCGCGTCCTTGCGGGAAACGCAGGCGTCAGCCCTGGCGTGGGCCCACCACCACGCCGCCGAGGCCTCGGCAGCATCTCGAGGAGACGTAGGAGGAAAAGGGCGCGCGCCAAAGCGGCATTAGCATCGGGCTGACAGCCAAAACACCACGGAGTATGATGCTCAGGAGCGCGCCGCGGTGCATCGGACACGCGTCGATAACGCTATGCTGGCGTCAAGCAACCAGTTTTGCGTGCGGGTCCGAAAAAAGCCCTGGATGCACAAAATGCAAACTATACAGCGGCAACTGAACTTTCCTTTTCTTGAGTACTTTGATCAAGTTCCACATCTAAAAACGACCAGCTTGCGGAGACACGCATCATCGGACAACATGCACGAGCCACGCATTACAGCGAGAACCCTTTCGTCGGCCAAATGCTAACGCGCGCGCAAGAAACGCGAAAACAAAGCAACGAGAATGCCACCCACTGCAGTCTGCGCCACTCTCTCCAGCGGCCGTCCCAGACACAACTCTCGGTGTGATGAATCGCCGCGAGCCTTTCGGCGAAGTATGTGATGGACGAGGCCCCCGTTCAGCACGGGCCCGCGGCCATGTTTACAGAAAAAGAAACGCCTGAAATAGACGGATCGGGCAGGCACGCCGTGATGCACAGCAGAATCACGGAGGCTGCGGAGCATCACGAAGCGGGCAGCGCTATGAATGCACCGCCCGCACGATGCAACGGTCACGAGGATGGCTGCACTGCAAACGCGTTATGTTAAAAAGGCCTAGCCCGCTGTCACGCGACAGTGGGTTCTGGAGGCAACTTTGGAAACTGCCGCTCTATTTGGGCGTGCGCCGCGACAGAGCTTTGAAAGAGAGCAGGGAGAAGTAGTGCGATGCCGCCGCGCCAGCACTGGCAATGCAGCGGTATACCTCCATCAAAGTGCCGACAGAGTGCCAAGGCGCCGGATGGGTTTCCAATTCGCTCAAGCTGACGTCATCTGGAAACCGCCAAGGACAGCGCGAGGCGAGCGAAGCCTGCGAGCGGCATACGTGACGCTCCCCGGCGCTACCCGATGCATCCGGCCGTCGGCGCAAGACGGCGCGCGGAACAAAGTCCCATCGGATGACAGCGACACCAAACAGGTTTGCCGCCTCGGCCGCGATCACGGCGGCAAGACGCGCCGCCGCCGTCACGCGACTCCCGCGGCGTCGGTCTCGTGTTCGCGCACATCCTCCGGGCGGATGCCAGCCCTTTTACCCCTCCATTGTTCGACGTTCCGGCCGTGCGCGATACGGTGGGAAACTGATTCCGGCGGCGCTCGACTCACCTGCATCCGTGGAGGAATTCCGCGCGAAACGCGAGCTGGCCACGAATCGGCACGCGGAGCGCGTACAAGCTGCGTGCCAGCGGAGCGAACGGTGCCCGCCGAGCACGTAGGGAGCATGACAAGCCCAAATATCCTCCCTCGGAGGAAGCCAGCAGTAATCGAAGCCAAGGACAGCGCACAGGGAAATGTTCGTTTTTCAGACTGTGGCCTTGATTGCCGAGAAATTAGTAGTTAATCGTCTATTGCACTACCGATTTCCCATTAATCAACACCAGAAATTAAAAAGAACACTTCCCTACACTCTCCTATACAAAATGCACTGGAAAGGTTGCTTTGCCGGCGTGCTTTTCGAAAGCGCATGTATTTTGGCACGATGTAGCCAAATTTTCTCGAGCCACAGCGCCGAGGATAATAGCATTTTCGAAATCATAAAAATTGATAAGGCTATTACTAAAGGCCCGCTACAAATCTCTAACTGCAGCTAGGCGCCTAACTGTAATACTTACAAAGTTAATTATTAAAAATCAGTTAACCATCTTATTACTTAAAACGATTCACTGGTTTTCTGGTGTACGCCAACGCTGGTAATACTATGCCACAAAACCCACATTTTTACCATAGATAGCCTGTTTTTGAAAATTACTAAGTCTTTCTTGAAACACCAGGTATATATGAAGGTAAGCAAAGAAATCTGGAGCTCTGCTATAAGATGTACCTGACACTGTGTGATATATAAAAAATAGGAACCACAGGACTGCGGAAGGTTCACAAAGCGACGCCCCCAAGTAGTACAATATATATATATATATATATATATATATATATATATATATATATATTAGTCCTCGGAATGTCTGACAGAGGTGAGTAATAGAAGGAAGATGGAAAAAGTGTAGGTGTTCTGCATGACTCCACTACTCGCAGCGTCGTTTTCGAGTTGAACACAGCACTTCTCTGCCGGGGACGGAACCGCCTCAAGGCAAAACATGCGGCTGCTCCGCCCCGCCCGCTGAACCACCCGAGTCCCCGTAGTGCTACACTTAATGCTCTGCCGCAACCGAAAACTGGCCGGCCACCGAGGTTGTCCTTGGGTATACGCTACAAAGCCAATGGCTCCCGAGAAATCCTTCCACCGTACACACGAGCAGGCCGCAGCAAACGAAGCTCGATTGCACGGGCAGCGACAGGAAGCGTGTGCGGCGCGTGCAACCGCGTGCCATATCGAAAAGAGCCCCCCTCCAGCGAGATAGCGCTGTGCACACGCAACGCAGACTCGCACAATCTGCCCGCGACAGCGCACTTGCCACAGCCGAGGGTAGCAAGCAGCGTGCCCATTATTAACGAACACAAACTCGCAGATTACAGCCGCGTGACGCAAGCGGGAAGCCTTCTTTAATGCCGCAAGAGAGAGAAGGGCTGCAGCGGTTACCAAAGAGCGCGAACTGCGCACGCACACACCTGGCAGCCGCCCTCCCCCCTTTGGAGAGCGGCGCAATTACCTCGTCCCCCTTTGAGCGGAGCCATTTTTCCGGCGTTGCTTTTTATAGAGTACGCGGGGCGCGGCCGGAGTGACAGTGCGCCGGGACTCCCGCCTGCACTGCAGCCCGTCGCAGGAGGCCGCGAAGCTCTGCGGCGACAGACGTGGCCCCGTTTCGCCCTCACCGGCCATGCCGGAACAGGCCGTGCCGCGCGATGACGACGCGCGCGCCTTTTCTGCCCGCGTTTCTCTCCGGCCACGCGTCCAACGAGGCCAGCGAGCAACAACCTGCCCCGCGAAAGGCCTCTCCCCGGCGTGCGTGACGACCACTGCACGGAGGAGAAGCCACGCGCGGGCACCGCCGATGACGAGCGCCCGGACGTCAGAAGGCGTCACACGCCTTCGGTTCAAAGGCAGTGCGAAAACGTCTCGGACGCGGGGCACCGCCCGGCAGTTCCTGCGCGAGGCAGAAAGGGGGCGAGCGAATTCAGCCGTGTACCTCTGAACCCACCTTAACGACCGCGTGGAGGAAACGCGAAGGGAAGGGGAAAAACCACCAAAAAGAGGGGAAAGAAGCAGCAAACAGCCGCTGGCGATGCTTTCGATTGAAAGACCCGGCAAATGGGGTCACCCCCATTATGCGCGCGAGGCCTACTACGCTCGCGCATCGAAAGCATAAAAAAGTGCGCGCAGTGCGACCTGAGGTCACTAACGCTACGAATCGCGAAGCACTGTGCCGGCATTACCAGTGAGGCCAGATACATGCGTCGATTTATTCATGCGCCCTGGCCTTCGTTCTTTACACCAAGGCCACGCCCTCGAGTTGCCAGGAAAGGAAGACAGCAACGACACCGTCCGTCGGCGCGATCTAACCGCTGTGTACCTCGCCACGGCTTCCATGCACGCAATACATGCCCACAAAATGTAAATGAAAGAAAGCTACCCACACCCTCGCTCAAAGACATAAAACACTATTTCTCGGTGAAAAGGGATGCACTGACTGCTCGGTAGATGGCCGAGCGCAGGTACTTACTACGCGCTCAAGTACCCGAATCTCGCCACAGGATCGCATTCATTACGCTTCTTTTCACCGCCGCCCTGACCTAGGCAGTCCATTACAAGTCCTAATAGGGCATCTGTTACATAACACATGCGTACAGAAACGGATGTAAAAGCTCACAACTGTCCGGGAAAGGATGTGCTTGACGTGCAAGATTCATAGTTATCACATGACTTAGCCGGGGGCGGGAGTCGGAAGGCGCGTACTGGGTCCAAAAATGAAACATAGATGTCGCCACACCCGGTAGTTTCCGCAAGATAATGCGTTGCGTCAAGGCCAGGACAGGTTTTTGCTCGCGGACCCTTGAGGCTAGACCACAACTTCCTTCGCACCATTAAATGAATCCTTTGCTGCTGCCGGACAAATATCAACACAGCCACAATGAGCCACAGTTGGATAGCCCCAGACTCCTCCTTAAGTGGGCCGCACGAGTGGCGCTCTCCGGAGGTGGCAGTTGTAAGCGCGCGGCTTTGTGCTTCGTTCTTTTGTTTTCGGGCAGCGAGAAACTGCTAGCGAGGCCGACGCCCATGCGTGCGTCTGTGGGCTGAGGGACGATTACGTGCTATAGCCCAAAGTGCGGCAGTGGCAAGAACGTGCGGTCGAGTGTGCGCAGTGCGATGACCTGTACGATGCAGCAAAGATTCCTCCCTCTCTTTGTATGAACGCATGCATGCGCGTGTGTCTGTTGTACGGCCTCCTACTATATGCCTGTTACTATAATTACCAATTAACAAAATAGAGAAACTGGGACCAAGCCGTGGCACGAAATATAGCATACACTACCTCAGTCCGAAGGCAGTGCGTAAACAAAGGTTTTGTACGGTCGGCGCTTAGGCCCGTCCCTGCCGGCGATCGCGTAAGCAAGCACTGAAGCCCAAAATGTAGGCTAAAGTGACCTCGCACCACAAGGGGTGGTGGTGGTAAAAACGTTTATTTCCTCTGAAAAGAGGGAGCTACATGGAGGTTGCTCTAGGCTCAGGCTTAGTGCCCTTCCCCTCACAAACACTAGGTGGAGTCCCTAGTACGGGACCCCAGGGGCTTCCGTTGCCGCCATTGCTCGTTCGACCATCGCCTTTTGGGCTTTCAGGTCGCAACAGGCGAGTAGGGTCGCCTATCTCCCAGTCCTCCCGGGTGGGGTTTGGGTTGCGAGTAAAAGCAGGGTTGAAGGGGCACTCCCACACCATGTGGTAGAGGTCCGAGGACCTCTCCCCACAGTGCGGGCGCTCCCCGGAGAAGGCAGGGTCAAAGTGCTTCAGCGAGGCCGGGCACATCATGGTGTTCGTGACAAGGCGGAGGAACAGGCGTTCTTCCGCTCTCGTTAATCCTTTACACGGTTGGGGGTACAGTTTATGTCTATCTTGGTATAGTTGCGTTATTTGGTCAAATGTTTAGGGGACTCCCCCAAGGTGGAGTAGATTTGTAATAAGGGAGTAATTACTCGTTATTTCCCTGTAAGTGTAGGCAGGCAACCTCGTCCCCCGCCTCCTCTGAAGAAGTAGCGAAAGCCACAAGGGGCAGTTAACGCTGGTTCCGTGGTCAATGAACTCGGCTAGGCGTCCCGCTGAAATCGCAGCTAGGCCGCAACACCATCGACAATTTAGACCTCGACGACGAAATTTGGTGGGCCTATAGCGAGAAGCGCCTGCCTCTACGGTAACGACGTATGCGCGGCCGGCGGGTGGCAAACAGCGCTTCGGGCCGATGTATGAATTGAACTTGACGACAGAAGGCAGGGATTGACACTGAGTGTAGATCGTGTGTGCTGCGCACTGAGAACCACTGGGCATAATTACGTATCGAATGTGCTGTTCACCACGAACGCACTCGGCACGAGTCTCCCGGTGACCACATCTGGATGACGCATCGCGGTGAATACGGTGCCAGAGCGAAACGAAATTAACAATGTTGCCACAGTGCAGGATGTAGTCTCCGTGCACGTGCGAAGGTTGACGAGCAAATGAATGCCGCACAGCGGGTGGAAGTCTCCGACGGAAGGCAAATGCGGTGTTTTTGTTTCTTCCTCGCCAAGCGAGTAGGCCAGAAGCCGCGCATTTGCAACGAGCAGACGCACGAGTGTGAGGGTGCGCAGTCAGACAGCAGTTTCCTCGTTAGGCGCAGCTGACGGCTGGGCTGACCCGAATGACGTGAAGTTGCACGTCGCCGGGGGAGCAGCCGGAAATGCGAGACGCCGGCCCCCCCCCCCTGAGAGGAGGAAGGGCCGGCCCGAAATCGAGTCTTGCCGGAGGACACCCACCGCAGTCCGGCAGCGAACAACGCACAAACAAGCAGAACGCGGCTGTTCCAGTTCCTGCTGCAGCGGCGCGGGACGGCGAGGGGTGCGTTGGCCTCGTTCTGCCTGGCGGCACAACAGACCGGAGGCCCAGGATGACTCCGGCCGAGAAAGATAGACCCGCCCACGGCGAGACTCTTGACCCACTTTGGGCCGAGCGCCATGCGCCGCGGCATTATGTAAAAAGCAGGGGGACCCCAGCCTCCGACCTGCCTGCCTGCCTCGCCCGGAAACCTTGAGCTGTGGCCGGCGGAGCAGCCCTGGAGTCTTCTACACGGGAATGGAACGCAGGTGCGCGCCTGAGTTAGCGAAGAAGCGAGGCTCGTCCTTTCGTGAAAACAAACCTGCCAACGAGACTCCGGTCCCCCGCACAGTGCTCTGAACAGTGTTCCGACGGCAGCCGAGCGCGGCGCCCGTAGCAACAGCAGCGGCTCGCGTGCCACTCCCGGCCGGGGCTCCGCGCGAACGGGGCAAGGAGCCAGGAACTGCGCGGCTGCAGGCATTCCTCCCGGAAGGAAGAGTACCGACTCGTAACCGCAGCAGATCGGCTCTCCTCTCGCTCCGCAGCCAAGCATGCGACAGGTGCAACGGCGCGGCCACGAGGCCCGCATTGCTGCGCGCTTAATCGCGGCCCACAGTCGCCCACGCGCTCCCGACGGGCGTTTCGCAACGAACGCAATATCGGTGCACGCACGGCAGGCATCAAGTTTTCCTCGCGGCTCGGAAGTGGGACGCACGTGCTCGGTCGCTTTCTCTCCGCCGGTGGATTTAGGTGTAGGGGCACAGCAGATGAGCGCACTGCAGCGCGTCACCCGCTGCGGGCGGAGAAATTTCGCGCATTCTTATCTCCTCGCGAGCAGGAAAAACTGAACGCGACGGCAGCGATTAATCTACGCGTGCACGCTGCTGCGCGTGATAACGCGCCGGAGCCGGATGGCCGGGCACGCTCGGGAGCAGAGAAACTGAGCAGCATAATACGGCACACGCCTGCATAGGTGTACCGGGTGTTTCAGGGAAGGTGATCACTGATTTTTGAGAATACGGCTTTTGAGGTAAACAGAAGCATTTTGCGGCACAGTAGTACCAGTGTTGGCGGACGTCGAAAAAAAGAGGCGAATCATGCTAACTAAAAGAGCGATTAACTAAATTGTGACAGTCAACTTTTTAACTATTACCGATAGGCGCCTGATTGCAATTAAATTTGTAGCCGGGTGTTCATATCAATTTTTTTAGAATTTCGAAAACGCGATTACCATCGGCGCTGTGGCTCGACAAAATTTGGCTATTTCGACCAGTTACATGCACTGGAGGACTTGCTTTGCCTGCATGCTCTTCGAAAGCGCATGTATTTTGGCACGATGCAGCCAAACTTTGTCGAGCCACAGCGGCGAAAGCAACCGCGTTTTCGAAATTCTAAAAAACTGATGTGGCTATTACTAACGGCCGGTATTCCAATAAGAGCAGTGTAGAGGGCAATAATGGGACAAGAAGGAACAATAACCTAAACTCAAAACTCTTCTCGGTATTAATTTGCCCATTTCACTATCGTCGACTAAAATTTGTACTTTTAGAACGGGCGTATTATTTTTAATTAGGAGTTTAAATTGTGAACATTTAGTACGTAGTAATTCTAGATCAAAAAAAAGTTGCACTATATTGTTTTAAATTGTAAAATTGAAGGCCCAACACAGACCATATTTTGTTCAATTATCATTACTGGATACCGTCTTTTATAAAGGGTCACTAATTCGACTTGAAACTCACTGCATGTGGTCTCAGGCACCAGTTTTTGAAGTGGAAACGCATGTGAAAAACAATGAGGTTCATAATGAAAAACTAAACGGCTCATTTTGGAGTACCAGAAGTACGAAGCACACCGATACCATTTCGCGCAACTTTCATTTGGGCTTAATTACAGGAGCTATCATTGATCTAAACGCCGTGAAAGTTTGAGCTAAGCGTTTTATAAATCTGATTCCAAGCCAAATTGCGCCATGAAGTACTTCTGAAATACGGCAAAATTCTCAATCCCATGAGCCAGACGTAAAGAAGCCACGTGCAGACGCAAACGTATACAAGCAAAAACATGCTTCCAAGGTATTTTCTGAGATTTTGCCAGTGTGCTAACGAAACGTAACCTCATTGGCTCAATTCCAAGCCAAATTGATGACCGCTACAGTATCTAGTAATGGTAAATCACCGCAATATGGTCTGTGCTATGCCTTTAATCTTTTAAAACAATAAAAAGATTGGTTTATGGGGTTTAACGTACCAAAGCGACTAAGGCTATGAGGGACGCCGTAGTAGAGGGCTCCGGAAATTTCGACCACCTGGGGTTCTTTAACGTGCACTGACATCGCACAGTACACGGGCCTCTAGAATTTCTCCCCCAAAGAAATTCAACCGCCGTGGCCGGGATCGAACCCGCGTCTTTCGGGTAAAACAATAACAATAAAAATACTTTTCGTTATCTAGAATTACCAGGTACTAAAGGTCTTTCAGCGCAACTTTAAAGATAATCGGAAACGGTGTTTTTTTTTTTTTTAACCTCCGTCAAAGTTCGCCTTTTCGCGAATTTTTTTTCGAATTCTACATAATTTTAACGCTCCTTCTATGGGTACCACTTTTCTCCGACGATTGCAAAAAGGACGGATCAATACTGAGAAAATAATTCAGCCTTCCGATTATTAATCCTTCTTGTCCTAAAGACTGCCCTAATGGAATGCCTTACTTTTTCAACAATGTTTGAGATTTTTTTGCTACGAAACTATAGGAGCAAAGAAATATTTTTTGCATTGCTTCCAATAGAAAGTTTTACATACAGTTACTGAAAAAATAATCATGTCCCTCAAAAATTTTATTCTACTTTTTGTGAAGATCCAAAATAGAGGTCTTGCGAAATAGGAAAAGCGGGTTTTCAGCTGTTCTGATAAAACGACTAAAAAAAAAATACTACAGCGTTTCTTGCGAAACTAAGTATTATTCCCTCGTGTCACCGCATTTCTCCATTACATTATAAAATTTCACTGAAAACAAAAAATGTCATGGCACCTCGATTACCGTTCTTATATGAACACACCAATACACCTATATATCCTTGAGACATTCCGAGGACGGCACGTAGTTCTGATCTTGACCTAGATCCAAGAATTGCATAATAATCAGCGCTGCGGCGTCTGTGTCCGCTATTCCTCTGTCTTTTTCCCCCTCGCAGCCTCATGCGACTACATAATGCGTACAGAGGGCCGCAATGCAGAGTTGGCTCGTAAAAAGACGAAATAGTGCCGGTCTAGCTTCTCGCCTAATTCTGCACTGGTCGCTTTAGCGACACGACGCACAGATACGTAACAGCGTAGACGGCAACGTCGCAGATGTAAGATTATGCCTGCAGTAACGTCAACCTGCAAACACAGTCACCGGAGATAACTGTTTAAACTGAAGAGACCATTACAACACCAAGGGCAGGGATGTCTCGCAAGAATCAGGTCATCAATCCCAGCTAGCAGATCCCGACTAACGTTATACGCACACCACTGACGAGAACAACGGCAGACAAAATAAAAGTGCACGCACAAACTGGGTTTCAGATCATACTTTTGGGACGAGAGGCAATTCTTATTGGCTCAATGCGCCCATTGACAGCCACTGGTTTCTCTGGGGGAAGGCGCTGAGCCGCCTCAGACAAAGCGCAGCTTGCGTAGCTTACATAGGCACGCGGAGAGGGGCGAAAACAAACAAACAAACAAAGAAGTGAACAGCGCCAACGAGGTCCACTTCGTCACGCGATTTGCATTACTTCACGGACGCGAAAGAAAAATATTCGACGGCGGCGCGTGGCCTTTACATGTTACACTATGGGCGCCCTTGTGGCTAGGAAAGTGTGCCGTTACTGGTTTGGTTTGGTTTGGTTTATTGGGGTTTAACGTCCCAAAGCGACTAAGGCTATGAGAGACGCCGTAGTGAAGGGCTCCGGAAATTTCGACCACCTGGGGTTCTTTAACGTGCACTGACATCGCACAGTACACGGGCCTCTAGAATTTCGCCTTCATCGAAATTCGGCCGCCGCGGCCGGGATCGAATCCGCGTCTTTCGGGTCAACAGCCGAGCACCGTAACCACTGAGCCACCGCGGCGGGGCTGTGCCGTTACTGTCGAGAGCAGTGAGCTGCATTTAATAACGCAGCATGTGTTGCCAGCCGGGTGTTCAGCGACCTTGACAAGAGCGGGCCACCTCCGAGCGCACAGACAGCATGCACTAAACGCCGTTGAAGGTGCACACGGATCTTATTGATCACAGCCGCCAAACAGCAAGGGATGTTCGTGGCCCCTGCACATGGGGCCCCAAGCAACGCGGCTGACGGGACGAGGAAGGAAGCTCGTTGTTGGACGTGCGCCTCCCATCGATTGGAGCCACGTGTGCACCTGTGGCCAGATGCGCACTGCGTCGCAGCGCCATGAATCACCCCCGAGCGGCACGGATGGGAAAACCCGGAAACGCGGCGGCGGTGACCCTGGCAGCGCTGCCGAAATGCGCTTACCCGAAAAGAAACGGGCGGAGGACGGGACAATGCGGTACGCTTTAACACGAGAAGCTAGTCTAGATAGAACAAGGTCTCCGTTGTTGACACGGTTCTCGCAGGAAGCTTCAGCAGTTGCTTACGGCAAATGCCGGCTAAACAAGCACGGCAGCCGTAGCAAGGGAAACGGTACCGGCCGTACGGTTGCGCTGAAACTCGCTGCTATCTAGTGTCTGACATCGGCAGTGACTGCGTTGAGATCGGCGCTGTTCCAAAGGTTGTAACTGAAATCAAGTCCAGCCGATCACTCGGCGGACTATACTGAGATAAACAAAACAACAAAAGCGTGAAAACAGTCGCTACCGAAAAGGCAGTGCTCGTCTTTTTCACTTGCCATGTCTGAACGCAACTGAAGCGCAGGTGGGAAACGGCGATCGTACGGCTTCAGCCGTAAGAGAGACTGTGACTCCTCCGAAGCTATCTGGTCAGTAACTTCCGCACCGCACAGCCGGCACAAAACCTGCCGTCCCAACGCCGTCCAACGGCGCTCCCGAGACTCGAGCCCAGATGGAAAAGGCGTCGAAACGAGCAACAGAACCTAACAATGCGAGTGGGCCCGACTCCGAGCGAGTGACCTTCATTTGCCCTTGAGGACGAAGCACGCGCGGCTTCCGCAATGCGCGCGCTCACATTCGCCTCCAGCGGAACGCGCCGCTTCCTCCCGCCCTCGCGCGGCCCCAGCCCGGTTTATTGGATTTTTATTTTTGCGCTTCCTTCTTCATCTCTCTTCAGTCGGGAAAGGGAGCAGAAGGCCCATTCACAGCGGAGTAACGCATAATGAACTCGATGCGCCCCGCTGAAAGGAAGCGTATATCACGTTACAGCCACGCTTTGTGTGTGCGTTCGCATCCCGCCATGAAGTTTTTGTGCCGTTATTCCCTTCTGTTCCTTTCCTACGGAGCTTTCTGGTATCGCCCCCTCCTTTGGTCTATTCAACTCGCAGCCATGCTCCGATGTTATGAAATGTCGGCACGGAGTGTGAAGATAAAAAAAAAAAAAGAATAACAGAAGACTAATCCGATTTCACGTTGGAAACAAGCGAGTGAGTGGAGCGTTGGGGCGGTGGCGCGCACGTTTCCCAGCGAAAAAGAAGCGCCGCGGAAATAGTTGGCTGATCTAATTAGGCGCGCACGCGGGGGCGAATTTCGAAGTCGCAAGCACACTGCGAAACACACGGCTGGGCCAGAAACGAGAACGTCGCTTTTTCTTTCGTCCGCCGCAACGATGTGCTCTCTCGCCACCGTTCGGTCGATTATGCGCGCCAGTCGGCGTCGCCGCGGAGGACGCGCCGCCGGAGCCGGTCGAAACAGGCACACCGTGCAGCCGCAGGTCATTAGCACGATACCGAACGCCGCGAAGCGCACGCGCAGACCGGACTTGCTAAAAGGAAAAAAAAAAAAAAAAGCCACAGTTTGTATCTCCGTCGAATCGCGCGCGACCGCCTTAATGCTCCTTATTTATTGAAGCGCTTCCAGCACAGGAGAGTTTGGGGGAAATTAGCGACATGACAAACCTGCGCGGAGCCGGCAAGTGGCGTCCAGCTAACCTCGATGAAAAGAGGCAACATCGATCCATTTCGCCCAACAGAGCCGCGCAATTTGTCCGCACAAGTTTTAGCGCCGGTGTCACTTGCCAAGCCTTCTTCCCTCATGCTTTTTTGAGCAGGCACCAAGGCCCAGCGCGGAGCTCAGACCTCGAGGAGAGAGGACGAGCCGCCCAATTACCGGAACAGGGCATCAATAACGAAACGCGGCGAACACGAGCCAGCAGCGCACCGCGTCGCTCCGCAAGGGCCGAACAAGCGAGAAGGTCGCTTGCGCAACCTGTTCATTCCGGGCCGCCGCCGCAATAAATTCTACCCGGCGAAGCGATAAGCCGGGAAAAGCCGCTGCTGCGGCAGCCCCGTTATCGCGCATGCCCGAGCGAGGCCGCGGGCGCGGCTATTTCGGCCGATGGCCCGCATTCCTCTGGAGGCAAGAAAGTGATCCCGCGCACGAGTCCGCTCCGAGGAGGAAGCCAAGCGAAGCACGGTGCGGCCGCATTCAGCTAAACAGGACGGCAGGCAAACGTCGAGGGCGTTGTTGAGAAGGGATTAGAGCCATCATTGAACAGCTGGCGCATGTCCGTCATCACAGTATGGGGCCTTCGGCGAGCGCGTACTAGGCAGAACATGAGACAGAAGACAATGACCATCTCGGCAGCAGCGAGGTGGACGCAAACAGCCGCTGGACATCAAGAAACCTTGCACGGCCGCTTCGAGGAAACGCAAGCGCCAGGAAGACAAGGGCTGCCACGCGATCGCTCAGAGCCCGCCGTCAGCACAATGGCCAGCAGCGGCGTCCGTCGCGTCGCGGCGAACAACGCAGTGGCAGCATCTGGCGCCCACGCAGACGGCTATCGACCGGCCAGCTGCGGACGTCAAGCACCGCGCTGCACTTGCAGCTCCAGCGGCCGGCCCACGCCTCCACCGACAGCCACGGTTCCCTCCACGACCGTGACGAGGACGTGGCCGCCAGCCGATCGCTTAGGACACGCCTGGCCTTCCTCAAAGGCAAAGAAACTGCGAGATAACCTTCCCTGAAAGAAGCCGACGCGCTGTCCGGGACCCGCCGGCCAGGTGGATGGACAACCGCGAAGGAAGAAGAGGACCTTGCTGCCTGTCCACTTTCAGGCGGCCTCCTCCGGCCGAGGCTGACCTTCGGCGGAGCATGTGCACACACTCCGCAGGCTCACGCGTCAACTTCCGTCTGGGCCACTGCCAAACACGACGGGGCATTCTAAATCAGAAACGAAGCACGCATCGCACATGGAACGACGCGTCTGGCCTCCGAGCATCGCGAAAGGGAAACTCAGGGGACCTCACCAGAACAAGACGACAAAAACACTTTCGCGTTTGGATTTCCCCCGTAAAGATGCGGACAAGTAGTTGCGCTGTTCCCCAAAATCAGCCTTGTGCAGTTTGCTCCGCGGTCTCCTTTCTCAGATAAGCAAGCAATCACAGAAGACACGAAAAGTTGATCACTAAGGACGAGGCGAAGACCATACGCTCACAAATGTTTCAAGGAAGCCACGCTACGGCGTCCAACAGCGCGAACAACGCGATATGTCCGCTGGGCTGAAATGTCGCACCTTTTGAGAAAAAGGGAAAAATTCGACGACAGGAAAGGCGGAGATGCCTTAAAAAAAAAAAAAAATGTCCAGCTTCTCTTGAACTTCATGCAATTCAAGCTTACGCCTATAACCTTCTTATTACGTCACTTTAAGGATTACTTCTCGAGAATACCTGAACTAAGCTTTCAAGGCGTTAAGAGCGTAAACGTATAGTAAGTTGACTGCCTCTTTTTTTTCTTCTTCTTCAGTAACGTTTTATTGGCAAGTGCAAAACAGAATGTGCACGAAAGCCAGCACTACTGCCACAGGCGGCCAGCGCAAATCATCGCTTGGTTACATAAGTGGTTCCCCTGTACCAACCAATCGAACGGTCAGAAACGAAAGCGTGCATCGCATTCTAGAGACAAAAACATGTGCGAAAGGATATCCCCGCAATTTTGAAGGTCTGGAGCTAGCACAACGCAGTGGCTTTAACTTGTAAGCGGCTGCAGATAAGTGGAACGCCGACAAAACAAAGGGAGACCACTGGTACCAATATTGGTGCATGGCATTTACTCGCCCACAAAACAGTGCACTTAAAAACTGCGGGTATAGCATTCACATCTCGTGTCTAGTGAACAGACATTCACATAACGCGCCCCATCTTTCTTTACGACGAAAGAGTTCGATAATAAACATCATTGTTGGCTGAGAAATGAGGATCGAAGGACGATATAAAGTTTAAAAAAAAAAAAAAAAACAGAAGCCGAGAAGGATGTTACACGGCCCGAGGAAAAAATAAAAGAAAGAGGAGGGGTTTACAGAAGGAATGGCATTTCTGGCGCAAGACAATTTTGCTGGGCCCATGTACGGAGTCCAGGCTTCCTATATCTCATTCCATCTACGTGGCAGGTGTCCCTACAAAAAAGAACAGAAGGCAAGAGAGATACAGGAAGCGAAAACTGCGGAAAACACAGGGCGACAAGTCTTCCGCGTCGCCCAGCCGGAGGTATCTGCGAGGCCGAAGCACTGTCACCCTTACCCAGGCGCACCTCGGGACACTGAAGAGCACTCGCCACCATCGCCAAAAGCCTTGGCTAGCACACGATCAGGCGCGAACGCATGGCGATGTGCCGTCGAGACGTAAGCATACCGCGCACACCGCGCACAGCCAAGTTTAGTTCCGCAGCGAGCGGCCCAACAAAGCGAAATGCTGTCAGCCACTAATCGAACGGCGGCCGTAAGCATCTGGGAAAATCTTTACGAGAAGAGCCAAGCAGCATGCTTCACAGTGCTGGCTTGCTTCGAGATTTCGAACGCACTGAAAATGGGCACTCATCACAGACGTGGCGGCTAGGCGATTGTTACCACAGGATTCGCCGCGGTGTATGGGCGATGGCACGGAGGAATACAGAGGACACGATACCGGTCAACTTGCGGTAGCCAAGCCCTGGACAGCCTACATCTAGAAAGAAAAGAAAACTACACAACGAACCTTGGTACAAACGCGTACAAACTCTTGCTAATGGGACCGAACGGCAATGAACCATCCGACTCGAAAACCAATTCAATAGTGCCGGAGTGTCCACGCCGTTCAGTGACGTCAGTTGCTGCAGCAAGGCAGCACTGCAGCGCGCCATTATGCGGGCTGGCTCTTGAGAGCAGCGCGCACAGAAAACAGAAAATCCAGCAGCAGCGTCCGATCTCGCGCTCAGTAGGCGCACGTTTTTACGGCGAAGCGGCAAATATTTCATGCGAGCAGGCATGCGAGGCAGGCTGGAATTCAACGCGCGCGTCGTCTGGCCCAGCAGCCACCGTCTCAGACCCTCGGGGAGCGCACGGAACAAGGCGCGCGCCATTACCGCGCGAGGAAGACGGCAGCCGCTGGCAATCTCCTCGCGAGGAGATGCCAATTTGGCGCCGCCGCCAAGGGAGTGACACTCTCATAGAACCAATGGGGACGTTTTTTTTCGAAGACGATGGTGGCGGCACCTGGGAGAGGCGGTAAACGCATAAAAAATCCAATATGGCGGCGCGTTTAGGCGGCTGGTTGTGGCCGGTTGCTCGCTCTACAGTGCACTGTACTCGCGCATTGCTGGTGCTGGCGGCCGCTAGCTTGATCCAAGCTTTGTAAATACTGGTGATTAACTGATCCCGCGCTGCATTCACGCTTGATTTCCTAAGTACTTACGGAATCTGCTCACTCGCTTTTGTATTTAGATGTGTCTGTTGATGTAGCATGGTGCATGGTGGCGAGCGGCGCGACTGCTTAGCAGCTGCGCTCACTCGAGAACGAAAAGCGTAAATGGTTTTGTACAAAGAACAATTTATTAAAAGAACATCAGCAGAGACAAACTATGTTCAAAAAGTGATTTTAGGCATCAGTGGCACTGCAGTATCAGTAACAGGCATCCTAAAAATCAAAATAAAAAAACGCCATTATGTAAACTTAGAAGACATGAACGCAGAGAGAATATATAGGGGATAAAAAAAAAGGTATCAAGGTAGGTACAGTGTACATAATAAAATGCTACATGAGTGAATATAGGTTTGTACGCGACTTTGTAAGAGATTTAGGTAGATAGCAAGGAAGTAAAACATCTGACATGTATTGAAACGCATCAGTCTGTGACTATGAATAAACACACGCAGAGAAAGGCAGCGAAAAATTTCAACCTTTGACTCGTGTAGACGAAATCACAGTGCGTTGGGCTAGGGACAACATAATATGCTGCAGTGCTAGTTCTTAGTATAAAGACTCCAAGAAAAGCTCACTGTGTGACTCGACATGACGCCAATGCCGCTGCTGCAGTGCGAATGCCGCCGACGTCACCGTTTTCGCCTGCGCGGTTGACCGGGCGTCGTCTGCTTGTCGTCTGCTGCCGCGTTACCCGCGTCGTCATCTTCGCAACTAATTTCTTTGATATCTTATTTTTAACACCTATGGCTGGTTATAAATTAGTTCATAAGAATGTTTTTATTATCGATAGTGGTCGAAAAATTTCACTTTTATTAGGCTTAACTGCAGCCGCGTTTACCGCCGATACCAGGATCGCTGCAATCGTTTCGACCACGGCGCCACCCTCGGCGCGGACGCGCAACTTGCAACATGCCACAGCCCTGCCGCCGCTTTCAATTCCGACGACACAGCGGCGGCGCGAAGAAATCTCGCCCGGAACAAAAGCCGCCATATATAGTCAAATCGACGAGCTCCCCCCCCCCCCCCCCCCCCCATCCCCCCTCTTCCCAAACGAGAGGCACAAATGGAAGAACTAGGCTCCGGTTACAAATAGCGCAGCGAACAGAAATGAAGACCGGCGGCTGCGGATTGCGAGGACCGGAGCAGGGTCAGATATCCGCGCAGAGTTAAGCCTGCGGCGCGGGACAAGCAGCGCCAGGACTCCTTGAAAGTCCCTTGCATAACGAAACGAGGCACCGGTATGTGACGAGGCCCCGCTGTTGAGAATCGGCCGGTGTACACATCCTGGCACTGCGAACTACGTTTGACGCAAACAGCGACCTTTCGTGATTACCGTTACTGTTCTAGAGCGGCCACAGCCTAATAGAGGAAATACGCATTGGTATTTATCGTGGAATATTCTTTCCGAAGGCCACGCAGAGGAGTGGTCGCACATAGTCTTCGAAATCAGCTGGGCCAAGAAAACCTTAACAGCCAATCGTCCGTCTTCGTCCATTCGTCGCCACAGCTGATAGCGACGACTGTACGTTCGCTGAAAAGCTTGTCATGCAAGAGTAGTAAACATGGTCTCTGAGTAACGACCCTCGGGAACTTGCACGCAGACAGCTACGGACAGCTACGGAAAGACGGGTCGACGCAGCCAAAGGAATGACATTCAATCAGAATAATTGTTTATGTCAACCAAACAACGTCGCGGATCGCTGTCAGAGTAAACGCACCCTCGCAATGAAATGACTGCAACCGCACCGTTTAAATAAAACCTTGGAGGCAAGGCCGTTTCAACGCTCGGGGGCAAGGCCGGCCCGGGTGGAAATCAAAACAAAACAAAAAAAGTGGGAGAAACGCCCCTCATCCGGCGCCCGGGCAATGCTCAATTTTCCACGCAAGAACGCAAAAGACCTCGACTACGCAACTATCAGATGCGGCTCTACTCCGGCATTGACGGAAGGAACGAAAAAATGAAGAGCGCGGTCGGAGAGCCAGAGGAGAGAGACTGAACGCAAACTCGACAGCGCCCAGCGTTGCCCAAGGAGGCATCGATTGCCGACGCCTCGGCAGGGGGACGACGACACCATAACGGAGAGACAGGCAGGGTGCACTACATACAGAAAAAAAAAAAAGTTAAGCCAGAACCAGACAACGTAAGTTACGCCCTCACCAAGAATAACACCATACTCGCAAACAACCATCGCTTTAAAAGAAGAAACCATGTCGCGCGCATGGCCGCGTACTCTTCGCCGGCCCCCTCCACAACTTCCCTTGCCTTCTTCCGCAGCTGCCTATCTTTCCAAATACCCCCCCCCCCCCCCACCCCCCCATCTCTTCCCTGCACCCTCTACTACCGAATGCAGGGAACGAAGCTACTTATTCCAACGCAACAAACGATCACCGCCCCCAAAAGCCTTATTATGCAAAGAACCAAGCAAATGGGAGGAGCTATTCAAATTCTGCACATCACCGACCAACGGCGGTGGAGAGCGCCGAATGACGTCGTACGACTCGTCAGAGGCCGGCCCCTCTCAGCCTCTCTCACCCGCGAACACTTCTAAACCAGAAATGGCGACGGTGGCGCCAGCTCTCGGCCGTCGCAGCAAACACAGCGTCGCAGAGAGAAGGCAGCGACGAGAAGTGGGTAGCGGCCGCGTGCACCTCCTCACCGGGAGCTTTCTAATTTTTATGGGCGCGAGTAATTTCTTTTTCGCAACAACGCTGACGCTCAAGAATGCAGCGGCGTAACCTTGGCCGCAGGTTGTTTTCCTTCCCCGTACAGAAAAAGAGAAACCGGACTTTCCCGGCGGCGAACGCGCGCAAGAAGCACACCGAAAAACAGTGCCAAAGCAAATGCGCGCGAAAGTGAGAAACCGGGTGTTAGTGGTGATAGGGGCAAGCATGCCAGCGCGGTTTTTCCTCGCTGGCCCGAAAGGGGGTTCGACGCAGGACCGAAAAGCATTGGCAGCCTAAATATCGATTCGCAAACAATCTGCTCTTTCTCCGGAATCACCGGGGCTCGGGACCCGCCAAAAGAGGCGCCAGCCAGGGCGCCGCCACGGGGCAAGTCTGAGTGCGCATGCGCGGCAGAAGTTGACGGCAGCCCCGTCGCAAACCACTGCGTGGTGAATATAAGCCTTGGCGTTTGATCCAGCAAATAAACACATTACGCGAGAAATCACGCAACCACCGTGCACTCCACCGAATGACAACGCATTCCCTCCCCCCCCCCCCCCTCTCTCTCACACACACACACACACAGAGAGAGAGAGAGAGAGAGAGAGAGAGAGAGAGAGAGAGAAGAAATTAGCGAAGCAGGGAACACAAAAATACGACGGACATATTGTGGTAATATAACTTGTAAGCAGAACCAACTTAACCAGCAGCCTGCTTTAGGGAAGTACATTTTTCCGCCTTATAAACGTTCACATATATCAAGCAAGCTGGCTTCATTCGTTTTTCCATGCGCTAATCACTGTTTCCGTTTGAATATGGCTGAAAACATATAAGACGGCACAGCGGAAAAAACACGGCCAGCGTTTTCTCTGCAGCGTACATAATTCATGAGAGAAAAAAGCCACGGTAGTCAGCGGGAAGTAAAATGCCTAATAATGGCTGCGTTTGGGCGAGTTGGTTAGACATGTTAAACCTGGAAAGCGCATAAAAAACAACGGACAACAGAAAGAGACAGACACACGAGCGCTCCTGTGTCTGTCTCTTTCTGTTGTCCGTTGTTTTTTATGCGCTTTCCAGGTTTAACAAGTAAAATGCGCAGATTCATCCTTTGCTGGCTTTAAAAGCAAAACCAACGATGGAAGCTAGTGCAGAATGCGGCGGCAGCTCGCAGTTGTTGTTGTTGTTGTTGCCTTGGTGGCATCAGTAAAACCCAGCCATTGAACACTCTTTTTTTCTTTTAGCTAGTCGGTCTCAACCCCCAGGAGCGCACTATGATGACTGAGCAGAAAAGCTGGAAAACGACGAAGCAACGATCGCCTACTGCACTGCCATGGCAAATTAATTTTGTAGGCGCATCTAAAAAAACCTAAATATTCGAAAATTAAAACAAGGCCGTTTCCTAAAGGTATCCAAAACCTGCCAAATCGGAGAAGTAAGGGAATAGGACCGTGGTCTAGCATGCTTTGAAATATACATCACAATGAAAGGGGGAAAAAAAAGCCTACCACACACATGGAATTCTCTCAGATCAAGGCTATGGCTCTTACCATCCGGCTTCACAAAATCCTTTCCACGGGTTAATACGACTTTTCCTGCGCTTCTTCGAAGTTACAGATGAATTATAATCGATTCTTGTGATTTGTTTTTAGTCGATTGAGTAAAACGGGGTAGTAACATGCAAATATTTATCTGCATTCTGTCACTGCTCCATTCCTAAGGAGTTCCGATAGCATATCTGAATCGCCTACAAGAAAAGAAAACATCACGGCCGTAACTGTTGAAGTTCTGACCTAAGGGTGACTGATCCTCTGATATATACCGTCATGCTCGAAGGGGGCTTCCCCGCGGATTATTCTGCGAAGGAGCGTTGCACAGGCAGTGACTGCGCCTATTGGTTTGGTTTTGGTCTTGAGGAAAGGAAATGACGCAGTAGCTCTCATATTTCGGTGATAAAGGGGTGAAGGGATAAAGGAGGGAGTGAAAGAAGAAAGGAAGAAAGAAGTGCCGTAGTGGAGGTCTCCGTAATAATTTCGACCACGCGGGGCAGAAACGTGTCCCGCCTGTACCTTTGTCACGTGGGCAATCTCAATGCCCACTGACTCCATCCAGATGCGCCGGTACTACACGGCCAATTTAAATTTTTAATGATGGTTGAGTAGTCAGCATGCAATCTGACAGATGGCACTAGGCGGAGCAATTTTGTTGCGGAAGCAACAGTACGCTAGGTGTGAGCGATTTCGCGGAGACCCGGAGAGCCCCATCTGCGCATGCGCGAGGATTGTAAGACAGTTACTGCGTAATTTCCTTTTCGCAAATGCAATTTATTTTCTTCATTACGACCCCTCTTCCTCTTTCTTCTCTCACTCCCACTTCCTCCCTTCCTGTACAGTGCGGTTCGGGTGTCCACCGAGATGACAGAGAATTACTGCGCCATTTCCTTTCCTCAAAAAGCGTTGTGTTGAAAGGGCAAGGCATCGCGCCGAACGGGTGGTGGCGTTCTGTGGACTCCCTGGCAGCGCTACAACGCGCTGTCGCGTTCCACTCCTAAAGGCGAAGCTTAAGCATCATTAATTAGCAGTCAATTAGTATTCAGGCATTAATCAGTAATTAACCATTAATCAGTAATTTGACATTGCTTAGTAATTAGTGCTTAACTATGTGTGACGTCATACAGTGGTGACTCTACCAGTGCCACAGAGGCAGTCAAAGTGGTGCGGAAAAGCTATTCGCCTCTGCGCACTTTAGACATTCAAAGTGCCCCTGAGATGCCGCTGCGATTGCCGCGCCGTTGCTTCTGCAATTCTACTCGGGATGGCCATTGGTCAAACCACAGCCATTTTTTTTTTTTTAACAAGATTTATTGCCTCAGGGCATCAATGGGCGAAAGTCTGATGAAGGATGCAGTACTGATTAAAGTGATGGCCTGATGTTCGTGTTTTTAGTACATAAGTCGCACACTGATGTAAGGCCTATTTTTAAATGAAAGTTGCTCGGAAAAAGCTATTTCACAGTTCGGCACAATCCACAGACAAGTGATTGTGGAGCGATGATGCATTCATTTCCCGTTGCCGAAGCCGCTCATAGCTGCTACATTCTCGTCCTCGGTCGTCGCAAAGTGCGCCAAGAGGCGATAAGGCGCACAACCAAAGCGGCATCGGCTTATGCGCACCTCAACGTCAGCGTCATGGTTCGAATTTTACACTTAAAGCAAATGGTTTCCTTATGCATATGTAAGCTTTTCACATCGTTTTTTCAACGTATAGTGAGTGCGAGACAGTTTGTTCCCAAGGGACCTTGATTCCAATGGCCATTAGCGAACCTCCATTCCGTTGATCCCCATCGAGTCCAATGTTAAACGAAAACCACCTTGTGGCGCCGTCCAATCTTCACTGAGTTCGATGACAATTTAGACGATGCGCACTGAAACTGCCCCCGTGAGAGCGGTAATAATTTAATAAAGCAGCAAATGTAGAGCTGGGAGTCTGACGCAGGACGACACAAATTCGGCTTGATGTGGACACTGGCAGATTTCGAGGGAACACATGTATTGTCTGGCCGCACACGTGCACGGAAGGACTGAAAATATTGTAAATAAATGCGTACACTCGGTTGACCCACATCAGTGCTCCGCCAGTCATACTGTGTCCCGAGACACCAGCATCCTCCCTATGCCGTAATTAAGTAACAGAAAATCGCAACACAGGGTGTAGGGCGTGCGTCAGAGGTGTCCTTCGTCAGCGTGACTGGGTGTTGGACTGGGGCAGACACAGACCATGCTGTCTCGCTTTTGTCACGACCCAGGGGGCCGTGGCCGGAAGCAGAACTTCTTCGGTAGCATACACAGGCCCCAGATCAGTATTAAGCGAGAATACGCCTATACCTACTCAGATTTAGAAGTGAAAAAGAAACTGAGGAGAAGGGTGCACTACGCTAGCTGTGGCGACTCCAGTGCTTCGAGTTTTCATACATGGCCCGTAAAACGCAATACGGTTGCGCTATTCACGCAGTGCCGAACAGCTGCGCATGAAATAAACAAAAAAACAGATTAAGCTCCGTCCTTTTTTTTTTATTTTGTAGTTCTAAGACGTTGTCTACGGATCGATTTGTTTAGAACGCTGCCGGGAAGTGTTCACGGAATTAATGCACAGAAAATTGCGTGCATTCGAAATCTATAAGCCGCCAGCGGAGGAGTGCAAGAAAGCGATGTAAATATCTGAGCGTCGCAAATGAGCAGTATTTGCGAGCAGATTATTTGTACACCGCTTTACAATATGTTTCGGTGGAAGCAGGAATAATGCAGTCAACGTTGAGGACCACCTGACACCGTTAGCCGGATAAACGCCGAGAGGAAATACCACCCAGCAGTATTTCCTAATAAAGAAGGCGTGAACTTGCATGTTTTCTGCATTACTGTTTTGTTTCCGGCGCGCAAAACACGAAGCTGTCGAAGTATGACAATGTCGGCATAGCATGAAGTATATTTCCGCAGTGCTGCTTCAACGCTGCTTACAGCACACTGCTTTCCAACAGCGCCGTTAATTTATAAGCCCTCGTTGCTTGTGTGAGGCAAATCGCGTGCCCGTAAGCATTTTGCGTTAGGGACAGCAGTAGCACATAACGGTTGCCAGGGGCCGAGGAATCCATGCTGCGAGATCAGTTCAGTTCTTAACGCAAGCGCCTTCAATGCGAGAAAAGCTCAAAATAACGCGATTGCACAGCGCACCCAAACGGCTGCACCAAACGCAACTGCCGCCGGCCGCGCAAGCCGGCAAGGCGGTCGTGGCCAGACTGTACAGCAGCTAGATGGCGCCACTTCTCCCGTATGGCGACTGCCCCGGAATATGGGCATTGCCGATAAAAGTTTGTCACAACCACCCATAGGACAGCGCCCATGAAAGGTGAGGGCATTGTGCTTCTCCTACAGGCCTCCAATGCTGCACAGTCCGACTAATAATAATAATAATAATAATAATAATAATAATAATAATAATAATAATAATAATAATAATAATAATAATAATTTTGTATTAGCGCTTGCAGAATACACATGACATCTTGTCGGCTCTGCCGAAGCCTCTAAATGGCTTGTATTGCAGAGTCCAGCAGCGGGAAATCTGAATTCAAAAGCGACGGCGTGTACTTGCTCAATAGAGTAAAAATTTGTACACATACAGTTAGAAAAAATACTGAAAGCTCAAAAATAGTATCTTATAAATATCTTAGAAGATAAGCGGTTCATGTATGCTCAATACAACAGGTTCATATAAGTTCAAGCAAGGGAGACAAAAAAAAAAAAGAAACAATCATCCCATTGAACAATGCAGTTGCGCAAATACGCTGCGGCGAAAGCAACTGTACGGGATGCTCCAAAATAACATTAGACACTCAATTAATTCAACAAGTGTTTCACGACATATATTAAGTATGTACACCAAGTCATTTCACGTAGAGAGCAAGGGGTAGCAAGAGAGATTGCATACACACAGACGCATGCAGGAGAATGCGTGGGGCTGTCAGTTGGATCGCGTGAGAATTTCGAAAGCATTATTTTACACGATAGACGTAGACAGCTCGTTCGGTCGAAAAGCTGTCAGCACCGCGTGTCGGAAATAATCGGGGGCTGCGTAAAAGTTGCCGCAGAACGTTCCGGATAGTGTCATGCGATTCAGCTTTTCGTGCAGCATAAACTTAACTAGTCCGTTAGGGCCTCGCTCGCGGTAGTGGTTCAAACCGGCAACCTATAATCATGGGAACCGGCGACCTATAGGAGGTTGCGTAAAAAAAAATCGTTATCGCGCGTGGTTCGAATGTCTACCAAGAACAGTGAGACTTCCCCCCCAAAATAATTCTGGATTTGTCGAACGGGCAAGGCGTCGCGCTGAACGGGCGATGGCGCTCCGTGGACTCCCTGGCAGCGCTGCAAGACGCTGTCGCGTTCCACTTCGTCCGCAAATTTTTTTGTATCATACTTGACCTGAACCAGTCGCAAGACCGAATCCTGCCCCCTTGCAGATTAGAAAGGGCATATAAATAGTTGACAAGTGTTGATACCAGCAGCGTATCCTCCTCATATTGATACAGTATATAGACGACGAAATGAATGCCGCACGATTCGATTCTCAACGTGTATAGCCCGTTGAACGAGCCCCGACTTTATTTTTGTGAGCATGGTATGCCCCCCCCCCCCCCCAAAAAAAAAAAAAAGCAAGAAGGAAAGAAAAATGCTCCGCACACTTATTAAAGGGGCCCAGAAACACAATCTTAGTTAACTGCTTTGCCTGTTGATTGCATACAGTGAGTTATAATGGTGCTATTAGCGTCGGTAATACCGCGTACATTCCGTTTTTTAATATTTTAATGTCTTCCCAAAAACAACTTCATGGCTCTGTTGGTGTCGCCACACAGTGGCGAGTTTTTAGCAGCGGATATGACATCACCTGGCGCGAGCTTGATGACCGGACAAACAGTAAATATACTTCAAATTGTGTGAATAAATCGAGACACATTTTGTCACCTGTCTGCGTTTTATATTAGATCAACAAAAACAATTTGTTTGTCTTAGATAAAAGCCCTGCAAAGCAAGTAAAATAAAAATACACCACCAGAGGCGTTCTGGCATGGAAACAACGCTGCCAATCTCAGCAAGAACGAGTTACAGAGAGCAGGCAACCATGGAGTACAAACTTCCGCGACGTGCTCTGGCTGGCTGTTTTGATTGGTTGCGCCAGGTGCCGTCATTGGGAGAGCGAAATAGGAGTGGGAAGCCCCGCCAAAATCGAGCTGAGGGCAGCGTTTTGTTTGCTTGTATTTTGAAATTTCTTCACTGAATAACTCCCGTTCCTGTGCATCGATTCCTGTAATTCTTTTTAAGTCAGCATCTGTGTGACATAAATAACCCACCTGAAGTATAGCCGGTATTCCCCCAGGCAGTGTTTCGCAGCCGCTTCAAAGGCACGCTGGGAAGTGCGCTGACGCCGTTTCCGTGCGTCCCAGAGGTCGGAACTACGTTCTGTTACGCATGCGCACTTTAGCATGCTTTGCGGTTTACTTCAAACAGCTGCGCCGAGGTAGAAGGAACTGCCGCCACCGCAAACGACAGCGCTCCATCAGGCACGCATCAAGCATCCCCTCCCCGGGCCGATGCAAGAAAATACCTCGGTCATCTCCTTAAAGAAAAGAAATGCTGGCTACGTGAATGCGCAAAAGTACTGCGTGAGAGACGGAACCGTCCCTTTCTTCCCTCAGCGTGAAGAAGAAACGACAGAGAAGCTACTCTGAGCGGCTCTTATACCACGCCTCACTGGCGGCACTGTGGAAAGCGGTGCGCACGTTAGGGCTCATTGGCGCACTCGCGACCTTGAACTCGGCGATCGTGATGGCGGTTTCAACTTCCAACTTCCGCCGCCGCTCTGATGATGTCAGGCGTGGTTTTCCACAAGGTTGCCTATATGCTCTCAGCCACGGGCCCGAAAACTGCGAAATCGGTGAATGCTGCAGATACAGAAAAGTGCAGAAAACAAGGTCCAAGGCAGAACGCACGCACGCACAGTATCGGTCAGTGTCCTCGCTCCTTGGACGGAGGACGTCTCGTAACACGCCAAATTCACTGAAAGTTATGCAGTAAGGGAGATTCTAACGAATACAGGAGAGGTCTGCCTGGTTGTTAACCTGGGATGTTACTTGTTGTTAACCTGCTAGCTTCAGTTTCTTGCGCTTCATCTATACCTGATACTATGCGACCACCTTAGTACGGGGAATGTTTACTTTAAGACTTACTAAAGATAAGCGCAATGAAAAAATGCGGGACTGTAGAATACATTAATAAATAACACAAACGCCCTTTAATTACATCAAAACGAGGGTGCGAAACGTAAAGCGGAGTGTGTGTGCGCGCAGCGACACACAGAAGACCAGCCACAGGGCAGCACCTGTGCATATTAAATTCAACAGAACGTATTGATCCTCCTCGGTAGGCGTTTGTTCACCGCTCGACTCCAACTGGAGCGCGGTGGTCAATTTGTGCTGTTAAGTGACAGGAATAACTCGACATGCATTTCGATCATACTCCTTTTACGCTTTCAGTAAAGGCTAAATCACAAAAAAAAGGGGGAGTGGGGGGTTGGGGGGTCGAGTCTAAGGCCTAAGAATAGGCGAATACACGGCGGCGAATACACGGCTTCAGCAGATGTGGCGTTAAAGTAGCAGCGCAAAACTATCTACCAGGCTGCAGGCAGCTGCCGTCTGCCCCGGCGTCGGTGCCGATCGTCTCCGATAAGCGGAGTATGCGGCTGGCTGGAGACAGCGATCGCTATCGATACAGATAAGAGACCATGCCGACCGACTAAACTGCACAGCCACTGTGACAAGGAGGCCTCCGGCCCAAGATAGTGTGCAAAAAAAAAAAAAAAATGTCAGGCATGTACGCCAGAACTCGGGTAAGTTTTGTGCGTACATACAGGGAACGCGGTCGGAACAACGCCACATGACACGACACGACCTCGGGCAAGCGCGCGAAAGCACGCCGCAAGCGTACACGCGAAAGTAAAAATTGCCGCAAGTGTCTCGGCGAGGGAGAACGCCTGCCATGGAGCGCAACGCGCTCGCAGCGCAGGTATTCTGCCAGAAACCGGTTGTGACATCCCCAGCCGGAGAGAGGGCGCGCGAAGAAAAAGAAAAAAAAAAAAGAGACAATAGGGGCACGATCATAGTAAGCGGCGCGCGTCTTACGCAAGGACCGCCGCAGTGATTCAGAGCCACGTGCGACGGTCCCCTTCGACCGGCCACGCGAGCGCGGTTTCCGCCTGGCGGCTGCGAAGTACATTTGCGCGCGCTAATAGCTGGGAGAGGGAGGAAGGGGGGCAAACTGCGTGCGCGCCCCCGTAGCAACCGCGCGCGGACACGGTAGAGTGCCGAGGCACGCCGGGCCGCGCACGAAGCGGAGAAAACTTGATGGAGGGACACCTGTGCGGAGACACGCCCCTCTCGCGGACGGAAAGAAAAGAAACGCTACTGTGACCATGAAGCACGAAGGCCGCCGCGACCGCATAACGGACCCCGCCAGAGCGGAAGCAGTCGAAGGCGCCTACAGTTGCCCGACGCTAAACGTGCCGACGGGCAAGTGAAGGTAACCCCATAGATGTACAATGTTTCATCATTTCCGACGAACAGAAACCGTGTCATCACTCCGCACCGAAGCTCAACAGAGGGGGAAAATAAAACTTTTTGTGGGGTATAGAGGCGGTGATCGTTTGAAGTTGTTGAAACTCGGAGCAACTGCTGTGGATGCATCATTACGACTACAACAATGGCCCGATTATTCAGGGCAAGGCCAGAGATGAACGCTTCCTCGTAACACCGTGACGGCTAGGCCACATATCAGACTGAAGAACACACAGCTTATCACACGCTCATGCGAGGCGGCATCATACAAACAAAATACGAGTGGAAAAATAGAAGGTGGACCATCTAGGGCTCACAATCCGCGTTGCAAGGGGAGTAATCATTTTTTTTTTTGTTCTCATCCTCCAAAGTAATACGTGAAGCGGATGTGGTCACCTCCGTCGGTACAGGCTTTCACCGGTGCGACATAAAATGCATTCGCGATGACGTGGAGAAGCAGCGTGACGTATACCTGACAGTGTGCACTGTGAAGCGCAGAACTGCAGGTGTCTTCATTTTAACAGGCTTTCATTTCGGGGCGACCCTCGTACACTGAGAAGCCGTGCTTGTAGAATAATCAGGATGAATATCTTCTATTAACTTGAAATTGGGGAATCATTTCACTGAAATGGGAGATCGTCCATAATGCCACAGACACGATATGATTAATTTGATGGTGAAGATCGTCTCCCTTGACGGTGAAGCTTCCCGCTCAAGCGAAGTGGTAGAGGGTGGGTCTCGTGACGAACCATAGAGGCGCACTTTGCGACTAAGGTCGTCAGCACGCTGCGCATGTCTTCCGCAGATAATGCACTCCAAGGGATTTTCTTGCAAATGTTGTTTATAGTGACGTATACAAATCCAGTTTACATTCGAAGCGCCTGTTCAAACTCACTTCGAAACTTGAAACTCTTCACCTACCTCGGTATAACTTCAAAATGAACACTTCCTCCGAAACCAATGACTCCGGACAACCGCTGGCCACACACGACCCCCCCCCCCCCCCCAACTGCCCGGCTGACGCAAAAACAAACAAACAAACAAAAAATCCTCAGCTCTCCCTCGCACGCACTCGTTATGTCACTCTCCCCCAGAATTCACCCTGAGCTAACACCACGTCAAACGTCCAAGACGTGCGCTCGACCATCACCGATTTGCTAAAAACAACAACAACAACAAAAAAAGATGGAAATTTATCGCAACGTGCGTAGTTAGGCTTAAAATATTTTTGCCGAAAAAAAATTCATTCGTAAGGTGAGCTCGGTCTGAACATTTCGACAGAGCGTGAAACCTGGCATCGCCCAATAATTGATAAAGATTAAAATTTTTACAAAACATTCCAAAATTACTTAATGGCATTTGCACAGATTCTGGGCGTCGATATGATTCAGGTCATCTATTTTTTGTACGGCATACATACTTTTTTTTTAGAATTCAAAATATAGAAATCTTACAATTTTGACATCTTTAAAATATGAACTTCCTTTCGGAAATTAGGAAACAGGCATCTTGCTTCCTTAGATGTCTATATTACCTGCAAAAAAAAAAAAAATGTTACAGCTGATGAAACCGAATACGTCGAAGTAAACTAAAATACTGAAATTGCACGAAAGTGCGTTTCGGCTTGTGGCTATGCGTTTCGGCTTGGGCATGCGGGAGGAATGGCGCCAGGAGCGCGCAGCTAGAGCAGCGCGCTGCCCCGGCTGCGGAGCTGGTTACGAGGGACAACGGCGACGCCGCGAAACGCAGGAACGGGCGCCAAAGAGCTGCGCTCTAAAAGTTTTTGAAGTTGAGCTCTCGGGCCGCAAATTGCATCGTACCTTAATGCTTCTTCACCACAGAGCACAACTGGCACGACATGACATTTACGGCCAAATGACCACTACAGTTTGCACTCAATCCCAGTCGTGCACCTCAACGGCTGGAGCTAAAGCGGATATCGCATGACATTCGGCGGGTGGAATTGGCGATCAGCGAGATCGCATTCGAAGTTCATACGGACCCGCTTTGGCGCCAGGCAGCCAAGAGCAGAAAAACGAGGGTATTAAGGCGAAAGCCTTGGATGGCTCATAGTGTCTTCCGTTAACAAAGCGTGTCACACGCGTTTAACTCGGGAACTAAAAAAGATAGAAGAAAACCAATGGTTGCTTCAGATTGAGGAGGAAAAAACGAACCTAAAAGCCAAGTTTGATGACTAGATGAATTAGTTAATTAATTATAGGCAAAAATGTCTAAATTGCGTCGAAATAACGCGGACTTCGATATAGCCACGGGAACGGTGTGACATCGCATCCACCGGAAGCCGTCACGACATAGTGAAAATTGTAACAGAATGGTCGGACAAACGTCGGATTTGTGTCAAATTTTAGATGGAAAAATGTGTAATTAAGCGTAATTAACCCTTAAGATCCCCGAAAGATGTATAATTTCGGTATCGATATAGCCAAGGGAACGATGTGACGTCACATCCACCGGAAGTCGTCGCGGCATAGTGTCCTCGGCTTTTGCCTCTCAACACTTCAGTTGCCAAAGTGTCCTCACAATTTTTCAATGGGCTGTCTCGCGCGCAGCCCTACAAAGGTACGACCAGCCGGCACGGCAACCGCAACACCAGCTCTTTATCAGATGTCTGAATAATATCTCGGAGAGTGCGCACGTGACGGAGCGCAGTGGCGAAGTCGTCGCCACTGCTTCGAGTAATGCGAGACACGCCGGCGGTGAGCGCGGCCAGCTCGCGCGGGTGCTCTCGAGTGACCGAACATACCGAGACCGCGGCGCCGGCGCGCCGCGTCTCCTCCTCCTCGCGTCCTCTACAGATCTGTCACGGCTCTGAAAACGCTCTGGCAACAATGAACACACTGAACAATCTCACTGGTGCATGTGCCGCCCGGCAGCGTTAATAAAATATTAAACATCAGTAGTAATGTTTTTTATAGGTAATAGACATCTAGGGAAGCAAGATGGCTATTTTTTTTTAATTTTCAGAGTGGAATTTGATATAAAAATCCGTCAAAATAACAAAACTTTTACATTTTTATTTAAATTAAAAAATATCCACCGTAGAAAAAATAGATTACTTGAATCATATCGAAAGCCAGAATATGTGCAAATGTCATTTTTAAAAAATGCGGATCGTTTTCTAACAATCTGGATTCTTTCATGAACTGAGCGGTGACTGGTTTAATTCACTTCTTTTCGAAACGTTGAAACTGAGCTCACCTGACGAATAATTTTCTTTTTCGGCAAAAATACTTTAGGCTTCGATTACGCGCGTTGCGATAAGTTTGGATGAAATTTTTTTGACCAAATCTCGGTGACGGTCGAGCGCAACGTCTGGGACGTTTGGCGTGCCATGATCCATCGCTTCTTCTCAGCTCTGGCGTTACATAAAAATACGACAAACACATAAAAAAACAACGCGGGCGCCAGTTTCAGACAACCCGAGTGAACAATCGTTACTGAAATGGGGCTGCAGCGGTACGAAGGCCAAGTGCTATCGCCCCGTTTCCGGCAGGGCCAAGAACAGAACCCCCCCCCCCCCCCCCCCCCCCCCCCCCCCCCAAACAGTGATGAACCTCGGTCCTCCACTTGGGCTGAGAGCAGCGGCGCGAAACTCGACGCAGCGACGCCGTCAGCGGGGATCCGGCCGGCATACTTGGGGTCTTTTCTCTACACGTACCATCGTTCCCTGACCGCGCGCTGATTCATTCGCGGCACGGGCAATTCGAGCTCCGTCGCGCCAGCCGACTCGCCTTCCGAGGCCCGCCTGGACTCGCGCACTATGTCCTCTGCAGGTGCACGCAGGCACGCGGAGAGGAACGAGCGCCTCGGCGCGTCCCGCGGCGCCATCACGTGAAAGCGCGTAATACAACACCGGTGTTTTCGATTTTCCTTCACCGTCGAGCGTGACGCAAGATCGGGTATGAGGCCTGAACAGGAAACGCCCACTGTACGAATGCGAAAAATGTGAGCATTGCTGCAATTAATCTGCGAGCTACGGCAGTTGATGGATGAACACAGAACACGTCGCCCGTCAATGAAATCACCTTTCTATAGCGTCGCCCAACGCCAGCGACGACGTCACTTGGGACACGGTGTGTGTGCGAGGGACGCTCAGCTCTTTCGCGTTCGTCTGACTTTCTGGCAGAAATGTGACCCCAACACATTAGATCTATAACGCCTTAAGGCTATGACCATTATCCAATTGATTATTGCAATGACCGTGACAAAAATTTACGGAAAAAATTACCTCTCGGGATTATTAATTACGCAATTTCTGCTCAGCCCTTACAAACTAAACTTTGTGATTCAAAACTGCTTTCAAGGACTCAATTATACAAGGAAATGAAAAACACCGACTTGAGCCATAGAAGAGCTAGCGTAAAAACCCACAGGTTTCCGCTTTAAAAACGATTTTCTTTGTTCATTTCGCATGCCTGGCATGTTTTATTGCGTCCAATGTGGACTCAGCGCCTGAAGGGAACAACGCCATAATTTTACGACTGATAAAGTGTGGTGTGATTTACGATTCCTGACATTTTTCTGAAGGTTCTTCGTCACCGTTAAGCGCATATATTCGTTAATATTGCGATTAATACACAGCAGCGCATGCGCACTCAACGGCACCTACTTCCAACTAATTCTGACGAAAACGTGGAGTCAGGTCCTCCGAATCTAGACCTGCGACAGCAATATTTTCTGTATACTACAGCCGCAAGAAGGAACAGGGTGCCCTGCTCGTTTTGAAATAACTTTTGTAGTACAAGATGTTCGATTCAACAGGAGATTAACATGCATGTCCGGTAAACATTTTTAAGCATAGCGAAACTATACTACGCTGACGAGGCATCCGGGAAAGCATTCCTTTACCTATTTTCTCGAAAAAAAAAAAAAAAAGTCACAAAGCTGACTTGATGCCCGGACCCGCTTTATATATTTTGCGAAAACAAAATTCTGACCTTTATAAAATGAAATCCTTTGCAGCTTGCAATCCAGAAATTTTTTCTCTTGACGCCCCTTATACTAGTGCATGAGGCAGTGGCGTTATTTTTGCTTTGAACAGCGTTTATTTTGTAAAATTTCGAACACGGTACACTCCGAAAAAACGCCGAAAAGAATCAGCCTTACTTCTGCGCATCTAAAACACCTAAAAATCTGAAAATTTCTGACCGAATTTTCACTACTTCAGCGAATCTTGTCCATAACAAAAAATGCCCCTGAGTAAATCAGCTGAGGTGTGAGAATTTGAAAATTATTAAAAAAAAGACCACCTTCAATTTCTTTCAGAAGTGCCCGTATAGCTGGACTTGGCGCAGATTTCAGAAATACATAGTAGCGCCACGACCGGTAGATGCAACGCAGCCGTGATAGCAAAAGAAAAAAAAACATTAATAAACGAACACGGACGCAGTGAGTGCTCGTCCCGTTTTCTCACTACGTCCGTTAATTTTTTTTTTTTGCACTACTATATATTTTCAATTTTTCCCTTCCAGAAATAAAGCTCCACAACTTGCCTTAAACACGTGCTTAACATGTTGACAATATTTTCATAGTTTACGAGTTACACATGGCCGAATGTGACCATGTTAGTTGAACTGCGGTTACTGTCTGAGAACACGGGTATGTAAGAAACTGCTCTTACAACATAAACCTAAGTGATCTGTAAACAACGAGTGTATAATGTTTCCACGAAATGTAACAATCTGGAAGCGCTTAGCCCGCTACCGTTATAGAACTGCCACGCGCACCCCTCTGCATTCTAAGCGCAATGCTCGATTGTTTGAGTGCGCCGCACCCACGCCGAATCATAACAAGAGGGCATGCTGACACCCTGAGGTCTTGGCGAGAGGCCGGTGAGATTTGTTCCTGAAGCTCTGGGTGACTATCTTTCCACCGACTACGCGCGAGGCGCGGACTTGTTGGCGGCACAAAGCGGCGAGGTTCGGAAGAGGACTTAGATACCAAAGTAGCAAGAAGCATAACAAGGGGTATTTCCTTGCTTTCGGAGGTGTTCCCCAGCTGCAAGGAACTGCGCCATGAGCATCGCCTGTGATGATACACAAGCGCCAAGAGCCCTCACTTTCTTCGAACTACACTAAAGATTACTTCGGGTGGCATAACAAAATTAGCAAAACTTTCGCACAACGAACCAGGTAATGCGAGAAATCCTCTCGCATTAAAATGAATTGTCTCAAGAACTGGAAACGGGATAAACGCCTGCGATGAAATCAGTGGTCTCCTAAAGCACTGGGTTACGCTGCATCATCTCCGACTGCCCGCCACGTCCGCCATTATGTCGCCGCCAGAAATTATAGAACGTATACAGCCCTACGCTGCCAAACGTCACACTAATTTGATTCCACGTAGATATGGTGTTTAAGCGTTCACGAAGCTGAAATGAAAAAACAACAACAACAACAACAAAAGAAGACATGTTTGTAAGCAGAAATGTGGTCAGAAAAAAATAATACTTAGACTATAAACAAGCAATATCAAGTACACGCCCGAGAAAGGCAGCTAAAGCGCTGCAAATGTTGTGAATGAAGAGCAATAATGACGACACTCCAACGCTAGAAGCTTTAAATTATGCCGGTTGGAATGACGCCAGAAACACCACGGGCACAAAGAAGCAGGAGCGTCCGTACCGTTCCCAAGTTACGTGAATTGCAGGCAGGTCACTCGTTCATAACATGCAGACACTAAACTCCGTTTCATACATAGCAGGCAACGCCGTGGAAGTAGTGCGGCCGCGAAACCACGTATACCATTCGTCCTTCTCGAAGCCTCGGTGGGCGTTTGGACAAAAGCATGAAGAGCGGTATAAAACGAAGTGGTAGCACTGAAAAGTATGGTACAGAAACTGTGAGGCGCTCTACGCAGCAAGACAGTGCTAGTCTGTACAAGACAGGCGAGCTCCAGGAACAGTTTGTGCTGTTGCGACCCGCGTAGCATGGCCGGAGACCGGAGATGGGATGAGGAGGATGGGAGACTGTTAAGAGGAAGGTAATTTACATAGAGCGACTGAGAATGGCTCTCAGTGGAAGGGGAACGTCTTCGTCAACCGTAGTCGACTGGAGCTAGCAGGCTTCTCTCGGCCACACTCACAGCCGAGTTAAATATGGTTCGGATTCCCCAGATCCCTGGCTGGGGAATAAAGTTCGAAGAGCACTGTCCAATCGGATGGACCGAAGTAGACGCTAGTGTTACCACCCACAACAGGGCTGTTCCACTCTCTCCCAGCTGGGTCGATGGGAAGGGGGAGATGCTGACTAATCCAGCCCGGCTGGAAAGGAATCTCCCGCAGTCTTCCAGCGGGTGAATGAACTTGCTTCCCCGCCGGGTGTCCAGAACACGAGTCGGGGACACAGCCAGCGTGATTGGCGCCGCCACGTCGCCTCCGCTGTGGTTGCGCTGACAATACCTCCTGCGCATCTCCTGCCTTCGTCGCTGCTGCCACAGTCACCTGCACTCCGCTGCGCTAATCCACTTAGGCTCGGAGGGGGGCATTCCAAGCACCCCACTGCACCACCGCCGTCGCTAGGTCGTCGGCCTTGTCGACTGTTCACGGTAGCTGCTTGATCGGGCCCACGTGGCCAGAAGTACGGTCACGAGTCTCACGACAGTGCCGCCAGCGCTCCGGCCTACCCTCACGCCAAAGGGTGCCGGCCTCGTCGCGGACGCGGGGCTCGCGTTCAACCGAAAATGCACCCTTCTAGGACTTGACATGTTTATGAGGGTCGCGAAGCGCGGTTGTCGCCCCCTCCTCTCGCATCGGAACTCGGGGTGGTCTGGATTCGGCCACCAAGAACGCTTCCTTCCCAGAACCCGCAGCTTGGTCACGTGAACGCGGCGTTTGAAAACGTGACCGTCAATACCTTCCTCCCTTCACTTACGGCGCGGTTCAGGTGTCCGCCGATATATGTGAGACAGATACTGCGCCCTTTCCTTTCCTCAAAAACCAATTTTAACCGACGGCGGCAGTCTTCCTCCGGTTGCACAAGAAAGCAGCGGCTCGAGGAGCTATAGTCTGTACCTTCCAAGGGCCTGGGGCCCTCTTTTATTCTTTTGGGCCAAGTTCTCCAAATAGAGACCCAATCCCTAACACTCAACGAGTCCACAGCCAGTAGCATGCAACATTACTCGAACCCTCTGGCTAAAGTTTACACTGAGTGTGAAGACGGAGTAAGGGCGATTCGTCCTACCAACCGCATATCAGACCGAGAGTCACTCTTACTTCTCGAAGTCTCCATGAGCTGGAGGACGAAAATGTGGGAAAAGTTAAAACAAAGTCCCGGAGATTGGCATTCACGACATTTAAGATCTGTCAACAACGACTTATATGCTTGCGTTCACTTCGGTTGTACGGTGAACTACTTTTTAGGCGCTAGCTTTAGCAGCTTTGCCTGCTTTGTATGAAACAGAGTATACAAAAACATGCGACGAACTGTCACCATCGCACGTCATAACACTTCATAACACTGGACCATGACGGAATTCGCATACTTCTTTGCATATACTTCGCATATAATTCGCATATACGTCTAATATCTTCACGCATTTACATGGAGGCCTTTCTGCTT